>NC_056743.1:984763207-985363207 GCF_019279795.1 Protopterus annectens
TGTCAAAGTCTTTGGCCAGGTCAAGGTAGGTGGTGTGCACCGTCTTTCCCTTGTCCATGGCTTTGCAGACTGTCTCAAAGAAGTTGACCAAATATAGCAGACATGACCTCCCCTTGATGAAGCCAAACTGTATGGGATCAAGTGTTTAGAGGTTACCAATGTCCTTGTTAATGAGATCAATGATAATCTCTTCCATGGCCTTGCAGATCAGGCTAGGCAGGTTGATAGGTCTATAATTTCCTGGATCAGTGGAAGCTCCACCTTTGTGTAAAGGGATGACAATGGCTGTCCTCCACTCAACTGGGACAAAGCCAGTACTCAGGCTTTGGTTGAATAGGGTGCCTAATGGTGCTGCAAGTTCCTGCCTGAGTTCACGTAGGATGCAGCCTGGGATGTTATCGGGTCCTATGCAGGTTGTATTTTTTGCCTTTATGACAGCAGTGATGACCTGTTCCCTAGATATAAGGGAAAAGAGGCAAGTGCTGGGGATGTCCTGATTTACTAATCAGGGGACAGAAGGGTAAAGTTTTTGCTGAATTTGTCAGTCAGCAAGTTTGCTGTATCTACGGCATTTGTATATGTGGTGTGCTTGACCTCCAGTTCTGAAAAGATCTGGGTGCTTCCTCTGAGGTTGTGGACATATGTGAAGAAGGCCTTATGATTGTCTCTAGAAGATTTGGCCAATTTGGACTCGGAGTTTGCTTTGGAGGATTTCACTAGTGCTCTTATTTACTTGTTCAAGCTAAGGAGACATTGCTTCCAATTGGGCACCTGCTCCTTCTTGGTCTTGGATACAATTTTTTCCTTTTGTTTTAGAGTTTATTTATTGCAGATGCCCACTAGACAGGTTTACTCTTCCTTCGGAGGATGATTTAGTCCTGTCAGGTATTCCTGATTCCATGCATCTATATAAATGCTCATATAGTGCTTTGGTGTAGTTTTGGACATTGGTGCCAGTTCCTACAGATGGGGAGAGGGCTGTGAAGCTGTTTATACCATCCCTCAGGAGGCTGTAATCAGCTTTGGAAAAGTTTTTATGTCTGATCCCAGCTAGGGGGGAGTTGGGGGAAATGGCGACTTCGAAAGTGATCCCTTTGTGGTTGGATCTTACCAGGGAGGACGATACTATATGGATGCTGCAGTGGCTACTCATGTTGGTTAATACCAAGTCTAAGACATTATCACCCCTTGTAGGGGTATCGACTAGATGTTCCAAGGCATTTGCATTGACAAAATCAAGGAATCTCTGGACATTTGTGTTCTGGCATGAGTAGTTCTTCCAGCCTAAGTTTGGGAAGTTAAAGTCACCCAGGATCAGGATAAAGGGTTGAATCCAAATAGGCAGATTGGGAATCTTGAGTCAAATTTGGGGGCCAGTAGCTAGCTATGATTTGAATAAGGGGCTTGTCAATGGTTAACTGCACCTGGAGTGTCTCCTGTGCGTCATGTTTTTTGACCAGTCTGGAGGGGTGTATGTTTTAATGTATATTGAAACTCCACTTCCTTTGGCTTTACTGCCCACAGTTTGGAGTCTGAAAAAAGAAGTTATATTCTTATCATAATGTTCCATCTGTGGTGTTCATCTTCATTCATTCATTACCGATGGGTATTGGTTCCATCCTTGGAACGAAGTCAGCCATGTAACAAGCTCATGCCAGCCAAAAACTCTCGAGCTAAGCTTTTACCCATAGTGTCCCTCTCCCTGTTACCTCGGATCAAGTTTGCCTGTGATAAGGAAAGCAGACACTTTTTCTGAACAGATCCCCTAATGTGGAATTTGGACCAAATCCAAACCTCCAGGGGCCCCTTGGAGGGGGAAGGAGGATGGGACATACTGAATGAATGAAGATGAACAACACAGACGGAACATTATGATAACAACTTCTTTATCTGATGTTTTTAATCTTCATTCATTCCTTACCGATGGGATAGAGTCCCTAGCTACTTTATGTCCCAGGAAGTCCTTATAAGAATGTTCCTGACAACCATCGAACCAAAGGAAGCTCTTCCTCTGGAGACCAAGTCCAATTTGTAATGAGTGATAAAGGTGTGAGGGGTGAACCAAGTAGCATCTGCACAGATATCATCCACTGAAGCTTTAGCATGAAAAGCCACAAAAGCAGTCACTGATCTAGTGGAGTGTGCTTTGATTTTGCATGGTAGCGGAATTTTATTATGAATGTAGACAAAGGATATGCAGTTTCTCAAACACTTGGATTGAGTTACTTTAGAAACAGAGTTTCCCAACTTAGGGCCTGAATAGGAAACAAATAATTGGTCTGATTTATGTATTGACATTGTTCTATCCAGATAAAAATTTAATTGTGTACATCCAGCAAATGGAGGCAAACTCTCCTTTATTTGAGTAATTAAGAAAAATAACTGGTAGATCAATTGTCTGATTAACTGTCAATTCAGAGATGACCTTGGGCAGAAAAGAAGGGTTAGTCTGGAGTGATACTCTGTCCTTATGAACGACCATGTATGGGCATTTTATGCATAGGGCCTGAAGCTCTGATATGCATCTTGCTGAGGTGATGGCTACTAGGAATACTGATTTCCAGGACAGAAACTTTACATTGCAAGTTGCAGTAGGTTTGAAAGGGGATTGTGTTAGGGACTGTAAAAGTGATGTTAGACTACAAGGTTTAATAGGTTCTTTGAAGGGTGGTCTGATATGGGAGATCCCTTTCAAGAAAGTTTTACAGAGATGATGGAAGATTAAGAAAGAGTCCTGAAAACCATCATGGAAGTTTGAGATAGCAGCTAGGTGTACTTGAATGGTGGAGGCTGCTGCTCCTGAATTAAAAAGACCTGATAAATAATCCAATATTACATTAACAGGAGCCTAGCAAGGGTCTAGTTGTCTTTCTCTGGACCAAATAAGGAATCTCTTCCATTTACTTAGGTAAATTTTCCTGGTGGATGGTTTATGTGAAGCCAATAGGATGTGCCATACCAGGGAAGTAAGGTTATTCTGCCTGGCAATTACTGGAAGTACAGAAACAAAGCTGTCAGCTTGAGACTGGATATTTTTGGGTGCGTCAACCCCTGTGGATGCGAGATCAGTTCTGGAATTGGATCCAAAATCCAAGGAAGCATACTAGATGAGGCCAAAGGAAAGGAAAACAAACTTGTCGTGGCCAGTAGGGTACAATGAGGATCACTTTGCTTCTCAGCCAAAGGGCTTTCTTTAGAAATTGTGGAATCAATGGAAGAGGTGGGTAAGCATATAGAAGTCCCATGGGCCAATCGTGTATTAGAGTGTCCCTTGGGGAATCTAGGGAAATTAGGGCAAAGTAGCTGCTGTATTTGTGATTTGCTGGGGAGGCAAACAGGTCGCAGAAAGGCTGGCTCCAACAGCTGAAAATCCTCGCCTCTATGGTTGAATTGAGAGACCACTCATGAGGCAGGAGGATGCATCTGCTCAGTTTGTCTGCAATTAAGTTGGAATCCCCAGGAATGTGTGTTCCTATCAGAAAGCGGTCAGAAGCTATCACCCATTGCCAAATTATCATGGCCTCTTGACACAATGGGTAGGACCTGGTTCCCCCATTTGTTGATGTACCAGACCACTGACATGTTGTCAGACTGGATAGCAATTGTCCCTGATGGGAGGGCAGACTGGAATGCCTGCAATGCTAGGAGCACCGCCCTCAGTTCTAGGACACTGATATGCAGGTTGGCCTCTAAGGTGGACCGCGTTCCTTGAACCATCTTTCCCTGAAAATACCCCCCCCCCACACACACACACACACACACCTATCAGGGAAGCATCTGTGGTCACTGTGGCCTTGGGCTGTGATGGGGAGAAATCTTGACTCCAAAAGTCTTTCTCTGGCTTCATCCACCAAGTTAAATCTTGTTTGTATTGGTTTATTATCCAGATTTGGAAGGACATAAGATGATGCGCTGGATACCATTGCATTAGAAGGAGACACTGAAGGAGCATCATGTGTAGTCTTGCTAGAGGGACTATTGTGATCGATGCTGCCACTGAACCTAGAAGTTGGAGGACAGCTCACACTGAAGCTGTGTCCTGACTATCACCAGAGTTGTGCCCACAATCTCTCCAATCTTTGATCCAGAAGGGAGACTAGACAAGATTGAGTACTGAACATTGCTCCTATAAATTCCAAGTTTTGAGATGGAATCAGGTTGCATTTCTCCCAGTTTATAGAGATTCCTAGGAATTTTGCCAATGTCAGAGTGTAGTGTAAGGCTGTTATCAGTAGACACCTGTACGGGGTGATAAGGTGCCAATCATCTAAGTATGAAAACACCCAAAATCCTTGTAGTCTCAAGTGAGTGTTACCATGCATTTGGTGAACACTCTGAGGGCTGTAGAGAGTCCCAAGGGCAGTGCGCGGAATTGGTAATGATTGTCTCCCAACCAGAAGCGAAGGAATCTTCTGGAGCATTTGTCTATTTTTATATGGTAATATGCATCTTGAAGATCTACTGAGCACATCCAGTCATTTTTCTCCAGAAAAGGGAGGATAGGATAGACTGAACTGTGACCATCCGGAATTTTTCTTGGGTGACAAATTTGTTCAGAATGTTGAGATCCAAAATTGGTCTCCAGTCCCCTGTCTTTTTTGGCACTAAAAAGAATCTTGAGTAGACTCTGGATCCTATTTGGTCTGGTGGGACTGCTTGGATGTCTCTTTTTTTTTGTAGCAGCTTTCTTATTTCTTGAGCTGCTTATTCCCTTTGACTGGATGGAACATTGGGAATTTGTCCTGATGACTTAGGATAAAAACTGAAAGGGATGTGATAACCTCTGGCTATGATGATCTGCACCCAAGAATCTGTGGTTATGGTTTCCCAGGCAGGGTGGTGCAGAGAAAAACGTCCCCTGACTGCTTCCAGAGGAAAGCAACTGGGTCCCTCTTCAGGAATGCTGGTAAGGCTGTACAGAGAAGGAATCTCTGGACTCCTGGTTATGCAGACCCCCTCTGCTCTTGTATGGGCTTCTTCCAAAAGAGTTACCTCCTCTGCCTCGAGGAATGAACTCATCATGTGTGTCACGGAGAGGCCCCTGGGATTTTTTGTGCCACATCTTTCCACTCCTCTGATTCCTACAGTAAGGTTGTTGAGGGTTGGAAAAACATATGCCCACAACAGACAGGGTCTTGCTGGCCTTCTCACACCTGGCTAACATGTCTTTCACTTTCAGGCTAAAAAGGGAAGAAGCTTCCACTGGAGCATTAAGAAAGGAAGACTTAAAGGGTCCACAAAGGCGCATCTAGGCTGACGTCTCATGACAACACCCGAACCCGCAGCTCTCACTGCCCCTTCAGTTGCATGGGAAATTAGCTGCATGGAAGAGTTGGAAATGGACTCCAGGGTTGCACACTGTGAGGCAACTTTGATGAGGTATATGTACCTCATGCGACTGCTCCTGCTAAGGTTTCTGAGAGCTCAGAGACTAGGTCTCTCTGAAGCCTAGTGAAATGTGCCAAACAGTTCAAAGACCGAATGGCAAAGGTCGATGAAGCAAACACTCATTTCCCTAATCTGTCCACTACCTGAGACTCCCTGTTTGGGGGATGGACAGTCTGTCTCTCTTTGGTGAGCTCTTTCCTTGTGGCAGCTGCCACCACCACAGCGTCTACTGGTAGTCCTTTTGACCAATGTGGACTTTCTTTTGGTGGAGACAAAATTTTGTCTGGTCTCTGGGTAAATGGTTCAATGGTATCAGGACTCTTTCATGCATGCTGCACGATGAGTTGGACTAACTCATCTCCAGGCAGAGTCACCCAGGAAGTAGAGGGTTGGGCACAAAAAGCCTCGAAGAATAAGGACTCCTCGGAGGAAGGGTTTTTGGGCTTCCAGTCTCCCCGCTGATTCAGAATTTCCAGTATGTCTCCACAAAGGAGACATCCTCAGGGGGAGACCATGGGGACCCCTCCCCTTCATCGTCGTCTGTATCTTCAGTGAGGGACTCCTCAGGGGAGTCCACGTGCTTCCTCTTGCACATCCTCTTGGATGGTACCTCTTCAGCAGGGACTTCTGAAGAGGACTCCAAAGTGGGGGTACCCTGCAACAGGGTATCTTGAGGCTCTTGTGCCCGAAGTCCCAATGTGGTAGTCTGTGTCAGCTGCAGCTCCAAGGGAGGGCATATTCGGACTACCAATGATGACGGTTTGCCTGCAGAGGCAAGGGCCCTCTCAATCACTTGGAAAGCTGGCCCGCCTAAAGAGGGATGAGAGCCTGGAACCAAGAAGTACAACCTCAGAACTGGGGTCACACCCCACTCTGACAGGCCCACTCCCAAGGAAGGAGCCCCAAGAGGACTCAGTACTGTCAGGACTTCTGGAACTGTAGTAGACGGCGCCATAATAGGGATCACGGTGCTCACAGTCCATTCACAATCCTGAGGATGGTCTGTCTCCAAACAAGCCAAAGACCAAAGGGTCAGCTCTGGAACCACAGTGGGATCCACCAGTGGAACCGAAGAAGTGGGAACCGAGAGAGGCATTGGTGCCAAGAGCTTGGATGCCTGCAAGGAGGTCAAAGTAGAAGAATATGTTGGAGTCCATGGAGAAGGACTCCCAAGTCCAGATGGGAAGGGAGTCCTGGATGGCACTACAATCCCTCTGGCTGTCAGCAGCTGATCCACAAGATGCACCACATCCAATTCGAAGAGGCTCCTGGTGGATCAGGTCAATATCCCCGATGGGGAGTCAGGCCATTCCAGAAAAGGGCTGTACTGTTACCCAAAGAAAGAGTCCACCGTGTGTGAACATCAGGTCCGAGCAGGAAGTTCCAACAGCACTGTGGGCTTCATACCAGTAGCATGCGAAGGGAGAGTGTCTGGTGCCGAACAGGGTGAAGAAGAAAATAGAGACACAACTGGTGTCATAGTCATTGTTGGTGCCTTGGCTGGTGCCAAGGTCAAAACTTTCAAAGATGGGCAAGTAACCAGCTTAGGTGCTGAGGATGGCACTGCAGAGTGCGGTTGAGGCTCTGGAGCCGTTAGAGTCAATTTGGGTAATTTAGCCATTGGTTTGGACGTCTTATCACCAGAGGGTGAAGAAGGAACTGAGTGTGTTTTTTTCTTATGATCTCTCTTTGGAGAGGAAGAGCTCTCTGACCCAGAAATAGCCTCTGAGAATGGTATTTTCAGACGTGCCTTCAATGTCAATTTGTTCCTTCTCCCGTTCAGGGTACGAGAGCTGAACCCTGTGCATATGTCACAAGGAGGCTGAACCAAAAGGTGTGGGACACCCAGACAATATACGCAAGAGACATGGGAGTTGAAGTTAGGCATTTTGTGACCACACTGGTTGCATTGCTTAAAGCCTGCAGTCCTTTTTTTCTCTGACATTATTTTAAAATTGTAAAACAGTATAGTGCAAAAGTTTTTTTTTTTTTAATAGAAGAAATTGGAAAGTAAGCAGAAATACCAGCAATGGTATTAATAAATTACCTCAAGAGGTAAGGTAAGGGAAGGGAAAGAGAGAGAGGGGGAAAGGCCTGTACCAACAATGGTACTAAAGATTACCAAGTTGGTAAGGGAAATAGCAGAAAACACTAAAAGTGGGTAAAACGTTTAGCAACTAATAGAACAATGTAAATATTAAAAAAACTGAAGAAAAAGGGTTTTAGAAAAATAATTTTCTAAAGTACTTAGCTGAGAGCTGGCTTGACACGTCCTGATGGTTAAGTGGCAAACAATATCTGAGGTAACAGGGAGAGGGGCACTATGGGTAAAAGCTTAGCTCGAGAGCTTTTGGCTGGCACAAGCTTGTTACATGGCCTACTTGGTTCCAAGGAGAAAACGACACCCATTGGTAATGAATGAATGAATGATTAACAACATCAGATTGTATGATAGGATGAGTAACCAGGTAAGGCTGGGGTGCTCTCCGCAGCTTTGAACCAGTTTTCTGTGACTGCACAGATGTCACCATTTTCCAGGGTTAGGAATGCTTGCAATAAATGCAGTTTCATGTTTAGACTCCAAGTGTTTAGCAGCAGTACCTTTAATTTGTGATTTGTTGAAATTTTTATGTTGCTAGTTTTAACCTCATCACTTTTCCTAAAAAAAGACACTATAGGGGAGGCAAGAACCTGTGTCAGAAGCATGAAGTCCAAGTGAGACAGATACAGGCCATCTCTGGCAAAGCATTGTGGTCTGTCAATCAGATCTTCCCAGGCTGTTAGGTACTGGATCCCCCTGGAATGACACCAGAAACTAAGCCAATTGTTAAAGTCAATCGTTTTCTGTTTGTATATCATTCTGGGTGAAGGCAGAATGCTACTTAAGGCTAGGGACATAGCTGCTTGGGACACATAATCAGCAAGCATAATCATGTCTCTCTTCATACAGTCCAGAGAGGTACATCTCAAGTCATTCATGCCAACATAGACTATGACAGAGTCCTAACAGTACCTGTTGTTGAGAGACTGTCTCCTAAATATCCCTAATCACCCAAAGAACGTTACTTCTTTTATACTATATATTCCAATCTCACTTCCTGACATCTCAGAGACTATAAAATAAATGTAAAAACAATACAGCATTGTCCTTCTTGAAACTTATATTTAAGCTTAGATGGGGTGTACAGAGTTGCAGTTTTGAGGGAGTAGAGGGAATAGATCCATGACAAAGCTAAGCAGTGCATAGAATAGTTGCACTGGATGGAAGACAAAAGTGGAATAACAGAAAGTCTCACTCAGTCAGGAAATTATTGTGGTACATCAGAAGTGGAGCCAAAGGAGAGGGTACACAATTGAAGTAAGGGACCTGTGCAGCTACAGTACTATTCACTGAATTATGGGGAGGAATTGCCTGTGTGGGGGGGAAAGGGAGTTTAAATAGCTGAACTTGCTTGGACAGGTCATCAGATGGTTATGAAAAATATTTGGAATAAGTACTGAAGTATAGTGAAGGCCAGGTAAGCATGGAGCTTTGCACAATACTAGCAGAAATATATTTGGGGAACAGCAACAAGCAGTGATGGAGAAGACCGTTATAATGCAGAAGAGAGACAAAAAGTGTAGGTAGGTAAGGGGCAGTGTAAACAGTGTGGGTTGGATAGAGGTGAATAATAACGATGATGATGAGGACGATGATGGTGAAAGCATAATAGCAAAGTGTGGGGAGAGCAGCAGAATAATACTAAATAAGATGAAAGACATGAAAATCTGGCTCCGGGGTGTCAAAGAGGGCACAATGCTGGTAAGGGCCATGAGAAAGACTGATGAAGGTAGTCTGAGGGACAACTATCAGGAAGAAAGGAACTTAGGTAGTGCAGGGCATAAAGGAGGAAGCCTGGATGAATGGAAAAGAATTAAGGTGGAAGGGCAAATTCCAGAGGGTAGAGAAAGAATAGTGATGGAACTGATGGGATAGATGGTATCCTCAATAAATGGAGGTTCTATTGCCAAGATGTTACTTAGGGAGGGAAGGAGAAGAGAAACAATTTACTTTGTATCAGGTCAGATACTGGTCAGAGCCCATCAAGCCCTATTAAAAGTAGTCAGGAAATGGCTATTACCTTATATAGGGGTAAGGCTGTGTGTGTGTGTGTGTGTGTGTGTGTGTGTGTGTGTGTGTGTGTGTGTGTGTGTGTGTAAGTGATATAGTAGAGAAGGAATGAGGTTTACAAGAAGGTAGGGAGCTCATTTATCTTCTAAGAGCCACTGCGATATATGAGAAGGACAATGAAAGATGGAATATTGGAATTCCTAAAAGGCATGCATAATCAGAAATATTAAATGAATTATTAGAGAAGAATAACTGTCCTTTGTGCAAACATGGGAAAGCACAGGAGAAAGAGAAAGTATTGATATGTAGATTGTTTTGCCAGCCAGCAATGTTCAATTTCAGTTCCTAGTGCTAGAACCATTCTGAGCAGCACTTGGAAGCCCTTAACAAGATTTTGTTAAGCACTCCTAAGCATAATTAATATGTAGTAGTCTAGCACTAGGGAAGCACTTAACGAGTTTAGAATTTTCCAGATTTTAGAGTGTAATTGCAGTACTCCATGCACTATTTAAAGTTTTGAATACATACGTCTTCTCTAATAAATACAAAACAAATGCATATACTAAAAGCCTCTGATAGAATTATGTGTATATTAATGATAAATGTTTTGTCAACTAATTTGGTCTAGACAAGATTTGGTAATCAACAGGAGGAGCATTTGCCATGTATTTTATCACATAACTATAAAGGTAATGATTGTGGATGTAATTTGTGTTAATACAGCATATATCATTAAAACACAGCTTCAGCACCTGATTTTGTTAACCTTACCTTACAGTTATTTTCCTCCACATTGTATTACCTAGATGTTGTTTAGTACTCGGAAAGCCATTGCCGTCCTTCAGGTTTCGTTTTTTCATTTCCCTGTCATAGACACATTTTGTTCTATTCAAATCCTAAATTGTTTCAGAGGGGTATTTGTCTCACCCTGCATGACCCAGGCTAGACAGTAGAAAATCTGTAGTATTTAGAGGTGTTGCAAACCATAATTTTATATCACAACACTGTCTTGTTGAGTTCAGCAAAGTGCAATAAATTCCTGAAGTAAAATATTTTTGAAAACAGGTAATTGTTGGAGAAATCTTTACATAAAGAGAAGAGATGAATTATACTGCTAGTGAAATGTTGCTTTTATTTAACTACAAAATTAAGCACAGTGACAAACCTACATGCATCTGACCTTTGCTTTTACTAGCTCTATGACAAGCTTCAGTCATGAGAAAAGATGACTACTTGCAAGTGTGTGGGGGGTTCATGGGTGCCGGAACCATAGGGCCAGGGGGAGTCCCCCCCCACACACTTTTACAGCTACAAGACCTGTCGGAAAAAAGTTAATGAAGTGGAGTTTTCATGCTAATGTGGATTCACACGCAGATGTTAAACTAACTAAACTAGCTATTCTTGTTCTGTTATTGCTCTGTGTTACAGAAGTTAAACTGCTGGTGTTCTGTTGGTGTAGCCAGAGCTGAAATTATGCCAGTAATGAGAGTTTTGTTCTTTTATTTGCAGGAGTTTGGTGCATGTGTGTGTGTGTGTGTGTGTGTGTGTGTGTGTGTGTGTGTAAAATGTCAGTTAGGTTCACCTGGTGGTTAGTGTTACTCAGGCTCAAACAAGATCCTGAATTCTCTACCCATACCATCACTTGTGATTCAGTGAGCTGAGTCCATAGCTCTCAACTGTCCAGACTTTCACAGAATATTTGGCTCATACTTTTGGTCTGTTCCTCTTAAAATCTGTGGTGTTCTGGCAAATCAGTGAGAAATTAATTCACTAAATAATTATAGCCCTTTAAGTTTCAGTTTTTCTATCTTTCAGGAAACACATGGTAACACAAAACACTTTATTTTAGCAACTTTCTAAGATTATACAAGCAATATTTAAAATGTGTCCCTAGTTTTGGGCCTTTGTCCCCCCCCAAATAAATTTTGGGTTTTTCCAGATTTCTTGAGCTGCAACGTTGAGAGATTTAGTTGAGTGTCTCGTGTATTTTACAAGGAGCTGAGAGCTTCAGGTGAAGAGAAGTTCAGTGCTACTTATGCTAAGCCATTTGCATTGTTAGTAGCACAACAGGTAGTATGCTTGCTTTTGATGCAGAAGGCTGTGGGTTCTACTCCCACAGTATTCAGCTGGATCACTGATACTCTACTGTGTTGTGCTTTAAAGGGAGTGGATGCTGCAGTCCTATGAATTCCCTCCTTTGGAGGAGTTACCTAGTAACTATGTTTCTGTTATCAGTTTGCCATCCATTCCCCATTGCAAAATTACTAGCTTATTTTTTAATGTAGCACAGGCAATTATTCTTCAAGGGCAACAGGCACTTTATTTGTAGATGAAACAATGAAATATAAAGTTGTTTGCTAGCACCAACCTCTTCATTAGTTACAGATCCCTTTAATGTGGAATTATTTAGATGACTTACTTCTGCAGACATTTTGCAGATTTACTTATATTGGTGGATTGTAATGACAGAAGTTTGAGTGGCCTTTTATGGTTGAACTTTTCTGAAATGGGTAGTTTTGTCATTATTGGTTCATACATTTTGTTTCATTGCTTACTAGAAGACTGTTCCAAACTACAAATTTAAAATGCATTCTAACAAGTGGTGCTGTATTATACAAGGAATATAATTTAACACAATCAGGAAGGTGAATCAAAGAATGCATACATGTATGTTTGCTCAGAGGATGCAGGAGATCAAACAGGGGAAGAGACCAGTCACCAATGGAGTCCCCCAGGGTTCGGTGCTGAAACGTTTTCTGTTTGACGTATACACCTCAAAAGTAGAAGGAAATACCAGAGAGGGCTTTGGCTGACTACGTTTGAGATGACTGCAAGCTAGGAGCAGTTATTGAATCCCCAAATGACTTAGCCATCATGCAGGAAGATTTGTCCCAAACAACAACTGGTGCAGGAATCATAAATTTAAACTCCAAGAAATACATTATCGTAGCTTTTGGGAAGTCATCTACTCCAGGGAACTGCCAAACTGATAGTGCCCCCTGAGAACTGACCCAGTTGTTTGGCATTTGGGAATTTGTGTGTACAGTGACCTAACGTTTGACCAACATGTGTCCAGAGTCATAAGAAAGTCTTTCTATATTGCACAGCTTATAAACAAATTGATTTTGACTAGATCTACAGATGTTATTGTCCCCCTTTACACAGCCCTCATAAGGTCAATCATTTTGTATAATACTCATTATTACAATATAATACACATATTAAAAGTACTCATAATTTAGAAAGACAAAAAAAAATGATTGTGGTCATATTTTATATTCAATATAAACCCTACTACTAGAATGCTGTATGCTGACTTTACTAAAGAGTTTGTTAATCTATACATAACTTATGTTTCTATGGAGCCTACATATCTGTATGATATTCTTGTGTAATTTCTTTATGACATGCTATTGGAGCTTTTCTCCCCGGGCCTCCACTGAAAATGGATATTATCCAGTCGGACTTTCTCGGTTAACAAATGTAAAATAAACAATTAAAATAAATAACATCCACTTTGGCATGTATCTGTCCAGACCCATGCAACAATTGGAATACCCACAGAGATACCTTACTAAAAGGATACAAGTCCTAAACAGCAGGTCTTGCATGGACCATCTCAAAGATTTATCACTATACTTAGTATCCTACAGAGTGCTTAGAGATAACATGTCTGGCATACACGGCATCCTCCGACCTAATACAGATGGACCTACTGAACATCAGCAAGTCAAATGGCATCAGAAATACTCAGTCCAGGTATCTAAACTGAATGTTGTGGAGAGATGGATATATATCACAGAGGCTACCACTGTTACAGAACAGAATGCCCATTCAAGTAAAACAAAGCTCATCCCTGTCCATAATCAAATGCAACTTGGATCTAAGGATGGGTCATAGAAAATGTACTCCAGGATTGCCACTAATGGATAGAGGCAGTTCCTAAATGCTGCATTCCTTACATGGGTCCCCTCAAAATATCTATGGTATGATCATAGTTATTCTCACTAGGGCTAATATACGATTATTAGCCATGGGATAGGGAAGACCAATCAGGAAATGTTAATTCAAGCACCAAAAGGGAAATTGGCTAAGCTTAAAATGTCCTCCAATTGCACTTACATTGTGGTAATAAATAGTTTTAAAAAAATTGCCTTTTTTAGATTACTAAGAGTCCCTCTTACCCTCCGCCCTCCTACAGTCTTCAATAGCTTCCGGTGCCATTGTGGGGGTGGGAGAGTCTAGAATTTTTACTATAAAAGATGGATACATTTTTGTACTAATGATTAAGTATTATAAAAGTATGATTTCCACTATAAAAATAGTTTCCTCTTGCAGGCACCTGACAGTAAAAGAAAGGAAAAAAGGGATGATATATATGCGTAAGTCAGTGTCCTGCAAAGTCGGCACATGCTGCTACTCACCTGGTGTATCTTGTACAGAGACTCAGGCAGTCATCACCAGCCCAGCTCATACATCCAGGCATGAGGGTTCTCTTGCTTTACTCACTGAAGGATATGATGAATTCCTTCACTTTCATGAATGTCTCTGTGCAGCAGGTCTAAGCAGTGGTCAACCTGTGTCTTGATCTTAGTATGTAATAACATGTCAGTGACCCTGATGCACCTGTACTATTGTCCTATTATGACCATCCACTTCACTGATTTCCTGCACCAGTCATGGAAGGAATTCTTTACCCTTCTCAAGGGCACATATGCTATGTGTGTAGAGCTTGTACAAGGACCTCCATCTCCTGTGTGGTGAACTTTTATAGCCACCCACGTTTCTTCTGTCCCTAAGACAGGATGTATACACCTATGGGTTACACAGATAGTTCAGTGTGTGTTTGCATGATTGTCCATACCAGCCAATAATTAGTGCATTACTCTCCCCAGACCCCTACAGTGGTCTCATCCTTATGTGCTGTTACAGTATAACCACTGTTCTTCTACTGCCATGGTGTGGCATCACTGGACATGTTAGCCATACTTGCCATCCGTTGGACCAGCACATCAGGTGTACTGGAGGCCTCATACTCCTGTAGCATGTCATGCAGTCCATATACATATCAAACATTGTTGCAATAACTACAAAGCAGGTCAGTAACCAGGCCTTACAGTGTCACTCTGTGTACTGTGAGGTTATGCCTCTACCCTCCAACAGGACTGCAACCTGTCCTGCTCTGTCACCTATCAGGCCAGGTCCCCATTAGGACTGTATCTTGCCTTGTCAGACTGTGCTCCCGCAGCAGGACTGAAACCTTTCCCACCCTGTCCTTTCTGCACTGTCAAATTGAGTCCCCCAACCCTCGCAAAGCATGTTAGCCCCGTATCACACCTGGTGCAGTGCTACCTCAAGCATTCTTCTGTTCTGTTACTGTGCCTGTTGCTTTCATGCACCTTTGTGTGATCACTGCAGTTCTGAGGCCTATCACCAGTAGTTTTGTCTGTTGTCAGTTTGCCTATATATCTGTACAGTCACATATCTACTATATTCTGTTTGCTAAAACAAGCCTTGTAGCATAATAATTATGCTAATGAGGTGATTTTGTGCAATTATCTCAGAAATGCACCTATACTGAGATGTATTATCAACCACAGTCTAAGCTACGATGCTCATGTTTGTCCATACACCAGGCTGGGAGGTCACATATGGTGTGTGCATATGGATGGCCAACATGAGGCCTGGCTGTACTACTGTCATTTTGTATTATGTTGCTAAACATTTGTATTCTACTACTATTAAAGTACATCATGCAAATCTGCTGTCCACCAATGAGTATAATGTGGTGTCTAGTATATGTGGCCATGCACACCAGGCCACCATTTTTCTCCTGAATTAGACCTAGAGAATGGACATGGTCTTAACAGGTACTGAATCAATAGGTACTGAATGCTCCTGCATAGTGCAGCAATGAATGTACGATCTTCTATCATCGCCTACAGAGGGACCATACAGAGTGCATGCTGAGGGAATACGAGGAGCACCTTCATATAATTGATGTCTGGAACCAGCTTGTCAGGGTGCTGAATGATACCATGGCATTACCTTTTCTTTTGAGCAATGCGGATTTCCATGGAAAGTGAAACAGGGCTACCACAGTATATACTAGATTTGTATGACAGAATTCTGTTTCAAGTGACAAAACTGTGTAATAAAATGCAGGCAATTTTCAAATGAAAAAAATATGGATTGTAAAAGAACACAGGCAAGCAAGAAGGAGGGTACGACTGGAAGGTGGTATACGTTTGGACTAGACTGCCATCAAAATTTAGAAACTCAAAAATACTGGGGTGCTTCAGTCATGAAGGACAGATAAGAAAAACATGTAAAAAGACACTAAAGGACTCAAAAACGTAACTGCAGGAACTAAAAAAGAAGCTCTTTTTACTTTGTGCAAATGAAGTCTTGTGAAACTGATGCATTTTTTGTTGGAGCAACCTGGATGACTACAATGCTTGTTTCTGTTTATTTCAACAGAGTGGTGCAATACTGAGTTTCTGGCTGGTAGCGAATTACAATATGTTTTTTCTTCTTCTATGAGTACTGACTTATTACTATCAGCTCTTAAGCGAATGTCTACTATTGCACAGCTATTTTGACAGGAAAGAGTTGTTGTTTTTCTTTCGGCTTTTCCTGGTTAGGGGGTCACCACAGCGGAACTCTGGTCTGCTGATTGGCAGTAGATTTTTACGGTGCCGAGGTGCCAGCTCGACGCCCAACCTTCAACGAAGGCACGCCCATTCACGCATGTCTTTCAAACACTACTCGACCACAGGGAGGACATGCAGACTTCACACAGAAGGCGCTCCAGCCGAGAATCGAATGGGAGAACCTCTTGCTGTGAGTCGGCAACACTACCGCTGCACCACCATGGCTTTTGACAGAAAAGAGTACAAATCAAAATTTCCAGCTCATACTTCTCAACCTCTTAGTACAAGAAATCTGGACAAAGCTATAAATATTGGGAGACAATGGCCCCAAAGTATAGACAACTTTTAAATACTACTCAAACTTAGAAAGTTGATTTGCATGGATTTTCTGAAATGTGTGAAGTATGAAACTCAAACGTCTGTCATTGTTTTCTGAATTCTATCAACAACTTTCCAGAAAAAACATTTTATGAGGAACAGATCAAAAATATGAGGCAAAAATCTGGACATTCTGTGAAAAACTGGACACATGACAGGTATGCCAGCCGTAGTTTCACTTGTCCTTCCATCCAAGAGACTGTGACCATTTATAATCCTCAGAAGTGATTATCTGCTGCCCTCACATGGTAAAGTTTCAACATTACACAGAGTTTTTCAGAGACTGTTTCAATAAAATGCACTTTCAACAGATTTTGATTTTACTAGAAGCCACATGCTACTACTTTTAAGAAATAATCAGAGTAATTCAAACATGCAGTATTACGTTAGGTACAACTCAGAACACTTTTTTTCTTCTGGGAAAGAACACTGTATATAAAGCTAGTAATGAAAGGTTTATTCGATTGAACATAACACTGCCATTTCCACTTAAAACACAAAGTAACTAATAGGAAACAGACCACTTAGCCTATAACAGGCTATCATGAGGCCCTATGATTTGAAGAAGACATGAAATAAGAACTTAAACATCTTAAATCCCTGAATGCCCTCTTCCTCTGCTGCAAGAGAGAGATATGCTTGGATTCAGACCTCTTGACTTTTTTGTTTCTTCAAGACATCTGGAAACTTGCATGGGGAATACAATAAATATTTTTTGCTTGCATTCAATTGTCATGCATTACTTGCTGACTCACAGAGTTCATGAATGATCTCTCACAAAGACCCCAATTCTAGTTCAGTTATAACTGAAGGTTTGCAGCTTTTGTTTTTGTATGCTCAATTCTATTACGCTTACATGGAAACTAGTTCTATGTTGTGCACTGCTAACCCAATACAATAATAATCCAATACTGAAATGTACTGAGCAGGTTCACTGTTGTTTTAAAAATTCATCTAGTTAACTTTTTCCCCGATAGTGATACAGAAATTAACAGAGAAGAAAGAGAAAAACATTACATACTGATCATAACCATAGATCTGAAAGACCATGCCCATCCTCAGTAACAGCCAGGACTATGGCCAGCAGGTAATAGGCATGCACAGCAGAAAAAAAAAATTACCAGGGGCCACAAACCCTCCCAATATCCTAAAATACACCATGATGCTTACTCTGTCCAGATTTAAGGTTAGTCGTATGAAGCATGGTAATAAAATACATGCAAAGACTTCTCTGAGGAGGAAGGTGAACAGGTATGATACAGAGGGTGGACTTTATCTTTAAGATCTACTGTTATGAAAAGTACATATCTGGAAAATGGAGGCCCATCATTGGTGATAACAAAGCAGACTCGCATGCTAGTCACCCTGGGATGGCTCCCTTTTGAAAACCTCCTATGCAGGCTTTGCTGTATTCTGGACTTTTGGAAAGTTCCTGTGTTGCCCATTTCCTTTCTTGGATAAAGGGAGGCTTCTTTGTTCACCAGTGGCAGTGGGGAGCTTGGAGCAACCTATCTATCCCTGGAGGAGTGTTCCCAGCACAAGAATCTGGTAGTTCCTGTGTTGCCCATTTCCTTTCTTGGATAAAGGGAGGCTTCTTTGTTCACCAGTGGCAGTGGGGAGCTTGGAGCAGCCTATCTATCTCTGGAGGAGTGTTCCCAGCACAAGAATCTGGTAGTCTGTTTGTTGCAAAAAAAAATATATATATATATATATATATATATATATATATATCCTTGTTTCCCATCTTTCCTGACCTAGAGTAGTCCAAATACAGGCTTTGCTGTATTCTGGACTTTTGGAAAGTTCCTGTGTTGCCCATGGATAAAGGGAGGCTTCTTTGTCCACCAGTGGCAGTGGGGAGCTTGGAGCAGCCTATCTATCCCTGCAGGAGTGTTCCCAGCACAAGAATCTGGTAGTCTATTGGCCGTTTTGGGCCAATTTTTAGCTCTTTCAAGTCCCCCTGTATAAAACCCACTTTGGTGCGGTTTTTGCGCTTGTTACTACTCAGCCAAGCTCCTTGTGGTCCTGCAGAGTGGTGCTAGCAGCAGAGAGGCTAAAAGAGCGACTGCTAACCTGATAAAAGTGTTTGTTTTCCTGCTACTACCTGGGCGACTGTCCGATCTAGCTAAACTGCAAGTATTTCTGCTTCTTGAACTGCTTTAAACTGTTTAAAGTTGTTTTTGCACCTGCACTTTTAAAGTTTGTCCTGTTTGTTGCTTTTACCTGTTGAGGCTACACACTCAAGTGCGCTAGCCTGTGTTACATATTTATTGCATTTTCCTACTGTTGCAAAAAAAAAAAAAAAAAAATTATCCTTGTTTCCTGTCTTTCCTGACCTAGAGTAGTCCAAATACAGGCTTTGCGGTATTCTGGATTTTTGGAAAGTTCCTGTGTTGCCCATTTCCTTTCTTGGATAAAGGGAGGGTTCTTTGTTCGCCAGTGGCAGTGGGGAGTTTGGAGCAGCCTATCTATCCCTTGAGGAGTGTTTCCAGCACAAGAATCTGGTAGTGTATTGGCCATTTTGGGCCAATTTCTAGCTCTTTCAAGTCCCCCTGTATAAAACCCGCTTTAGCGCAGCTTTGCACGAATTGGGTTTAAACCATTCTTGGCTCCACAAAGTCTGCTCTTCACTTTTTCCCTTAGAACTGATCTAGTTCTCATAATAAACACCCTATTCCCACTCTAAAGCCTGGCACTTGCTCACTATAGCAATTATATAAGTCAGCACTAAAAAATTAAAAGCACTACACCCTCACAAACTCCCCTTGAGTACTTTGTTCCCCATTGGCCCTTTTTTTCAATTATAAAGGAATTCCCAATACTATTCTAGCATGTCCAAAGGTCAGTTGTCAATCTCCTCTCCAGTCCAGCTGGTGAATCTGGGAATCTTGAGGCAATGTTACAACTGCCTCATGTACAGAGACAACCCTCTCCTCCTCCCAACAAATTCCAACACATGTGAGAGATGCAACCATATAGCCAAACTGGAGGCTAAGCTCTCTCAACTCAGTACTGGCATAACCAGTCAGGAGGAGAAGGAAACCACACTCACTACAATTCCAGTCTCACATAGACCTACCACGACAGCAAACCAAACACATAAACACACAAAAACATACTCAGAGGCTCTAAATAAAAATCTGCCTAAGCAGCAGAGACCTCCAAAGCAGACACCCAAGCAACCGCTACCCCAAAACAAAACAAGTGCAACACATAGCTCACAAAGCCAGTGTGCCGAACAGTCACAGCCCTTAAGGCTAAACAACACACCTGATACACTTGTAATAGGTGACCATCATCAAGCACACTGACGTCCCTCTCACCAGGCTGAACAAGGAGAAGGTCATGGTGAGCTGCCTGTCGGGCGCTAGGATCAGCCACATAACACAAGCACTCAGGTCACTCCAAGGCAAGTACAAATATGACTCAGTCATTGTCCATGCTGGTGTGAATGACCTGAGACATACCTCCCTGGACTACATGAAAAGAGACATAGAGGAGCTCTCTGAGCATGTAGCCCAGGCCGGTATGACCCTGACCTTGAGTAGCATCTTACCCTCACCAAGAATGATGCCACAATATGAAGACAAGATGATCAATTTCAACAATTGGCTTAAGTATTGGTGTCATTCAAAGGGGATCCAATGTCTGTCTGCCTGGGATGACATGCTCGACAAGCCACGATGCTTCGCTAAGGATGGCTTGCACCTGTCACCCCTGGGCTTTCGGATATTGGCAAAGGCTCTTGCCACCCCCATAGTGCCTTTTCTAGGCAAGGCTCAAAAGACAAACCCACCTCCATAGGTATCACAAGGGATAAGAAACTAAGAGTAATGCTACTCAACGCCATAAGTCTAAACCTCAAGATGCACGCACTTGAAACTCTCCTTAGCATGGAGAACATCGATATCTGTGCAGTAACAGAAACCTGGTTCAAGGCTCCAGAGAGCACCCCAGCACTACCAGGTTATACCTCATACCATGTTTTTCGGCCCCAAAACTTGGACCGAACCACAAAAGGAGGGGGAGTATCAATATTCGTCAAAGATACCTACACCTGCAGGTTGGTGGCACAGCATGAAGCATCAGAGACTATCCATGTGCAACTAACAGTGGGTAAAACTGCCTTCCAGTTTATAGCCTGCTATAGACCACCCTCCCAAATCCAGGAACCCCACTCGGCCTTCCTGAGAACACTGGAAAATATGAAGGTCTCTCCAAACACCATTATATTGGGTGACTTCAACTACCCTAACATAGACTGGGAGCATTACTCTAGCTCCAACACCCTAGCCTGAAGGTTCCTAGAATTTATAAACTCAAATGCTATGGAACAACTTGTTGCCACTCCCACAAGAGGGGAAAACATACTGGACCTTATCATCACCAACATGGGGACTCTATGCTCCAGACCAGAAGTGTATCCCTCACTGGTAAGATCAGACCATAAACTAATCTCACTAAATATTCACATCCCGACCCCAGCCCCTGCCCAGAAAACCACAGTGAAAAACTTCTCTAAAGCAAATTTCACACTCCTCAAAACTGAGCTGGAATCCTTCAAAGCCCCCGGGCCTGCGGAAAATATGCCCCAGACCGCAGAATCCTTTATAAACGCATTCTATGAACACCTTCAGGAATGCATGGATCATGCAATCCCAAATAAAACCAAGACCCAATCCTCCAAAGTTAGGCGTCCTGTCTGGTGGACCCCAGCCATAAACAAACAATACAATAGACGGAGGAAGCTACTACATGATGGAGCAAAATCCCAAAAAGGGAAGGCATCTCTGATCAGTATTAGCAAAAAACTACGGGCACTCATAAAATCGTCTAAGGCCAGCTTTGAGAGAAAAATTGCACAGGACACTAAGGATAATCACAAGGCTTTCTTTAGTTATGTTAGAAACCTGGGTGGGAATTCCCAGATATGCTCAGAATTAGTCCAAAATGACAAAAAATACACCGAACCCACAGACATTGCTAACATCCTAGCTGACAGGTTCAGTGCAAACTTCTCCCCCCCTTCCCCACCAAAAGGGTAAATATCTATCCCAGCAGAGTGCTGCCCCCCTGACATCTCAGATGCTCAGGTAAGAGCCGCCTCTCCAAAGCAAAAAACACAGCATCAATGGGACCAGACGGTGTCCCGGGCTGCGTCCTACATGAACTCCAAGAAGAACTAAACCCAAACATAAAACTACTGTTCAATCTCAGCCTTACTACAGGATATGTACCCAAAGAGTGGCGTACAGCAACAGTGGTCCCTCTCCACAAAGGTGGTGCCTCAACGGATCCTGGAAACTATCGCCCCATAAGCTTGACTAGCTTGGTCTGCAAAGCTATGGAAAGGATCATCATGGACCTCATAAATAAAGATATTGGGGACCTACAGACACTGGATCCTACCCAGTTCGGCTTTGTTAAGGGCAGATCCTGCCTCTTAAACCTGGTCGATTTCTTTGAAACAGTCACTAAGGCCATTGACGAGGGGAAGGTGGTCCACACAGCCTACCTGGACCTTGCAAAAGCCTTCGATACAATACCCCACTCGGGCATTATAGATAAGCTCACCAGCTTAAATATAAACCCCTATGTCACTAGATGAGTTGCAAACTGGCTCAAGGACAAAACCCACATGGTTAGAATTGCTGGAGCCATGTCAGACTCCAAACCAGTTACAAATGGCATCCCACAAGGCTCAGTCCTGGGACCTCTCTTGTTCGGTATATATTTTTTGGAGGTACAGGCAAACATGGAAGGACTGTGGCTGACAAAGTTCACAGATGACTGCAAACTGGGCGCCATAATAGACTCTCCAGCTAACACAAGCATCCTACAAAAGGGCCTCATAGAAACAGACAACTGGTGCCAGAGCCATGGCCTCAAGCTAAATGCCAAAAAGTGTATAGTCATCCCCTTTGGCAAAAACAAAGTGCCTACAAATTACCACATAGGTGGTAATCGATTAAGTACGGAAGAAGTAATTAGGGACCTGGGGACCCAAGTTGATAGCAATCTCTCATTTGACAACCACGTGGCCAAAGTGGTTAGAAAAACATTTTATATAGCCCACCTAATCATGAAGGGATTCACATCTAGATCAGGGAGGTCATCGTGCCTCTTTACTCATCCCTCATCAGGCCCATAATTGAGTACAATGCCCCTTTTGGGATGTACCTTACCAGACACCTGCAGCAACTGGAAAGACCCCAAAAGTACCTCACCAAGAGGATCAAAGGGCTCAAACAGATGCTATATGCTGCCCAGTTAAAGAAACTCCAGCTCTACTCAGTGGCATACCACCTGCTCAGAGGCGATCTGTGCCTGACGTATAAAGCCATGTCCAACCCGGAATTAATGGACATGCTGCACCTCAGAAAATCCAAATCCCATCGAGCTACGTGCTCGAGAGACTTGAACCTCAGCACTGAAATAAATAGGACATGCTGGAGGGACAGATTCATAACCCAGAGGCTCCCTTCACTCTGGAATAAAATCCCAGTCCAGGTTAGGCAGAGTCCCTCATTGACTCTCTTCAAGAGGAATCTTGATGAGTGGATGGGAGATAGTAGGTTTACCCCGGGTATCACTTCTGTGTCACTGTTAGACAGAGGCACAGTATACTAACCTCGAAAAAGGGCATAGCAAAATTCATTTAAAATGGGTGACGAAAGCCAAACACACTCTGGCTAGGCTTATAAATGCCCTAGGGCAGATAGCCTAGTATGAACCTATGAACAGTAGTGCCAAAGGAAAATCTAGACCTGTATATCACATCCAGGTAATACGGTTTTGCAAACACATTCAGCAAAAACCAGGTAGATGCTGCACAGGTGTCATCGAGCAGCATTCTTGAAAAAGGCCATCAAGACAGCTCCAGCACTAGCAGAGTGAGACTTGGGAACTGCCTGAAGATGCTTACTACTGTCTTTTCAACAGCAGCATTTAAAGGTGTCATCCTTTTCAAAGCAAGTCATCATATTGATGGCTTGTCAACTGTGCACACTAGTTTAGTGGTGTACATTTGTCTGAAATGTAGATTGTGGTATGTGCACACCCATGCAGTGGCACTAGTGTTGCTTCCTTAAAGCAGCAACAGCATTTACAAGGACAATGCAAGTCCTGTAACCTCTACAGGGTAAACCATGTGAGAAGGTTTAGTTTGTGTATTTGTAGAGAGTGTGAAGAAGCAATTTGTGAGTTGCAAACTATTTCCCCAACAAAGTGAAGGTGATTTTGTCGAGTGATTCTGCTGGACACAGCATACTGAATGTATCTACACTGCCCACTACAACACACACACACACACACACACACACACACACACACACACACACACACACACACACACAAAAACACTCACCTTAGTAATTTATAAACAGGGCTGCCTACATGCAGTACTGGTGTGCAATTCTCACATGTTGACATTCCTTTCATTCTTCGAACATATATATGTACAGCCCTTGAGTTGCTTACTTATATATACATATATATATAGTAGTGGGAGGTGCATTCATTTTGGCACTCTACTGACCAGATTGCAGTATGTGATTCCTGCAGGAATACAAAGGAATCCATCTACCAGACATTCTTAAGTTAACTTGCACTGTCTGCTGATTAGATCACTAACAAATCCTGTCACTGCAAATTATCTTCTTTTTCTGTCTCTCACATGCGCGCATGTACACACACACACACACACACACACACACACGCACACACACGCACGCACACACACGCACACACACACGCACACTCTCTCTCTCTCTCACATGGACATTCAGTCTTTTGCTGTTCCTATAAATACAGTAGCTACTCACCCACTATTTGCTGACAATTTAATTTTGAGTGATCAACCTTATTCTTAGCATGCCGTTGCCATATATGTAGAAACAGGTACAGATTTTGCAGCAGATTCCCCTGCCTTGCTTGTTGCTGTCTCTCATTGCATCATAACTTTAGCTCATTTGATGTGATCACGTCAGGTCTTCTTCCACAATTGCTGTTGCCAGCACTTCCCTACAATGAATTTTCTATTTCTTTATTTCAGTCTATTGACTAGGAAATTCTGGCTGGGCACAACCCATTTTCAGTAGGGCCGTAGGAAGAAAAACTGCAATAAAAATAATATAATGATGCATCAAGTACGCAGAGATAAACAAACTGGTCAACAAACAATACATGTAATACCCATGCTGTCCTTATAACTGAGGCCCAACATGATGAATAACTGACTGCTTTTTATATTAGGTGGAGTAGGAGGGCAAAAATCCCACCAAAAAGTTGAGTCAGGGGTCTGCAAATAAAAAAATAGTATGTGCCATTTTTCTAGAGGGCATACTCAACAAGTTGGTCATTGACAGGTTCTCCCATAAAATAAAACAGGTTAATAATTTGAATCACTTCTAACACAAACATTGTGTGTGTGTGTGTGTGTGTGTGTGTGTGTGTGTGTGTGTGTGTGTGTGTGTGTGTGTGTGTGTGTGTGTGTGTGTGTGTATACACACACACATATAAAGAGGGGTGTAATAAATGTGAAAATTAAAACATGAATTAAATAATCTGAAACAAACCAAAATTGAGACTGAACATTGGAGGTGAGAGAAAAAATAATGTCAGAGCTGAGCAACAATGATAGAATAAAGATGTGAACAAAATGTAGGTATAATGTAGAACAGGAAGTGAGATAAGTCCGATCAAGACTGGTAAGTTAAGGAAGATAAACTAAGGGAACATTTGAGAGTAATTAAGATATGATAAATGTACTTATATGTACAGAGATAGTGGCTGAAAAGGGTTCCTATTACGTTATCAAAACACTAAATGCCGAACGGCCAAATACTCGTAAAGGCCGTTCATCAAAGTGTGTTTTGTGGGGTCGCGGTACAGTAGGGAACAGAATCTTTGCTCTTTCTCCACTGTAGTGCGACCTTGGAGTTGGTATATATAATTAGCGGGGGGTATGGGGGGACGCAGCCCCCCCACAACAAACGATTAGATGAACGTCCGTTTCGAGTATTTAGCCGTTCAGCATTTAGTGTTTCGATAACGTAATATAGACCTGCTGAAAATGGTCCTTAGACCAGTTCTCCTACATGGTTAACAAATACAAATTAAATAAAACTAAAAAATAATACTAGAAGGTTTGCAGAGGTGGACTGAAAAATTAAAATGTTGAGTAGACAGACTCAATAGGAAAGAAAATCCCTTCGATAGCTCAGCTGGTAGAGCGGAGGACTGTAGTGATTTCCCAAGTCATCCTTAGGTCGCTGTTCAATTCCGGCTCAAAGGAGTTTGCCTTTTGGATGTTTATCTTATAGACACAAGGTGCAGGGTTTGATTCTCACATGGGGTAATTGGCTAGGCTTAAAATGGCCCACAAGGGCAGTTAGCCTAGTACTAACCTATGAACCCTATGAAAAGAAGAAAGTAAATTGGAAACACTTCTTACTAAATGTGACGGGTATATTGCCAATTAGATGAAGGGTAGAATAATGGAATTTCTTGAATAAAAATTTTGATTTATCATATTTGAAGAAAAAAATATAGCTTTATTATACTGAGGGAGCTAAGTGTTCCATGATTTCAAGACTATCATATGATTTATACAACTCCACAAGATGGTTACGGGAGGAGGTGTATTGGTCAAAATGTACTTGACTGAACAACATCTGGTACTGAGCTGATCAGAACAAAGATGCATCTTCCTCAGTGGTTGGTCAGTGAAGAAAAAAAAGTGTGGTGTCCTTAAAGCTAGGAAACCCCAAGATAGAAAGTACCTGCAAAATTTATTTGCGCACACTGTTGTAAGTCTTCTACTGAACTAAAACTAAACAAAGAAAATTGCTAGTTAACTACATCCTATATAAAGACTGGGAAGGCAGACAGAGTAGTCTATGACGAGATTATGAAGAATCAGCTGAAAGGGACTCTGAAGCAGTCACACTGGGATTAAGAAGTACAAAAATGAATTTTCTTCTACATGAATTTATAGCCAAAGATGCTAAGAGATTACCCTGAATGAGCATTCAGAAGCTTTACAGAACTTAACAGATAAGAATGTTGACCATAAGGTGACAGTACAAGTGCTAGAAGGCAGAAAAGAGTTAGCAGAAGATATGTTTTCCAGTATGAAGACCAAGGCAGAAGAAAGAATACTAGGTCATTGAATGTTTTTGTGGAAGAATGTGAAAAATAAGACATAAGTGGATTTATTAAAAGTATTTTACCTAAGTGGTTGGATGTATAAAAAGATGCAATACAATTACAAGAGATGCACTGAGTACTAGGGTATGCTTCATGTGTGTCAGAACAACCACCACAAGTGATACTGACCTGACTTGGAGCTTACCACCAGACAAAAGTAGCACTTCAGGCTCTTTGGAAGGCTGATAAGCAGTTAAGAGTATAGAAGAAAAGGCTTTATGTTGACAAAAACTTTTGTGGAAAGAGGACTGCATTTATATCGGTGTTCAGGGCAACCAGACAGAAAAATGTAAGATTTAAGATGCATTATTTAGCATAAATCAAGATATATAGATGTGCAGAAAGTACTGCAGGTTGTACAATGTTATGTGGGTCACTATGGAGTTGAAAGGAGCACCAGAGAGCTACTTGCAGGAACTATAAATGGGCAATAAGTCCAGGTCATGCCAAAGATTGTAGCCAGACAGCACTTTCCTTTCTTTAAAAACAAACAACAGATCCTCAAGGAATCTATGAGTGGAAAGACTGAATTCATAATAATCTCCTCTGCTGGATGGGCAAAAATATGAAGCTGTGGATGACAGCAGAGTATGAGCTGGCCTGATTTGTAAACTGTTAACTTGGATACAGGATAATCTGTTAAATGACTTGAAGAGTGGAATAACATGTGATAGTTAACAGGTTAATATGGGTGTTAAATGACAAGCTGGATATATTTATATGGGTAGTTTTTTTTTTTTTTTTAAGGGGGATGGCTGAAGCTAGATGTGAGCTAGGAGAATGTCATGGTTCACTGATCAAGGTAAGTAAAAGTCTGCAGTTAAGAAGGACCTGCCATTGTTACATGTACATGCTTATAACAGTCATGAACTCAATGAGTGGTGCAATGACTGGTCCTTTTCACCAAGCCATAAAAGTGACTATATTGAAAGGTGTGTATTATATGTAGGATTTGATCTTACTGTGATATATCATTAATATAAAGGTCTCAAAGATAAACTGAATGTATCTATCAAAGTTAATGCTATTAGTCTGGATAGTGAAATACCAACATGCTTAACTACTGGATCTCAAGAGTGTGAAAATATTCCTTGGGGAACTATTCTTCTTGATAGGAGTGATGTCATTTACCTATGAGCTGATAATGGTGGCTGTTTCTTAGTAGGGAGAGGTTCAAAACAGAGAAACAATAGGAAAGGTAATGTAAGAGGCCAATAACACATTTGGACTGCAGGCTAGAGACTGTCTTCTCTACCAGGGATTAATATCACAATATAGGAAAGAGAAAGGGATAGGGGGATCCTACGTGAAAGACCTGCTCTGATAGAGTTTTTAGTTGAATTTAGAACAGAAGCTGCTGTTAAAAATGAATTAGTGTCATAGTGTGGCATATTTCAATTAGTGCAGGTTAGAAAAGATTGGGAAGAGGGGTTGAGTAAGCAATTCATGAGGAAACAGTGGAAAAATATATGCATGGCTTTCAAGTATGCAAGAGTCTAGAAGATTTAGGATTTTTGCTTGGAACTGTTGCATAGGTATTTGTGTACCCCAAACAGACTCCAAAGAATTTTTCCTCAGGGAAATGGCAAATGATGTAGGTGCGACAGAAAAGAAAACATTTAACATGCCTAGGGAGTGGAATGAGTTGGCAGACTTTAAACATTCTCTATAGAGTACTCTGTCAGAATATTGGGTGAGCAAATCGGTGTAACTAAGGATTTTTTTTTTTTCTTTGAGCTGGGATACAAGATATGAATTCCCTAGACATAGTAGGGCTTGCTAAGTTTAATTCTGGTGGCTGCCAAAAAAAAAAAAAAAAAGCAATTGCAGAAGTTTACAGGCATCATTTTCAAATCTAGGTGCTTAGGATTTCCCTCTCTCTTCCCCCCTTGGCTGACCTGGTGTGACTTAGTTTGAACTCTACAGTTCCCTACAAAACGGTGTCTACAGGACTGCAATCAGTTTCTCACAACATTTAAACAGATTGAACTCTACAGTTCCCTACAAAACGGTGTCTACAGGACTACAATCAGTTTCTCTCAACATTCAAACAGATTGAACTCTACAGTTCCCTACAAAACGGTGTCTACAGGACTGCAATCAGTTTATCTCAACATTTAAACAGATTGAACTCTACAGTTCCCTATAAAACGGTGTCTACAGGACTGCAATCAGTTTCTCCCAACATTTAAACAGATTGAACTCTACAGTTCCTTACAAAACGGTGTCTACGGGACTGCAATCAGTTTCTCTCAACATTTAAACAGATTGAACTCTACAGTTCCCTACAAAACGGTGTCTACAGGACTGCAATCAGTTTCTCTCAACATTTAAACAGAGTAGGTTGCACACACAAAAGGCATTTGTTAAGCTTTCACTTACAGTGCTTTGTAATTAAGCAGGTCACCATACAGGTCAGCCATAGGGCTCATTGTTTCTACTTGAGTGGTTGCCTCCTTCCCCTGTAACTAAAGTAAATTGACTCTTACATTAAGAGCTGTAATACTTACCTTATAGCTTTAGGACACCTTAGGAAACCTTGTAAACTGCAATAGCCCCGCTACATTTGCCCTCGCTATGCTCGGCTCTCTTCGCTCCCCTCCCTGCCCCCAATTCCCCCCCGCCCCCAGTACCTCTAAATTTATAGTACTATAGCCACTCCCCCACTTTCTAGATCCTATCTGCTTTCATCTGGGATAATTCCACCCACCCCCATTCTACTACCTACATTTTAATAGCACCTATTAGCTTTCATCTGGCATTCTCCCATCCCCCTTCCAGTACCTTTACCTCACCACTCTATCTTCTGGTGTTGCATCACCAGGTAAAACAGTTCCTTAACTCACTAGCTGAATCACAGATAATGATATACTCCTCTTTACTACCCCTCTTGTTCACACCATACCTCCTTACCTTGTATGAAAACCAGTTTCTCACGGGATTTCAGGCCCCAAAATGCCATACTATCATCCCAGCTGTAAATCCATCCAGCTTCAACCATACTTACAGTACCAGATCCTATCCAACATCTTGTTCAGTCTATCAACATCTCAACCCCAGGCACATTAGCTCTAGATCCAAACACTACCACAAACTAATAAACAAATTCCTGAAGTTCATCACCAAGTATAGACTCAACCTAATACTTGGTGGTGATATTCACCCCAACCCTAGCCCACTCACTTCAGATACACATACCCCCTCTACTTGCAATCTAAGCTACAAACCTACAATTAATAGGCCAACTAACTCTCTTCTAGTCTGTCATCTCAATATTAGAAGTGTTAATAACAAGGTACATGAACTGCATGCACTTCTGGATGTCCACTCCCCTGAGATGCTCTGTTTATCTGAAACCTGGTTAAAATCTAACACTAAAGACAATGAAGTGTTACCACCTGGGTACAACATACACAGGCTGGATCGTGCTTCGAGGAAGGAGGGTGGGGTAGCTGTACTCTATAAATCTGAGTTGAATGTCACCAGAGATGTAATACAACCACCTCAGATTAATAACTCAGATTCTTGCCACCAAATTGCAACTTAATAAAAATAAATGCATTAATATCATCTGTATGTACATTCCCTCAGGTAACAATATATCTACATTTGAAGATATCCTGCACTGGCTATCATGTCACTACCCCCAAGAAACCCTACTACTTGGAGACTTTAACATAGACTGGGGCACCTGTTCCTCAGAATCCCCAACCACCCATATTAACCTGCATGCATTTACATAAATCATATCCACCTACCAGGATAGGTAAACCCAACCAAAAAGAAAGTATACTTGACTGGGTACTCATAAATAGTCACCCCCAACTGTACACCTCTGGTACCCTCCTTAATGGCCTAAGCGATCATCTTCTCACATATGTAATTAAGCACAAAACCATTAATTCCCAACAACCCTTACTCAGAAAGGTTAGAAACAATAAAAACTTTGACCCTGCCAAATTCCAACAAGAACTAAACTCATCTAATTGGTCTATTCTAAAACACCTCCCCTTAGAGGAAGCAGTAGCATACTTTAACAATAAATTCCTTGAGATCCTTGATTTGCATGCACCTGTTCGTTCAAAGAGAACCAAGGCAAAAACTGCGCCATGGCTTTCTATAGAGTCTAAACTTAAAATTACCCTTAGAAACAAAGCATGGGCTTTATGGCATTCTTCTAAAGACCCTCAAGATCACATTAAATACAGGCAATCCAGGAACGAAACCAAAAAATCAATTCTACAAGACAAAAAACAATACTACTGTAATTTACAGACAGTAAATCAAAACAACCCTCAGAAGTTTTGGGCAGGTTTAAATAATCTACTACATCCTGGACATACTTCAACCCCAATCCCTGCTGCTACTATTGATAAAACCCCTGAAGATGTTTCTGATAGTTTTATCCAATTCTTTACTGAGACAATTCAAGCCCTAGCTAGCCAACTACCTCCTAGCTCCCCTGATCCTGAAAGTAGCACCCCTAGAAACCTACTGCTCAGCTTCCAGCCAGTCGCCACTTCACTTATCCGCACCTTGATCAAAAATTAAAACCCACTACACTTTCTGCTGATCAACTCCCTGCCGAGTACCTACAAAAATCAGCTGATGCTATTGCTTACCCCGTCTCAATACTAATCAATCTAACCATAGTAGAAGCTAAAATTCCCACCATATGGAAAATATCCTATGTAATCCCACTTCACAAAGGAGGCAGCTCTACTGAATTCTCCAATTACAGGCCAATAGCTATACTCTCTCCACTTGCAAAGATTATGGAAAAATTTATTCATAGACAACTCATGCACCACCTAATCCAGAATCACCTTATGGCAGACACTCAGCTTGGCTTCCGTCCTCATCACAGCACTACTTCAACCCTCCTAGCCTTTACCAACACCATAATCGCAACAATAATTATATATCCTCAGTCCTCTCTTTGGATCTTTCCAAGGCATTCGATATGGTTGATCACCAACTTTTAATCCACAACCTGCAAACATTCTGTCTAGATACTGGAGCCCTCCAATGGTTTCAATCCTACCTGAATGGTCGACTGGAGGCTGTCCTGTGGCAGAACAAACTCTCTAACCTTCTACCTAATACCCTTGGAGTACCACAAGGCTCTATACTAGGGCCCTTGCTGTTCTCCATCTTCATTAAAGTACAGTTTTGTACCTACCATAAATGTAGATGTTCGAGTGCTAATACAGCTGCAGTCATTACAGATGGGTTCTCCTGCCATCAGGCGGTCCCTCGGTCGGCCGAATTCCAAAGTCTAGGTCCGGCGTCGGTTGTTGTCGCCTTCTTTCCTGACGTCAGTGTGACAGGGGTATATAAGACACAGCCGACGCCATTTTCTTCAGTCTTTCTTGCCCCAGATGTCAGGTGCCCCCAGAAGGAAGGCAACACATAATTTATATATATATGTATAGTCATGCAATGCAATATAATCAAAATTCAGTAGTTGCAAGCAAATACACCATAGAAGGATAACCCAATCAGGTTGTATGAGGAGGAGTTAGCCACTAGGCCTGTACCAAGAGGGGAACGAGGGAAACCTGGACTGCAGCTGTATTAGCACTCGAACATCTACATTTATGGTAGGTACAAAACTGTACTATGTTCATCGTGCATACAGCTGCAGTCATTACAGATGGGTAGAATCCCAAAGCTACGCACAGGGTGGTAGGCACTAGGTGGAATTAGGAGGAGCCAGAATGCCCTGCAACACAGCAGTGGCAAAGCCTGCTCTTGTTTTGGAGTATAAAGATAGGTGGTAGTGTTTAGTGAAGGTATGCACCGAACTCCAAGTGGCTGCCTCCAAAATATCTTTGGTAGGAACTCCTCTGAGGAAGGCTGCAGAGGTAGCTGTGGCCCTTGTGGAGTGGGATCTGATGCCTGCAGGTACAGATTTACCATGAAAGGAGTAACAAAAACGTATGCAGTGGCCTATCCATTTTGAAATTGTCTGTTTGGAAATTGGCTTCCCTTGAGCTCCTACAGCATAGGACACAAAGAGTTGTTTTGATTTCCTGAAAGGCTTTGTTCTGTCCAAATAGTAACGCAGCTGTCTATGGATATCTAAGGAATGCAGCAGCCTCTCCCCTTTGTTTTGAGGATTGGGGTAAAAGGTAGGTAAGTGTATGGCCTGATTTAAAGCTACCCTGGATACTACCTTAGGCATGAATGACGGGTTGGTTCGTAGGGAAACCCTGTCCTGATGGAAGATGAGAAAGGGCTGCACAGCCATGAGGGCTTGTAATTCCGAGACCCTACGAGCTGAGGTAATAGCCAGAAGGAAAGCTGTTTTCCAGGACAAATATTGCAAATCTGTTGAGGCAGCTGGTTCAAAAGGAGGCAATGTTAATTTTTCTAGAATGTAATTAAGATCCCAGGCTGGGATTGGTTGTTTCCTTGGAGGTCTTATATTCTTAGCCCCTCTGAGGAACTGTCTTAAGAGTGGGTGAGAGAATAAGGGTGGATCAGTGTTGTATTCTGCAGAAATGGCTGAGGCATGGATTTTGATGGAGGAGAATGAAAGTCCACTGTTCAGCAGCTCAGTTAGATACTGTAATATCTGAGGCAAATTCAGTTTTCTAGGATCCTGGTCCTTTTTCTCATTCCAATCGCAAAACCGTTTCCATTTTGCGGAGTAAGCTTTTCTAGTAGATGGCCTTCTGGCTTCCAAAATGACATCCTGTACCTCCTTGGAGAGTAGGGTCTGTTGTGGTGTTAAGGAATTTTCCATGCAGTCAGATTGAGTGTTTTCAGCTGACTGTGAAGAGTTTTGTAGTTGTGCTGAGTCAGAAGAAGAGGCATTAGAGGTAGGGTCCAGGGAGGAGAATATGTTAGGCTCCTCAGGAGTGGGTACCAGTGTTGTCTTGGCCAGTCTGGAGCAATCAGTATCATCTTTGGTCTGTCTGCTCTTGCTTTCAAAAGCACCTTGGGCAGTAGAGGAAGAGGTGGGAAGGCGTAAACTATCCGTGCTGCCCAACTGAAAGAAAGGGCGTCCACTCTCCAGGCCTTTGGATGAAATGTCCTTGAGCAGAATTTTGTCAATTGATGATTTTTGTGGGAGGCAAAGAGATCTATGTCTGGCCTTCCCCAGGCTTGGATTATCTTTGTAAACACTTGAGGATGCAACTTCCATTCATGAGGGTCTGTCATATTTCTGCTTAGATTGTCTGCCAGCGTGTTTTCCATACGTGGCACGTACTGTGCTTGAAGCTCGATTTGCCATTCCAGAGCCTTGTTCCAAAGTGACATAGCCAGCCTGCACAGGGGGTATGAATGTGTTCCTCCTTGTTTATGTACCACATTACTGTGGTGTTATCTGTTCTTATTAATAATTGCCCTGGATGCAGGAGGACCTTGAAAGCTGTAATTGCATTTATCACTGCTAGCATTTCCTTTTGATTGATGTGAAGGTGCTTTTCCTTTTGGGACCATTTGCCCTGAATGCACATGTCTGTCATGTGTGCCCCCCAGGCGTAGTCTGAGGCGTCTGTTGTGATGACTTAATTTGCTTGAGGTTTGCAGAATGGTAGACCTGCGTTTGTTTGGCATGCTTGAGCCCACCATAGAAATTCCTTTTGTAAACATGGAATTAGTGGTATTATTGTTTCCAAACTGTGGCTGTGTTGAGACCATAGGTTTTTAGGTACCATTGAAGTTTCCTCATATGCAACTTTGCACATGGGATTAGAAGAATGCAAGATGCCATGAAGCCCAGAGCCTGCAGGATTTTCCTTGCAGTTAGCCTGGTACAATTTGCTAGTATCTTGAAGTACTGAGTTAGTTGCCCCTGTTTTTCTGGCGTAAGATAGGCCATCTGGGTGTTTGTGTCCAAGTTGGCACCCAGGAAAATTATTTTCTGAGATGGTGTTAGCCTGGATTTCTCTTTGTTGACTGTGTATCCCAGAGAATTCAGTAACTGTGTTACATAAGCCAGTTGTTCCAGAAGTATGTGTTTGCTGTCCGCTTGGATCAGGCAGTCGTCCAAATAAGGGTATATTTGTATCTCTTGAAGTCTGCAGTAGGCAATTACTGATGCCAGGCATTTCGTGAATACTCTGGGCACAGTAGATAAGCCAAAGGGCAATGATAAGAGTAATTAAATCCTCAGCCATTTTGAGCATCTGCTTTTTAGGCATGGGGCCTGGAGATGGGCCCTGTGCAACAGGCCTCTGGGAGTGCATGGCTGATTTAGACTTAGTAAAGGCCTTGATGGAAAAGGAAGAAGAAGGTCTGAAGACACCATGGGTGGAAGTAGACCTGTCCACATTAAGAGGCTCAACACTTATAGTGGTTTCGGTAGCTGTAGTCAGGGTGTGGGCCGAGGAACCTGCAGTCTCGGTTACAGAGGACACCACCAGAGAAGTGTCGTCAGTAGTCAGGGGCTGCGTAGGCGCCTCACTGAGAACAGGACCATGTGTAGCCGGTTTTGGCGTGGTGTCGGTGGAGACCGCGGGCCTCGCGTGTCGGTCTTTGTCCTTGCGTTTTTTGGGCAAAACGGTAGTCGGAGTCTCCGATGACATTTTATAGTTAAAAGCTTTACCGAAAAAGTGCTGGGCGAACTCCGCCCCACGCTTAATAGTGCATTTATTAAAAGTAGCACAAAAGCGACAGCCCGAGACGTCGTGGTCTGGGCCTAAACAATGAGTGGTGCAATGACTGGTCCTTTTCACCAATTGGAATGGAAATCCTTATGCGGTATTTGCTTCCCACAAGAAATACAATTGTTAACTTTGTCTGACATCGGTCTGAGGCAAGAAAAGTTTCCCCAACGGGGTACTTAGCTTTAAAGAAGACTTCGGTTTCCAGATTTTCGTAATTTCAGGAGCTGGCCGACCGGCACTTGCGAACTGCTTCTGCTTCAGGCACCGCGCGGCAAAAAAGACTGAAGAAAATGGCGTCGGCTGTGTTTTATATACCCCTGTCGCACTGACGTCAGGAAAGAAGGTGACAACAACCGACGCCGGACCTAGACTTTGGAATTCGGCCGACCGAGGGACCGCCTGAAGGCAGGAGAACCCATCTGTAATGACTGCAGCTGTATGCACGATGAACATCGACCTTTATACTGTCATACCAAAAGTCAGCTGTATCCAATATGCTGATGACTCTACTCTGATTTGCTCAGCCACATCTCCAGTAGAGTTATGGTCAGCTACCCAGACCACCTTTAATACAATAGAAAACTGGCTTTCTGAACATCGTCTGATCCTAAATCCCAAAAAAACTAAAATGCTGTTATTTTCACCAACACGTAGGTCTACGACTTTCACCTTTACCATAAAATCAAATGATGGCACAATAATCTCCCCTGACCCATCTACAAAACTATTAGGTGTCATCATAGACAATAATCTAAAATTTGACCTACATGTTAACCAAACTATCAAAACCATCAATAAAAAACTAGGGTCACTTTACAGAATAAAAGCCTTCCTAACCCCTCCAGCTAAAATTGCCATAGCTCGCTCTCACCTTCTTTCAACCCTTCTGTATGCATCCCCTCTACTCTCGAATTTAAACAAGTCTGTCCTTAACAAACTCTCAATTTGCTACAACCACATTGCCAGGTTTGCCACTGGGCTGCCTTTTAGGACACATCATTGCATCAATCTAAATCAGCTTGGGTGGCTTGAACTACCCAGCCTAATCCAGTATAACCAACTGATTATGGCCTATAAAATCCTCTATAATCCGGACAATACTCCTGCACTTAAAAATATTATCACCCCTATAACAATCCTAGACTGCTTCGATCCTCTAACAAACTACTAATTCAGACTAGCAAAATTAATAACACAGCCGGTTATTCTCTCTTTGCAAACTCTGTAAGTAGATCCTGGAACTCTCTTCCAGCTGATATTACCTTACTTTCCACCTTAGGTCAATTTAAAACTAGACTCAAACAACATTTGTCACTTAACTGGCTATGTCAATGTATCAAGCCTGGCTAACTCTCTCTAGAATGTGTAAAAATATGTTAACCAGTTTACTGTGTAATTTAATTTAATCCTGACTTGTGCTCAGGATTAACTGTAACCTGTGGAACTTGTTTAACTTGCTTACTTATGTAATCTCTGTAAATAGTCTGTTTGTAATATGTAATGCTGATGATATTATGTAATGCTGTATCTGCTTACCCTTGGAGCTTTTCTTCCCGGGCCTCCGCTGAAAATGGACATGCATCCAGTCAGACTATCCCGGTCAACAAATGTAAAATAAATAAATAAATAAAAAATTACTAGAAAATGGGAATCAAAGTCTAAACCAACTGTATTTGAAGTATTGAGTATCGTAACAGAGATAAAAGAAAGTGAAATCTTTAGAAAAGGTAGGATTTTTTTTTTTTTTTTTTACAGGAAAAAGGTTAAGAATTTGATTGAAGAGAAAGAGCAAGAAATGAAATGTAAGTGAGAACTATGGGAATATTTAGATTAAAATGTGCAGTTTCTAAGCAGAGTGCTTAGGGATATGTTTTTGAGACTGTCTAAAGTTTGGTTTTGCTGTTTATTAGTTATGTGGAACCTTTGGAAATGCAGCTTCCTTTGTTACAAATGTATTTTTTTGTCTTTTATGTAATTATCAACAGGTGTTTTCTTGAAAATTGTGATTTTTTTTCCAACACTCCCCACTTGATTTTATAGTCTACGCCACAAACTTGATATATACTGAGAAATAAACAGGTCTCTTTTTACAGTTCTGTTGACATCCAGCCTATACAATGGACCACAGTTTCTGATTGTATAGTACTGTTTATCTAAAGTTAATGCCAGATCTTTCTTCAATAAAATATATGTTAATGCTTTAAATTCAACACTCAAACACATACACAGAATGCTATACTAGTTTGATTTATTTAGCCTGCTGAAGTAATCCAAGTTCTTTACACTAGCTATTTTTGTAAACAAACATTTTATTCCTTCAAGATGTCTCAGATTCACTAGAGACATACTACAAAAAATATAGACAAATGTGGGTCTTACTATAAACTTTTATACAATAATTAGTATAATTTTGTCTCTAAATGTTATTATTTTTGTGACCAATGCTATTTTTTAAATTGTCATACTTTTTGCAACCATTATATAGCCTTTAAAAGAGCTGCAAAAGGCATGGTCCCAAATCCTTTATTTGCTCACTGATCTCTTGAAGTCTCATGTCCTTATTAATTTGTAAGCCTACATCAGTACCAAATGGAACCACTTTGCACTTATGCATGCAAAATATCAAACAACTGGCTTCTGACCATGTTTTATTTATGTAAAGTACCAAACCACTGGCTTCTGACCATGTTTTCATTTTACCCAGAGAATTACTTAACTAAGCGACGTCTTCAGATATCTTCAGTATAACTCGAATCTTATAGTCATCAGAAATCTTACAAACCCAAAAGTTTGTAGACAAACAAAATTCAGCTAATATTATATTAAATAATATTAAAGCATATTAAATAATATTGGGCACAGTACTGAATCCCTGTGGCACTCCAGATTTAATTATTATACATGATAACTGAGAGCTGTGCATTACAACTGCTTGTTTCTGGCTTGTAAACCAGTTTCCTGTCCATCTGATGGCAAATGAATTAACATCTAGCTTCCATAAATTACCTACTATTTGTTGTAAAACACAGTATTAAATGCTTTGGATACATCAGTATATATACTACTACAAATTCCTCTAACAATTAAGTTGGAAACCTTGGCATTGATCAGTACTGTGCCTGTATTTATTTTCTCGTATTACCTGTTGTAATAAACATTTGAAGCATTTTTCTATTATAGAAATCAAACTAATGAATTGAAAACTAATGACAGTACTTCTACTGTCACTTTTATAAACTGGAACAAATAATGATCTAGTCTAGTCCTCGGGAGCAATTCCTCTATGCAGAAGCTGCTAAACATATTTATTAATGAATTTTCAAGTTCTACTGTTACCATTTTGATTTAGGTGGCAGGGTATTTCATCTGGACCCATGGAACCTGTTTACCTACTTTTTTTCCAAAGGGATTCTTCAACATCCACTATGGGAATGCTAGGACAGTTGTTCTATTATAGGGCAACTCTTCAGTTTATTACATTTAGTTTGCTTTTCCCAGCATTAACACAATAATTCTTAAACAGTTCAAGTATATCTTCATGGGAATCCACTTGCATTACATTCATTGATAATGGTTCAATTAGAATTAGAGTTTTCCTTTGTAAATTTACATACCTATAATTAAATAACTCTAGCTCTTATTTTCTATTCTTGGTGGCTAATGTTTTCTTAAGATCTTTAGTTATGACCAATAGGCTTAACTTGTAGTAATAATTCTGATGTAGTCTATATAATTTGTGAATTATTTCCTTTTTGTTTACCAAATGTTTTAATTTACTACCCCACCATGGCTTTGTGTTAAATCTGTTTTTATTTTTAACCATAATGAATTTGTTGAATTACTCTAGGCATGTGCTTATTAATAAATTTCATCAGTCATGAAGGATATTTGAGTCAGATTTCATATCTTAGCAGAAGGACATTAACTGCTTAAATTGTACTGATATAAATATATATATATATATATATATATATATATATATATATATATATATATATATATATATATATACAGGGTCTATATTCAAAGCTTGAAAGCTCTAGTAACCGAATACATAAATGCTGACACATATTCCGTGAACCACAAATACACCGAACGCCCTAAACCTCGAAATTCAAAAGCTTGAACCATCATAGTTGTCCCACGTCACCGCTCGCTACATACTACCTACCCAAACAAACTAAACACATACATACACTACAAAAACAGGAATGCAGACAAGAGGGCTTGAGGCACGCACATAGCAGTTTTCAAAGTTTATTCTTCAAACTTTACTTCAAACAAACGATAAAAACAATAAAAAACAGTAACCATAAAGCGCTTTTCGTCTCACCCCTTAGTGAGACTTCAGACAGTTGCAACAAGAATGTTTCAAACAATAAATACAAATTCAAACCACATCAACTTCCTCCAAGCAAAAGACAAGCCCACCCCCAAGGTAAGCAGGAAATAACAATTAACCCATTGCATGCTTCTTTAAAAATCCGGCTTCTTGTAAAACAAATATATGTGCATTAAATATATTTGTATATGTGTAAATATAAACATAGCTCATCAGTTCGAAAACACTCTTAAAAGACCTTTTAAAAGTGTATTCAGAAATATTTAAAAACCATGCTAACATTAAAACCAATAAGATAACAGTAAAAAGTGATAAGTCAAGAATGAAGTGTAAAATTGAAAACAGTATAAAATAAAATACTTTACCACTGTGTGAAAAAGTATTAAAATCTTAAATAACTTTCAGTAATAGTTAATAATGAAAGTTCTAAAAAGTTGGATGAAAAATATGATAAAACACTTATATTAGCCCCATGTTGTCTGAATTTAAAACCATCAAGCTGAAAAGCTATAAAGACTGGAGCAAAGAAAACAATCCTGTAAAGGACCTGTTTCGACATACATACACTAACCAAAACCCTACTTCTAACCCCAAACTAAACTCTACTTCTAACCCTACACTAAATCTTATATATACCACCATTTATGCACTTACTTTAACCCACACCCTAACCCTAAGGTCCGTAACTATCGCACACTTACCTTAACAAGCTATACCCAAACAAAATAAATAATCCGCACACATACACTTAACAAAACCCTACATCTAACCCTACACTAAATCTCACATACATTAACATCTATGCACTTATCTTAACCCGCACCCTAACCCTAAGGTCCGTAACTATCGCCCTCTTAACTTACGGAGCTATACCACGGAAGGGCCAACCATGACGATTCGAAGTTTTGGATTTTGCGCTTCAGGATGATCAATGTTTACGCGGTTCGATGAAGACGTGTCGGCGTTTATGTGTTCAGGTAAGTGCATCTTCGTGGATGTAATAGGTAACCATATATATATTAGCTGTAGATATTAAAATATTGTTATATTGTAATTTATTATTTTTATAATTAATGTGTTTAAGATAAAAGTTAGTTAAATCATAATCTGAAGCCCTTAACGGATTCAAGACTTTTAGATTTTTTTATCATGTTATCTTGTTTAACCAGTACTAGATCAAGTAGATTTTTACAACTGGGGACTTCTGCAATTTGTGTGAAGTTACAATAATTTAGACCATCCACAAAAAATAGTTCTCATAGTCAGTTTTGTAGGAACCATTCTTTCAACTGATATTAGGATAAAGTCTTCTAAAGCTATAGTTGGTTTGTTGTTGACAGTACTACCAAACTCAAGGAATGCAATATATTCTAATATATCAAGGCTTGCACTCCTATATGCTGCAACAATCCTGCATTTTCCTTAGGAGTAAACATTGCTGAATGAGGTATGAATCAGTTACCTTTGATGACGAGACAACAGATATTATAAGGAATTATACACATCAGAAGTTGGATCAGAAAGGAAACAGGTGAAGATAATTTTTTCCAACAGAAGGAGTAACAAATAGCCTGAAGTAGTAGTAATATGGAACCTCGTATGTATCCATTATGAAAAAATATACAACACGCTCTAATCATCAAAAGCAAAAAACACAAATGCAGAATGGCAAAGACTCCTGCTCATAAAGGGATCCAAACCATATTTAAATGTATATATCTGAAGAAGATACAAATGGTTTATAAGATAAGGCATACATGCACTTTTTCAAAACCTCAGCAGTACAAATACAAAATAAAGCACATACCTTTTTCAGAGTTGCACAGAATCATGAATGTTATTGAAGCAAGACATGAAAATGTGTTCTTGTTACAAGAATCACATACTAGTGGTATTCAGTGTGTATTATTACCTATAAAGTATCACTGGATAAAATCTTGAATTAATAATTATAGATCTAATGTTGACAATTTTCATTATATCCTCAACTGTTGCTTGGCCATTACTAAACTTGTGACCACCAACAAGCTCTCAGACTTCTGCCTTACCCATTAATGCACCAACCCCTAACATACCTCAGATCTCATTAGCCACTTTTCCCTAAAACACGTGGTCAGCCTGATCGCTCGAGTTTTTCTAAAGAAGTCTCGTTTTTCTTATAGTTTCCTTTTTTCTATCATATATCTCATTGTTATATTACTCCCTTATCATTTACACTTAGTGTAATATTTTTCTACCATCATTGGTAATTCTTTTAGTCCTTGTTTCTGCTATTGCTACATGTTAGAGTAGTCTTTAATACCATTGCTGGTATGCTTTTTTTCCCCTTTATTCTATTTTTTTTTTTTTTTTTGAAAAGAGTCTCCTCTTTTTAACATTCTTTTTGCTGCCTGTATGTCTGATAAAGGGTCTTTCAGTTTTAAAAAATGCCAAAAGTGTGGGCACAAATTGCCCCTTTCAGATGCCCAAGCTTTATGTGTTTATTGCTTGGGCCCACACACTCCAAGAGGATTGCTTGATATTGTAAGAACTTTAATCCTAGAGCTGTAGCACACAGGAAGATTAAGTTAATATTAAAGGGGTTGCTTCCATCAACCTTTGGTGAAGCTATTTCTGGGGATCAATCCCCCAAGACTAAAACTAAGGAGTCTTTGACTAAGTCTCCAAGGCTTCTACTTCATCAACTCCATCTTCAGAGCCGTCTAAGAGAAAGCCAAGGCCAGATCTGAAACCAGTTCAGATCCACTCTCCTTTGGATCTGATGAAAAAAAATCAATGGATTCAAGCTCTTTGGAAATAAAGATCCTACCTAGGACAAAATACTCACCGACACTGGACCCAGTACATTCCAGGGTTCCCTCTCCTTTTTTGGAGAGACTCTGTTCCAGGTCACTGTCCCTTGCATCATCTCATTCCATCCATGAGTTTGACTGAAGAAGATGTGGTCAGAATGATTAGGAGAGTCCTATCGGCAGAGATACAGGTGGGTGTTCTTTTGACTCTTACTCCTTCAGATCAGGAAGCCCGTCCATCTGCCACACCACCATTAGATGCTCCTTCTCTGATCCAACTGTTTATTTCAGAGTCCCTGGATCTGAACCTTCTGGGTCCATCCAGCTTGGATCTGAAGATACCTTTATCTTCGGATCCGAAGCTTTCTCTGAGTGTACCGGCTATGACATATCCTGATCCTGAAGACTCTCACGGCCAAAGCTGCCTTCTCAGATCTGAAGCACTGGAGTCAACTCCAAGGTTTTCTGAGCCATCTGTGCCCTTCAGAGCATCAGCATTGGATAGCTCAGCTCCAACTTCCGCCTCAGGGAGATTGCTCTTGGGGCGGAGTAAGCAATGGTCCAGAACCCTGCCTTTTTGGAGTCACTACCTTCCTTCTCCCTGGAGTGATTTGCCTTTGAGGTAGTGAAGAAAGTGTTTTCTGCTCTGACAGGACAGATGGATGCAACCCCCTCAGATCTCCAATCTGGTTCTCAGATGTATCTGTCCTTAGAGCCACATCATTCTATGCCTCAGGGACATCCAGGTCAAGACCCCCAGACCACCCATCAGGGCTTTACAATCTCTCATGACAATTCACTGGAACATCCCACTGAGGAAGCCCATAGGAAGAGAAAGTGCAAGAGGAGGGATTTGGACTCTCCACAAGAGTCAGACTGAGGGGGTCTACTTCACAACATCGAAATGCCATGTTGCTGAAGACCAGTTCATTGAGACATTTCCGAATCCTCTAAAGATCAAATACTCAGAACCACGAAACCTTACCCTGGCAACTGAACCACTCAACCACCAGGACAAAACGAAAAACAGCACAGCAAATAAAACCTACCTTCACTCCCACAACCGCCACCTCCTAACTAAATAGTCTACTCCGAGACTGCACTACGGTGGGGAAAGGGCAAGGTTCACCATGGTGGCCAACTGGTTCACTTCCTGGGGTTAGGTATCTCAGTTCCGGGTGTTCGATGTTTAGTGGATTCTGTGATGTCATCTCGATGAACTGATCTTCAATGATGTAGCATTTTGATACTTTGAGGTAGACCCCACTGAGGACACTGATTTCAATAAAGAAGAATGGTCCCTACAATCACCTCCAGAAGATGTGTCATTTGGAGATATTCTTGAGATCCTTAAGCAGACAGGTAGTTGGTCCTTCAGCAAATCTTCACCAGAGGAATCAGTATTTCTGGAAGCCTTTGGAGTTTGCCCATCTACCTCCTGGGTTACTACATCTGCCAATAAGCTCATTGATTTGGTGTGTAGTTAGGCGTGGAAGGAACTTGATTCAGTTGGGACATTCCCTAACAGGCTATATTGGATTCTGGCTCAACCTATTAGGAAGAAAGCCCATGGATACTATGGTCATGGCGGCGAACACCAAGAAGGAGCTTGCAGGGAGTCTAGCATGATGGACAGATTTGGGAAGCATGTACATGCATCAGTGACCTTTGCCCTTAGGTCGCTGAATTATTTGGTGCATTTTACCAGACTACAAAGGAACTTGATCAAGGAACTGTCAAAGTCCCTTTCTGGGACCATTACTGATTAGGTTCAATCTTCTGTGGCCTCTCATTTGGCTACACTCCAATTCATTTCAAATTTGTCCACGAGGCTTATCTCGCATGCAGCCGAAGGTGTCTCAAGGGCAGCAGGTTCAGGCATTTCCATTAGTAGGCCTGCCGGGATGAACTTATGTGATTTTGCAGAGCCTTTCAAGTCATCACTCATCAATGCACCCTTTGAAGGAAGTTCATTGTTTGGCCCAAAAGTGAAAGACACACTCTCCAGATGTGAAAAAGATGGAAAGACCCTCTCTGCAGTGGGCATATGTTTTTCAACCCCTCAAAGATCCTTTTCTAGGAATCAATGAGGTGGATGGAAAATGTGGTTCAGGAAGTCCCAGGGTCCTTTCCAGGACACATGTGGAGATAGTTCCCTAGGGGCAGAGAAGGGAACTCTAATGGACAAAGATGCCCAAACAGCAGAGGATGCCCACAAAACCAAGGGATCAGAGATTCCTTCTCTGATAGACCCTATCAGCGCTCCTGAAAGAAGGCCCTATTACCCCCTCTGGAGGCAATTGGGGTCAGTTATCCATGCCCCAGAGAGCCTGGCTAGATATAACAACAGATACTTGGGTGCAGAGGATTATTTCCAGAAGATAAATAATTCCCTTTTCCCTTCCACCTCCAACTGCATGCTAAATTCTTGATGTTCCACCCAGTTAGAGGAAAGCAGCAGCACTAGAAATACAAAACCAGAGAAGAAACAGTCATCCAAGAGGTCCCACCACACCAGCTAGAATCCCAAACTTACTCAAGATTCTTTTTAATGCCAAAGAAAACAGGGGATTGGAGACCAGTTTTGGATCTGAGCAACTTGAACAAGTCAGTTTGACGTACAAAGTTTTGGATGGTCATAGTTCAGTCTATTCTAGCATTCATGGGCAAAGATAATAGGATGTGCTTAATAGACCTTCAGGATGCGTACTATCACACAAAAATTAACAAACAATCCATAAGTTATTTAATGCTTCCAGCTAGGAGCCAGTCATTATCAGTTCAGAGCACTACCCTCTGGCCTCACCACAGCCTCCAGAGTGCTTACATATGCATAACAGTGGTGGCAGCTCACTTGAGATGTAGGGATTCTGAGTTTTTCCATATCTAGACAACTGGCTCATTACCACCCCAACCAGGCATCCACTAATAAGAGCAAGAGATCACATCCTCCAGACTTGTTCTCATCTGGGGATAACCATAAATTACAAGTCTCAGTTACAATCGACTCAAACCTTGAAATTTATAGGAGCAGTGTTCAACACAGTGTCAGTGACAGCTTCTCTTCCCCTCTCAAGAGCACCGACTATCAGATTCCAGGTCAGAAAAATAATTTGCAGTGCCAAAATTTCAGCTCAGTTGATTGTGCATACCCTGAGGTCAATTTCCATGGCCATCATTTTAGTTCCTCTAGCAAGACTTCATATGAAAATTCTTCAATAAATGCTAACTCCTCAGTGGTCAATTCTTTATCAACATATGTCAACACAAATAAGAATCACTTAGGCATGTAAGAAATACCTTTGGTGGTGGATTTGATCAGATTAAGTTCTACAAGGCCGTCTTTCATTCTCCTTCAGCCCAAGGCCATAGTGACCACAGACACTTCCCAGATTGGGTGAGAGGGGCACTTCCTAGGGAAAACAGTCCAAGGCACTTGGTCCCCTGAAGAGACCAACACTCACATCGATGTTCTGAAAATGAAAGCAGTGCTCTTAGTATCACAGGCATTCCAAAACTCTCTCCCTTACAGGACAGTTGCGATCCAGAAAGACAATATTTCAGCAGTTTGGTACATCAACAAACAAGGAGGAACCAGGTCTTACCCTTTGTATTGAGAAGCCCTCAGAGTGTGGCAATGGGCAATCTCATCCAACTGCTTTCTCATAGCAATGCACATTCCGGGGAAGTCCAATGTGACAGCATACAAATTGAGCAGGTCCATTCTTCTACATCACAAGTGGTCTCACGACTTAAAAGTGACAGAAATGCGTTTCCATCAGTGGGGCCAGTTTTGTTGCAATCTTTTTGCTTCTCCCCTAAATAATAAATGCAGCAGCTACTTTACCCTAATCCTCCCTATGGGGAAATCACCAAGAGATGCTCTATTCCATGTCTGGCCTCCAGGTCTCCTTTATGCTTACCTGCCAATTCTCTTACTTCCAAAGTTTCTACAGAAAGCTGCCAGGTTGAAGAGCAAAGTCATCTTCATTGCACCTTACTAGCCTCAATAGATTTGGTTCCCCTTCCTTTGATCTCATCTTCTTTACCCACCTTGGATTCTGGATCCAATTCCAGGCCTCCTGTCTCATCCAACAAGCATGACTCATCCAGATATCTCAAACCTCAAGCTAACAGCATGGTTTCTCCAGTTCTGGTAACAGCCAGACAACAGATGGTCTCTTCCCCTGTCCATCATATACCTTTATCTACCCATAAACCTTCTAAAATAAAACGTTACACAAATAAATGGAAAAGGTTCACTTGCTGGGCACATCAAAAACATACTGATCCCTTCTCAACTCCTGTACAAAGAGTACCTGAATTTTTGGCAACAATTTTTAATGAGGAAGCTAGCTTCTCAACATTTAAAGTTCAGTTAGCAGCAATCTCCAATTTTCATATTGGATTTGAGAATTCTTCTGTGGCTTCATCTAAACTTTGTAAAGCTTTTTTTGAGAGGCACACTCCTGCTGAGATCCCCATATAAAGATTCTACTCCACCATGGGATTTGAACTTGGTACTGCATGCTTTAACTCATTCTCCCTTTGAACCAGCAGCTAAATGCAATCTTAAGTTCCTGACCTGGAAAACTATCTTTCCAGTGGCCATTAGCTCTGCTATAAGAATTTTAGAATCCAAGCATTGTCATCTAAATCTCCCTACTTGATCTTTCATAAGAATAAAGTCACATTACGTACCAACACTTCTTTCCTTCCTAAGGTGGTATCAGATTCCAATATAAATCAGTCCATTAATTTGCCAATTTTCTTTCCTAAATTGCAAAGATGAATATATGTTGCATTTACTAGAAGCTCACAGACAATTATGTTTTCACTTACATAGAACAAAATGAAAGAATTTAGAAAGACAGATAAATTATTTGTGTCCTTTGCAGATGCTAAATTGTGAAAAACAACTGCAAAGGTAACCTTAGCCAGATGGCTGAAGGACTGCATATCATTTGCCTACAACAAGTTGGATCTAACCTTACTAAAACCTTTAAGAGCCCATTCAACTAGGTCCATGGCAACTTTTTCAGTGTTTCTATCTAGAGCTTCCATGGACGATATATATGTGTGGCTGCAACTTGGGCTAGTCCTCATATCTTTATCACTCACTGCAAACTGGATCTGGTCTCAAGGGGAACAGCAGCCTTTGGCTCAACTGTGCTCAGGAATATCCTTCCCTAGAGTCCACCCAGGATTTTAGGTAGCTGGGGAATCTGTCCCAACAGTTGAGAACAGAATGAAAATTGACAACATCAGATAAAAAGTTATGCAGTTACCATAACGTTCGATCTGTGTTGTACATTTTCAATCGTCCTCAATTTCCTGCCCACCAACCCCCAACCCTTTTCACAATGGATTTCTGGAAGAACGAGAGATTATAAAGACACCCCTGTCCTTAATGTTGAGCTCCAGATAGGACTTTTTCTGTTAGGAAATTTATAGTAATTCTTTCTACTTTATGTAAAACATCATACAAGGTATGTTAGGGCTTGGTGCATTGTGGGTAAGGGAGGATGAGAGCTTTTTGTTGGCCATGGGCTTTAATAATGGCTGAGTTGGATCTGAGGATTAGATCCAAACCCAAAAGTTGAGGAAGAATGAAAATGGACAACACAGATGGAATGTTATGGTAAGTACTTAACTTTTTTTTTTTTTTCTGCAAGATCTGCAGCAGTGTCTATACTGATAAAACAATGATGTCCTCCCTGCATAAAATATTATATCAGTATCCAAGATAGAATTATGTTAGTAACCTTATAAATGAATAGGATACAAATGATTTTCAGATCTGTAAATGCCCATTTTAAGGATTACAAGTCTTTTTTTTTTTTTTTTTTAGAAAATATTTATGAAGATTTTCAGAAATTGTGAAATGTTTCAGTTGTTTAGGGGTGACAGGATTACAGTACTTAATATACATTGTGATTGATCTACAACCCAAAAAAAGTTATTCATATCAGGAAAAGCATAGTTCCTTACTTTGCAATTTTTAACAATAGAAAGTTTAATCGATGGCAAGAGAATTAAGTTTCCTTATTATAAAGAATATACAGATGTTTCTTATTCTATTGAATTAAACACTAGAATTCATCTCACAGTTCTTTTCAGTTGATTTGTTTGTGGTCTGATCATTGCTTGATTAAATTATTTATACAACATAACACATATATAATGCATCTTTACAACAGAAGGCTATCTGCAGCAATATGGTTTAATATAGGTGCTTTCTGAGCAAATATTATGACAAAAAGTATAAATTACTGGAAAGAAAATGTGAATGCTCCAATTTCTTTTAGGTGGAAATGGGATGCTTGTAAGGCAACAATATATAACTATATGGCTACTTAAGTTATTTTTCTAGTTAAGGATAAAAAGGATGGTGCTGCTTCTCTCTTCTTTTACTTATATTTTGTTTTATTTTTTTATTAATTTTGTTTCTTTTGACTGTCAAATAACATTCTTAAATCAATGGTACCGAGTTATAAGAAATATATAAAACCAAAAGACAAAGATCCATCATATTCTTCAACAATAATTACAATAGATGTTAACACATGAAAATTAAAAAAATAACTCTTGCAGCATGATAAAATAGAAAGCTTCTCAATGTGGAGGAAGGATTACTAATAACATAATTTTGTAGTTACAACAGCAATATGGAAACTTTGTTTCCAATTATGAACAAAGTAATAACATCATAATAAAATATATTCAGGAAATACGTAATGAAAACTGGGTTAAAGAAGTTCAAATTATACATAACTGGTTATGCAAGATTCCTCAAGAAAGCTTTCAAATTACTAACTCAGAAATTACTCTAATTGATATAAATGAAGCAATTCATTCTTTAAAAAATAATGATAAAAATCCTGGTACAAAGGGATCTGCTGCTGAATTTTATCAGGTGATCACAGAAGAATTATCACCTCACTTATTAAAATTCTCAGTTTTTGACTATTCTTTATTATAAAATATCTTTTTATGTGAATGTAGCCAGTCATTTTGATAAGGAAAAGAGGGAATTAAACCTTAGCATCAAAGACCCATACTGATTCTTAATACTGACTACAAAATTCTAGCAAAGAAATAAAAAAAAAATAGTATGCCATCAAGATTTGTTACTGTTTTCTACACAGAATTTCTTTTTTGTCCCAATAGAACTATTGATGCCAATAAAGACCTTCAAGCAGTAATTTTAGATTATTTGTTTAAGACCCAACCTAGTCAAAGCTGTCTCCTTTCTGCTCCTCCATTTGTTTTATCCATCAATCCCTTACTGCTTAAATTACACCAGTCCTTTATGGAAACAAGTAAAAATAAGAAAACATCACCATTATTGCATATGCTGAGAATTTAATCCTTTGATATTAAAATTTTATCAGGATACTAAAATGTAAAAAAATCATGTCACAAAAATATAGAATTATTGGATTTGTCAGGAACTATTACAAGTCTGAAATGATTCAAAACAGAAAATTTAACATTAAATAATGAATCTGATCATCTCAACCCTGTGGTAGATACATTCCAATTCGATGATGTTAACATTACTTCCCAATATGCACAGATAGTGAAATAAACTTGCATGTTGTATATTAATAAGATAACTTCATATCTCCATATGATACATCACAGATTTTTTACTTCTTGTGGCTGCAGTGTGAGTGGTAGAAGATTTACTCCTCTAGATTGGGACGCCAGAAACCTGTACAAAATGTGGGCAAAAAGTAAAATATTTTGGTTGCTCTGGTTAGACTTTATATTCTGAGAAGTAAAGGAAAAGCAATGAAGCAAACAAAATGAATAATTAGGGTAATAAAAAGGGAAAACAGACCAGCAGCAGAGCCCCTCCAGCCATGTAGAGCATAAGTAATCTGCCCTGCAAGATAAGCAGAGAATAAAGCAGAAAAAATAAAACAAAGAAAAAATAAACAGAATATATGAGGAAATATTAAAAAATTAGCAGAACATTGGAAGAATTCATAACAATAAATAATAAGGTTGAGGAAATTGACAGCACATTAAATAAACATGATGATGATATATGCCAATTTTGGAGAAATGAGGCAATATTAAGGGAAACATTGGCAAATTAGGAATCTACTCGGGAGGAGTTAAAGTGAAAACTGAAAGAATCTGAGGCTCTCTACAGGAAAGAGAAGTTACATTTCACAGTCATACCAGAAAAGGCAGTAAAAATAAGATTGCAAGACCTTTGTGCCAAATGCTGTAACTGCGTGTGTTTTTATCCCTAATGTGATCCTTAAGAAAATGCCTTGCCCAACAGAGGTTACATTTTAAATATGCCAGCAGAAAGAACAAATCCTAAGTTATGGAAAAAGGGGCAGTACCTTAAAAATAGAACCTGATCAAATGTATGCAAACCATGACTAGACAGCATAGAAGTCAGTACATCCCCATTATATAACTCTGCAAACACATGGTTATCAGATTTAAATTACTCTACCCTGGAACCCTTAAGTTATTCTACTTCACCAGGGCTAAGACTTATTTGTCTCCCAAACAAGCTCTAGAGGAGCTCATGCAGTTACAAAAAATGAGTTGGGTGAGAGGAGCAATTAAGCTCCAGCAGATGCCAGGACTAGAGAAAGGGCTGCAGGTAGTACAGATACCTGGCAGGAGTAGTTTCAGCTTAAGCCATTTCTACTGCTCCAGAAAAGGACACAGGAGAAGCAACATGAGATAGACAGACACACAAGGCAAATGATGGAGAATACCTGGAATAGCAAGAAAATTTAACCAGTTCAGGACAGAGAGAGAGACTCAATAGACAATTAAAAGTTTAAGTCTTACTTAAAGACTTAAATGACAAACTAAGAATGTTTAAATACACAAGACAAAACTTTAAAATATTATGATGTGCAATAAAAATGTTAAAGTAGTTCTCTGTTTAAAGGTGATGAACAGCTGTAAATCATGCAAATCAAGGTAAGACTGCAGGTGTAAGCTTACAATATGAGCTTCTACCGCACTGTCTAGAAAGGTAGGATGGAAAGTGAAGGGAGGGTAGCAGAGTTTTTATAGGGAAATTAAAATTGACTTGAGACACATGGGATGTTCTGATTAGTTGTAAGGTTATGTACAATAAGAAAGGAGAGTGTAATTTAGGTTTAAAATTGATGCAGAGAATGGCTAGAAAAGCGTGCATATGAAGAGTGAATGGATGAGACACTTGAAAAGGGTGGGAAGACTGGATTTACAAGATGGCTGCACATCAAGTAACAGCTTAACAGAAAAGGCCAATAAACTTTTGTGTTTATGGGTAAACTTCAGTAACTGGCTAGTAAGTGTACTGTCTGGATGTCAGGAAAGAAAGAAATACAGAGTACCTGGAACAAAAATCGGCTGCAAAAAGTGAGGAAGAAACCCTGACTGGGAAAAGTTCTGCAGCTGTTCAGCAAAAAAGCAATGCAACCTCCAGACATGACTTCCAGTAACCTACAAGAAGACATAAGACAACTGCACCCAGACCTGGTTAAAATAAACGAAACACTGATGGAGTATATCAACACAAACAAAAAAGGATGGAAAAAATGGAAAAAGCTTTAAACAGCTATTCAGATGAAGTGATAAAGCTGCAAAAATCAGAGGCTGAAATAAAGAAAAAGCTGCTCAGGAAGAGATGTTTCAATAAATAATACAATTAGCGGGCAGACCACAAAAGGAAAGCCTGAGATTTCAGCTATACCAGGGAAGCTGGAAGGAATAGCCTGCATTAATTCTGTGAAAGCATGAATAAGCAATGGAACTGGTATTCCACAGCAGGAGTTATTAGTTGAAAGGACACATCATGTGTAGGCTCCAAACCTGGCTATGAGAAAGCAACCTTAACAGTAAAGATTCACTCCTACCACCAGAATGAGTCGATTCTGACAAAACTGTGGCAGGAGGACAAAATACTAAAAATGGAAGACAGCAGAGTCTTTGTGGAGAATGATTACTCACTGTACACCTGGGCAAAAGAGGAGTAAATTCATTCCACTATTCAGGGAATGTTGAGATGCAAGTGTGAAATTCAAACTGCTGTATCCAGCTGTCTTCAAGTCATTCTTCCTTGCAGGGACAAAATCATTTTACGATGAAGTACATGCTAAGGAGGAAATACAAGTTTGTCCAACAAATAGTGAGCTGTGAAACAGAAGGAGATTCTGCTTCTTGTTCTTTTGGTAATAATGACCACAGACAGACTGTACCTGTAAAACCTTTTCTACTGTTTCAATGGAAAATATTGGAAAGAAGGAAGGGAGCACAAGAGTTGACTAGAAGAATTGAAAGTACGTTGGAGATGAAGCAGAGACAGGATTTGGGAGATGGAGATGGAGAAGAATAGTTATAAAACCAGTAACTTAATGTGAAGTTACAATTCAATAATTATATTTGTGAAAAATGACAGAACAAGAATATCTGGAAATACCAGACTTTTTCAGAATTTGTTGGACTTGTGGAGAACTCTACAGTATATACCCTACTTCATGTCATTAATGTTCAGAAAATGCTTTGGGGATGGGTACAGAGAAAGCTAACTGTAAATAAAGAAAATATTTTTTCTTAATAGTACTATTTTTGTGGTGTATGGTTTTCTTTGCATGATATAAAGTAAAGTGTTCTCAGTTATAAGTGTAATGGGGACTGTAAATATGTGCTGTTTTTTTCCTTTCATTTTCCCTTCTCTCTATTTTTCTTCGGTTTTAAGAAATGTAGGCATTGCAATGTAAACAAGTCTGGTTAAAAGAAAAGAGCATGACAAAATAAAAATTAAAGTGCTTTTTCTCATTCTTGTAAGGGGGAATGACTGGACTAAGGACCTTAGATTGATTTAGCAACAAGTTTTAAGAGAAAAGAAGTAAGTGAAAAAGAATACTGAATATAATGAGGCTTTTTTTCTAGCAAATGAATGCATACTTAGTAGTAATTCTGTATCTAGCCCTTGTGTCTCAATGGAAACAATCTGATAAAGAGAAACTGACTGGTTCTCATGTCTCCATGGAGACAATCTGATAGAGAAATTGGTTAGTATGGTGGGGAGTGACTGGCTGGAGAAAAAAAAGAAAAGAGAAACTGGCTAGGAGATAATGTTCTCTGAAAGCATTCAGGGGTTTCTCAGCTGGTAGAGCTATAAAGATAAGACAAAATCAGTTAGCACTTAGTAGAAGCACATGCTGCACGATGCTTCTTAGCATTGATAACTTTTATTGTGGGTTAACTCAAGTCTGTCAGTGTGGCTGTCAGTTTGGGACATCTGTTCCTAATATGAGGGTAAAACTACAATATTTGAAGATGTACATAGTTTGTGTATTAGTATTAAATTAATGGTGTTTAGGGGGAATATTTGTTTTTTTTTTGTTTCAGGGCTTTTAATTAAATAAAAAGTTTTGTAAGATCTGGCATAGGCTCAAATGGGTATGACAGGAAACAACTATATAAAATATCAATCTGCCAAACAATGTATGCATGTAACAAAATCTGGAACTAGACATTTATAACAAAAAAGTTGTTATACATAAAAAGTGGGAATCATAACTTTTTAATATAATCATACTTTATGTAATGTCTTTAAATGTCAATGGTCTCTCAGATAAATAAAAAAAGAAAGAATAGTGAACTATACTAAACATGTAGCGTGCAAATGGCTATGTTACAGGAGACACACTTGGAAAGAGCTGAACACATGCATTTGATAAAGAAAGGTTTTCAGGATGGTTATTCAAAGGGATATCTGGGACAGAGGAAAAGAGGATTACTTTTACTAATTGTAAGAAACACTCCAACAGTGATAGAAGTGGATAAAAAGATAATAATGGCATATTTGTAGTGCTAAGGGGCTACTGGCAAGGGAAGAGGATTACACTGGCATGTATTTATATTCCACCTAAAAAGTACAGTTTTGTACCTACCATAAATGTAGATGTTCGAGTGTTCACCCTGCTGCAGTCATCACACTTGGGTTATCCTGCCATCAGGCAGTCCCGCAGTTGGCCAGAGTTCCAAAGTCTTGGTCCGGCATCGGTTGCTGTTGCTTCTTCCCTGACGTCAGTGCGCCAGGGGTATATGAGGCATCCGATGCCATTTTCTTCAGTTTTTCTTGCCTCAGATGTCAGGTGCCCCCAATAGGTAGGTAATATATATTGCAATATAAAAATGTACATATAAAAATAAAACAATACCTTCAGGCACAAACAAATACACCACAGAGGTTGTATAGGATAGAAAGGTATAGATAAGTCCAGCTATTTCAGAGGGGATGGAGGGAGGGTAACCTGGACTGCAGCAGGGTGAACACTCAAACATCTACATTTATGGTAGGTACAAAACTGTACTATGTTCATCGTGTTACATTGCTGCAGTCATCACACTTGGGTTGAATCCCAAAGCTAAGGATGGGTGGTGGAGTTAAACAGGGTTAGAAGAAGCTAGTAGGCCCTGCAAAACTGCAGTGGCAAAACCATCTCTAGTCTTAGAATATAGAGGTAAGTGATAGTGTTTGGTGAAAGTGTGCACTGAACTCCAAGTTGCAGCTTCCAGAATATCCTTGGTTGGCACCCCCCTGAGAAAGGCTGCTGGTGTAGCTGTAGACCTGGTGGAGTGGGACATAATGTTAGCAGGTACCGGTTTCCCATGATGCGTGTAGCAGAAACATATGCAATGTCCTATCCATTTTGAAATGGTCTGTTTTGAGATAGCTTTTCCTTGTGATCCTGCAGCATAGCCTACAAAGAGCTGGTCAGATTTTCTGAAAGCCTTAGTTTTATCCAAGTAGTAACGTAATTGCCTGTGAATGTCCAAAGAGTGCAGGAGTCTTTCTCCTTTGTTCTGGGGATTTGGAAAAAAGGTGGGCAAATGAATGGTTTGGTTTAGGGCCACACTGGATACCACCTTTGGCATAAAGGAAGGGTTAGTTCGTAGAGAGACTCTGTCTTGTTGAAAAATGAGGAAAGGCTCCACTGCCATTAGTGCCTGTAGCTCTGAGACTCTTCTAGCTGAAGTTATTGCTAGTAGCAGGGCAGTTTTCCATGAAAGAAATTTTAAATCAGCTGAAAAAGCTGGTTCAAAGGGCGGCAGTGTAAGCTTTTCCAGAACAAAGTTGAGATCCCAAGTAGGTGTTGGTGCTCTCCTGAGTGGTCTTATGTTCTTAGCCCCTCTGAGGTACTGTCTTAGGAGTGGATGTGAAAATAAAGGAGAATCCGTGTTGTAATGAGCTGAAATTGCTGAGGCATGGATCTTAATAGATGAAAAGGAAAGTCCTTTGTGCAACATCTCAGTTAAATATTGTAGAATCTGAGGAATGTTTGGATAAAGGGGATTTTGGCCTTTAGCCTGGTTCCAGGTGCAAAATCTTTTCCATTTGTCTGAATAGGTTTTCCTGGTGCTGGGCCTCCTGGCCTCCAGAATGACATTCAACATCCATAACAGCTTTGGATAGAGGTGTTGGCTGGTTGTTTAGGTAATTTGCCATGCAGCCAGGTTTAAAGTCTTGAGCTGGCTGTGTAGAATCTGACATTCAACATCCATAACAGCTTTGGATAGAGGTGTTGGCTGGTTGTTTAGGTAATTTGCCATGCAGCCAGGTTTAAAGTCTTGAGCTGGCTGTGTAGAATCTGACTGTCTCGCTGGGTGAGCAGGTGAGGAATTTGTGGTAAAATCCATGGTGGGCTGTGGGCCATGTTCCTTAGAATTGGATACCAGTGCTGGCGTGGCCAGTCTGGTGCAATGAGTATCAATTGTGGCCTCTCTAATCTGACTTTCAGCAGTACTTTTGCTAGAAGAGGCAGTGGAGAAAAAGGCATACACTGTTAATGTTTTCCAACTGAATGAGAGGACGTCCACTTTCCAAGCCTGTGGGTGGAATGTCCTTGTGCAAAATTTTTGAAGTTGGTAGTTTTGGGGGTTGACAAACAGATCTATGTCTGGGCGTCCCCATTTTTGAGTTATCATTACAAATACTTGTGGATCTAGTTTCCACTCATGGGGATCCATGCTGTTTCTGCTTAGGTCATCTGCCAATGTGTTTTTCTTTCCTGGCAGGAATTGTGCTTGTAGTTGAACTTGGTAGGACAGTGCTGTGTTCCACAAGGTCATTGCTTGCCTGCATAGAGGGTAGGAATGTGTGCTCCCTTGCTTGTTTATGTACCACATTACTGTGGTATTGCCTGTCTTTATTATTAGTTGTTCTGTTTGTAAGAGGTCCTTGAAAGCTGTTAGGGCATTCTGTACTGCTAGCATTTCTTTTTGATTGATATGCAGATGCCTTTGATCTGTAGTCCATTTGCCCTGAATGCACTGTCCTGCCATGTGTGCTCCCCAGGCATAGTCCAATGCATCTGTTGTCATAGTTTGCCTGGCTGTGGGTAATGTGAAAGGCTGACCCTTGTTGAGGTGACATGCCTGTGCCCACCATAGAAACTCCTGTTGAAGGCAGGGAATGAGTGGTATCATTGTTTCCAAGCTGTGGCTGTGTTGAGTCCATACACTTTTCAGGTACCATTGTAATTTCCTCATATGCAGTTTTGCAAATGGTATTAGTAGTGTGCAAGATGCCATGAATCCCAAGGCCTGCAGATTTTTTCTTGCAGGGAGTTGGATCTTTGTTGCCATTATTTTGAAGTATTGAGTCAGCTGTTGTTGCTTGTCTGGCGTGAGATAAGCCATCTGGGCCGTTGTATTCAAGCTGGCATCCAGGAATATTATGTTTTGTGAGGGCACTAGTTTTGATTTCTTTTCATTTACTGTGTACCCTAGGCAACTTAGAAGGTGTTTGACAAATGCCAGATGCTTTAAAAGAATGTCCTTGCTTTCTGCTTGAATAAGGCAGTTGTCCAGGTATGGGTATATTTGAATTCATCTTTGTCTGCAGTATGCAATTACTGGTGCCAGGCATTTTGTGAAGACCCTGGGCGCAGTAGATAAGAGAAAGGGCAGTGCAGAGAATTGATAATGGGTTGAACCTGCAATGAAGCAAAGGTATCTTCTGCAATTTTGTCTGATAGGGACATGCAGGTATGCCTCCTTGCGGTCCAATGTTACTAGCCAAGCCTTCTTGCCCAGCATGGGAAGAAGCTGCTGTAGTGTTAGCATCTTGAATTTTGGTACTTGCAGATAGGTGTTCAGAATTGAAAGATCCAGAATGGGTCTCCATGCTTTGCCCTTTCTGGGGACTAGAAAGAGTCTTGAGTAAAATCCTTGTCCTTGCTCCTGTGTAGGTACTTGTTGAATGGCTCTCATGTCCATGAGAGCTGTAATTTGTTTTTGTGCCTCTGCCCATTGATTTGGTGGCAGGTTTGGCATTCCTTTTATCCTTAGCAAGGTATGAAAGTGGAATCTGTATCCTTGTGAGACAATGTTTAGAACCCATTTGTCTTTTGTGATGATGTGCCAGTTGTCTGCAAAAAGTGCTAATTTTCCTCCCAAGGGAGCTGCCAACAGAGATTTGCTTGGTAGTTTGAGGGTTGAGTCATTGTGTTTGTCTTCTGCTAGCTTGGGGCCTGTCTTCTCCTCCTTTCTGGGTAGCAGTATCCCATTGGCGAGGTTTGTAGGGGCCTTGTGACTGACCTCTGCCCCTTGGGCATCTGTATTTGCCCCTCTGTGATCTGTCAGAAGCTAGAAAGGACCAGTTTTTGTTGACCAATTTCTGCTGAAACGAGGGGGTTGTACCTGTAAAAAATCCTTGACCGTCTGCATAGACTTTGCCTTATCCTCCATTTTCTTTAAAACCTCTTCTGCTTTGACAGCAAATAATACACCCTGCTGTAAAGGTGCATCCAATAATTTTGCTTTAACATGATCAGGTAGGGTTTGTTCTTTTAACCAAGCATGTCTACATATGACAGACCCAGTAACAGCTGCTCTACAGGAAGCTTCCAATGAATCAAATCCACATTGTAAAGTATGTTTGCCCACCTGTTCAGCTGCATGCAACAGATCCTGCATTTCCTTGAATTCAGACTGTTCAGAATGTGTGCTCATTTTTTGTTTTAATTGAGACATTAGGAATTGCTGATATTTCAGCATGTGAAACTGACAATTTAATGCTCTCATAGCCAGAGTAGCTGAGATGTATATCTTCTTTCCCCATCTATCTAGGGCTCTGGAATCCCTTTCAGGGGCACAGGATTTTTAGCCATAGAAGCTTTAGCCCCTTTGGAACCCTGACATTCAACATCCATAACAGCTTTGGATAGAGGTGTTGGCTGGTTGTTTAGGTAATTTGCCATGCAGCCAGGTTTAAAGTCTTGAGCTGGCTGTGTAGAATCTGACTGTCTCGCTGTGTGAGCGGGTGAGAATTTGTGGTAAAATCCATGGTGGGCCGTGGGCCATGTTCCTTAGAATTGGATACCAGTGCTGGCGTGGCCAGTCTGGTGCAATGAGTATCATTTGTGGCCTCTCTAATCTGACTTTCAGCAGTACTTTTGCTAGAAGAGGCAGTGGAGAAAAAGGCATACACTGTTAATGTTTTCCAACTGAATGAGAGGACGTCCACTTTCCAAGCTTGTGGGTGGAATGTCCTTGTGCAAAATGTTTGAAATTGGTAGTTTTGGGGGTTGACAAACAGATCTATGTCTGGGCGCCCCCATTTTTGAGTTATCATTACAAATACTTGTGGATCTAGTTTCCACGCATGGGGATCCATGCTGTTTCTGCTTAGGTCGTCTGCCAATGTGTTTTTCTTTCCTGGCAGGAATTGTGCTTGTAGTTGAACTTGGTAGGACAGTGCTGTGTTCCACAAGGTCATTGCTTGCCTGCATAGAGGGTAGGAATGTGTGCTCCCTTGCTTGTTTATGTACCACATTACTGTGGTATTGCCTGTCTTTATTATTAGTTGTTCTGTTTGTAAGAGGTCCTTGAAAGCTGTTAGGGCATTCTGTACTGCTAGCATTTCTTTTTGATTGATATGCAGATGCCTTTGATCTGTAGTCCATTTGCCCTGAATGCACTGTCCTGCCATGTGTGCTCCCCAGGCATAGTCCAATGCATCTGTTGTCATAGTTTGCCTGGCTGTGGGTAATGTGAAAGGCTGACCCTTGTTGAGGTGACATGCCTGTGCCCACCATAGAAACTCCTGTTGAAGGCAGGGAATGAGTGGTATCATTGTTTCCAAGCTGTGGCTGTGTTGAGTCCATACACTTTTCAGGTACCATTGTAATTTCCTCATATGCAGTTTTGCAAATGGTATTAGTAGTGTGCAAGATGCCATGAATCCCAAGGCCTGCAGATTTTTTCTTGCAGGGAGTTGGATCTTTGTTGCCATTATTTTGAAGTATTGAGTCAGCTGTTGTTGCTTGTCTGGCGTGAGATAAGCCATCTGGGCCGTTGTATTCAAGCTGGCATCCAGGAATATTATGTTTTGTGAGGGCACTAGTTTTGATTTCTTTTCATTTACTGTGTACCCTAGGCAACTTAGAAGGTGTTTGACAAATGCCAGATGCTTTAAAAGAATGTCCTTGCTTTCTGCTTGAATAAGGCAGTTGTCCAGGTATGGGTATATTTGAATTCATCTTTGTCTGCAGTATGCAATTACTGGTGCCAGGCATTTTGTGAAGACCCTGGGCGCAGTAGATAAGAGAAAGGGCAGTGCAGAGAATTGATAATGGGTTGAACCTGCAATGAAGCAAAGGTATCTTCTGCAATTTTGTCTGATAGGGACATGCAGGTATGCCTCCTTGCGGTCCAATGTTACTAGCCAAGCCTTCTTGCCCAGCATGGGAAGAAGCTGCTGTAGTGTTAGCATCTTGAATTTTGGTACTTGCAGATAGGTGTTCAGAATTGAAAGATCCAGAATGGGTCTCCATGCTTTGCCCTTTCTGGGGACTAGAAAGAGTCTTGAGTAAAATCCTTGTCCTTGCTCCTGTGTAGGTACTTGTTGAATGGCTCTCATGTCCATGAGAGCTGTAATTTGTTTTTGTGCCTCTGCCCATTGATTTGGTGGCAGGTTTGGCATTCCTTTTATCCTTAGCAAGGTATGAAAGTGGAATCTGTATCCTTGTGAGACAATGTTTAGAACCCATTTGTCTTTTGTGATGATGTGCCAGTTGTCTGCAAAGTGCTAATTTTCCTCCCAAGGGAGCTGCCAACAGAGATTTGCTTGGTAGTTTGAGGGTTGAGTCATTGTGTTTGTCTTCTGCTAGCTTGGGGCCTGTCTTCTCCTCCTTTCTGGGTAGCAGTATCCCATTGGCGAGGTTTGTAGGGGCCTTGTGACTGACCTCTGCCCCTTGGGCATCTGTATTTGCCCTTCTGTGATCTGTCAGAAGCTGGAAAGGACCAGTTTTTGTTGACCAATTTCTGCTGAAACGAGGGGGTTGTACCTGTAAAAAATCCTTGACCGTCTGCATAGACTTTGCCTTATCCTCCATTTTCTTTAAAACCTCTTCTGCTTTGACAGCAAATAATACACCCTGCTGTAAAGGTGCATCCAATAATTTTGCTTTAACATGATCAGGTAGGGTTTGTTCTTTTAACCAAGCATGTCTACATATGACAGACCCAGTAACAGCTGCTCTACAGGAAGCTTCCAATGAATCAAATCCACATTGTAAAGTATGTTTGCCCACCTGTTCAGCTGCATGCAACAGATCCTGCATTTCCTTGAATTCAGACTGTTCAGAATGTGTGCTCATTTTTTGTTTTAATTGAGACATTAGGAATTGCTGATATTTCAGCATGTGAAACTGACAATTTAATGCTCTCATAGCCAGAGTAGCTGAGATGTATATCTTCTTTCCCCATCTATCTAGGGCTCTGGAATCCCTTTCAGGGGGCACAGGATTTTTAGCCATAGAGGCTTTAGCCCCTTTGGAACCCTGGGAAATTGTTTCTGGGTCAGCCACAGGGCTTTTATGAAGGAATTTGTGTGAGTCAGGTACTCTGTAGTATCTGTCTGGTTTGGCTGAAGCAGGAGGTAGAGAGTCTGGATTTAGACTAGACTCCACGTAAACATCATTCACAATGTCTAAAACTGGAGGGATAGCAAGTGGTCTGTGCTGGGGTAGTAAAAGGAACTCTTGGAGCCTTTTCTTAGAATCAGAGTAATCCTGGCCTTCCTAGTGGAAATGTTCCCTCATGGTATGTAAAGTTTCCCCAAAGGAGTAGTCTTCAGGGGGAGATGCTGAGGGAATAGAATCTTCAGCATCAGAGTCTTCATAAGGGGGAAAAGCGTAATCCTGTTCCTCAGAAGAATCTGAGGAAATTGAAACCTGGTCAGAGGAAGCATAATCCTCCTCTTGTCTTGGTCTTTTATCTGGAGGGGGGTGGGAACCCCTGATTAGGGTAATCAAATCTTCAGCCATCTTAAGCATCTGTTTCTTAGGCATGGGGCCTTGAACTGGAGACTGATGTACAGTCTTTTTTGGTTTTAATGGAGTTTTAAGCTTAGCATAAGATTTAATGGTGAGTGTAGTCGGTCTGAAGACACCTTCTGCAACTGAAGGTGTTTCTACTGCACCGGGATCTCCTTCTGCTCCAGTGTCGGAAGGGCCTAATGAAGATGGTTGCAACGGCTTAGTATACTCCGCTTGAGAATCCGCAGCTGTCTGGGGTTCCAATTCTGTGGTCGTCAGGGGCTGCATAGGCGCCTCACTGAAAACCGGAGAACCGGCGACAGGCCCAGCAGAGGCCTTGGAGTCTGGCTTGGTCCTAGGCTGCCTGTCCTTATCCTTGCATTTTTTATGCATGCCGGTCGTCGGCTGCTCTGACGGCATGATATAATTAAATTTCCTACCAAAGTAATGTCGTGCGAAGTCAAAACGGCGTTTGATAGTTCGTTTATTAAACCTAGCACAAAACCGACAACCTGTGACGTCGTGGTCTGGGCCTAGGCAAGGAATACAATAAAAATGGAAGTCCTTATGAGGTATTTGCTTCCCACAAGAAATGCAATTGTTAACTTTTTCTGACATCGGACTGAGGCAAGAAAAGGTTCCCCAACAGGGTACTTAGCTTTATTGAAGACTTCGGACTGAAATTCGATTAGAAAATCTCGGGTGTCGGCCGACCGGCACTTACGAACTGCTTCTGCTTCGGGCACCGCGTGGCAAGAAAGACTGGGAAAATGGCGTCGGATGCCTCTTATATACCCCTGGCGCACTGATGTCAGGGAAGAAGCAACAGCAACCGACGCCGGACCAAGACTTTGGAACTTTGGCCGACTGCGGGACCGCCTGACGGCAGGATAACCCAAGTGTGATGACTGCAGCAGGGTAACATGATGAACATCTGCTATAATGGAGCTCAAGAAAATTCTAGGAGAAATAATCAGTTTTTAGCAAGAAATATTACTTATAGGCAGGTACTGGAATTTGATTTGCAGCAATGAAGATGGTCTATGGGGCCCAGAAGGGAAAGTATAACAAAGGAGAGTAGATGTGAATTCATTAATAGGAGTTCAGAGTGAATTTACACATTATTCCCCAAGATATAAAAATTGGCCTAGGCTAGACAAAATTTACATTTCACAGGAACATGTACATTTAATTGAAGGTCCTGATATGCATCCAATAACTATTGCAGATCATGCACCAGTAATAACTAAAATAAAAACACAGGGTAATGAAATAAAAATGAGACTCTGGCTCTTTCCCACCTATATGTTGAAATGAGAGGAATTTAACGAATGTGTAGTAAAGATTGTTCAGGAGCTATTCGAGAGGATAAAATTACTTCTGAAAATATAGCTAGGGTGTGGGATAAAATTAAGGTAGAGGTTAATATTATGGTGGAAATAAAAGAAAGGGAGATATGGTTGAGAAGTAACAAGAATTATTTAGAGGGACTGACAGATGTTAAAGTATTGCAGAATAGGGGTCATTTCACAGAACAAGAGGTTCAACTGCAGAATGCTACACAGAAAATAAGAAATTACCTCTATAATATACACGAGTTTAGAACAACTGCTGTTAAGTAACTGTTTTTTTGATAACACCAGAGCACAAAAACCTTTAGCAAAATGACTCAGGCAACAGAAAGAAGAAAGGGCTGTCACCAAGCTTAGGGAGCCTATAACAAGGAAGGTAACAAGAGATCCTGTAGAAGTATTAGAAATATTATGGAAATTCTATGAAAGTCTGTATAAAGCAGAAAAATATAGAAATCAACAAAAGATACAAATGGAAATGTTTATGGAATAATTAAATATGCCAAGGTAAAAGGTAGCTGAGGCTCAATTACTAACGGTTAGGATTGGAGAAGATGAGATAAAATTTATGATGTATAACCAACCTGCAAGAAAATTCCCAGAAATAGAAGGTATTCCTGTGGAAGTTTGAAAGTTATGAACCAGAGAAGAAATTGTGGACAGCAATTAAAGAGTTGAAGGACTTTGTCTGGGAAGGGAAGACAGCAAGGGTCAAGTGGGATAAGCTGATTCTACCAATAGAACAAGGTGGACTAGGATTACCTAATTTGAGGGACTATTTTAGGGCAACACAATTAAGGCTCTTATACGTAGTACAGGCAGAAAACTATAATTCAAGGTGGAACGGGATGATGATTACGCAGGGAGGAAGCTCAAGAAATAAGGAGATACTGGGATTTTGGATGCAGACTCTTAAGGACAACAACCAAAATCATACAGAGTATTATATTCATAAAATAACAGGGAGTATTCTAAGAACCAAACCAGTACAAGAACGGAGAAAAGAGATTTTGCCGATAGGGTTGACTGTGGTCAGAGATACAAATAACAGGCAAGAGGGGGCTGAAATTTATTGGAGAAAAATGGCAAATGAACCAAGGTATTGGGAACAAATAACTAGAAAGGGAAAGGTACTAGAATGGGAAGAGGCCAAAATTGTATTTGGACTGCAGGTTAGAGATTGCCTTCCCTATCAAGGATTGATATCAGAGTATAGGCAAAGGGAAAGAAATAGGGGGCTCCTAAATGAAAGACCAGCACTGGTAGAGTTTTTAATAGAATGTAGAACAGAAGCTGCCATTAAAAAAGGCAGATCATGCCTTCTGAACCTGAATGACTTCTTTGAGGCAGTCACCAAAGCTGTAGACAAGGGTAAGGTGGTTCACACAGCCTACCTTGACCTCACCAAGGCTTTCGCCACCATCCCCCATTCTGGAATTATAGCTAAACTCACAAAACTAGGTATAAATCCCTACATCACAAGATGGGTTGCCAACTGGCTCACTGACAGAACCCACACTGTAAAAGTTGCAGACTCCAAATCTGACTTCAAGCCAGTGACAAGTAGAGTACCACAGGGTTCAGTCCAGGGACCTCTCCTGTTTGCTAGCTACTTCTCTGAAGTACAGACTAACACAGAAGGCCTCTGGCTAATGAAGTCCACAGATGACGGCAAACTAGGAGCCATAGTTGAGTCCCCAAATGATGTGGACATCCTACAGAAGGGCCTCAGTGAGACAGATGCCTGGTGTCAGAGGCATGGCCTCAAGCTCAATGCCAAAAAGTGCACTGTCATCCCCTTTGGTAAAAACTCTGTACCCATGAACTACCACATAAAACGACAATCTACTTAACGCTGAATGTGTGATAAGAGACCTTGGGACCCAGGTGGACAGTAGTCTCTCCTTTGATAAACACATTGCCACAGTAGCCAGGAAATCCTTCTATATGGCACACTCATCACAAAAGGGTTCTCATCCAGGAAAAAAATAGGTCATTGTTCCCCTCTACTCGGCACTCATTAGACCCATTATAGAGTACAACGCCCCTTTTGGAATGTACCTCAAGACATCTGCAGCAACTGGAAAGGCCACAGAAGTACCTGACAAAGAGGATTACTGGCTTCAGATGCCCTACACTGACCATCTCAAAAAACTCCAGCTTTACTCTGTAGCATATCACCTAAACTGAGATCTCTGCCTAACATATAAAGCTATGTTAAACCCAGAGCTGTTGGACATACTACACCTAAAGAAATCCCAATCCCTCTGAGCTACACGCTCTAGGGACCTAAACCTTGTCACCACAATAAACAGGACATGCTGGAGGGATAGATTCCTGTCCCAGAGACTTCCTATACTCTGGAACAAAGCTACCCATCTATGTCAAGCAAAGTTCCTCATTAGCACTCTTCAAGAAAAATCTTGATGAGTGGATGGGAAATAGGGAATACACCCAGGAATTGCCTAGACATAGTAAAGCCTGGCTGAGCCTAATTATTGTGGCTGCCAAAAAAGCAACTACTAGAAAATGGAAATCAAAGTCAGGACCAACTTTACTAAAAGTAGTGAATATAGTAACTGAGATAAAAGAACTGGAATTGGGATCTTTAGACAAGGGAAGGAGCAAGCTACATAGAAACAATGGGAATTGTGGGGAAAGTATATGCAGAGCAGGAATGGGGTTTAAGTGGCAGGATTTGGATGAGCTAGATACTGCTTAACTGCCAATGACTAGAATATTTATAAGTGAATAGTAATGTTTACAATTACAATTGTTTCAATGATGTCTGTGATGTAAACTGGTTACAACTAAAGTGATTTCATTTTGTATGCTTTTCATTTATATAAATGTAACATTGCCTTTGTCACATGTGGAAATCTAATAAAGATGTTGGGGGAAAAAATATCTGGAAGGTTTTAACAGTATTTTAAGAAGAAGAGAAGTACCAACATCCTGGAAGAAAGCAGTGGTTGTTTTAATACCTAAAGAGGGTAAAGGTTCATCAGATCCGGCTTCATACAGGCACATTTCAATACTAAACCATGATTATAAAGTGCTCATATCTGTAATGGATAAAAGAATGGCAAAAGTAGTGCAAAAATTGATATATATGAATCAGTGTGGTTTTATGGAGGGGAGGCAAACATCTGACAACATTAACAGAACACTGATGATCCAGAGGGAAGCAGAATGTAATAAAATACCATTGTTGTTGGTGGGTCTTCATGTAGAGTAATCATTTGACAGAGTAAGCTGGGACTTTATGGAAGCATTTGCATTTCCTGAAAAAAAATTATAAGGTTGATTAGGAGGATATATGAGGGATCGGAGGTGAAAATTAAAGTGGGTGGGGTCCTCTCTGGCAATTTCTGCTTGAGTAGAAGAACCAGTCAGGGGTGTTCTCTTTCCCCTTTGTTATTTGCATTATATTTAGAACCATTGGTAAAGAAAATAAGGAAGTCAGAAATTCAAGAATATAAAAGGTATGGTAGACAAGAAAAGCTGGCTCTATTTGCAGCTGATATTATTTTATACCTGACAAAACCAGAAAGAGACATTACAGTGTTGTGAAACATTTTTGAGACAGTTTCATATGTTTTCGAGGTACAAAATTAAAGAAGTTAAAACAAAGGCAATAGCGGTAAACTATGTACCCACATATGAATAGGTTCAGCAATATCCATATTTATGGAGACATGATAAAATTAAGTATTTGAGAGTATGGATTAAAAATGATTTTGGTGTGGCAGCTAAGAATATGTGGGAGGAGACTAAACAAAATATAATACAAAACACAGAGAAATGGAAGCGTTGTTATATGGATATGGATAGTAAGATACAATCAGTTAAAATGTTTTAGTCCCATTAGTCTTATACATGGGTCAGGCATATTTTTATCAGCCAGAGAAGTTGTGGACAGCAATTAAAAAAGAGCTGAAGGACTTTAACTGGAAGGGGAAGATGGCAAGAGCAAGTGGAATAAGCTGATTCTTCCAGTAGAACAGGGAGGATTGGGATTACCCAAATTGAAGGGGAATTTCAAAGCTACACAGTTAAGGCTCCTATATGTAGCACAAGCAGAAAAAAAGAAGTTATGTCTTACCATAACATCCCACCTGTACTGCTGATCCTCATTCAGTCATTATGTGTGGGTAGTCGGTTCCGACCTCGGAACCGAACCGGCCATCTTCCAAGCTCGCGCCAGCTACAAACTCTCGAGCTAAACTCTTACCCAGAATTCCCCTCTCCCTGTTACCTCAGATTGAGTTTGCAAGTCAAAAGAAGGTAGAGGATACCTCTGGTCAAATGACCTAACAGAACCGAATGGTGAGATCCACTAAAAAGCCCCAGGAGGAGGAAGGAGGGAGGGTTGTAATGACTGAACGAGGATCAACAATACAGATGGAACTTTATGGTAAGACATAACTTCTTTATCTGATATTGTTAATCCTCATTCATTCTTTACGTGTGGGACAGAGTCCCCAGCTACCTTTATTCCTGGGAGGCTCTTATGGAAGGACATTCCTGAGCACCATAGAACCAAAAGATGCTCTTCCCCTGGAGGCCAAATCCAACTTGTGATGATTGATGAAGGTATGAGGACTAGCCCGTTGCAGCTGCACAAATGTCAAGTAATAAGACTCTGGCATGAAAGGCAGCAGAAGTTGCCACCGACCTTATAGAATAAAGAAAGAAAAAAGACCTTAGGTGTCGTCCACAGCTTCAGGCTTCAGACTGTTAAGACACAATTTATTAATCGCTTAAAAAGTGAAGCTGACAGGATGTAAACTTCACTAGAATATGATGAACTGAAAAAAGTTAAGTATCCAAGCAGTTGTCATCCACAGCTTCAAACTTCAGGCTGTTAAAACTCAATTTATTGAAAGCTTAAAAAGTGAAGCTGACAAAATGCAAGCTTCACTGAAATGCTGAAATAATTAGCCTAGTAATTAACATCCACAATTTCAGGCTTCAAGTTGTTAAAGCACAGTTAATAGATGCTTTGTAAGCAAAGCTGACAAAAACATACTTCACTGGAGTGTAAAAAGCTGATGAAATTGTCCAAACGATAAGCGCTTTCGGCAGATGCCTTCTTCAGATCATCTAAAAGTGTGGTTAGCTCTTCCTGTTTATAAAGGAAACACAATCAAGAGCTGGTAGCTAATTGTCTTTGGTGTTCTTAAAGGCACAGGACGAAAATAAATGTTCAAAGTGGAGATTTGTCTCCTATAATGTAGTTCAATGTTAAAAATGCTAGAATCATGTATTATTGTTTGGTAGGTTTCTTCTAGATTTTAGAACAGGTCTGAGAGGTACTATTGTATTAAGACCTGGGGGTCGATTGGCTCTAAAATTGTTGATCCAAAAGATCTCTCTCAATTCTGCCCTATTATGGACACCTCCTTCCCTGATGTTTTGGGTGACCACTTCCACTGCTTTAAACAAGAAATTATGCGTAGGATGGACCAATACGTGTGCTGCTAAGGCATTATGTGGAACTTTCTGATCAATGTCTCTTACATGTCGTAGAATACGATCCTTTAGTCGTTGGTCAGTTTTACCAAGATAAAAAGCTTGGCACTTGCAACAGGTAGCCAAATGGATAATATGGCTAGTAGTACAATCAGCATAAACATTGAAATGAAAGTTACGTCCAGATACTGGGTGGAGAAAAGTATTACTAGTATTTAAGTAAGGACATGCTTTGCATCTGCAGCATTTAAAAGTACCTTTGCAGTCTGATAGTGGACCACCACGTTTAAAGCCATCTTTATGGCATAATAATCTCTTGATATTCTTTTTATTCTTATAGAGAAACCTGGGTCTCTCTCCAACAATGTTCTTTATTTTGTCATCCGCTGTCAGAATCGGCCAAAATTTCCTGATCACTTCACAGACTTGTCGATTGTCTGATCTGTAAGTAAGCATACATCTAAGTTGTTGAGGTGTTGTGTCATCAGACTGTCTTCGTGAAGCTTGTTCAGACCTCTCTGAGTAATAAGGTTGACATCTTTGCTTTCTATAGGTTAGCACCTGTGAAATTGGTGGAGAATTATTTTCCTGGTAAGCCCTATCCTTCAAATATCTACATAGATTGGATTGCTCTTCCAAGAATTCCTCCTCATCAGTACATAGTCTTGAGACTCTTAAGATTTGGTTGTCAAAGATGTTATCAAAAATATGTCTTGGATGCATGCTCTGCCTGTGTAAGAAATGATTTTGCCAGGTCTCTTTCCTATGCACCCCAGTAGAGAGACCTTGAATTGGATGTAAACGTATCTTGACATCTAAGAAATCTATGACTGAGGATGAGTGCTTCATTTTGAACTCAAGGAAGTCAGTGCTGTTGTTAATGAAGCTGACAAAAAGATCCAATTGGTCAATACCTCCTTTCCATAAACAAAAAACATCATCCACAAATCGCCCATATTAGACAAGTTCATTCTTCCAGATATTTCCATCACTGAAGATTGTTTTAAATTCCCACTCAGCCAAGACCAAGTTTGAATAACTGTTGGCACATGGAGTTCCCATGGCCACACCCCAGGTTTGCAAATAAAAGGTATCTCCATACATAAAGATGTTATTCTCAAGGACTAATTCCAGCAGAGAACAAAGAGGTTCCGTTGTTAAATTATGTCTAATCAGAAAATCCTGTAAGGCCCTCAGGCCATACTCATGGGGATCACAGTAAAGAGACTGGTTATGTCCATAGTTACAAGTAGAAGGTTATCAAAACCATCCAGAGACTTAACAGTGGAGAACAAGTCTTTCAAGAAGCTGCCTGTATCCTTTAAGACAGTGGTAGCATAAGGCAAAGCTTTCTTGAGTTCATTTTCAACATACATGGATATGGATTCAGTGATCCATCCTCTCCCAGAGACAATGGGATGTAAGGGAGGGTCCAAAAGATCTTTATGTATCTTAGGTAATCCACCAATGCTGGGAAACATAGGATGAGGTGTTTCAAAAAATTCATATAAATCTTGACTGATCCTTCTTTCCATCAATAGATCATAGGTGCTCCCTCTGATACATTCAATTCTCTGATTTACTTCTTTCTTACTCAATTTGCGATAAGTCATGTTGTCATCCAACATCAGTGAAACTTTATTGCAATACCAGTCTGCATCCATCACTACTATGCAGCCACCTTTATCTGCTGGTTTGATCACCAAGCTATCTGTCCTTCTCAACTGTTGGAGAGCCTCTTTCTTTCCTGTTCAAGTTATAGAAACAATTCTTAACTTTATCTGTTGTACCTCTCACCTTGTTTATCTCATCCTCACACAATTTCATAAAAAGTTCTACTTGAGGAGGATTAACTGGAGTAAATAAACTCAATTTCTTATAGGTCTGCTGTTCTTTCGTAGAACCTTCTCCAAAAATACATTTCAGGGACATGTTCCTGCAGAACAACCTAACATCCGTCATGAATTCATTCACATCAGAAGAAACAGCTGGAATAAAACTCAGTCCCTTATTTAACAGGCTGATAATATCAGGATCCAGTGTGATCTTGGATAAGTTAACTACTGTCATTACCCCCAATACTTAGTCCACAAACTTCTTCCGTTTGCATTCTTGACTCTGCGTCCTCTGTGGCCTGTATGAATTCTCCCTCACAAAAACCGGCAATGGCCAGTTTACTGGTAGGTGCATCGTCGCTTCTTTAGGTCTAGTAGCACAATTAATGTTGGTGTTGGAATTACTACCATCATTGGTATCATTAGCACCAGTACCTCCCAGATCCCTGGTAACAATATCAGTGCTAACAGTAGGAACCTCCTCTCTTGTAGATGAAGTCAAAGAGGGAAGAGAAGTTGATGAGGTAGTAGTTGTTCAAGAAGGATGCAAAGTGTTAGCAGTCTCCTTTACAGCCAAACCTTGTATGGCTTTCCTTTGTTTAGTAGTAGAAAAATGGGGACGTCCTGGATTGGTGTTATCCTCTCTAGGCTATTCAAAGATATGACCGTTAGTGAAATCCCTATGATCTCAATTCAGTTTACCCATTTTTTGTAGTTTAAGCTTATTGTCATAAGTGTTTAAGTTCACTTGTAACTGTTCAATCCGGCATAAATGCTGGTCCTGCAAATCACAACGTTCCAGTTCTTCTTGTTTCTTAGAAATAAAAGAGGAAATTTGTTCTTCTTCAGGTTTAAAAAAATCGATGAGCAGCCTCATGTATTTTTGGCTAGTTTCCAAATTGACCTTATAGAATGAGCCTTTATGGCAGTAGTTAATGGAATATTACATTTTCTATAAATGAAGGTTACGCAGTCTTTTAATCATTTAACCAATCTGACCTTAGCAACAGCACACCCTAATGTAGGTCCGGAACAGGCCAAAAATAACTGGTCTGATTTACGAGAAGCCTTAGTCCTGTTCAAGTAGAAGAGAATTTGCCTGTGAATATCTAGGGTATGTAGGCAATACTCTCCTCTGTTTGAATGACTGGGGAAGAAAACTGTCAATTCAGTGGTTTGATTAATGGACATTTCAGAGATCACTTTTGGCAGAAAGGAATGATTAGTTCTCAATGACACTATCTCTATGAAAAATCAAATATGGCCTCTTGATGCATAAGGCTTGAAGTTCAGAGATACGTCTGGCAGAAGTAATGGCGACCAAAAAAAAGAAGTTATGTACCTACCATAACATTCTATGTTAGTTGTCTTCATCTCACCTTCTTTCTTGCTTGTTGGGATCGGAGCCGACCCTCGGCTCCGACTCGGCCATCTTCTATATCTCGAGAGCTGTTTACTCGCTCGAGGCTACCCCTTATCCCATGATGCCTAGCACTAGCTACCCAGATCTCATTTGTAATAGCTAACCCTAGACATAGCAAGAATAATCTGACCAAACTAACAGGTTGGGCATATCTGTTACACACTCTAAGTCAGTAGAGGAAACAAACCAGAAAATACTCAGCCGGTTAAACCTAAACTCCTCTCAGTCCAATAGGACACAGGGATGGACAGTGGAATGCAAGAAAGAAGGTGAGATGAAGACAACTAACATGGAACGTTATGGTAGGTACAGAACTTCTTTATGTTAAGTTGTCTATCTCGCCTTCGTTTCTTGCTTGTTGGGACAGCGTCCCTAGCACCTATGATCCTGGGTGGCTCATTGGAACAGACTCTTCAGAACAGTGGAACCAAAGTTAGCTCTATTCCTGGAGGCCATGTCTAACTTGTAATGAGAAATAAAGGTATGAGGATTTGCCCATGTGGCCGTGGCACAAATAGAGTCCATGGGCAACCTAGACTGGAAGGCTACAGAAGTGGCCAAAGCCCTAGTAGAATGGCCTTTCAGTTTGGCAGACAATTCTTTGTTTCTTAGTTGATAAATGAAGGTGATAATGTGAGACAACCACCTGGACAGGGTCGCTTTGGAAACTGGGAGACCTTGTTTGCCCCTAGCATAAGAAAGGAAGAGTTGGTCTGACTTCCTTATATCCTTCATTCTATGCAGGTAAAAACGCAGTTGTCTATGAACATCCAAAAGGTGTAACTTGTATTCTGCCTTGTTGGTGTAGTTAGGAAAGAATACTGGAAGGTCTATGGATTGGTTTAGATTATTTTCTGAGCACACTTTAGGAAGGAAGGATGGATTAGTTCTCAGCGCTACCCTATCCTTGTGAAAGACTAAGTACGGAGAACGAACGATTAGTGCTTGAAGTTCCGATACATGTCTGGCTGAGGTAATAGCTACCAGAAAGACAGTTTTCCACGATAGAAACTTAAGGGAGCAGGAAGCTGCTGGTTCAAAAGGGGGCATAATCAAGGAGGTTAGTACCAAATTAAGGTCCCAAGGAGGAGGGGGATCTCTCACTGGGGCCTAAGGAGAGTAGTCCCTCTAAGAAAGGCTTTACCCAACTTATGAGATATGATATTTAGATTAGAAAAGCCAACATGATAGATATGGCCACTAGTTGAACCCTGATTGTGGCAGAAGCGGACCCAGAGTGAAAAAGCTCAGTTAGGAATTCCAAGATCTCATGAACTGGGGCTGAAAAGGGATCTATGTTCCTAGCCTCTGCCCAATAAGAGAAACATTTCTATTTGCTAGCATACATCTTCCTAGTAGCCGATTTGTGAGAAGATACAATAATTTCACGCACAGCCGAGGAAATGCTGGGAAGCCTGGCTAGGGTTGGAATTGGATCAACCAAGCTGTGAGCTGGAGTGTCTGGAGGGATCGATGCAGCTCTCCTGATTGATGAATCAGCAGGTCTGGAATAGGATCCAGGGTCCAGGGCTGCTCGAGGAGGTAACGGTGCAGGAACAGAAACCAAATCTGCCAAGGCCAGTAAGGAGCAATGAGGATTATTTTGCAACCCAACAATATCGCTTTCTGTATGAGTTTGGGTATAAGAGGAAAAAGCGGGAAGGCATAAAGAAGTCCCTGAGGCCAATCATGGATTAGAGCATCTCTGGGAGGATGACCGGGAAGTGGTAGAAGGGAGAAATAGTTGCTGCTTTTGGTGTTGAAGGGGGCTGCAAACACATTTTCGGAAGATGAGATCCGCAACTACCTGATTCAGAGACCACTCATGAGGCATGAGAATAGTTCTGCTGAGCCTGTCCGCTATGACGTTGGACTTCCCAGGGATGTGCGTTGCAATCAGAAATCATTGGGAGGATATCGCCCACTGCCAGAGTCTGAGTGCTTACCGACATAGGGGGCAGGACCTGGTTCCACCCTGCTTGTTGATGTACCACACTACTGACATTTTGTCCATTTGAACTGCAATGGTCCCAGGAGGGAGGGAGTCCTGAAGTGCTTGCAACGCTAGTAGCACGGCTCTCATCTCCAAGACATTTATGTGCAGATGATACTCATGAGATTGCCATATGCCTTGGACTGTCCTGCCCTGATAATGCCCCCCCCACCCCATCAGTGAGGCATCCGTGGTCACTGTAGCAACCGGAGGGGGTTGGATGAATGGTCTGCCCTGAGACACTAGCGGGGAGACCATCCACCAGGAAAGGTGTCTTTTGCAAGTTTCTGTAATCATGATCATGTGAGACATAGGGAGTTGTTGAAAGGACCACTGTGTGAAGAAGAGCCACTGAAGGATTCTCATGTGAAAGCGGGCTAGAGGTATCAGAAGAATTGCCGCCGTCATTGAACCCAGAGTTTGAAGGACCAACCGGACTTGTACCTGTTTGCTTTGCATGAGGATATGAACTTGCTGCCGAATCGTGGCCACCCTGTCCGGCAGCAGTCTTGTGGACATACTTTTTGTATCAACATCTGCTCCTATATAGGTAATAGATTGACAGGGCAACAAGGCAGATTTTTCGAAATTTATGGTAATGCCTAACTGGGCACAGATTGCGATTGTATAGTCCCTGGCTTGAAGACATTGATACCTGGTAGTAGCAGTAAGGAGACAGAAGTCTAGATAAGGAAACACCTGGAATCCTTGACGTCTCAGGTGAGCCGTGACCACTGCCATACATTTGGTGAACACCCTGGGGGCTGTGGTGAGACCAAAGGGCAGAGCTCTGAACTGATAATGACTGGCTCCCAGCCAGAAGCGAAGGAATCTCCTGGAGCACCTGTCCATCTTGATGTGATAGTACGCATCCCAGAGATCTATTGAGCACATCCAATTGTCCTGACCCAAAAAGGGTAGAATGGACTGAAGCATGACCATCCAAAACCTTGTTCTTTGAACAGACTTGTTTAGTCTGCTGAGATCCAAAATTGGTCTCCAGTCCCCTGTCTTTTTTGGTACCAAAAAGAACCTTGAGTAAGTTCTGGATCTGAGTTGGTCGGCCGGGACTTCCTGGATGACTTTTTTTCTAGCAGTCTTGAAATTTCTATGACTGCTTGGGCCCTCAGACTGGGTGGAACATCTGGGGGGGGGATTTGCTTGATGATAGGGGAGATTGGAAGAAGGGAATTACATAACCTCCAGATATGACTGAGTGTACCCATTTGTCTCGCATAATGTCTTGCCAGGCTTTTGGGTACAGTGAAAGTCTTGCCCCAACTGCCTCCAGAGGTGGGCAGTCAGGCAACCCTTCAGGAATGCTGAAAGGGCTTGTCAGAGAATGATTCTCTGCTGCCCTGGTTCTGCGGACCCCCTCTGCCTCGAGGGCGGCATCTGTTGTTATTTCCTCCTCTGCCCCTAGAGGAAAAGTCACTACATGTATCAGGCGAGGCTCCCTGGGATTTCCAAAACCACATTTTTCTACTCTTCTGACCTTTGGGATATGGTCTGAAAGGAGTGGAAAAATGGACTCCCACAGCACAGTCTTGCCTTCCTGTTCACACCTAGTGAGTGTCCTTCACCTGTGGTCCAAAGAGAAATGAACCATCAAAGGGGATGTTGGTGAATGACGCTCTAAAGGGCTCCACAAAATTACACAGCCGCATCCATGCGTGTCTCCTAAAGGCCACGCCTGTGCCTGCGGCTCTACTCACACCATCGGCTGCATAGGAAATGAGCCTTATGGAGGAGTTAACCACTGAATTAAGGGTCACCAGCTGAGAAGCTACTTTAGCTTGAGCCCCTTCAGCTGATGGATCCCGGAGGGTATCTCCAAGCTCTTTTAGGAGATCCCTCTGAAGCTTGGTAAAATGGCATAAGTAATTCAGTGACCTCATGGAAAAGGTCGAAGCAAACATTCGCTTCCCATATCTGTCCATAGTCCTAGACTCCTTGCTAGGAAGATGGACAGAGGAAGAAGTTTCTGCTTATTCCTTTTTAGTGGCCGCTGCTACTACCATGGCATCCACGGGAACACCCTTGGTAAGGAACTGTTTGTCAGGGGGGTGCAGTGATAAACTTGCTGGGCCTCCTCAGGGTTGGTTCCACTGTATCCAGGGCTGACCAAGCCCTTCGAGCCACCACAGACATTAGTGGATCGAAGGGCGGAGACACCCAGGAGGTGGAAGGGCGGGAACCAAATGCATCCAGGAATACGGATTCATCCTCAGTAGGGGCTAGGGCAGTCCAGTTCCCCCTCTGCCTAAGCATTTCTAGGATGTCCGAAAAGGAAACATCTTCAGAGGGGGATCTCTGGGACCCTTACGATTCATCCAAATCCATATCCGAAGTGACAGACTCAGGGGAGTCAATGTGCTTCCCCTTGCACTTCCTCTTCTGAGGGGGCCTCCTCTGAATGATCAGAGGAGGCCTCGGAAGAAGAGGAAACACCCAATGGGGTGCTCTGGAGCGTCGGTTCCCCACACTTGGGGTCTGGAGGAGGGACAGAGGTTGACGCAGGCACTACAGGGGATGGAGTCAGTGGGGTCGAATGTGGTGCGGACTCAGGGGCCAGTACAATTCTCATGACATCGAAGGCATCCCTGCCATGACGCAAAGAAGGCTCTGGCTCCGAGGAAACCGGAATCTTTCTCCGCACCAAGGGGGACAGCTCTGAGGCTGATGTAGGAGCCGAGCTCTCCTGTGCCGAAACTCCGAGAGGGAGAACGGGGTCGGACAAGGGTCCGATGCCACTCGCCCCCTCGGAGCCGACGAGGGAGTCTCGGTGCCCAGATCCCTTGACAGAAGGCACCTTCGAGGGGATTGGAGCCGATGACAGAACCGAAGGGGAAATGGTTATCGATGCTGATGGATCCACGATTCGAGCCCCAACAAACTCAGGCTTTGAGCTCAGAGGAGTCTGAGGAGGAACATCGATGGAAACGGGTGGAGCCGACACCTGCTGAGGAGGGCTGGATAACATTTTGGCCAGTGCCTGCGACTTCAACAACCTACTGACCACTCTCTCCATGTCGTGGTCCGAGAGTCTAGAGGATCGAGAGGAGTGGGAGGATCTGTGACTGTGGTCACTCTGCAACAGGGGGAGACTGAGGGGCCAAATGTATCGACTCTAGAGACAGGGACATCGGTCTCTTGTGGGTCTGAGACAGCTCCGAAGATGCTGGTGGAGCCGACTGGGAAGCAGCCTCCTTGGTTCCAGCCGGAACCGAGGTAGTTGGTAATGTTTGGGCCAATGACGGCTCTGAACTGGGAGCCGACGATTTGGTCAGTTTAGGAGATTTCACCGGCTGAGCCTTGGCTGGTGAATCCTGGGGCTTAAGGAGACCCCTTAATATCAGCTTATTTTTGCACTCCTGCAGAACCCTTGGGTTGAATGCATGGCATACAGAACAAGAGTCCTGCAGGTGCACTGTGCCTAAGCAATATATGTAAGAAGTGTGCCCATCTGTCAGAAACATTTTCTGACAGCATGAGTCACACCTCTTGAATCCAGGCACTTTGTATTCTTTAGACACATCTAGTCCTACACAGAAAGTCTTTGGCCAAAGGCCCAACAACAAAAAACTACAAACACTAATCTACCAAAAACACAATAACTACAGTCAAGAATTTTTTTTTTTTTAATAGGAAGCCTCTAACTTAAACAGCTACCTATGAAGTAAAAGAGAAGACTAAAACTAAATATAAAACACTACAATAAGTAGAGATAGGAAAGGGGAAGGGGAGGGGAAAAACTCTCTAACTTAAATGAGTTCTAAGGGAAAAATAGAACACTAAAACTACAACAAGCTAATTAACGATAATGCTGAAAGACTAAACAATCAAAAAATAACCCCTAAATCGCTAGAAAAAGTATTAAACTAACTTACAACAGCCTGAGCCAGTAAGAATGAACCTTGCAGCTGAAGTGGCAAACAAGATCTGGGTAGCTAGCGCTAGGCATCATGGGATAAGGGGTAGCCTGAAGCCAGTAAACAGCTCTCAAGCTATAGAAGATGGCAGAGTCGGAGCCGAGGGTCAGCTCTGATCCCATCAAGCAAGAAACGAAGGCGAGATAGACAACCTAACATCAAGGTTTTCCATGACAAAAATTTGAGGTCGCAAGAAGAAGCTGGTTCGAAAGGTGGCAAAGTCAAAGCTTATAAGACTAATGACAGGTCCCATGGTTGAGTAGGTTCTCTAAAGGGGGTTTTGGATGATTCACACCTTTTATGAAAGTCTTGCATAATTTGTGTGACATAAGAGAGCAGTCTTGGACACCATTATGAAAATTAGATACTGCGGCCAAATGAACTCTAATGGTAGGGCAGATAGACCAGATTGAAATAAGACAGACAGATATTCCATTACTATCAACACTGGTGCTGAAAAAGGATCTACCTGTTTTTCTTTCAGCCAAATAGTAAATCTTTTCCACTTGCTGAGATACGTAATTCTGGTGGAAGACTTATGAGATGCAATAAGAATGTCACGTACTGGCAAAGAAAGATCATTCTGCCTGGCAATCAAAGGAATTGGAGGAGCCAAACTGTGAGCTTCAGGCTGTTCAAATTGGGGTGAATCAGATTCTGCAGATGGGAGATCAACCCCGGGGTTGGATGGAGAATTCATGGTTGATCTAGCAGGTGAGGCCAAAGGAAGGGGAACCAAATGTGATGAGGCCAATATGGTGCTATGAGGATTACTTTGCTCTTCAACCGGTGGGCTTTCTTCAGAAACTGGGGAATGAGGGGGAGAGGTGGAAATGCATAAAGTAGAACCAAGGACCAATCGTGTACTAGAGCATCCCTAGGTGACTGTCCCGGAGGGGGATTCCGGGCAAAACAGTTGCTGCATTTGTAGTTGGTCACGGACGCAAAGAGGTCATAGCAAGGAAGACCCCAGCGGTTGAAAATCTCCGCTGCTATCAAGGGATTCAGGGACCACTCATGAGTTTGTAGAACATACCTGCTGAGTCTGTCTGCTATCATGTCGGAACTCCCGGGAATGTGCATTGCTAGAAGAAAGTGGTTGGTAGCCATTGCCCTTTGCCATATCCTCATGGCCTCTCGACAGAGTGGGTAAGATTTGGTTCCACCTTGTTTGTTGATGTACCAGACCACCGCCGTGTTGTCTGATTGTATCACAATAGTTCCAGATGGCAGCAGGGGATGGAATGCTTGCAATGCCAAAAGCACCGCCCACAGCTCTAGAACATTTATATACAGATGGGCCTCCATTTCGGACCAAGTATCTTGGACTGTCTGCCCCTGAAATAGCCTCCCCACCCCATCAGGGAGGTGTCCATGGTCACTGTAGCCTTGGGCTGTTGGGGGGAGAAGGGGCAAGACCACTGTGACAGATTATATGCCATCCACCAATTTAAATCCTGCTTGCACCTGTGAGTTACCCGAATCTTGGCTGAAAAAGGGTACTGAAAGGGATACCACTGGGTAAGCAGTAGCCATTGTAGAAGCCTCATGTGAAACCTGGCTAGGGGGACAATAGTAATGGAGGCTGCCATGGAACCCAACAACTGGAGAACAGAATGAGCTGTGGATTTCTCCCTTGAAAGGATTGGAATCAGTTGCTGCTTTATCCTTACAATTCTGTGCTCCGGACTGGATGCTCTGCAATTCTTTGTGTCCAAGATGACCCCTATGAATTCTGTGGACTGAGATGGGGTGAGATTGATTTTTGCCAGTTTATGGTTATGCCTAGCCTTTCTGCCATGAGAAGAGAGTATGCCAGGGCTTCTTCCAATAGATGTCTGGTGGGGGTGGAGATGAGCCAGTCGTCAAGGTATGGAAACACCTGGAGTCCTTGTAGTTGCAAGTGAGCTGTGACAACTGCCATGTACTCTGTGAACACTTTTGGGGGAAGAGAGTCCAAAGGGCAATACTCTGAACTGGTAATGACTGGCTCCCGCACGGAAGCGAAGGAATCTTCTTGATGGTCGGTCCACTTTTATGTGGTAGTACGCATCTTGATCTATCGAGCACATTCAATCATCTTTTTTCCAAAAACGAAAGGATAGACTGTATTGTGACCATCCGGAATTTCTGTACCTTTACAAACTTGTTCAATACACTGAGATCCAAAATTGGTCTTCAGTCTCCATTTTTTTTGGCAACAAAAATAGTCTTGAGTAGAATCCAGATCCTATCTGGTCTGGAAGGACTATTTGGATGACTCTTTTTCTTAGCAGCTTTGAAATCTCTAAAGCTGCTTCTTCCCTTTGACTGTTTGGAATGTCAAGTAAGCTTGCTAGGGGAGAGGGACAAAAGTCGAAGGAGATATGATAACCTCTGGTTATTATCCTTTGTACCCAAGAATCAGTGGTAATGGTTAGCCAGGCAGAAGGGTACAAAGAGAAATGACCCCCAACCACTTCCAGAGGAAAGCAGTTGGGCCGCTCTTCAGGAGCACTGGTAGGATTGGCCAGGGAAAGAATCCCTGGAACCCTGTTTATGCAGAACAACTCTGCCACGAAAGGGGCATCTTCCCTGAGATTCCCCCTCTGCCTCTAGGGGAGAACTCGGCCTGTGTGTCACGGAAAGAACCTTGAGACTTTTTGTGCCATATCTTCCCACTCTTCTGGTTTCTGGAGAAAGCCTGTTGAGGGGAAGAATAACAGACACCAACAGCAGAAAGGATCTTACCGTCCTGTTCACATCTGGCCAGTGTGCTTTTAACCTTGGGTCCGAACGAAGAGGCTTCAATGGGAGCATTGAGAAAGGAAGCCTTGGAGGGCTCCGCGAAATTACACAAGCGCATCCAGGTATGGCGTCTCAGAACAATGCCTGAACCCGCCGCTTTAGCTGCTCCTTCTGATGCGTGAGATATCAGGCGCATGGAGGAGTTAGATATCGATTTGATGGTGCTAGCTGAGAGGCCACCTTGTCACAGACCTCATCAGACACAGCTCCAGCCAAAGTTTCAGAGAGCTCATACATTAAGTCTCTTTGAAGCCTGGTGTCCGCTAGGAGCGGCTTGTGTACACTGTGGTCCAGAGGAGGGTGGGGAGAGTGATAGCACAGGATTGCCAACTGACACGAGAGCCTTCTCCATTAGCTGGAAGGTCGGTCTACCTGAAGAGGAGTGGGGACCCATGGCAGGGGTCACCCCTCATCCAAGTGGCTCAGCCTGCCAACCCAGAGTCCCTGGATGGCTGTGAAATGCCAAAGTATGTATGCCACAGCTGACATCCTGGGCCGTGGCAAGACTCTCCTGCCACAAATGCAACTGCGGCTTCTTAGTGAGTTCCATAAAGAGAACCGTGGTGGTGGAAGACTGTGCTACATCAAGGGGCTTCAAAGGCAATGAAGGAGGAGAACAAGTAGGGGTCTTTGGTAAAGGGTGATCACCTCCCAAGGAAGGATAGGTCCTGGGGGGTGGGATACCTCTGACCAAAAGCAATTGATCCACAAGATGCAACACATCATGTTCAGAGAGGCTTCTAGTGGATTTCACGGACATGGCTGAGGGAGTGTCAGGTCTATCCAAGGACGGAATAAGCTCAGTGCCCACCATGGGGGAGGTCTGTAATGAAAACAACGGAGCTGTAATGGTCTGAACTACTGGTGTCTGCACCGAGGAAATGCATGGTCTGCACCGATGATGAGGTCGGTACCAAAGTGGTTGTTGGCACTAAGGCCCGAGCTGAAAACATTGATGACGAAAACTGAATGGTTGGTACCGTGAGGGTAGGCTGTGCTGGGTAAGTTGTCAGAGCCGAAAAAGGAATGGGCGTTGAAACATCCATCGACGTTGTAACAGTCTGCATCGACTGAAAAGTCGGTGCTGGTAAGGGAGTCTGAACTGAGGAGCTCTTCGGTACCGATGTGGTATGGGGCACACTACTTGGTGCCAAAGTCACAGACGGTGCCGATGGCCTCGGTGCCGAAGGGCTAGGCACCGAAAATGCTGGAGCCAAAGAAGTCAAATCCAAACTGGAAAGCTTAGCTTTCATAGGTCTCAGTTCCTGAGAGTCCCCAGCTGGGGACAAAGGAAGAGACTTGGCCTTTTTTTTGTTCATCACTCTTTTTCTTATGGGATCTTGGAGGGGTTGAAGCCTCCAACCCAGAAATAGCCTCTGAAAAGGGAGATTTAAAGGAAAACAATGGGATATCAAATCAAATAGCTCTACCTGATGTCTCCCTAAATCCCTGTTATGTGATACAGCCTCAAAAAAATATAACCGCAGCTTTAAAAAATAATCCACTAATCTCTTTTACTGCTTAGACTTCATACTTTTCCGTACTATTTGACTTTCATTTTTAAAACCAAGATGAAAACCATCTAGCCGGCTCTTAAATAATGATGTCACATCTGCCATAGCTCTTGCTTAAGATCCCAGGACGTTTCCTCCCCCAAAGTGACGTAAACACTGCCTTATTTGCATGCTGTACAGAATCCCTGCGATCCTCCCACATTGTGATGTCATTGCTGCCTTGGCCAGCCCACTGTTAACCTAATAAATGGACTAGGTGCTGTATGGAACTACTTTTCTGTGTTAGCAAATCCGGTTGACTCTGTTCGTGTGAAGCACTTTTACTTTTCCAGCGTTTTGCTACTTCATAAGTAAGGTAAGGTAAGTCTTATTACTTCTTAATAGTGTATCCTAAATGTAATTTGTCCCTGTTTCTATGCCTTCCTAACCCTGATATTGTGTCCTCCCAAGTTTTAAAGTGCACATTAGTGGAGTTAATTTTTTTCTGTTTGTAAGGGTGCCACGTGCTTCACTTTTGCTGCCGCATTTTTAGCTTAGTCTGCTTATTTACGTTTTGATCTAGGGTTTATATTTGAGTGCTTATTAATTATACTGCTGCCTGGTTATGTTTAATGCTGGCGTCTTATGCAATCTCGAGTCGGCCTGTGTTTCTGTGCTTGCTGCTTTCCGGTTTCCTTCCGAAGTGTATTACTGCTTGTAGTAATTGTATTACTGTCTAGATTTTTTTAGATGGTTGCTGGTGTGTTTTTATGAACTATGCTATATTTGTAGCTATATTTGGTTTTCTTTAGTTTGTTGATGCCTCGTGCTTTGCTATTGTACGCTGCAGATGTTTTGTAATGTTTCTGGCTGTTTGCGCACTGTAGAAATGTCCCAACCTTGCTTTTATCCCTCCAGCTATGCACTTCTCATGGATATAGGCTTTCTTATTAATTGCTGTTATGTATTTATAGTTTTATGAGATCTTGTTTTTGTGTTTGAGTAACAAAAAACTTGGGGGTAGTATGACTGGAGTTGAGCAGAGACCCATATGTGAACTGCAGTTGTGGATGATTTGCGTTGCTCTTAGGTTGTTCAGATTTGTTTTCTGTAGAGCAGTGCTTGGTGGCATTTCTCCATATGAATTTGGGCCATATGTGATTGCACGAACTTTGTGTGCAAAAGGAGCTGTATTACTGGTGACTGCAATCGCTTGACAGTTCATCTGGGAGAAAACCCACTTAGTTTTTTTTTTTTCCGTTTTGTCTGACTTGTAACCTGAGCATGACAATCGACGTATGTACATTTTTGGAGTTCTTTATTTACTTAATCAGTACTTTGAATATCGCCTTGCAGACAGGATGCCTTATTAAAAAAATGAACGGGGCACAGATCATTGTTGTGAACAGAAGTTGTATGCTAGTGCAGAATACCCATGCTGCACAGGCTTTGTGATAACTGTATGTAGTTTCCTGGCAGGAAGAAAGAGTGAGTTGATGGTTGCATTGCAGTTTCATTGCACAAGATTTGTTTAGAGAAATATATTCAAAGTGTGGAGTGAAGAAAAGCGAAGTAAATTGGGAGAAATGTGCTTGTGTTTTAACGTCTTTCTGGGGAACATCACTGGGCAGAAATGTATTCTTAGCGAGCAACACTGTCTGTGCCATTGCAGTAATGTGAAATATGAATCACTGCTCTCTAATTTTCTTTGCCTCTTGTCTCACTTTGTATGGTGCTTAAGTTTTGAATTGCTCTGCACTTTTTTAACACTACAAACTTTGCTGTTTTATAGGCTTTTGTAGATTTAAAGGGCTTAGACAAAAGTTGGAGTTTGAAGTCTTGGTTGGATGAAACATTTGGTGAATATTAACTGTAAACCAATGTGAATGAATATTAACTGTAAACCAGTGTGAACTATTATAGAGCTAACCAGTTAAGCCATTATGAACTTTGCTAAAAATTGGTTCCCCAAAAGTGCCTTGTAGAAATGTTTTGCAGATCTCTTCAGTTATCTGGGAATACGTGTATAGCTAGTTATTTTCCATGTGTAGGACAGTGCCTCGTTCATTTTTATGTCTTATTTGGCAAACCATAACTTGCATTTGTAACTTAAATTTTGTTTTTATTGTTGTTTGTGTTGGCTTTTTGCCCTTAGATTAGAAAGAAAAAACTGAATTTTTTGAAGTTATCCAAACCTGTCCATTTGACTGCTTGGTCTACCACTGTTTTATATTCGATTCCTATGAATGACTTTGTCAAGTTTGGTGGCAATTTTTGCCTCTTATTTTTGGTCTGTTCCTCATGCAGTTTGGACTTTTCCACATAAAATTTGCGGTTTTCTGGCAAATCACATAAGATTGAAGTTCCTAAATAATGACTTATATTGACTATGTTCTTCAGAAACTGCATGCTAATGCACAGCCTGTTATTCTAGCAACTTCCGAAGTTTGTAAGAACAATATTTAAAATCTGTCCCTATTTTGGTCCTTTGTTCCCCCATTATTTTAGGATTTGTCCAAATTTCTTGAGCTAATAGGTTGAGAGGTATGTTCACCATGTTGTGTCGGAACCATTCTCTTGCATGAAATGATACCCTCAAAATGTTCATGAACCAGGCATAAGGCCATCCACCACACTTTGTTAGGATTAGGGGGGGTCAACTCTTCTCTCTAGTAAGATCGTACAGTCTCTCTGTCTCCTTCTTTCTCTGTCTTTTTTTCACAAGAACGCTTTCTCACATTTCCCCTGATCCATTATTCTTCCTTTTGTTCTGAAAAATACTTCCTTATGGTGCCCCTGAGCCATCTATTGTCTGTTTTCAGACTACATTCTGTTCTAAAATGAAAAAATATGCTTTTATGAATAACTTGGTAGAATACATGATAACAGATTAAATGATTGCCTCTGTGTTCATGTTACACTTCTTGGGGTTTTGAACACATTTTCAATGAATCTTCAGAGATTTTTCTTTTTGAAGCATTGTCTGTTTTTAGTTTCAGAAAAAATGGGCTGTGTTAAGGAGGATTTGTCCTTTTCCACTTTGCCTTTGGAGGTGTCTGTCTGTTGCATTACTTTAATGTCCGGGTTGCTTTATATTTCAGCATTTCAAGTTGTTTTAATATTTAAAACATGGTTAAAGTAAAGGCAACTGATTAACTTAGAGTTTCAGTACAGGACAAGTTGCATTTTAAATTCTACAAAAGTGATTCAGTTCTTTCACTGCATGTCAGTGTTTCTCATGCACATCATAGCTAACCTACAAGAAGTTATTTTCCCTTCAGTACACCAGTGAAAACAGTTGGTGTGCACACTATTTAATTTGCAGATTATTGACATGGCAGACTTCGTAAAGAAGCCTGCAGCTTAAGATAGGAATTCCTGATACAGGTAAAGGAAAGTACAGTTTTGTACCTACCATAAATGTAGATGTCCGAGAGGTATGCATCTGCAGTCCTTACAAATGGGTTGTCCTGTCGTCAGGCAGCCCTTCGGTCGGCCAGATTCCAAAGTCTGGGTCTGGCCTCGGCTGATGTCGCACTTCACCCGACGTCATAGCTGCAGTTCTTCGGGTATAAAGGTATCAGCCGACGCCATTTTCCTCAGTGTTTCTTGCCCCAGATGCCAGGTGCCCTCTAGGAAGGCTAAATTTGGATAATTGTAAAAGTTTCCAAATAAGAGAGAGCAAATAAAAATAAACATGTATATACATATATACAAACAAATACACCATAATAGATTCCCCCAGCTAGCTAGAAGATGGGCAAATACCCTAGGAGTACCACAGAGGGGAAGGATGGAGGATAATCCTGACTGCAGATGCATACCTCTCGGACATCTACATTTATGGTAGGTACAAAACTGTACTATGTCCTTCAAGGATGCATCTGCAGTCCTTACAAATGGGTAGAATACCATAGCCAAACTGGGGGAGGAGGAATAATAAGATTATGGTGTAGTTAAGATCCCTTGCAAAACAGCAGTGGCAAAACCTGCTCGGGATCTGGAGTATAAGGGTAGATTATAAAGCTTGGCAAATGCATGCACGGAGCTCCAAGTAGCAGCCTCTAAAATGTCTTTGGTAGCCATTCCTCGTAAAAAAGCTGTAGTAGTGGCTGTAGCCCTTGTGGAGTGAGGTCTGATGTTTTCTGGAGTTCTCTTCCCATGGTAAGAGTAACAAAATCTAATGCAATTTCCTATCCACTTAGAGATTGTTTGTTTTGAAATTGCTTTTCCTTCCATTCCTGTTGCATATGCTACCAGTAGCTGGTCAGTTTTTCTATTGCTCTTGGTCCTGTCCAGGTAGTAGCGCAATTGCCTATGTACATCCAAGGTATGTAATAGTCTTTCTCCCCTGTTCTGTGGGTTGGCGAAGAATGTAGGCAGGTGGATAGCTTTGGTTTAAAGATACCCTGGAGACCACCTTTGGCATAAAAGTAGGATTAGTTCTCATGGACACTCTATCTTGATGGAAGATAAGGAAGGGCTGTACTGCCATTAATGCCTATAGTTCAGAAACCCTTCTTGCTGAAGTGATTGCAAGCAGGAAAGCAGTTTTCCATGATAAGTACTGTAATTCTGCTGTTGCTGCTGGCTCGAAAGGAGGGAGTGTCAACTTTTCTAGCACAAAGTTCAAGTCCCATGCTGGTAATGGTGACTTCCTAGGTGGTTTTACATTTTTAATTCCTCTCAGAAACTGCCTGAGTAGAGGATGTGAGAAGACTGGAGGGTCCATGTTGTATTCTGCTGAAATAGCTGATGCATGAATCTTAATGGAAGAATAGGACAGGCCATTGTGGAAAAGCTCTGCCAAGTATTCCAGGATGTTAGCTATGTTTACCAGTGACACATTTTCTCCTTTTGCTGCACTCCAAATGAGATATCTTTTCCATTTTGCTGAATAAGTTTTCCTTGTTGAGGGTCTGCGAGCCTCCAAGATAATGTCTTTAACCCTTTGAGATAAATCTGGGTTATTTTGTCTTATGCAATGTTCCAGGCAGCCAGCTGCAGTGTTTTTAGGTTTGGATGCAGGGTTTTGAAGTTGTTCTGTGTTAACAGTAAGGGAACTAGGGGTAGAGGCCATATTTGTTCCCGAGACATGCTCCTCAGTAATGGGTACCAATGCTGCCTTGGCCAGTCTGGAGCTATCAGGATGATCCTTGGACGGTCTTCTTTGATCTTCAATAGCACCTTGTGCATCAAAGGAAGAGGTGGGAATGCATATGCTGTCAGGTTTTTCCAACTGAAAGATAGGAGTCCACCTTCCAAGCAAGTGGGTGGTATGCCCTCGTGCAGAATTTTTTCAATTGGTGGTTGTGTGGGGATGCGAATAAGTCTATTTCTGGTAGTCCCCATTTCCCTGTAAGGGATTTGAAGATGTCTGGATGCAGCATCCATTCGTGGGCATCCGTGGTAGTTCTGCTTAGGATGTCTGCTAGTATATTTTCTTTTCCTGGTACAAATATTGCTTGTAACTGAATGTTGAAGCTCAGGGCCACATTCCAGAGGTCCATTGCCATCCGGCATAGAGGGTATGAATGTGTGCCTTCCTGTTTGTTGATGTACCACATAACTGTGGTGTTGTCCGTCCTTATCAGCAATTGACCCTGTCGAAGAAATGGTCTGAATGTCTGAATTGCCAGTTTTACTGCCAGCATCTCCTTTTGATTTATGTGTAGGTTCAGCTGGTCTTGAGTCCATAAGCCTTGTATGCACTTGTCCAGCATGTGTGCCCCCCAACCGAGGTCTGAGGCGTCCGTTGTGATAGTCTGGCTTGGTTGAGTGCTGTGGAAGGGCAGTCCTTTGTTCGATTGACAGGCCTGAGCCCACCATTGGAATTCTTGCTTCAGGCATGGAATTATTGGAATTTGGGTTTCTAGGCTGTGCTTGTGCTGAGACCATAAATTCCTTAGGTACCATTGTAACTTTCTCATATGTAGTCTGGCATGTGGAATCAATATTATGCAGGATGCCATGTAACCCAGGGCTTGCAGGACTTTCCTTGCTGTTAGCTGGTTCTGCTTTGTTAATGCCATGAAATAGAGAGGAAGGTGCTTCTGTTTTTCTACTGTGAGGGATGCCATTTGATTTGATGTGTCCAGCTCTGCACCCAAGAAAGTTATCCTTTGGGATGGTATCAGCCTTGACTTTTTTATATTGACTGTGTATCCCAGGGCTTGCAGTAGATGAATGACCTTTTCAAATCTTTTGTTAATTTGTTTTGTTGTCCGCTTGTAACAGGCAGTCGTCCAGGTAAGGGTAAATTTGAATTCCCTGAAGCCTGCAATGAGCAATTACTGATGCCAGGCATTTCGTGAATACTCTGGGCAGTAGATAAGCCAAAGGGCAATGCTGAGAATTGATAATGCTCTGATCCTGCAAGAAATCTGAGGTATCTTCTGCAATTTGGTCGTATGGGGACGTGCAGGTATGCCTCCTTGAGATCTAGAGTTACCAGCCAAGACTCCTTGCCCAGCATGGGAAGAAGCTGCTGTAGGGTCAGCATTTTGAATTTTGGAACAATGAGGTATGTGTTTAGAGCGGACAGGTCGAGAATAGGTCTCCATTGGTTTTCTTTTCTTGGCACCAGGAAAAGTCTGGAGTAAAATCCTTGCCCCTGTTCCATAGACGGTACCCTTTCTATAGCTCTCATCCTTAGTAAGTGGTGTATTTGTTCTAGAGCTTTTGTCTTCTGATTTGGAGGTAGGTTTGGCATTCCTCTCTTCCTTGGTAGAGTATGGAAGTGAAACCTGTAACCTTGGTCTATTGTCTGTAAAATCCATTTGTCTCCTGTGATGTGATGCCAGTTTACTGAAAATAAGGCTAGCTTTCCGCCTAAGGGTGCTTCTAGTTGTTCCCTGGTAGGCGGTCTCAGAGCCAAGTCACTGTGATTGTCCTGTGGAAGTGGTGGTGGCTGGATCTGTGGCAGTACTTCGCTGGTTGTTAGCCTGCCACTGGCGTCCCCTGTAGGCACCTCTGGATTGACCCCTGCCTCTTGGGCGCCTATTCCTGCCTCTCTGAGCTCTGGAGGTGTCTGGAAAGGACCAATTCTTGGAAGGCCAGTTCCTACTAAACCTTGGAGGCTGGACCTGTAAGAAATCCTTGACTGTCTGGACAGATTTTGCTTTCTCTTCCACCTTCTTCAGCACCTGCTGTGCAGGGGAGCCAAACAAATTGAGCTTATCCATGGGAGCATCTAGGAGCTTTGATTTAACATGGTCTGGTAAGGACTGCTCTTTTAACCATGCATGTCTTCTGATCACTGTACCAGTCATAGCTGATCTAAAGGAAGCCTCCAGTGCATCATAGCCGCATTTTAAGGAATGATTACTGACCTGCTGAATGTTATGTACCATTTCCTGAACAGATTTTTTGTCTAATGGTTCATCCGAGGACAGTTTTTTAGTTAACTGATCTAACATAAATTCCTGATACTGAATCATGTGAAATTGACAGTTTAAGGCCCTAGCCGAAAGAGTAGCAGAAGTGTAAACTTTTTTACCCCATCTCTCTAAGGCCCTAGATTCCCTTTCAGAGGGGAGGGGTTTTTTGGCAGAGGTAGCTGCTACAGCCTTGGGTCCCTGGGAGATAGTTTCAGGATCTGCAAAAGGAGCCTTATACAAATGATAATGTGTGTCCGGAACCCTGTAGTACATGTCGGGCTTAGCAGGGGCCGGAGGAAGAGAATCAGGAGCAGTACAAGCATCATTAAATGCATCATCCACAACAGTAAGTACTGGAGGAATGGCTAAAGGCCTATGCTGTGGCAAATGCAAAATGGTCCTAAGCCTTTTCCTAGAGTCTGAAAAATCCTGGCCCTGCCATTGAAATTGTTCCCTCATAGCATGCAAGGTTTCCCCAAAAGAAAATTCCTCAGGCGGAGAGGCAGAAGGAATGGAGTCTTCTGCATCAGAGTCCTCATAAGGAGAATAAGGGCCCTCTGCAGGGTTTGTATTATCTGAATCATCAGAGGAGTCATCTGAAGAAACTGGCTCAGGGGGCTCTGCTCTAGGCCTCTTCTCTGGAGGTGGGTGAGAGGCCCTGTCTGGGTGAGGTTGGGATCCCCGGATCAAAGAAATGAGATCCTCTGCTAGACTAAGCATTTGAGAACTAGAGCTAGGCCTGTGAGAGGGGGTCTTAGCAGGCACAGTTTTGGTAGATTTTGCTGCTTTAGCCCTGGCAAAAGCCTTAATCGACATGGATGCAGGGGGCCTAGCAGCTCCACGTGCAGGAGTAGATATATCTAAAGGTATAGTATCAGATAAATCCTGTGAACCTGCAAGAGCAGGTGGGATTTCAGTAGCAGATTCAGCCATGCTGGATGAGGCCTCGGTAGGAGGCAAGCTTTCGGCCGAAGGGAGAACCGTGGACTCGGTTTCAGCCGAAACCGAGACACTCGCGGTTGACTTAACCGCGGTTTCGGATGAAACCGCGGACCGCGAGTGTCGGTCCTTTTCCTTACGCTTTTTAGTTAATTGCGAAGTCGGAGTTTCCGACGGCATATTGTAAGCAAAAGCGGAGCCGAAAAACTCCTCAGCAAATTCGGACCGACGTCTAAGCGTCCGTCGGTTGAAAGAAGCACAGGCTAGACAAGCTGCTACGTCGTGGTCTGGGCCTAAACAAGGTAGGCAGTAAGAGTGGAAATCTTTATGAGGTATTTGTTTCCCACAAGTTAAACAGTTATTCACTTTTTCTGACATCGGCTGAGGTAAGAAAGAAAGAGACCCCAACGGGGTACTTAGCTTTTTAGAAGTCTTCGGTAGTAGTAATCTCTGGTTCTGACCGACCGGCACTTGCGAACAGCTTCTGCTTCGGGCGCCACGCGGCAAGAAAGACTGAGGAAAATGGCGTCGGCTGATACCTTTATACCCGAAGAACTGCAGCTATGACGTCGGGTGAAGTGCGACATCAGCCGAGGCCAGACCCAGACTTTGGAATCCGGCCGACCGAAGGGCTGCCTGACGACAGGACAACCCATTTGTAAGGACTGCAGATGCATCCTTGAAGGACATCTTGTCTGTCTCTGGCCGTTTTTACAAAGAAACATGAGAAGCTGTGATCAGGGAGAAAAAATACTTATTTCTTAAATAATGTCTTTGTATAACGGCGCATTACTGTTTTTCCGCCGGTGGTGGTATACTACTTTCTTGTGTTGATGTACTGCGCATCCATATGGAACTTGTGTTCCCACGCATACCCAGTACATCAATGCTTTGAAACTGAAGCAGACACCTTATACCAATGGAAAAAAGTTTGGGCGACCAGACCTTTTTCCGTTGTTATATTGTGGGATTTACAATGGGCACACTAGCCAATCGGTGTGCACGTTTTGGAATATTAATGGGGGGGGTCATTGTATAATTGCACATAATTAATGGAGCTTGTTTATGCAGTGCAAAAAAACCAAAGACAAGGAGTGGAGTGAGTGAGGTGTGAGTGAGTGAGTGAGTGAGTGAGTGAGTGAGTGAGGTGTGAGTGAGTGAGTGAGGTGTGAGTGAGTGAGGTGTGTGTGAGTGAGTGAGGTGTGTGTGAGTGAGTGAGGTGTGTGTGAGTGAGGTGTGTGTGTGTGAGTAGGTGTGTGTGAGGGAGGTGTGAGTGAGAAAACAAGGAGGGTTTACAAATTTCTGTAATAATCCAGTTATGCATTATTTGCATTTCAGAAATTTTTAATTCTGTATGCTGCTCAAGTTAGCAATACAAGTAATCAAAGGTGCCCCTTCTTTCCCAGGTTCCCAGCTGTATTGTGTGGATATTTTATCTTTTTGCATCACATTTTTGGTCCATTTAACACATTTGTGGGGTTTTTTGGGGACAATTAGTGGCAAATCATTAGAGAATGAAGATAGAAAGAAATGACTGTTCAGTTTCAGATTTAATAGCCTTTGGAAATACCATACTAATGCAAGACCTACTCTTTTTCATAATCTTTCACAGTTTATAAGCGCAATAATCCCACTTCTATTTGTGCCTTTGTCCCACTTCTATGTATGGCTTTGTCCAGATTTCTTGCGGTGAGGTTCATAGGGATGACATGTGTCAGGGCCATCGCTGTCAGCCAGAGAAATTTCAAATTGTGACATACTTATGTCCAACTGCCCCATGTACTGGCTCTCCATGTGTCAAAGCAAGGCGAGGAGCAGTTATGCAGTGTAAATGTGCCGAGTATGCCCCTTCCATGGTAGACACAAGTACAATGGCTTTTCATCTCTCCTTGATTTTGCACTATGTTCTGGTTTCTGCCATCTTTTTATACTGTTTAAGCTTATCAAAGTGCCTGTTGCTCTGTGTTTAAGTAGCAATGCTGTAATGACCATCTGGTAAGACTGGTAATCTTTGAGATTGTAGGATGCAAGTACGTTGCAATAAGCATACTGTTAAAGAATTGCCAACTTTGAAAGCCTTTCTGTTGCCATGCAGAGAATACTTGTGTAACTAACATAAGGCTATGGTATTGAAGTGCATATGACTCTCTTTGTACTAAAAGACAGGATTACATTATTTTAAGAGCTCATTACAGGATTTATCTGCAAACTAAACAGAATGCCAATTGATGTGTGGTCCATATTCTTGTATAGTAATCCCTTAAGCAGTGTATTGTGAGCTTGTTTCTTGTTTGCTTTTCAGTTTTTAATGTGATCATGGTTTCCCCATGAAACACTTAAGAGTTCTTGTCAGTCATCATTTTTTTTTTTTTTTTTTTTTTGGATAAGCAACATTTCTACACGTGGGGTTATCAAGATTGCTAGTTTCCGCATGTAACTTGGTAGTGTAATAAAGCTCAATATAAATTATAATTAGAACTGGAGTACAATGAGAAGTGGTTTGCTTTTAGGGCTTGCTTGTTTTGCTTAGACTTGAATTTTGACTAGACTTGTGATTGAAATTTTCCGAATTGGCCGTTATTGTCTTTATAGGTGAAGGCATTATGTTTAACTGATTTCAGGAATGTTTTAAAAAAAATTAAAACACCCAATAAAACTATACTGCATTGTACAAGCAATACAATATAATCAGGAAGGTGTATTCAGGAACGTGTGTTTCTTGTGCAAGGGGTCTGGTGTGAAAATGAACCAAACCGAAGTTAATATCTGGCATGGGTTAAAATTATTATCTTTGAATGTGTCTCATTGATGCCTCAATGTCCAGATTCTGACTGCAAGCAAGGGGCAAGTGTGTCTGTGTGAGTCTGTGTGAAGTGGGTGGAGTACATTGCACACTAGCACATTGCCACTTTTGCACGTTGTAAACCAAAAGCCAGTTTATCTGTATGTCTATGATGGATCAGTTGACTTCCGGTACATTTTGCAAAATGAAATGGTATTTGATTACTGTAGATTTGTAAGGTCCATTAAAATCACAACTGTTTCACAGGTGTCGATCTTCATTACGCTGCAGTCTTAATGTATACAGGGGTATATTTATAGAGAAATGGATAGAGCGGATACTTATTTGTAAATTGAGATACTGTAATTAAAGCAAAATATGTAGTAAGACCATGCATACTAACCGGTGAAATTCTGAGTAAACCAACATATGATGTATATGTAGAAGATTTTGGTTGTAATTGTAGATGTGGTTGGAAAGTAAGAGCAGAAATTTGCAATGACCATGTGTAGACATTAACTGCATGTTTTTGCATAAGCCGATGTCTGGCACAATTAAACAGCACAACAAATTACAAGTGGTATGCACTACCATCATTTTTTTTTAATATTGACTCAAAAAAGCATGTGGGTGCTGTCATGCAAGTCTGAAATATTTCATGTTTATAGTGTTTCATTTGTTAGCTATTTAAACAGGAAGGGAAAATAAGTGGCAGATTGCTTTGCAAAGCAGGGATTATTGCCAGTGCTATGTAGCTTGGTTTTAAATTTGACAGGAGTAGTGCAACAAAAAAAGTCTCCCACTATAAGGAGGAAAAGGCTGACAAGCAAACAGTACATTACTCTGGTCACCTGCTGTGAGCTGTCAATCACATGCAGATAATGGGTCAAATTAGCCTTGGCTCTTTGACAGCTAGGGAAGGTAGGTGTGAAGTGGGAGGGGAGATTCCTTGAAGAGCTAGATTTCAGCCTTCACAAAAGAAAGCAATTTAGCATTTCTAAGATGAAAGAGCTTTAAAATGCACTTTTCATTTCTGTTCTGTAGCATTTGTACTGCTTGTGTTTTAAGTGGTCATTGAAAAAGGATAACATTTTAACCAAAAGTAGGGGATTTTAAGCCTGCAGTGAATGCCTGTTAAGTCAATGAAGTGACAGCAGCTTAAGGCAAAACGTGGCAGATCTGATGCAATTTTTGGAGACAAATAATGCATTCTGGGATACCTAAAGGCAGAGTAAACAGTCTGAATTTTTCAATATGCCAGACCCCATGTGGTCAGAGTCAGAAATTGCATCTAAAAATATCTAAAAAGCTCATAATAGTCTCAGAGTGCTATTAAAATGTAGGAAACATCAAACCATGATGAAATTAATATGTTTTTGAGTCTGAGGGCGCGGCTGTCCTTTAAGTAGCCCCTTCAATATTAATTTATTTTTCCTTTCAATTTACGTCCTGTTAGAGAAGTTCTTACAAATCCTGCAAGGTGGGTCAACTGTTAAGTGAGGCACACCCAAGCAGTAGACACATAGGGAATGTGCATTAGAAGTAGGTAATTTATTACCACAATCCAAACATCTTTTAAACCCTGGACTACCTTTTTTATCTGCTATGGTTGGAAGCAGAAAAATACCATTAATGGTACAAGAAATACCTGAAGATAAAAAGGAAAGGGGTTTACCAATGATGGTAAAAAAATAAATTACCTTGCAGTAAGAAGAGAAGAAGAGTTGAAAAGAATTCAAAAAATGTTGTTGCTAAATGCGGTAAAGTAAGAGATAACTATCTAATAACATTTTTGTGAAAACAGCTGTCTTTGAACTTAGGTATGAAGAAAAATATTGTACTTAGCTCAAGAGAAGTAGCTTGACACGACCGAATGTCGATGTGGCAAAAGAAATCTGAGATAACAGGGAGAGGGGAATTCTGGGTAAGAGTTTAGCTCAAGAGTTTACAGCTGGCAGAGCTTGGAAGATGGCTGTCTCAGTTCCAAGGTCAGAACCGACTACCCACACATAAGGAATGAACAAGGATTAACAATATCAGATCTATAATTCAAAGTGGAAAGGGATGATGATGAAGGGGGGGCTCAAGAAACATGGAGAGACTGGGATTTTGGATGTAGATCTTTAAGGAGAATAACAATAAATGTACAGAATATTATATCTATAAAGTATCCTAAGAACTAAGTCAACATGGGAATGGAGAAATGAGATTCTGCCAATAGGGATGACTGTAATTAGGGATATAGACAATAGGTAGGAGGGGATTGGAATTTGTTGGAGAAAACTGGCAAAGGAACCACGATATTGGGAGCAAATAACTGGAGAGGGAAAGATGATAGAATGGGAAGACACCAATAATTTATTTGGACTGCAGGTTAGAGATTGCTTTCCCTTTCAGGGATTGACAGAGTTTAGGCAAACAGAAATAAATAGGGGGATCCTAAAAGAAAGATCAGCACTGGGAGAGTTTTTAATAGAACCTAGACCAGAAGCTGCCATTTAAAAAGGAATTACTAGGGCATATAAATATTGCATAATAACTATGAGTCAATCAGGGAAATTTAGAAAGGACTGAGAAGAGAGATTAGACAAGCAATTCACAAAGAAAGAATGGGAGGAGATATTTATGTCTCCCAAATATGCAACAAAATCTATAAGATTTAGGATTTTTGCTTGGAAATGTTTACATAGATATTTTTATACCCCAAGTAGAACTCCAGAAACTTTTTCCTCGGGTAGACAGCAAATGTCGGAGGTGTGACAGGGAAGAAAGAGGTAACTGGGAACATATTTTCTGGGAGTGTGATTAGTTGACGGACGTTAAGGATTCCCTCTGGGATGCACTGTCGGAGATGCTGAGTGGGCAGATTGGTGTGATGAATCAGAATTGCCTAGGCATGGTAAGGCCTTGCTGCGTCTAATTATGGTGGCTGTCAAAAAATCAATTACTAGAAAATGGAAATCAAAATCTCAACCAACTATACTAGAAGTAGTGAATATAGTAACAGAGATAAAACAACTGGAATTGAGATCATTAGAAAAGGGTAGGAGCAAACTACATAGGAAAAATGGGAATTGTGAGAACAATACATACAGGGGAGGAATGAGGTTTAAGAGAAGGCAGGACTTAAATAAGCTATGTAATGTTTGCCTGAAAAGGAATGGGTAGATTTTAGGTGATGTATAATGTTTGCAGCTGGGAGTGTGTCAGTATGGTGTGATGTAAAATGCTTGTAATTAGGACTGTGTCGGTGTGGTTTGTTTTCATTTATATAAATGTATGATTGCCTATGTCAAAAGTGATGATTTAATAAAGATATTTCTTGTTTAAAAAGAGGCAGGAATTGAATAATTTCTGTAATGTTGCTTAGGTTATATGATAATAATAGCAATATATGTGAAGTATAAATAGTTTGATTATTTTTATATAAATGTAAAACTGCCTAAGTCATTCAATAAAGGTGTTCAGAAAAAAAAAGAAAAGGGAGAGAAGATTGGATCGGGCAGAGATGAGGGAGGCAGACACTGCAGTCTCTGCATAAAACAAACAGGAGACTAAACTATCAGTAAATATGCTCTGTCACAGAAACAGGTAAAGATTTTAACAACCTGAGGCATATTTACATTCCATGCTACATCTGCAGCATGATAAAGAAAGGGGGATATGAATGCAAACTTTATACCTGTGGATTTTTAAATTAGCAGAGGGGAAAGTGGTACTTTTAAAACCTAAGATGGGCTCACAACTAGGAGTTCTTAATATAAGTATTAAAGAAGGCAGCATGGGACAGCATGGAAAATATCCTTAGAAGGAAGACACAGTGGGACACAAAATAAAAATAGGCAAGGAATGTTGGGTAATTTCTTGACCAGTACATCACATTAATTAGATACAGTAAGGAAGGCAGTAGAGATTCAGATTTGACACTGATGACTAAAGAACGTAGGAGAGACTTGAGCTGAATTTCACAGTGACATTTGGGAGAAGGGTGAGAGATGGCTTCTTGGATTGGAAGAATAAACCGATTGTGGTGATATGAGAAAGCTATTACATGATAGAACAAAATCCATAAAAGGGAAGTCACCCCTGATCATTATTAGTAAAAAAATATGAGCACTCATAAAATCAACTAAGGCCAATTTTGACAGAAAAATTGCCATGGATTCAAAGGACAATCATAAGGCCTTTTTCAGCTATGTTAGGAACCTGGGTGGAAACTCCCAGATATGCTCAGAATTAGTCGAAAATGATACAAAAATCACTGAACCAACAGACATTGCCAACATACTGGCAGACAGGTTCAGTGCAAACTTCACCCCCCTCCCCTCCTAAAGGAGAGATAACTATCCCAGCAGAGTGTAGCCTCCCAGACATCTCAAATGCGCAGGTGAAAGCTGCTCTCTCTAAAGCTAAAAACACAGCATCAATGGGACCGGATGGTGTCCCGGCTGTGTGCTACACGAGCTAAACGAGGAATTAAACCCACACATAAGGCAGCTGTTTAATCTCAGCCTTACCACAGGATACGTGCCCAAGGAGTGGCGTACGGCAACTGTGGTCCCACTCCTCAAAGGGGTGCCTCACGGACCCTGGTAATTACCCCATAAGCTTAACAAGTCTAGTCTGCAAAGCTATGGAGAGGATCATAATGGAGCTCATAAACAAAGATATAGGGGACTTGCAGACATTGGACCCGACCCAGTTTAACCGTCAAGGGAAGATCATGCCTTTTGAACTTGGTCGACTTCGAAACAGTCACCAAGGCCATTGATGAGGGAAGGGCAGTCCATACAGCCTACCTTGACCTTGCAAAGGCTTTCGACACAATACCCCACTCCGGTATTGTAGAAAAACTTACCAGCTTAAATGTAAACCCATATGTCACAAGATGAGTTGCAAACTGGCTTAAGGACAGAACCCACAGGGTTAGAGTTGCTGGCGCTATGTCAGACTCCAAGCCGGTCACAAGTGGTGTCCCACAGGGCTCCGTCCTTGGCCCCCTATTGTTCGGCATCTACTTCTCAGAAGTACAGGCCAACATGGGAGGACTTTGGCTGACAAAGTTTGCAGACGACTGCAAACTGGGCGCCATAGTGGAAAGTGCATCGGACACGGATATCCTTCAGAAGAGACTCACGGAAACAGATAGCTGGTGCCAGACCCATGGCCTGAAGTTAAACGCCAAAAAATGTATAGTCATACCCTTTGGGAAAAACAAGGTAACCCCAAGCTACCATATAGGTGGCAATCCACTAAGCACAGAAGAGGTTATCAGGGACCTGGGGACCCAGGTTGACAGTGGCCTTTCTTTTGACACTCACGTTGCTAAAGTGGTTAGAAAGACCTTCTACATTGCCCACCTGATCATGAAGGGATTCACATCCAGATCTAGTGAGGTCATTGTTCCCCTGTACTCTTCACTTATCAGACCAATGATCGAGTACAATGCCCCATTCGGGATGTATCTCACCTGACATCTGCAGCAATTGGAGAGACCCCAAAAGTTCCTCACCAAAAGGATAAAGGGACTCCAAAATCTGTCATATGCTGCCAGATTGAAGAAACTCCAGCTCTATTCAGTCACATTCTGTCTGCTCAGAGGTGACATGTGCCTGACATACAAAGCCATGTCCAACCCGGAATTAATGGACATGCTCCACCTCAAAAAATCCAAATCCACCAAAACCACTAGAGCAAGCGACTTAAACCTTAGCACGAATATAAACAGGATGTGCTGGAGGGATAGCTTTATCACTCAGAGACTCCCTATGCTGTGGAATAAAATCCCGGTCCATGTGAGGCAGAGCACCTCGCTGGCTCTGTTCAAGAGAAATCTTGACCTGTGGATGGGAGATCATAGGTTTACCCCGGGAATCATCTCTGTGTCACTGCTGGACAGAGGCACAACAAACTAATGGGCACAGTATTTTTTCATATAAGGGGTGGCGTAAGCCACAAAAATTTGGGCTAGGCTTATAAATGCCTTAGGGCAGATAGCCTAGTATAAACCTATGAACCCATGAACCTATGAAAGAACAGATGGCCATTACTAGGACTAATAGACCAGCTGGCATAATGGTTAAGGTCCTTGCCTCCTATGCATAAAACACAAAAGCTTGATCCTGACCTCTGAGCAATGCCTATATTTTCCCTGCATCTCTTTTAGGTTCCTTTCAAAAACAAAACAAAAAACAACATGCTGAGTGATTCCACCTCAAACTCAACCAAGAATGGAGTTCCAGGCAGCAGCACATACTCTAGATGGTGCCTTAAGGGATATATTGTATAAACCATCTACTCTGGCCATCAACTGTGGTGCTCAGTATCCTCAACATAGGATAACATGGATCACAGACTATGCACCTCATCAGGGCTAGCTACCTGATGGGATAAAAAATGTCTCTATGTGATTCAGTCATGTTGATTGATGTTAAAACCACAAACAAGTAAACCACACTAAAAAATAAAACTTCAGCTTAAAAGGCGACATGTAAAACAAACCAACCGTTTATTACAAAATAATTCAATAAGCGATCTCGTCATATAAAACTTTATCAAACTGACATACTTTCTTTTGCTCCAGTTATTTAAAAGATATTCAAACATCACATGACAAAAAAAAAAAAGAAAAGAAATTCACCTGGCAATCAACATCTCTAATGTTTTAACATTGTACCGAATGATCAAGGAATAGAGACAAGTGCATTTTGAATTAATGAATTCTAAAATGTTTTCCATTAGCACTGTAGGTCTGGTAATGGAAATATTGGATGTAATACTGAGTTTTATTATTATTTTTTTTTAATTCAATGGGAATTTGTATCATCATACTAATGGAGTTGCTATGGGGACAGCAATGGACCCCAGCTATACTAATTTGTACATGCATGTCTGGGAGAGAGAGTTAATATCTTGGAAACAATTTTTTCTAACAATATATTACTGTTGCATTAATTTCTTAGCTGTCACAGTATTTAAAGAGCAAGAAAGTTTATATACCAAAATCTATATGAAATCTGTTCAGAATAATGCCTATCTGCATTATACCAGCATGCACCCCAAAAGAACTAAAGAGAATATTGTAAAGGGGCAATTAATGAGGGTTAACAGTTTAACCCAGAAAGATGAGGATTTCATCAAAGAAAGTGAGGCTGTATGTTGGAGATTTTCAAGCAGAGGGTACCCAGACAAATTACTAATGAATGCTTTCACTCATGTTAGTAATTCAAGAAAACAGGGCTTGAAGTTGGGAATAAGGTTAGATCAAAGAAACTTTAGAACTTCTGTGCAAATAAGCAATAGTGTGGATGCCACGGCTATCAAAGATATAATCACTAATAACTGGAAGTTGTTTGACAATAACCTAGAGCTTAAAAAATCACTGGAGAAAACCCGCTCTTTGTACAAAAAAGAGGGAAGAGTTTTAAGAACTTTTTTCAAGCTAAGTTAAGAATCCCCAGGTTGAGTAATAATAAACTGGGGATGTTTAAATGTCACAATTGTAATTTTTGTGATTATCAGTATGTTGACTCTGACACAATTATCAATAATATGAATATCAGAATCAAAGGTCATTATACCTGTAGGTCGAAATTTGTTTATTTAGTGAAATGCATTTCTGCCTTGCATTCTATAAAGGCCAAACAAGTAGAGAACTCTATAAGCATATATTTGAACATAAGCGTGCAGTTGCAAGAGGTGATGAAAGAAACACTTCGGCCAAACATTATCAAAGCGGTAAATGTAAAATCAATTTTAAAATGTTGGTATTAGATGAAATAAAAGGATATGAAAAACATTTTGATACAGAAGATGAGTTAGGATGGCATGAATATTCATGGCAGGTGAAGTTGAATGGTTGCCATTTACCTGGTTTGAATAGAGAATAATTTATTTTTATTGCCCATCTTAAAAGGAAGAAGTTAAAACATTAGTGATGTTGATTGTCAGGTGATTTTGTTTCTTGTCATGTCATGTTTTAAAGTCTTTTAAATAAGTGGAGCAAAAGAAAGTCTGTCAGTCTGAGAAAGTCTTGCATGATGAAAGTGCTTACTGAATTATTTTGTAATAAACGGTTGGTTTGTTTCACATGTGACTTTTAAGCTGATGCTGATTGCCACAAATAGGTTTGCTGGTGATAAGAGGGTTGAGGACCTGGCCTACTCCAACTCATGCCAGGGACTCATGCTAATGGTGGGAATGGTAAACATGCCCTTATTGGCAAGCATGTACCTGCCGTAAAAGCTCTGCAGCCCTGAGTCAATAATCTGCTGTCAAGACAGTGACCATTTCCTCAGCTTGGGTTACCTGGGATAGCCCTGTTAACCAAAAGCTGGACATCACACTAATCAACCTGCCAAACATGAACTAAGAATTGCTACACTCAGTGTTAAGTTCAATGACAGAATACAACTTGCAAGTGGATGACATGATGGCAACAATGAGCCTGGGCATCCTACGTATTCCAGGAGACAAGATGAGACAGTCCAGCAAAGCAACTTGGTTTGGGATCCAGAGGCTAGTACTCAAGAAGACGACTAATGAGAAATGATGCTGGAATTGTGGTGAGGGACAAGCTTCGAAGACAGTGAAGAATGTCATCAGAATTGTAAAATTTACAGTTGCACTACAGTATTCAGGTAGTCAGTACTCAATAAAAACACTGAGATCAGTTTAGCTGTTAATGACATTCATTTACTCTGCACACGAAGCAGACATCTAGTTTAACAATGAAAGATATACACAAATAACAAAGCCGTACTTCAGCTTAGAGCATCAGATCTGTAAGGATAGTAAATCAGTCTCTCCTTCAAAAGAAAAAGTCCCAGTCTTTATAGTGTCTTTCCTGCCTGCATTAGCAGTTTAGAAAATTTTCCAGAATAATGTATTTTTTTTAAGCTGGTCTGCTGATTGTTTTCCATGTTTCACATTTTCTGTTCCTGAAGGATAACTCCTCAGCCTTGCTCTTGCACGTCCTATTGAAGAGACACAGCTGCATACAAGAGTTCGTCTTGACTTGCTTGTAGATAGAGAATTTCACAAACTGCATAGTTTATAAAAGATAACATATTTTACGTCTGACTCCTAATAAAAATGAATGCTAAGCTATATGTTTTTTGCCAAGTGCACTCTACAAGCTGAAATGCAGAGTATTTATTTTAGTTTCAGAATAACATTCACTGAAATCCATTTTTAACCTGTTCATTACTCTCACAAGAATTAGTTGACACACTCCTGGCAATCAGATTCCAGTCCAAGGATAGGGCAGTATTCATAATCTCAGCCTATGCCCAACAGCAGGGTTGTGACAGCAGAGAAAGTGCCTTCAGACAGCAGTTCCAGGACCTACTTGATAAAGTAGGCCAACATAAATTGGTGTTGATAATGAGGTGACTTGAATTTGCATACTGGGACAGAGAACAAGATATGAGAACTGCCTGTGTCTACATGGGTGGTGCAACAGGAATAAAGAAGAGGCTAATCTAGACCTCTGTCTGGCAAATACCTTGATGGTAACCAACACATGGTTCAGCAAGACATAAAGCCACAAGATCACATACAAGAGTGACCAATAAGCAACACAGGTAGATGTTCTTCTTGAAATGAAAGGGCACTGGGCTAGAATCAGAGATTGCAAAGTAATTCTGAGTGAAATAGATAGCCTGCGGCATAAACCACTGACTGCCACAATCAGCTGCAAACAATGGTCAGAGAAAGCTCTAAGGACATCAGAGAGTAGGCTGAAGACCTGGAAGTTGGCTGGAGAGAAAACACAAGTGCAGTGAATTATTCATGACTCTAGCACCTCAGGAAGAAGAGGAAATAGGTGAGGTTGAAGAAGAATTGCAGTGCCTCAAAACTGCATGCGTAAGGACTACAGAACATTAATGCTGCCAAGTCAGGTATGGAAATAAGGTACACAAGGAATGATGTTGGTATAATGCAGAAGTCCAGGAAGTCATCAAAAAAAAGAAAGAGTACAGGAAAAATTAGGAGATAAAAAAAGATTGATCAGGCTAAGGAAGAAATACTGATTGGCTAACAAAGAGGGGAATAGTAATAGCAAAGAGCGAGCAAGACATCAGTGGCACTCTGCCAGCTTCTGGAAAATGACTCAGTAGAGGGCACAAAGAAACTATCACATTGCATGGCAAATACAGAAAGATAATGAAGATAGACCTTAGACACCCTTCATAAGGGATTCCAGAAAAACTGCTCAACAGTCCACAGGACATCAAAAGCAGATGGAAGGAGTACTTCCAGCAGCTCTTAACTGAAGACAACCCTACAGAAATTGTACTGCATCAGACATAGCCTATGATGAAAGAAGAGGGGAAACTCACCCTAGAAGAAGTAGGATCTATCAGGGAAATCAGCAGGCTCAGATGATGTCCCAGCAAATATAATCAGGATATTGGCAGAGATAGGAAAGAGATGACTCCTGAGGATACTCATAGCAGTATGGAAAGAATGGGGTATTCCAGATGATTGGAGAATAAGCATACTAATGCTAGTGTACAAGAACAAAGGGGACATCCACAACTTTGGGCAGTATCAAACTTCTGTTACACTCCATTAAAGTTCTGGACAGGGTGTCTGATAAACAAATATGCAAAGTAGTAGAAAGTAAGATGGGAGGTGAGCAGTTTGGATTCAAAGCAGGATGCAGCAGAACTAACCCAGTTTCTGCAGTGAGACAGAGCTCAATGGCTCAAATGCAAACACTGTTTGATCTCACAGAGGAGGGAGGTCCCTGTGGAAGTGGATGTGCATCCAGGTTCAGGTCTGAGCCCACTGCTGTTCATACTGGTGATGTACCACATTAGCAAACAGGATAGAAGAGAGATAAAAAAAAATTCTATGTGCAGATGATGTAGCATTATTGGCAGAATCAGAGCAAGAACTTCAACAAAGGATACAGGAGTGGAATGCTAAAATAAAGGAACATGAGATGAAAAGTACAGTTGTGTACACTTACCATAAATGTAGATGTTCAAGTGTATTCACTGTTGCAGTCATCACATTTGGGTTATCTGCGTGCAGGTAGCCCTCAGTCGGACTGATTATCAAAGTCTTGGGTCCTGTGTCGGTTGCTGTCTCATCTTCCATGTCATCAGGTAGTCAGGGGTATAAAGCATGCAGTCAACGCCATTACATCAGTTTTTCTTGCCCCAGATGTCAGGTGCCCCCATAAAGGGAAGCAATTACATACAAGGTTACACCTCCAACAAAAAAGCAAATACACCAAAAAGCTTAAAGCATAGTAAACAAGAACAGGTATAGTCAATAGAAGTCAAGGGGCTGGAGGGAGGGTAACCAGGACTGCAACAGTGAATACACTCAAACATCTACATTTATGGTAAGTGTACACAACTGTACTATGTTCTTCGTGTTTCACTTTTGCAATCATCACATTTGGGTAGATTCCCAAAGCTAAGGATGGGAGGAGATAACAGCATTAGGACCAGCTATAAGGCCCTGCAAGACTGCAGTGGCAAAGCCAGCTCTGGATTTAGAAAACACCGGCAAGTGGTAATGCTTGGTGAAGGTATGTACAGAACTCCAGGTAGCAGCTTCTAAGATGTCCCTGGTAGGGACACCTCTGAGAAAGGCTGTAGAGGTAGATGCAGCCCTGGCTGAATGTGGTCTTATCCCCTGTGGGTAGGTTGTCCATGGTGCTTATAGCATAAATGAATGCAATTGCCTATTCACTTAGAAATGGTTTGCTTTCTAATGGCCTTCCCCTCTGCCTCTGCAACAAATGCCACCAGCAGCTGTTCAGATTTCCTGAGAGGCTTAGTCCTGTCCAAGTAAAATCTACGTTGTCTGTGCATGTCCAAGGAGTGCAGTATTCATTCCCCTTTGTTCTGTGGATTAGAAAAGCAGGTTGTCAAATGAATGGACTGATTAAGGGCCACACTGGATACCACCTTGGGCATAAAGGAGGGATTGCTCCTGAGGGACACCCTGAAAGATGATGAAAGGCACCACTGCCATGAGGGCCTGTAATTCAGACACCCTTCCTGCTGAAGTGATGGCTAGAAGGAAGGCTGCTTTCCAAGAAAGGAATTTCAACTCTGCATTTGCAGCTGGCTCAAACGGGGGTAAAGTGAACTTTTCCAATACAAAGTTAAAATCCCAGGCTGGAGTAGGGGCTCTCCTGGGTGGTCTTGAGTTTTTGGCCCCTCTGAGGAATTGCTTCAGCAGTGGATGAGAGAAGAAGGGTGGCTCTGTATTGCAATGTGCTGAAATGGCTAAGGCATGAATTTTGATGGAAGAAAAGGAAAGGCCCTTGTGAAGCATCTCAGTTAATTATTGAAGAATATGAGGTAAATTGGGCATCACTGTGCCCATCCCGAGTTTGGCACCAGGAACAGAATCTTTTCCATTTTTCAGCATAGGATTTTCTAGTACTGGGTCTCCTTGCCCCCAAAATGACATCCATCACTTGCTTACTGAGGGATGGTAATGGAGCGATCAGGTAATTAGCCAGGCTGCAAGGTTCAGGGTTTGAAGCTGTGGGTGCAGAATCCGGCCATCTTGCTGGGGCAGCAGGGCAGGGGTCTGAGGCAGGTGCCAGCAGTGACACACCACACAAAAGAGAGTATCAGTGTTGGCATGGCCAGTCTGGTACAATCAGTATTGTCCTTGGTTTGTCCTGTTTGATCTTTAGTAGCACTTTGGAGAGGAGAGGCAGAGGGGGAAAGGCATAAACTGATGGGTTTTTCCAGGTGAAGGACAGGGCATCCACTTTCCAAGCTTGTTTGTAGTGAGTCCTTGTGCAGAATTTGCCCAGTTGGTAGTTCTGAGGGGAGGCAAACAGGTCTATCTCTGGGCTCCCCCATTTGCTTCTCAACATGTTGAATATATTTGGTTCCAGTTTCCACTCGTGTGGGTCCAAGAGATTTCTGCTCAGGTCATCTGCCAATGTATTTAGCTTTCCTGGCAGGAATTGAGCCTGTAGGTGCACTTGGTAGCTCAAGGCTGTGTTCCACAGAACCATGGCTAGCCTGCAGAGAGGGTATGAGTGGGTTCCCCCCAGCTTGTTTATGTACCACATAACAGTGGTGTTTGTCCGTCTTTACCAATAATTGTCCTGGAAGAATGTGGTCCCTGAAGGCTGTTAGAGCATTCTGTACAGCTAACATTTCTTTTTGATTGATATGCAGGTGCATTTGACTTGGGTTCCATTTGCCATGAATGCACTGCCCTGCCGAGTGAGCCCCCCATGCATAGTCTGATGCGTCTGTTGTTAGGGTTTAGGCGGCAGGGGGTAAAGTTGATGGCAGTCCTTTGTTTTGCTGGTAGGCCTCTGCCCACCAAAGGAACTCTATCTTTAGACAAGGTATGATAGAAATCATTGACTCTCGATTCTGAGAATGTTAACACCACAGGCTTTTTAGATACCACTGTAGTTTCCTCATATGCAGTCTTGCATATGGAATGAGTAGAATGCAAGAGGCCATGAACCCCAGGGCTTGCAGTATTTTCCTTGCAGATAGCTGGGTCTTTGTGGCCAGTAGTTTGAAGTAGGCTATCAAATGAACTTGTTTCTCTGGCGTGAGGTAGGCCATCTGGGAAGTTGTATTCAAGCATGTTCCCAGGAAGACAATTTGTTGGCAGGGTACAAGATGTGATTTTTTTTCGGTTATGGTGTACCCCAGAGAAGTTAGCAATTTCTTTACAAATGCCAGATGATTTAATAATATGTCCTGGCTTTCTGTCTGAATTAGACAATCATCCAGGTATGGGTATATTTGAATATTTCTTTGCCTGCAAAATGCAATGACTGGAGCTAGGCACTTTGTAAATACCCTGGGTGCAGTAGATAAGCCAAAGGGCAGTGCAGAGAATGGATAGTGCATGCAGCCTGCTCTGAAGCATAGGTATCTTCTGCAAGATTTCCTTATTGGGATGTGCAGGTAGGCTTCCTTTAAATCCACCAGGCATTTTTGCATAGCATGGGAAGCAGATGAGGAAGAGTTAGCATCTTGAATTTTGGGATTACCAAAAAATGTGTTTAGGATAGACACGTCCAGGATAGGACACCAGGAATTGTTTTTTCTGGGTACCAGGAAAAGTCTTGAGGAAAAACCTTGTCCCCACTCTTCTTCTGGGACAGGCTGAATAGCCCTGATGCTTAAAAGTGAAATAACTTACTTTTGAGCCTCTGCCCACTGATTTGGGGGTAGGTCTAGCCAACCGTTTGGGGTTGGTAAGGAGTGGAAGTGGAATCTGTATCCTTGGGAAACTATATTTAAAACCCATTTGTCCTGGGTAATGAGTTGCCAATTTTTTTGCATGCAGAGCAATCTTTCCCCCTAAAGGAACAGACAGTTGAGCAGTGCTTGGAAGGTTTAAAGTTAAGTCATTGAGACAGTTTACCATAGGGGGAAGTCTTACTACTCCCTGCTTCTTCTGCTTTGTCTTGGTCTAAGGTAGCATCCAGTAATTTAGCTTTAACATGATCTGGCAAAGATTGCTCCTTAAGCCAAGCATGCCTTCTCAGTACAGACCCAGTGACAGCAGCCCTGCAAGTTGCCGCTAATGAATCAAAACCACATTGCAAAGTATGTTTTCCAACTTGTTCAGCAGAATGCATTAAATCCTGTAATTCTTTATTTTCAGCACAGTCAGGAATCAACATAATTTTCTGTTTAAACAATCCAATAATATGCTGCTGATACTTTAACATATGAAAATGGCAGTTTAAGGCCCTAATGGCCAAAGTTGCAGAAGTGTATACCTTCTTACCCCATCTATCTAGTGCCCTGGAATCTCTATCAGACAGGGTAGGATTTTTGGCAGTAGTAGCCTTAATGCCTTTGGGTCCCTGTGAAATGGTCTCAGGATCCGCAGTAGGATATTTATAGAGGAACTTGTGAGAGTCAGGTACCCTATAATACCTATCAGGTTTTCTGGGAGTAGGAGGTAAAGTGTCAGGGGCCAGGTTAGATTCTGAGAAGGCATCATCTACAATGTCCAGTATAGGAGGGATAGCTAAAGGCCTGTGTTGAGGCAGGAGTAAGAATTCCCTAAGCCTCTTTTTAGAGTCAGAGTAATCCTGGCTTTCCCAGCGGAAATGCTCCCTAAGAGTATGCAAGGTTTCAACAAAAGAGAAATCCTCTGAAGGGGAAGCAGAGGGAATGGAGTCCTCTGCATCAGAATCCTCATAAGTAGATAAGGGCAAATCCTGGTCATCAAAGAAAACAGAAATTTCAGAATACTGATCAGAAGGAAAATCAGTCCTAGGTCTCTCAGAGGGAGAAGGGTGGCTTCCCCTGATTAGAGTAATAAGGTATTCAGCCATTCTTATCATTTGTTTTTTAGGCATAGGGGCCTGACCATGCTGTCTGGGCGTATGTTTTCTGGGCATGAATAAGAGTTTTAGGCCTTGAAGAAGAAGATGGCATCAGTTTAATATGCAAGTCAGTAGGCCTGAATACACCCTCAGAAGCCGGTGCCTGCACAGCGGCTCCAGACCCATTCAAGGTAGCGACATCTGCAGGTTCCACAGATGAAGAAGCATCTCGCGGCATACCGGAATCCGAATGGGTCTCAATAGAGGCCTGCGAATCTGAAGTAGTGGGTATCAGGGGCTGTGAAAGCGCCTCACTGAGTACCGGTGAACTGGCGACTAGCTTAGAAGTGTCATCGGCAGCTTTGGATCTATGCGGCCTGTCTCTGTCTTTATCTTTGCGGTTTTTTGGAATGTAGGTAGTAGGGTGGCTTACCGAAGCCATTTCCGGATAATTGAACCGAGTACCAAAGTATCTAGATGCAAAAATGAACCGACAACTAACAGTACGGGTTTGAATAAGGCACAAAACTGACAGCGAGGTACATTGTGGTCTGGGCCTAGGCAAGGAATGCAGTACGAATGAAAATTTTTATAAGGTATTTGCTTTCCACAAGAAATACAATTGTTAACTTTTACTGACATCGGATTAGAGCAAGAAAAATGATCCCCAACGGGGGGCTTAGTTGAAGACATCCGATCTGAAACTCGAAAAAGAAAATCTCAGGAGTCGGCCAACCGGCACTTGCGAACTGCTTCTGCTTCGGGCACTGCACGGCAAGAAAGACTGATGTAATGGCATTGGCTGCATGCTTTATACCCCTGACTACCTGACGTCATGGAAAATGAGACAGCAACCAATGCAGGACCCAAGACTTTGATAATCAGGCCGACTGAGGGCTGCCTGCAAGCAGATAACCCAAATGTGATGACTGCAACAGTGAAACATGAAGAACATCTGAGTACAGATAAAACTGTTGTACTGGCAGCAAATGAGGAAATCAGAAGAAGCTGAGAACTGAGACATAAGGGAAAACAGTGGAACAGGTTAACAACTTCAAATATGTGAGACAGGTAGTTGAGAAAAAAGGAAGTCTGAATGAGGAGGGCAAAACTAGAATCAAAGGGGCTACTGCCAACTGGCAAAAAGTGACGGGGTGGTATATGGCAGAGGAATGCCAAAGGAGCTGAAAAGTAAGGTGCACAAAACAGTGGTATGACCAGTACACCTGTATGTACAGGAATCTGGGCAGTAAAGGCAGAGAAGTTGAGGAGGAGAGGAGGTGAAGGGATGAAGTGCCTGAGATGGGTGGAGGGATGCACCCTGTGAAACAGACGACAAAATGAGGACATCAGAGCAGAAGCCAAAGTAGCTCAATTTGCAGAGAAGGTCAAACAGAACAGATTATGGTGGTTCAGGAACATGTGCAGAAAAGCAAAAGACAATCTGGTGAAGAAGACTTTAGACAGACAGGAAGAAGGCAAGAGGAAACAAGAGTGTCCAGCAAAGAGGTATTTGGATTATATGAGCAAAGAAATGTGATAGTCAGGCAAGACTGTTGAAGAAGGTAGGAGAGTGACACAATCAAGAAAGTTGGCACAACATTCTGACCCCACGTAGAACTTGGGAAACAAGAAATTGATGATTGCAGTGCTAGGATTGACAGATACCAACAAAAACTGTAGTCAAAGCAAGGGAGTGTTTATTCCAATTATTAAAGTGAAAGGCGTCATCCTATTATGTACATACTTCAAATTTATTATTGAATAGAGTTAGTTTAAACAGAAGGAAGACCGGGGCAATGTTAATTGCTGGGATATAGAAAGGTTCATCAGCAGAAGGGTAGATCAACATCAGCAGTCTAGGTACATTTTATAGGCAAAATATATTGATAGAGGCATTAATAGATGTGAAGGAAGACATATTAGTTAGATATGACAAGACTGGAGGTATTATCCTGGAATGTGAATTTTTTTGGGGAAACAGTACAAAGTAGAAAAATACCATCTCATTTATATGAGTGCTCAGCACCACCTACGATGTCACAAGAAACACACCTAGATGTGGGTAAGCATAAATAAAATAAAAACAAGTGACAGGAAAGGATACAGCACTTGGGTAGGAGGATAGAAAGTGCAGGATGTTGGTACTAGTAAAGTTTGGAAGCTGCCTGAAGATTGAGGAGAACATAGTGGATGCTCAGGGAAGATATGTTATACTACGGGGACACTGGTGGGGAATCTATACATCTCACCAAACAGTAGAATGCAGGAAATAAAAATGATCCTGGGAAAGATAGTCAACAGCAGGGGATAGTATTAGTTGGGAAGGCTGGAGCTTAATATGCAATAAACTAGGCATGTTGGGAGGCCCTAGGAAGTATAAGATATCCAGCTGAGCTAAATATATGGAAACATTTTTAAGAATTTTTGGGATAAATGAGGTATGAGAAAAGACAGGACAGAGCAGAGAGTATACCTTCTACTCACAGCATAGCACTTTGGCCAAATTAGACAGGCTGTACATTTCTGCACAGTATAGTGACCTAGTGTTTGATTATAAAATGTATTCAGTAATACTCTCAGATGATGCACCAGTGATGGTAATCTTGCAGCAAAGGAAGTAAGAGATTAGGTTTAGAACTGGAGATTTACAGTATGTATTATGAGACAGAAAGGACTAAGTGAATGGACAAGGCTAACACAGCAGTTACTGTTATCAGTGAGACAGAGGGAGAGATGTCTCGGGAATGGGGCATAATGAAAGTCAAATGGAAGTGGTTGATAAAGGACAGGGAGATCCAAGAGTGCAATTAAAATAATGAGATTTACAGCCAAAACTTGCAGGTTAAACAATACCAGGAAAACAGAGCTAGGATGATGGATTAGGACAGGGACTATTAAAGGAAGGCAAAGGAAAATATAGAAACTCACCTAGGGTTCACAAATGACTGCAGAAAGACAGCCTTACTTAAAAACATATCATGACAATACTTCAAAGTGCATGCAGTTGTTACTTCAGGGACTGAGAAAGCAAAACGTGGACAGCATAATAGAAAAGTTAAGGAATTCTTAATCGGGGAGATTAGAGACTGAGCCAAGACAGATAATGGAAATTATGAGACAGTATTATGGGATACTATATAAAGAAAGCAGATGGAGGCTGGAGAAGGGAATTAAAACTGCAGGTTTCTAAATAATTTAAACATTCCTACGTTAACACAACAAGAGAGACAAAAGTTAATGGGTGAGATATCAGAAAACAAAATAGAAGTGGCAATGGTACACCAGGTAATGGGAAAGAAACCAGGATTAAATGATGTTTCAATAGAGGTACGGAAGTTAGAGAAAGAAACTATAATTATGATTTGGAAAACAATGTTTCATGAAATATTTAAAGGCTGAATGGTCCCAGACTCCTAGAAAACAGGTGGTAGTAGCAGTCATACTGAGGAAAAATAAAAAAATAAAGGCTCATCACACCAGGCCTCATATAGACCAATTTCAGTGCTCAATCATGACTCTAGGAGGTTAAAAAAGTATTATATAGAATTATTGCATTAGACCAGTGCAGCTTTGTCGAATGTAGACAAGATATTTGATAACAAATATAAAAATTCTTGATACAGAGGTTAGTTTTACAGCAAAATGGTGCGTTGATGATAGGTTTAGATGACGAAAAGTTTTTGACGAGGTCAGGTGTTATGAGTAGATTTTCTTTTCAAAGAAAGTGTATAGAGCTAATTATGAAAATTAATGAGTGGGCAGAAGCATATGTGGAAATTGTCAGAAAGAGAACAAGGTAGGAATGCCTCTATCTCTATTATTATTTGCTTTACTTTGTTCAAAAATAGCTTTATGTATGGGGACATCAAAGAATGAAGTATTCAGGGGTATGGATAGGGAAGAAAGATAAAGAAAGCAGCTCAAGAGACGTGAGGGAAAGCCAAGGGGGCAAAATACTGGCCAAGCTAATACAGTGGAAGACTATGCTTATGGACGTGGATAGTAAGGTACATGCAATGAAGAGCCATGTGCATGTGAGGCAGGCATACTTTGAGAAACCTAATCAGTGAATAGGGGTACAAATATTAAAGGAGTTAAAATGAAAACAAGGAACCTTTGATACAGAAGGAAAAAGTTACTCTCCTGAAGAGCTAAGATGGGCCTACGAATGACTGAATTTGAGCAATATTATTAAGCCACATGGATAAGAATAGCTTAGCAGAATAGCTTAAATGGAGGAGTATGACCATAAGCGAAACATATGACCGGGAGACAGCAAGGGGAAACAAGAGGAGAAGAGACGACTGAGGCTTTGGTTGCAAGTAGGTATGAGGGAAGACAGACCTATGCAGAGTATTATACATATGATACAATTCTGAAGATACGAAAACAGCAAACAGGGCAGAAATATTTGTGGGAAATAGCACCAGCTAGTTTACAAGAGAATATAAGACAGCTGATAGGACTAGAACAGATTGCAAAAGAGTGGAAAGCACTGAGGAAGGAGCCCAGATATTGTGAACAGATTGTTCAGTGAGAAGTAATGCAATGGAAAGAGGCAGGGGTGAAGCGTGGCCCAATTCTGGTTCTTAGGGTTGTGGGAGACATAAACAAAAGTATAATCAGCAAATACAGCAGAAAAGAGGGTGGAAGTATTTATTTATTTATTTGACATGTGTTGACAGGGTTAGTCCGACTGGGCAGATGCCCATTTTCAGCAGAGACCCAAAGAGAAAAGCTCCAAAAGATAATTACAAGTAATATGTAAATAGTACATTAAGTTTACTGGTGCTAACAAAGTTTAACAATAATTACTAACAGTTTCATCCTAAATCATACTCACAGTGGAAGTATAAACATACATTACAACAATAACTGCAATACAGTTTCATCCAGTAACTAGATAGTACTACAGTTTCTAGAAGTTATGAAGCAGGAGGTAGGTTAAAAAGGGCAACAGTTCAACAGGAGAAGATAGTTTTACTATAACAAATTTTAGGGTACAATGGAGGATACGAGACGGAGTGAAACAGATTATTTGGAAGGAAGGGATTAGGAAATGGGCAGGTAGGAATTAAAATGAGAACAAGGAACCTTGGATACAGATTGCAACTAGTAGGCCTTACAGTAGAATAATACAGAATAGTAGATCATAAGTAGTAGGCCTTACAGTAGAATCAAGAACTGAAATAGCCACAGCTATAAGATTAATAAGCAGGGCCTACAAAAAACTGAATAGTGGGTATAAGGAATACATGGACAGAATGGAAAACAGCTGGATTGAGACACAGTGCAGATATCAGAAGAACAATAGAAAACAATATGCCTAGCATCTAGATGTGCTATCACATACAGAAAGTTCAGGATTTTTATGTGGAAAAGCCTCCATGGGAATTTTTATACCTATAGCAGACTACAAAAAAAGTTTCTCCAAGCTACAAGGCATTGTTGGAGATGCAACGAAGAAAAAAGGGGAATGTAGGATAATATTTTTGGTCCTGTGAGGAGATGAAGGAATTTAAGGATGCCACTAGCAGTGGTAGCAAATAAATGGGGGGGGGGGGGTATGTTTAAATAAGGAGTTGATGCTTTTGGCTTGGGATGGAGAATTAAAGCTACTGCATCTTAGTGAGGCATTGCTAACACTGCCAATGGCTAACAAAAACCAAATAGAAAAAAAGGGATAAACCAGTGGTAGGTGAGGTCTTGGAGATTATGGGCAATATTAGAAAGATGAAGCAAAGAGTGAGCAACAAGAAGGGAGAAGTGCATTAAACATCGGAAATGTAGAAAAACAAAGTAAAATGGATTAAGGGAATGCAGGAGACTTTAAATTGCCTGAGCAGAAGGAGGTGTTGGGCAATGAGAGTGAAACAGGCTTGCATCTGTAACATGGAATGAAAATAACTACTCTCATCGTTTCTTAAATACAATGTTAAAAACAATATGGATTTTACATAACAGAAAAAGACAATGTGAATTGTACTGGAGCTGGTGAGTAAAAATATACCTCACAGATTTTTGTATCTGTTAGGGAGGGTTAATATTTTTACAATGTCTATACTAATGTTGATTCTTTTTCCTTTTCAAAATGTTTTCGCCCCCTAAAAGAAAACAGATTTTTTAACCTAAGCAGGTGGTAAATAATTTTTATGGTGAGGGTATTCTCTCATATTCCTTTGCAAGTCTCAGTCTGATTTATTTCTCATAGCGGATTCACTTTATTAGATATCTATAAATATGTAATAGCATGTTTCTTTATTAACTCGTTTAATATGCAATATGGTAACAAATGTATTTATAAGCAAATAAGGCATTTTTGGTTTAATCTTTAAATCCATTTCCTAGTCTTTTAGCCATAAAATCCCAAGATCTTAAACTGTTATTGTATTATCAGGGTTATTATCTTGACCAAATTATTTTACTAAAAAAAAATCCCTGGGCAAACCATATAATTTCTCGTTGTCATAACAAGGTAGAGTTGACTTTAACTGTATGTAAATTAATCTTGGCAGGATTATTTGAACAATTCTTTAAAGAAGAACGGTTTATTTGCAAGTTATATAATCACTTTAGAAATCTCTTCTGTGATGGGTCAGAATAGGATTTAAAAGCAATCTATTGGCTGTTAAAAAGCACATTTCCATTCTATGTAAAATTTACCAACAGCTGACATCTACTTTTATTTTACCAGGTAAAACCAAATGGGAACATTTATTAGAGGTTTCTTTTTCAAACTGGGATTAGATAAGAAATTTGGAAAAAATGCATTATTCATAAAACAGATAGAAATTATGCATTACAATATAAAATTTTATATGGAATATATTTACTTCCAGTGCTTTGCATTTAAAGCAGCTCATGGATAATTTGGAATGAAGGTATTGTGATTACGAACTAAATTGCATTCTGCATATTACATTCTCAAAAAATTAATGCATGTATAACTTGTTTTATCACCTTCATTGTTTTACTTGATATGCATTCTACTCAATCACTTGAAATTAAGATTAAATTAAGTCTAGCTTTAATAATAACTAAAAGAAACATTTATCAAAATTGGAAAGCATCATCTATGGCAGAAATTTCATTGCATGATTGGTGGTCTTTATATGCAGTCTACATTTATTGCCACCAGAATATTTAATTCCTTTGATTTTTTCCAACAGTTTCCTCTTTCTGTTTCTTAACACTCCTGTCCTTTCTTTTAATCACTTTTTTATTATATGTTTATTTACAACTTGTAACACTGCTTTTTTTTTAATATAATAAAACGGAGGGAAAAAACTGGGTGATAAGAGAATCGCTGCAGTTGTCCCCATAACAAGTTGATATACTGCAAGTACTCATAACTAAATGGGTGATAAAAGAGGTAGCCGACAGATAAGTAGAAGTCGTCACTTGGTGGGGTTGAGATGCTGAGATGCCTGTGGAGGTCTCATTAATGGCCAGGAATGAGATACTTAATGTGGCAAGAACTGTTTAATAAGGTGATAAGGAAAATATAGTTCTGAAATCCTGGAAAGAGGTGGTGATAACACTTATTCCAAAGGAAGGCAAGAATCTGTTGCCACCCTCCTACAGACCAGTATCGGTATTAAACCATGATTATACAATTTTTTATGTCTACCATGGAAAGAAAATTGGTTAAAATAATAGTGAAAAATAATTCAAGATCAATGTGGGGGACTGGCAGATAATATTATAAGGGCTTTATTAATTTCACAGGAAGCAGAACTAAGAAAAAAAAAACATCACTAGCAAAGTTAAATCTCAGTACTGAAAAATCATTTTAGGGAAGAATGGGATTACTTATTTGTATTACTTAACTGATAAAGGTGTGATTCCAGGAAACACCTGTGAATCTAATTTATATATATATACATATATACAGATATATATATATATATATATATATATATATATATATATATATATAAATCTCAGGCAATTCAAATGCACATACTCCTGCATGTTTTTTTTTTTATGTGAGACAAGTACTGGAGGAATCTCCTCCTAGATAATTAGTTAATAAAGTTAAAATTAGGATGTCAGAATAAAACTGACACGGAAACCCATATCAAAAGGCATGGGATAAGCTTGTGCTGGCAAAGAAATTGGGAGGATTAGCCATCATTGATGTAGTACATGGTCAGGCAAAATGCATAAGAACATATCCACAACTAAGAAATAGGAGCTATAATGCTGAAAGGAAGGATGTGCTGTTGAGAATGGAAAATAGAGGGGGAGGATGGGACCTACCAAATTACTGTCAAGAAATGCAAGTGGAGGTTCAGCAATCATACCTGAAAGGGACAATAATACAACAACTTAAAACTCAGTGGTTGACCTCAAAAAAGTACAAAGAGTGAAAGCCTTTACTGAAGCCTGTATGTGGGTGGAAGGGATAATAGGATTGCACAGAACATATTTTGAAGTAGCATTAGACGTTGCCCATTCGATTCTCAGTTAGAGCGTCTTCTGTGTAGCGACATGCGTGAATGGGCGTTCCTTCATTGAAGGTTGTGCGTTAGGCCCGGCAAGCCAGTACGTAAAAATCTACTGCCAATCATTAGCGGACCGGAGTTCCGCTGTGGCGACCCCTAACCGGGAAAAGCCGAAAGACACAAACAAACTCTGGAGACCATGGATGAGCATGTAGTAAACCCACAGAGGAACAGTCTGGGGCTGCATGAGATCATCAGGGAATGAATAAAAAAATTAAGTGTTTGCGTTTTGATGGTGTATTTGTTCTCCCAGAAGAAAGAAAAAGAAAAAAAGCTTTTGCCTTGCTGTTCCAAAACCATTTAGGGATGTTTTGATTGACAGATTTATTGCAAACATAATTCTTTTTACTCTTGTAAAGATTTCACATTGAATCTCAGGTCTGTAAACTTAGATAAATATCCAGGATTTGTTTCCTAGTAGTACTGCTTTCAATCTCTGTCCTTCGTCACAAAGTTTTTTTTTGTTTTTTTTTTTGCTACTACCCCAGTTCTGTGAGTTAGCTATATTTTTTCTATACCTTACTGGGGCCATAGAATTAAGTTTGAAAGAAAAAGTATTAAGATTTTCACACCAGCATTAAACTCAGTACTATGCAATGGAGTACAGTTCATTTCCTTAATTGTCTGTATTAAAGTAGATGCAATAAACATTACTGTATTTCCTGTATAAGAAAATGTACTTTTTTTTACTAGATGGACTAGCCACAAATGGGTAATATTTTTAGTTAATGAAACCATGTGTGAGAAATATGTTATTTTAAATTAATGTGAAACAAAAATAGCTGAAACATAACGGTCTAATAAATCAAACTGCTGCTACTGGTAAAGTCTTGCAGATTACCCATGTTGTGGTTGTACAGAGGTTGGGTGCCTCTATCAACTGTCTTTAACTCTGATCAGAATGTTGGGGGAAATCCAGTTTGCTTGGATAATGTTTCCTTATTAGAAGAGTGAGCCCCAGCACTTTGTAACTGTGTTTAACAAATGAACACATTACAAAACCCACTGGTATACATTTAAATTGCTTTTACAGGGGACTTCTCCCTTTGTACTTCCAGTGTGTGCGTTGGAAGAGTATGCCTTCCACACCCCTGCTACTTACATATACTACCTTTGAGACTGCTGCACCTCAGAGTAGAAGCAGTCAAATTTACTGTAATCTTAGACTTATCAAGTATTCTACCAGATTTACATGTACAGATACAAAATTCCAAGAATCACAACTGTGACCTTGGAATTTCAACAAGTATAATATTTTCACATGGCTTTAATGGTTGTGCTTCCTAACAAATGTAACTGCTTGTGTATAAATGTAATGATACAGGTAAAAAGGAGAAGGTGTGTTGTGCTGGAAGTTACAAAGATAAATATGTTCACACCAACAGCAGTGGTTGTGTCACAAGTCCACCCTGTTGAACAGCCTTGCACTTTCTGGAAGATTAGTCCTTTGTCAAACTCAGGTCATGTAAACTTTGTTGACATTTCAGACCTGTTTTATGAAGGATAGGACTCATATTTATCCATAAAGGGAGTATTCATATCTGTTAGTATAATACAGAGAGACAAGAATGTGAGCTGATGATAAAGTCTCATGGTGCTTCAAAAGGTTGGTCATTCCCTTCAGCCACTCTGGTGATAATCAAAAAAAAAATGTTTGCATTTTAAGTAAGTGTTTTAAAACGGCTTTGGTTGTACTGGTATTTTTGTTAGTTTCATAATATCTTCAGATTTTGGCAAACCTAATGAGGGTTTGGCATGATGGTTAATGTCTTTACCTCACAAACACAACATACAATGTTTGATTATGACTTCTGATTTTTGGCCAGACTTATAACAGTCAGCAGACCGATGGCCTAGTGTTTATAATTAGGAGTTGATATAATGGTTAAGGTGTTTACCTCACAGACACAAGCTACAAGGTTTGATTCTCATCTTTCAAAAGGAAAATTGGTTAGGCTTAAAATTATCTAAAAGGGCCACTAGCCAGTACTTACCTATGTCTATACCTGTAGATCAACAAAGATATAAGCAAACTTCAGACACTGGACCCAACCCAGTTTGGCATTGTCAAGGGAAGGTCATGCCTACTAAACCTGATGGACTACTTTGAGAAGGTCACCAAGGCAATGGATAATGGAAACCACCTACCTGGACCTGGTTAAAGCATCAGATACAGTATCCCTCCTGGGTACAGTTGACAAACTCATAGAACTGGGCATAAGCAACCCCTACATAACTCGCTGAATTGACAGCTGGATCACAGACAGAACCCATGAAGTCAGGATTGGTGAGACAACCTCCACTAAATGACCGGTTACTAGCAGGGTACCTGAGGGCTCCATGCTGTGCCCACTGCTGTCCGGCATCTATTTCTTGAAGGTAAATGCTAATGTCAAGGGTCTTTATCTGACCAAGTTCGCAAATGACTGTAAATTGAGAGCTGTCATAGATTCCCCACGACACAATCATCTTACAAGAGGGTCTAACACAGACAAATGACTGGTGCCAAAGTCATGGATTAAAACTCAATGCCAAGAAATGCAGTATAGTGCCTTTTGGAAAAACTGCCACTCGGGTTAATTACTACATTGATAAAACACCAAGAGTTGACCAAGTAATCAGCGATCTGGGAACATACGTAGACAGTAATCTGGCCTTTCACCAATATGGGGTTAAAGTAGTAAGCAACTCATTCTATGTCACCCAACTTGTAAGTAAAGGTATGGTATCTAGGTCCGAGGAAATCATAGTACTATTTTATTTGGCCTTATAACACCCATTATTGAGTATAATGCCCCCTTCAACATGTATCTGACCAGACATATGCAATAGTTGGAACACCCATGAAGGTTCCTTACCAGGAGAATACAGGTTATAAACACACTGTCCTATATGGATCACTTTAAAGCCCTATCTCTATACTTGGTCTCCTACAGGTTACTGAGAGGCAATGCCTGGCATACAAGGCATCCTTAGATCCACCTCTGATGGACCTTTTCCACATCTGCAAAATGAACAGCATCAGAGCCACCATATCCAAGGATTTAAATTAGCTTGTGACATAAATAAGACATGCTAGCAAGATAGATATGTCTCTCAGAAGATCCCTATGCTCTAGAACAGGCTTCACAATCCATGTGAAGCAGAGTCCATCCCTAACTCTATTTAATCTTAACGTTGACCGATGGATAGGACATCAAAAATTTGACCACATTTGCCCTCCATGTCTCTGATAGACAGACAGCAATACTCAAACTGACATACCTAACACACACACACACTCTAGAAACCTTCTGAAATACTCCCTCCTAATAAATGCCCATGATACATAGGGACATAACTGGGTTGGGTGGCATGGTTAGGTTTATAAAGGCCCCGGTGGTCATTATCCTAATATAGACCTATGGACCCAAGAGTTTTTTTTTTTTTGAGGAGCAAAAGGACAATTATGAACATGGAATCAATGCTGAGCCTCAATCTAGCTAAGAAGGCAGCGAAAGAACAGTGATACGGCTTTGGAGAGCTAATATAGAAGGTGCTCTAGAAGAAATCCGGCAACAGACAAAAATTGTGTCTAATTTTCTAGGATCATTGTTACTCCACTTCAGAATTCTATTCAGTTTAGAGACTAACCTAGATAAAAGGTGAAATCTGTACCTGTATTTATAGCAGAGTAGCCCACATCCTCCACATCATATCAGACTACTGATGAAAATAATGCTGACTTAGCTGACCTGCAGGTAAGCCACGTCAGTTTCAATAAGGCTCAGTGTAGCAACAATAAGTTAATTAGTGCTAGAGAAAATACACCAAGAGAATAAGTGAAAACGAGGTAAAATAAGCACTACGTCATATTTATACTTTCAACTAAGAAATGACCTGCTCCATAAGGTAACTAAAGGAAGGAACAAATACTGAGCCAGTTATTAATTCCAAGGCCTTTCATAACCCTTGGGATAAAGGTAGGACACAGCCACATTTTGGGTGGTTAATTAAGAACAAGCAAGACGAAGGCTAGGACTTTAGCTAGATATTACTAGTTTAGTCTTATGAAAGTGTAGAAAACTTTTGTTCAGCTTGCCCAAAATGTAAAACACAGCAATCAAGAGTTTAAACGTACTTTAATACTCTTACCTATTGTGGAATTTCCATTTGACAGGACAGCAATGGACATGGTAAGAGGCCATCAATATGTCCTGATAACCACTTATTATCCAACAAAATTTGTTGAAGCACTACCCTATGAAGAGTTAATACAAAGTCCATGGCAGAAGTAGTAGTACTGCTATTTGTTAGTGTAAAACATCCCCAAGGAATTTTTACTGATCAAGGTACCCCATTCATATCCAGAGTAATGCATAAACAATTGTCAATTTCTTTATAGTGAAACAGCTAAGGAGATCTGTATATCATCCTCAGGTGAATGGGCTAGTTGTATGCTTTAATAAAATATGAAAATGCATGTTACCAAAGGCTACAAAACTGTTTGGAGAAATTGGGACCAACTGTTATATTTGTTGTAAGAAAAATACCCCAAGCCCTAAATGGAGTCATGCCATTTAAAAGTATTATATGGCAGACATCCAAAGAGTTTGCTAGTTATAAGAACATAAACATGGAAGAAGAGTATCACTCCCTTTAAAAGTGTGCTACATCATTTTACAGACCTGCAGAACAGGTTCAAAAGTATAACATCTAGAGTAAAAGAACATACAGAAAGCAACATATAACAAAAATGCCAATCTCAAAGAATTCAAACCAAAAGATAAAGTCTTTGCATTAGTACCCACTGCTGAAAACAAGATACTTGCAAAGTAGCAATGATCTTTGGGCCTTGTACAAAAATTAAATGGAGTGTATTAAGGTGAGGCAATTTGGGGGGGGGGGGGGGACCAGCATAGTTATACCACATAAATGTTCTGAAATTGCAGGCAAAAACTAGTTTCTGTAGTATGTTTGCAGAGAAAGATAAGGCCACCATAGCATGTCCTTTAATATAAACAGATGTATAATCCTTACAACTAAGATTGTTTCAATATAGGTTGTTTTCGTTTGTATAAATGTATGACTATATCATAAGTGATAATTTAATAAAGATGTTTCTTGTTTAAAAAAATAGATGGATGAGGCACTAACAATGATCCTGAAGCAAGATGTAAAGAAATTTGTAGCTAGACATAAAGGCATATTTTGAGAGTTGCCAGGATAATAAAACTAATCCAGGAGGGATTGGCATAATGGTTAAGGTCTTTACCTCACAGACAGAAGGTAGAGAGTTTGATTCTAGCAAATCTTCTGGGCACCGTCTGTACTTGTACAATGCTGCTAAGGCCTGGAACTCCTTATCTGTATCCATCAGGTCTATACCCTCCCTCCCTCCCATCTTTCAAAAGCACTTTTGAAAGACTTCCTAGCTAAAATCAGTCTCTGTTCTTGCTCTAAACCAGCATAAATTATATCCCTAAATGTGAACAAGTACCTTTTCATTCCTTATCCTTACTTTCCCTTCTTCACTTACTGCCTTACTGCTAATTATTTTCCCTGACTTTCTCTCTAAATATGCCACAAGCCTATTTTCTCTCACTTCATATTGCAATTACCATTTGTATTAGAGACTAACTTACCTTTAATTTCTCTACAAGCTGTCTAAAATTTCTCTAAATATTAAATGATTGCCATATACCTTGTAACAATTCTTAACCAATATTTTTATATTATATCAAATTTGTTATAATTATTTAAATTGCAGATGTTTTGTTTTATTTTTGACAACTGTAAAATTATTGTTTTTAAAATGTTTTGTAATAGTTTGGAGCTTTTCTCCCTGGGCCTCCTCTGAAAATGGGTTTCTACCCAGTCAGACTTTCCCAATAATCAAATATCAGTGAATAAATACATAACTAAAATTCTGACCTCTGATTAGTGGCTAGACTTGTAAAAGGCTACAGATGGATAGCACAGTATTAGAGGTGGATGTGGGGTTGGCAGAATCATTAAGATATTTACCTCACTGACAGAGGGTATAGGGTTTGATTTTGACCTCTGTCTATAGGTTAGGCTTGTAATATTCTGTAGACTAATAGCCTAGTACTTGGGTACAATGCAGATTTTGACCTAAGTCCATCTCAGCTGGGGTAAGGGGAGCATTTCACTATACTGCACTTGATGGTTCCATTTTTTATGTAGATCACTTAATGTAAACACCATTCCATTAAAAGAAGCAAAGTCCACTTCTACATAATAAAAGTGGTCATGCTCTTACAGGCAAACCTGAAAAGCAGCTTTTAGATAGGTAATAACTGAAATTGCAAAGCTTTATGAGACCCCTCATAGAAAGTCATCCACATGACAAGCAAGCACTATAGTGATGTGACTGTTCCCTTCTATCCAATAAAACACATCAGGGTTAAACTGTGAAATCATCCCTCCTTACTTAACACTCAGTTATAGCAGCACTTAGTTATACAGAACTGGCTTGAATACCTGTGACTACAAAACATGGATTGCTTCTAAAACCACCTGAACCTACAATGCTTTTTTTTTTTTTTTTTTTTTTTTGCACTTGCTCTATCTCAGTACTATTTAACAATTTTGTGCTGCATTTATTCATTTTGTTGAATTTATCACTGTTTTTCAGCCTGCACATGTTAACACCATCTGTTTGTTATTGTACTGCTCTTAGGTTGATCTGATGTCAATTTTCATTCGTTCCTCAACTCTTGGGTTCTAATCTGATCCTCATATCTGACTTGGCTGCTTCTACTAGCTTGTGGATCACGGAAACATCTCGAGCTCCTCCCTTTCCCATAATGCCCTAGTCTCTAATATACCTCAGATCTCATTTGCCACCTTAAAGTACAGCTCTCAAGTCAGTACATTTTTTTCTGAGATTACAGTGAGTTTAATACCTTTTTTCCATCTTATACTTTGCATACATATTTTGGGTCTAAATTAAATCGAACACTTAGAAAAGCGAATGATTTATCGACCCCATGTAAGCGAAAGTTTACAAACTCTAAACGCTTAGAACAGCGATTTTTTTTTTCCCAAAGGAAAAAAAATTGCTGGTCCAAAAAAAAAAAAAAAAAATTTAAACAAACTGGGGGGGGGGGGTTAGCCTCCCCCCACACCACACCTACTTAAATACCAACTCCGACAAAAACGACAAAGTAATGGACATGGCCAAGCGTTATATGCCGCTTCGTCATTTTGCCTTTTCGTCTTTTCAAGTTCGACCAAGACACATTCGAAAGAATGCGTCTTCAGTCAGCTAATAGGAACCCCATATTTTATATCTATATTTTTATATTTCCTAGTCTTTCTAGTGTTTCCTTTCTTCACCCTTTGAAGTACTTGTGTGCTCCTCTAAGTTATCATTGTTGGTAGTTCTTTCTGTATCTATGGGTACTCCTATCTTTACCACAGTTGGTACATATCTATAGTTATAGTTATTTCGTAAAAAAAAAAAAAAAAATTTATCCTATCGCTTCTTGGCCTTTTGGCTATTGGTCTTTTGTAGTTTCTGTATCCTTCTACCTTTAGTTAAAATGTCACAGAAACCCTTGGGTTTCAAAAAAAGTTTGATCTTTGGCAACAAAATTCCACTGTCAGATGCACATTCTGAATGCATCTGTTGCCTAGGCCCATCACACTTTAATGCAAACTGTGACGTTTGTAAGGGTTTTAACCCTAGGACCATCATAGACCACAAGAATAAGCTTATTTTCAGAGGCTTCCTGTCCTCTAAATCTTCTGCTTCACCAGCATCTTCTGGGGCTCATCCCCCTAAGAAGTCTGAGAAGAGAGACTCTAGAAAACGCTCTCCGGAGGCTATGACTTCATCAGCTATGAGTTTGGAATCTCCAGCAAAAATGTCTAAATCTTTGGATCCAAAGATTTAAAAAGAAAAGTCACCTTAAATCCGATCACCACTCTTGGGTCCAAATCCTATCACCTCTAGGCTGCCATCTCCCTTCTTGGAGCATTCTCCAAGATACCATCATTCAAGGCCCTCCTCCACAGCATCCTTGACTCGCTCTTAAAGCCAGCTTGGATATTATGATTAGAACATTCCTCTCAATGCAGATACAAATGGGAGTTCTCCTGGCTCGCACCACATAGGGTCCGAAGACCTTAGTTAGCAAACCCCCGCCTGCTCCTTCTCCAATCTAACCTCTAGTATCAGTCATCAGATCGGAAGGTTCCAGAGTCATTCGTATCAGATCCAAAGATACTGGTATCTTCGACTCTGGTAGTGCCTCTGAGTGAACTGGATTGATGAGTCTCAGAGCGGTAGTGTCAGCACCAGATCCAAGGTGTTGGAGTTAACTCCGAAGCTACTGAAGCCACCTATTCCCCTCAGAGCCTCAGCATTAGACAGCTTGGCTCTAACTCTCTTTGAGTGCTCTGCCTTTAGGGAGAAGGGAGCTTACAGCCAAAAAGCATGTTCTTTTGGAGCCATCTATTTCCTTCTCTCCAAGGCAGTCAGCATTTGAGGTAGTGGAGAGAACTTTCTCCATCCCTAGAGCTGGAATTTCTCCACTTCTTTGGCTCTGACCACCCTAGCTGGTTTGTCTGTGCATCTAGTGCCTCAAACATCCTTACCACAGGGAAAGCCAGCCCAAGTTAGCCAGGATGATATCCAGAGTATACTGATTTCTTCCAAAACTTCTCCAGAACATCCCACTGAAGAAGTTCCCAGGAAGAAAAAGTGCAAAAGGAGGCACCTAGACTTTCCTCAAGTGTCAGTCACTGAAGATACCGACTTTGATGAAGGGGAAGTGTCCCCAAGATCACCACACAAGGATGTCTCATTTGCAGACATTCTGGAACTCCTAAAGCAAAGGTGTGGTTGGTCTCCTGACAACCCTTCCCAAGGGGAGTCAGTATTCCTGGAGGCTTTTACTGCTGGCCCACCTACCTCCTGGGTGGCTCCACCCACCGATAAGCTCATTGATTTGATCTCTCAATGGGCGTGGAAGGAGTCTGATACTGTTGAACAAATATCCCAAGAGGCCAGACAAGACCCTGGCACCACTTAAGGACAGAATCCATGGGAACAAAGGAGTACTAACGGATACCATGGTTGTAGCAGCAGCCACCAAGAAGGAACTAGAAGAACAAAGTTTCTCTCTCCACCCTACTAACAGGGACTATGGGGCATTGTACAGATTTGGGAAGCATGCTTATACTTCAGCGACCTTTGCCCTTTGATCACTGAACTATCTGGCACACTACACAAGACTCCAGAGGGATTTGATTAAAGAACTTACCAAATCCCACTATGAGACCATAACCTCTGAGCAGAGCTCTGTTGCCTCATATTTGGTTACCCTTCAGTCCATTTCTAATTCATCCACAAAGCTCATCTCTCATGCGGCAGAAGGTACCTCATGCATGGCAGGTTCAGGTATTTCCATCAGGAGGCATGCTGGGATGTGCTTGTATGACTTTTTCCAGAACCCCTCAGAGATTCCTTTGTCAATGCTCCCTTTGACAAAAGTTCCCTACTTGGCCCCACAGTGAAAAACACTCTCCAGATGTGAGCAGGAAGGTAAAACCCTGTCTGCTGTGGACATATGTTATTCAACCCCTCAACAAACCTTTTCTAGGAATTGAGGAAGTTAGAAGATATGGTTCAAGAAATCCCAGGGTCCCCAAGATCCATGTGGAAATAGTTCCTCTAGAAGCAGGGGGGGGGACTCTAATGGAAGAAGCCACTCTCACGGCAAAGGGGGTCTGCACAACTAAGGATTGAGAGATTCCTTCTCCAACAGATCCTACCAGTGCTACTGAAAGGAGGCCTGACTGTCCATCTCTGGAGGTGGTTGGGGGTTGTTTGTCCCTTCACCAAAGAGCCTGGTTAAAAATTACAAAAGATAAATGGGGGCAGAGGATTACATCCACAGGTTATATATTTCCATTTTCCCATCCATCTCTTCTAGTTTAAAAAAAAAATCCCTGATGTTCAACCCAGTCAGAGGGAGGCAGCAGCACTAGAAATAAACAAGCTGCTAGAAGAGAGTCATCCAAGAGGTCCCCACAGACAGTATAGAGCTTATTTAAGATTCTTTTTAGTGCAAAAGAAAATGGGATTGGAGACCGATTTTGGATCTCGGCAATCTAAACCAGTCAGTTTAATATACAATGTTCTAGATGGTCATGGTTCAGTCCATTCTGCCTTTTCTGCATCAGGATGATTAAATGTGCTCAACAGATCTTTAGAATGTGTACTATCATATCAAAATGAACAGATGCTCCAAGAGATATCTGCACTGCTGGCTGGGAGCCAGTCATTAAGAAATTCAGCGGTCTGCCCTTTGGTCTCATCACAGCCCCAGTGTTCACCAGTTGTATAGCAGTAGTGATAGCTCACTTGAGGCTGCAAGGATTCCAAATGTTTCTATGTCTAGATGACTGGCTCATTACTGCTCCAAACAGACATCAACTGATACAAGCCTGAAATTATGTACTCCAAATATGCTCCCATCTGACATTAGAATTCACTGTTTCTTTTTTCAACACAATCATGACAAATCTCATCTGGAACCAACTCTGACATTAGAATTCATTGTTGTTTTTTTCAACACAATCATGCAAACAGCATCTCTTCGTCTGGTAAGAGTTCAAACTATTCAGTTTCAGGTCACAAAAATCATCCAAAACTTCTCTCTCTCAGCTCAGTTAATTGTAAAAGCTTTAGGGTCCATGTCAGTGGCAGTCATCCTAGTACCATTGTCAAGGTACCATATGCGAGTACTTCAATTGTCATTAGCTATTCAGCGGACCACTCTTTACCACCCTCTTTCCAGTCAGATAAAGATTACTCTAGCTTGCAAAAAATATCACCTATGATGGATGCAATGAAGTCAAGTTGAAGAAGGCTGTCCCTTTGTTCTACCCCAATCCAAGTTCATAGTGACCACAGACACCTCCCAGATCCGGGGGGGGGGCACTTTCCAGGAAGGACAGTCCCAGGCACATGGTCTCCCAAAGAAGCCAACACACATATCAATGTCCTGGAGATGAGAGACATCCCCTTAGTGTTGCAGTCTTTCCAAGACTCTGCCCACCAGAACTATTCTAATTCAGACAGACAGTATGTCAGTATTCTGGTACATCAACAAACAAGGGGGAGCCAGATCTTACCCCCTGTCCTGTGTAAAGAATCTTTAAGAGTATGGCATAGGGTGATCTCATCCAATTGATTTCTGATAGCAACTCACATTCCAGAGAAGTCCAACGTAACTGCAGACAAGTTAAGCAGGTGTACTCTAATGTCTCACGAGTGGTCTCTCAATATGAAGGTAGGGAGAGGATTTTGTGTCAATGGGGTCAACCTTTTTGCATCCCCTCTCAATAGCAAGTGCAGCAGGTTCTTTGTCCTCATCTCCCCACTTGAGAAGTCGCTGAGAGATGTTCTACTTCACGACTGACCAGCCAGCTCCTTTATGCTTATTCCCTCAATACCCCTCTTTCCCAAATTTCTTCAGAAACCATCTGAATTGAAGAGCACAGTAATCCTCATTGCCCCTTATTGGCCTTATCAGATTTGGTTTCCCTTTCTTTGGCCTCATCTTCTTAATCCTCCTTGGATCCCGGATCTAAATCTAGGCCTTCTGTCTCATAAAACACTCGATTCATCCAGACATTCTGGGTCTAAAATTGACCGCATGGTTTTTCCACTTCCATTGATTGCTAGACAGCCCAGGTTCTCCTCCCCAGTCCATCATATTCTTTTATCATCTAACAAAGCTTCCACCAGAAAACTTCACAAAAGTAAATGGAAAAGATTTCCATTTTGGGCACCACATAATTCATTAGATCCCTTTTATGCTCCTGTCTCTAAAGTTCTGGAATTTCTAACATCAATCTTCAATGAAGGAACAATCTCTTCTACCATTAAAGTGCAATTAGCTGCCATCTCTAAGTTTTATGTTGGAATAGATAATTCATCTCTAGCATCATCCAGACTTTGACGAGCCTAAGAGGAACACTTCTCATTAGACCTCCTATTAAAGATCCTACTGCTCTTTGGGATTTAAATGTAGTACTGCAAGCTCTAACCCAGTCTCTATTTGAACCTTCAGCTAAGACAGAACTAAAGTATTTAACCTGGAAAATTATATTTTTAGTAGCAAGTACCTCTGCCAGACATCTTTCTGAATTGGAGGCCTTGTTTTCTAAGCCCCCATTACTTGATTTTTCATAAAGACAGAGTATCCTTAAGAACCAACCCTTCCTTGCTTTCTAAGGTAGTGTCAGAATCTAATATTAATCAAACTATCAATTTACCAGTCTTATTTTCAAATTTTTCAAAAGAGAATATAGGTTACACCTACTGGAAAACCAAAAACTTCAGTGTGCAAGGCATCAATAAAGACTGTCCCTCCACAAATTAACAGACCTACCTTACTTACACCTACTGGATGTTCACAGACAATTACTTTTTTACTTGTATAGAACGATCGATTTTAGAAAAACAAAACAATTGTTTGTAGCTTTTTTGGATTCAAAATTGGGCAAATCAGTCTCTAAAGTAGCACTAGGTAAATGGTTTAATGACTGTATTACCTTTGCTTATAATAAACTGGGCATGTACTTATCCTTACCCAAATCACCAAGAGCACATTCTAAAAGATATATGGCTATTTCTTCAGTTTTGTTTTTTGTCCAGAACTTCTCTAAATGATATTTGTGCAGCCACAACTTGGGCCAGTCCTTATATTTTTACTGCTCATTACAAATCAGATCTGGTCTCTAGGGACAGAGCAGCTTTTGGTTCAATGGTACTCAGGAATATCCTTCCTTACAGTCCTCCCAGGGTTTAGGTAGCTGGGGACTCTATCCCACCTGCTGAGGAATGAATGAAAATTGACATCAGATAAAGAAGTTATGTACTCACCATAATGTTCAATCTGTATTGTCCATTTTCATTCTTCTTCAACTTCCCTCCTACCAACCCCCTCCTGGTCATTCTTTTGGAAGGATCGATGATGCTGAAGAAGCCATGTTCCTTTCTTTGAGTCTCAGTTTTTGTGGTAATCTTAATATTTTTATTCTTTTGCAATGTGCTATGGATATAAAGGGCAGCAAACAAGATCTGAGGTATATTAGGGACTACGGCATTATCGGAACATGAGGAGCTCAAGAGCTTTCAGTGATCCACGAGCTAGTAGAAGTGGCTGAATCAGATCAGAGGGTTGGATCCAAATACAAGAGTTGAGGAAGAATAAAAATGGACAACACAGATGGAACGTTATGAGTACATAACTTCTTTTTTTTTTTAACAGTACTCTGCTATTTTCTAACCTCCTCAGATATTGCAAAGGTTGTTCTGAGTTTGCCAAAGCTCCCGAGCTTGCCAAAATATTTCTACGTTTTGCAAAGATCTCCTACGTTTGCACACTTTTGTTCTGTATTTGTGAGCATTTCTAAGGGTTTGTTAACTTTTTTCCAAGGATTCCTGATAATGCAGGCATTCTTCCTTTTGTTGTAAAGCATTTGTTACTGCACTTTAGTTCAAAACCAGTTTGTTTTACATTAAGAGGGTGTTTTTGCACACAGGTGGGAGAAGATGGCTGATTCACCCCATCTGGGTTGGAAAATGCTGTCAGAAGACTTCTTGTGTGCTTATCTGATTGGCCCGAGGGTTTAACTCTTCACTTACTGCACTTTAGTTCAAAACCAGTTTGTTTTACATTAAGAGGGTTTTTTTGCACACTGGTGGGAGAAGAGGGCTGATTCATCCCATCTGGGTTGGAAAATGCTGTCAGAAGACTTCTTGTGTGCTTATCTGATTGGCCTGAGGGTTTAAACTGTGTAAAACTCTTTCATCTTGCTGGTATAAAAGCTTTTTGTTTGTGTGATACCAGTGACTTGCATATAAATAAACCTCTCCATTCTTAAATCCTCTATAGGAAATGCTCTCCATAGTCTTTCATTATTCACAGCTGCCAGTTTGTGCAGAGGGCAGTACCACTGCAGGTCATGTAACAGTATACTGCTAAACACTCTCACTGAGACCTTTAAGTGACACTTTCTTACTCCTTCCCATCTACTAAGGATCTGGTATAATGGATAGGCACTTCCCTGTCATCTCCATTTCTGGCCCGGTGGATGTGGGCACCCTAGGGCACTGTAATCACTGCTTCATGTTCACTAACAACAACTTAATTTTACAACTGACAGTGCAAGAGATGTAGATACACAATGTCATTGGAAGCAAAGTGCGCGCACGCATGCACACACACATGAAAAATGCAAACCAGGTAGTTATCATTACACCCAAAACACTCACTACCAACATGAAGGACAAACACAAAGACCCACATATACAGAGGTATTCACTTGTAATCTACCAAAACCTCCCAGACTTCCTAAAAGCATCTCTCAGTGGCCCTGTGTACACTCAAAAAAGACAGCAACTCACAATACATAACTCTGAAAATTATAGTAGCCCCACATCCAAGCCCATATGACAACACATCACACAGCCAAATATTCTAGTTATTGGGGATTCCATTGTAAGACATACTGATGTCCCCCTTACTAGGCCAAACTAGGAGATCACAGTGTGCTGCCTGTCTAAAGCCAGAATCCATCAGATCAGGCATGCACTTAGGTCTTTAAACCACAAGTACCCATAAGACATGGTCATAGCTCATGTGAAAGTAAACAACCTAAGACTTACTTCACTGGACTATATAGAGAGAGACATGATGGAGTTCTCTGAATATGTATCCCAGGCAGGTATGAATCTAGCCTTGAATAGCATCCTACATCACCAATAATGATGCCACAGTACCAGCAAAAAATGACTGACTTCAACAATTGGGTGTCCCAACAAGGGGATCCAATATCTATCAACCTGGGGAGACATGAGTGACAAACCACAATGTCTTGCCACAGATGGTTTGCACTTTCACTTGGCTTCCGGATACTGACAAAAACTTTATCCCCATAGTTCCTTTTTTAGGCCATGCCAAGTTGTTAAACCATTCAACATATAAATTACTCACGACTACCTAAAGGTACTGCTGTTCAATACTAGGAGTTTAAAAAATGCACTGCCTGGAAGCCTTCTCACTCTGGAGAAAGCAGAAATATGTGCAGTCATGGAAACATGGTTCAGAACCATATGCCTTTCTTACATTTCGATTCCCCTCAGCTCAGAATAAAGCAAAGGGAGGAGGTGTCTCAGTGCTCATAAAGGGCAAGTACACTGCTAGATTGGTCCAACAACATGACTCCCTTGAGCTGCTTCATACCCAATTAACCATAGGTGCAAACCCCTATCATATCCTTGCTAGCTATAGAATCCCTAACATGAGTCTGGAAAACCACACCTCCTACCTAAACCTACTGAAATCTCAACATTCAGCCTAACACCATAATTATGGGTGACTTCAACTACCCCTCCATAAACTAGGAGACTTATACAACCTATAATTCACTTGCTCAGAGGTTTATCTCCCACACTAGTGGTACAGATATCCTAGACTTAGTACTCACAAACGTGGGGAGATACTGCTCCCTCCCATGCATTAACTCCTCCCTAAAACTAACACAGAACCCCCATCTAACTCCAAACATGTTAAGAACTCTGCTAAGGCCAACTACCTCAAACTAAGTGACAGCTTATTAAACTTCCAAGCCCCTCGAAACCTGGAAGACAATGAAGACTACTCTGAGCTGTACACAAAAACACAGTACAACCAAATTTATAGCTGCATAGAGGAGGCAGTACCTGTCTGAGTCAAACTTATGATTACTAGCAAAAATAAATCACCCTGGTGGACCCCTAGCATAAACAGGTTATTCGACAAAAGGAAAAAAAAAAATCTTATCCAAAGCCGAGAAGAACAGACAAAACAGTGCAAAAAGACACTCACCAGTCTAAACAAATTAGAGAGCTAGTCAAATCTGCCAAAGTAAACTATGAGGCAAAGATACCCTCCCAGATGAAAGACAACCATAAGCCTTTTTTAATTATGTTTGTAATCTCAGGGAAAACACTCAGAAATGTGCCAAGTTAATTATGAATGGCAAGACTTACAGCCACGCTGAAACTATAGCAAACCTGCTGGCCTACAAGTTCAGTTCAACCCCCCCCCCCATCACACCCAAAGAAATACCCGTAACTATATCCTACCAGTCATTAAAAAGGAACAGGTGCTTACTGTGCTCACTAAGGCCAAAAACACAGTCTCTATGGGTCCCAACAACATTCCAGGATGCTATTTAAATAGCTTAAGTCAGGACCACTAGAAACCCTCTTTAACCAATGCCTCCAGATGGGCTTTATCCTAGAACAATGGAGGAATGCAACAGTTGTCCCTCCATGCCCATCAACTGACCCAGAGAACTAGAGAACCATAAGCTTGACCACTCTTATCTGCAAGGCCATGGAGAGAATTATCATGGACCTCTAACCACTTTCTATTCAAAAAATCTCTTCACTCACATCTAATATCCCAGTGGGAATGCTCCTGCTCCCACCCCAAGTAATCTTTTCCCCTCTTTACACTGGCAATTTCCATTTTACTTTTCTCTCCCCCTCTTTACACTGGCAATTTCCATTTTACTTTCTCTCCTAACTCATACATCCTTCCCTTGTACATACTAAGCTATTTACAAAGAATGTATTAGAATGCACCTCTTAAGTGCAAGCTTCCTTGAGATGTAATGGCTTCTCAGTATTTATACTGTAATGTTCTTTATTTTACTAGTCTGTAGCATCTGTAATGTTTTTCACTAGTCTGTACTATTTGTAATGTTTTCTGCTCTAATCTGTAATATTTGTAATAATTGTAACCTAAAACCTTATCGTAACCTTGCTTGTTTTTGGAGCTTTTCTCCCCGGGACTCCATTGAAAACGGGTTCATCTTGGCCCAATGGACTATCCTGGTAAACCAACTGCAAATAAATAAATAAATAAACCTGATCAATAATGACAAAGGAACTCTCCAAAACCTAGACCACACCCAATTTGGCTTGGTAAAAGGGAGGTCTTGCCTGTTCAATCTGGTGGACTTCCTCAAGAAAGTCACCAAGGTCATTGATGAGGGTAAAATGATACAAACTGCTTATCTAGACCTGGGCAAAGCTTTCAACACAATCCCCCACCTGGGGATCACAGATAAACTGAGTTAAGCATGAACTCCTACATCATCAGATGGATAGCAAACTGGCAAGACAAGTCTGGAGAGGTGAATCCACTTCCGATAAGAAACCAGTTACTAGCAGTGTCCTACAGGGCTCAGTGTTGGGAACCCTCCTATTTGGTATATACTACTCTGAAGTGAAGGCCAATGTTGGGGCCCTCTGGCTCACCAAATTCACTGACTACCGTAAGTTGGGAGCAATCACTGAATCCCAAAATGATGTTGACATCCTATAAACAAGCCTAAATATTACAAATGTAAGACATCCTATGTAGACAACTAAAGGCCCTATTCCTTTACTCAGTCTCATATTGTTTATTGAGAGGGGACTTATGCCTGTCCTACAAGGCATTCTCTGATCCAGCCCTGATGAAAATGTTACATATTCGGAATTAAAATTATACAACAGTTACGTGTTTCATAGGCCCGAACCTTATTTGTGACTCTAACAGAACTTACTGAAGAGATAAGTCATATCTCAAAGGCTACCTCATTTACGGAATAAATTTCCCATCTTCACAAAACAGAGCCTGTCCCTCACTCTCTTCAAAAAGAATTTGAATAAATGAATAGAAAACCGTAATTTCACTCCTGCGGTACTGCCCATGTCCCTTATGGACAGAGGCAGTCTTTAAAATAACTCAAGGCCCCAAAGACCCACTACCTTGACAATACCCCATTTCGTATCTGGGGAATTGAGATATAATACTGTCACATCTTGAGTATTATTGGCTAACCTTGTAAAGTCTCTTGTGTCATTAACCTAGTAATCGCCTATGAACCTAGGAAGCAGGCGATGCATCTACTAGAGCATAAATATACTTGGGTTTCCACAATTATTACATACACATTTCATCTCCAGAGGGGGGACAGACAAAAACATCAGAGTTCCACACCCGGCAAAAATGCAGACTCAGTATCCACATAATCAGTTTTCTACTGCTTTTGATAGATTACAGTCAAATTGAGACAAATGGATTCTAATGCACATGTTGGGTGAATTTTTGGAAGTTTTCTGCAAAATTCTTCAAAATTTCAAGCCACTTGGTATGCTTTGTGCATTATTCCTTTTGGAGTTTCTTTGAGGATGCAATCCCATTTACAGGAGATACATTTTTAGCCAACATTATTACCTTCTTCAAAAAAAAAATTCATTATCTTTCCATTTTTCTCTCAACCACTTCTCAGACAATTTGCCCACAGCCAGCGTACATTATACTGCATACGGGAGTCAATGGGTTGCATCTGATCAGTTCCTGGTAAAAGGAAGTATCTTCTACATGTGACATGTCAACAGACCTTTCTGTGCCTGCAACATCAGATGTAAGTAACATTCAAATTATACTAGTTATGCTGTCTTTTACTAGCTTTCACAGCTACCGCTTACGATTTCGGGTACATGCTGTACCCATTTTCCTCCATACACAAAAATCTTATGGTTTGCCTTTTTTTTTTTTTAATAATGAGACTGCTACCCCATTGTGGCACCTATGGCTGCTTCACTTCATTAGTACCAAATTATTCCAATTATTCCTTATTTACTTCTGAATTCTCTTAATTTCCACTTTCTGAGGTCTTTTGTACCATTGCCATTGAGTCTCACTTCATTGTCACCTTTGACCTACTAGTCTTATGTTTCCATCTTGACTTTATTATGCCTGGAATGATGCATGCTTACACAAATACTGACTTGCCTCGCAAATACCACAACTCCATCCTGGCCAATGCCAACTCCTTGTTCTTTTCACTCATAGGTTCATATGCGGTTGTCAATGAATATATCATTTGCAGCCAAGCTACAGCATTCCACTAGTCAGTATGCTTTATGAGTAATAAGCAACTAATTTCTTCCCCTTTCAATTAGGGCTTGGGTGGGTCAGACCTGGGGTAAATTTACAGTTACTTACCCACCTGAGCTATAAGTGAAGAGGACTAAAAGTATTTTGCATAATAAATAGGGGAATTCATAATAAATAGGGGAATTCTGTTCTAAAGGAGTGAGATTTTTGAGGGGGATATCTCTGAGTATATTTCAAGTTATAGAAAACACACCAACTGCAGAAAATTCTCACTGTTGAACTAACCCACTCAGATGAAGACAAAACAGTTGAAAAGCGCTCAAATACTTGATTTAATCACAGAACACAAGATAACAGATTTAATCTGTCCAGCATTTGCTGATATGGCAGGAAGCACTGTTGAAATCATCAGCTATTACTTCATTTTCTAATCTTACTATTTCATCCATCAGATCTAGTTCTACACCAGTAAAAAATTGGCTCATTAGAACCATATAGTCTGTGCTGAGTTTCAGATTTAGTTGCTCCCATTGTTTAAGTAACTCAGGATAAGTGTTAGCATAGGTTCATAGGTAGGTACTACGCTATCTCCCGAGGGCATTTATAAGCCTAGCCAGAGTGTGTCGGCTTTCACTGCCCCATTGATTAATTAACTGAGCCTCTGTCAAGCAGAGCCAATGAAGTGATCCCAGGGGTGTACTTTCTGTTACCCATCCACTCGTCAAGGCTTCTCTTGAAGAGTGTTAGTGAGGGGCTCTGCCTAATGTAGTTAGGAATTTTGTTCTAAAGCATGGGGAGTCTCTGTGACAGGAATCTATTCCTCCAGCATGTTCTATTTATTGTTGTGGCGAGGTTTAGCTCACTAGAGTGCGTGGCTCGCAGTGACTTGGATTTCTTTAGGTGGAGCATGCCCATCAGTTCTGCTGGACATGGCTTTGTAAGTCAGGCAGAGAACATGGCTTTGTAAGTCAGGCAGAGATCACCTCTGAGTAAGCGATATGCCACTGAGTACAGCCGGAGTTTTTTCAGTCGGGCAGCATAGGACATATGTTTGAGGCCAGTATTCCCCTTGGTGAGGTGCTTTTGTGATCTTTCAAGCTGTTGGAAGTGTCTTGTGAGGTACATCCCAAATGGGGCATTGTACTCTATGATGGGTCTGATGAGTGACGAGTAGAGGGGCACTATAACCTCTTTATTCCTAGATGCGAACCCCTTAGTAATTAGATGGGCCACATAGAAGGATTTCCTAACTACTTTAGCAATATGATTGTCAAAGGAGAGATTACTATCTACCTGGGTCCCCAGATCTCTTATTACCTCTTCTGTATTAAGGGGGCTGCCACCTATATGGTAATTCGTGGGTGTTTTGTTCTTCCCAAATGGGATGAATATGCATTTTTTGGCATTTAGCTTGAGGCCATGACTTTGACACCAGGTGTCTGTCTCAGGAAGGTCTTTTTGGAGGATGTCTGTGTCAGCCAGAGAGTCAATTATGGCTCCCAGTTTGCAGTCATCAGCGAACTTGGTTAGCCATAGTCCTCCTGTGTTTGCCTGTACTTCTGAGAAATATATGCCAAACAGTAGGGGTCCCAGAACTGAGCCTTGTGGGACACCACTTGTGACTGGTTTAGAGTCAAACCTGGAGCCCACTATTTTTACGGTGTGAACTGTCTGTAAGCCAGATGGCAATCCATCTTGTGGCGTAGGGGTTTATGTTCAGGCTGGTGAGTTTTTCTATAATACCTGAGTGAGGAATGGTGTTGAACACCTTGGCGAAATCAAGGTAGGCTGTGTGAACCACCTTTCCCTCACCTATGGCCTTGGTAACTGTCTCGAAGAAGTCAACCAGGTTTAGTAGGCATGATCTCCCCCTTAATAAAGCCGAACTGGGTCAGGTCAAGTGTTTTGAGGTTCACAATGTCTTTGTTAATGAGTTCCATGATGATGCGCTCCATAGCCTTGCAGACCAGGCTAGTCAGGCTTATAGTTACGAGGGTCAGTTGTGGCTCCTCCTTTGTAGAGCGGAATAACCATTGCTGTGCACCATTCTATGGGCATGTAGCCTGTGGAGAGGCTGCAGTTGAACAGCGTGTTTAGGTGGGGGGTTAGTTTGTTCTGTAGTTCGTGCAAGACGGAGCCTGAGACACCATCTGGCCCCATTGATGCTGTGTTTTTGGCTATTGAAAGGGCTATTTTCACCTGTTCTTCTGTGATTTCCGGGACACTACACTTTTCCGGTATTGTTGTGGGCCCTTTTGAAGGTGAGAGGGAGGTGAAGTTTGCACTGAATCTATCTGCCAGTATGTTGGCAATATCAGTAGGTTCAGTATATTTTGTGCTATTTACAGTATCTCAAAGCATATCTGCGAGTTGCCACTTAGATTTTTGACATAGCTAAAGAAGGCTTTGTGGTCATCTTTCGAGTCCTTGGCTATTTTTCTTTCGAAGTTAGCCTTGGATGATTTTATGAGGGACCTTAGTTTCTTACTGATACTGATCAGGGATGTCTTTCCTTCTTGGATTTGCTTTTTTTCTGAACTAGTTTCCTCCTTTTGCTGTATAACCTGTTTATGGCAGGGGTCCCCCAGACTGGTTTCCTTCTCTTAGGGGAGTGAGTCTTGGTTTTGCTAGGGATGGCAGGCACAATCCATGCATCCTTGTAGGTGCTCATAGAGTGCAATTGTAAAGGATTCTGCATCTTGGTCAGTGTTATCCTTTAGCGTAGGGGCTGTGAAACTTACCACCTCTGACTTAAGGTGAAGGGGACGTAAGGTGAAGTTTGCTTTAGAAAAGTTTTTCACTGTGGTTTCCTTGGTTGGGGGTGGTGGTGGGATGTGGACATCCAGGGTGATTAGTTTATGGTCTGATCTAACCAGTGTCGGGTTGACCTGCAGTACGGAGCACCTGTCGCCCATGTTGGTGATGATCAAGTCCAATATGTTGTGCCCTCTGGTAGGAGAGTTTACCAACAGATCCAGGGCATTTGAGTTGATAAATTCCGGGAAGCGCTGAGCCTGGGAGTTTGTACTCAAGTAGTTTTCCCAGTGAATGGTAGGGTAATTGAAATCTCCCAAGATCAGGGTGTTCAGTAGGACATTCATGTTTTCCAGTGTCTCCAGAAAGGTGGAGTGGTGGTCCTGGGTCATCTGTAGCAGGCCACAATTTGCACTGCAGATTTGCCCGATGTTAGTTGCACATGGATGATCTCAGAGGTATCATGCTGCGCCACTAACCTGGAGGTGTGGGTATCCTTGATGAATACGGATACACCCCCTCCTTTTGTGTTTCAGTCCGTGTTCTGTGGCCGAAATGTGTGGTATGAGTTGTATACCAGTAGTGCTGGAGTGCTTTCTGGAGCCTTGAACCAGGTTTTAGTTACTGCACAGATGTTGACATTCTCCATACTTAGGAGTGCTTCAAGCGCATGCATTTTGAGATTTAAACTCCTGGCGTTGAGTAGCAAAACCCTCAGTTTTTTACTTGTGCTGTTTATGGAGGTGGGTTTGAATTTTGAGCCTTGCCTAAAAAAGGCACTATGGGGGCAGCAAGAGCTTTGGCCAATATTCGAAAGCTAAGGGGTGACAGGTGCAAGCCGTCTCTTGCGAAGCAACGTGGCTTGTCGAGCATGTCATCCCAGGCTGACAGACACTGGATCCCCTTTGAATGACACCAGAAGCTTAGCCAATTGTTGAAATTGATCATTTTTTTCTTTATACTGAGGTATCATTCTTGGTGAGGGCAGGATGCTACTCAGGGTCAGGGTCATACCCGCCTGAGCTACATGATCAGAGAGCTCTTCCGTGTCTCTTTTCATGTAGACCAGGGAGGTACAGCTCAGGTCGTTCACACCAACATGAACAATGACAGAGTCATATTTGTACTTGTTCTGGAGTGACCTGAGTGCATGTGTTATGTGGCGGATTCTGGCACTCGACAGGCAGCTAATAGTAACCTTCTCCTTGTCCAGCCTAGTGAGTGGGGTGTCAGTGTGACACTATTGAGTCACCTATTACTAGCGTGTTAGGTATGTTATTTTGCCTTAAGGGCTGTGATTGTGCAGCACATTGATTTTGTGTTTTATGTGTTGTCTGGTTTGTGATGGGAGGTGCAGGTTTTGTGGGTGTCTGCTTTGGAGCTCTCTGATGCTTTTGCAGGTTTTTATTTAGAGCCTCTGAGTATGATTTTGTGTATTTATGTGTATCTTTTGCCAGTGCTGGTTTAGTAGGTCTATGTGAGGCTGGAGGTGTGGTGCAACTGTTAACCTTCTCCTCATGACTGTCTGTTCCAGTCTTGGGTGGAGATACCTTAGCCTCCAGTTTGGCTGTATAATTGCATCTCTCACATATGTTAGTGTTTTGTGGTAGGAGGAGAGGGCTGTCTGTGTACATGAGGCAGTTGTAACATTGCCTCAGGATACCCAGACTCACCAGCTGGACTGGAGAGTACACCTGAAGTTGCCCTTTGGTCATGCCTGAATAGTAGAGTGAGCTGCTTAGTCGCTTGGTTGGTGAGGGGTGGATAAAGAGCCTTGCCCTGCTGGGCAGTCAAGTGTAGGGGTATATTAGTGCTTGCTATTAGGTGTGAGCAAGTGCTGGACTGTAGGATGCTTTTTGAGTGCTTAGGTTGAGAGTTAGACTAGTTACAAGTGAAAAACTGAAGGAGACTTAGTGGAGCCAGGAATAATTTAACCCTAGCTAACCGGTGCTGCCCGGCGCACAAAACCATGCAACATGTTTTTTATACTACTAACTTCTGGGCTGGAACCACTCCTCCAGGGACAGATGGCTGCTCAAAGTTCCCCTCTCTCACAGGTAAACAGAGAAACTTCCCTCTATCCAAGTAAGGTATGGGCAACTTAGAAACCTGTAATACAGCCCTGAATTCAGCACTAGCCTGAAAACTGGACTATACTAGCTTAGAAAGGCGAGAATAAGAAATGTATTTATTTTTTTGAAAAGATAAGGCAAAAACAGTAAAAGTACACTTAAAACGCTTTAAACGACTACAACCGATCAGAAAAGGCTATCGCACTTTAGTGTGTAGCCTACAGCAGTTTAACAATTTAAACAAAAACAACTTTTTAAAAGTGCAGGCAGTCAAATAAGTACAATATGTGAAAAAAACAAGCTTTTAAATCACAATAAGTGCTGGAAAATCAGTGTTTAGGCAGAAAACAGTTAAGTACAGCAAGAAAATACAGAAAACTGACAATCACTCCAAAGTCTCTCTTTTAAGCTAGAAGGCTTATATCAGTTTAAGGCTTTCTAGTGCTTTCCAGTAGGTTAGTTACAGGAAAGATGGGAAACAAGCGCAGATGTGGTCTTTTAAACCAGAAAGTTGAAAGAGATGGACAACTTCCCAAATGGTCAATAAACTACAATTCCTGGGCCAAGAACCACTCCTCTTGTGGTAGACAGGCTACCTAGTACTTACCACTCCCACTGATAAGCTAGAAGGCTGCACTCCAAAAGAAGTGCTTGGGGGGCTCAGAAGCTTACAAACAGTCCTGGATACAGCAAATCTGTACCTGGACTAGACTAGTTACGAGAAAGGTTGGGATCAAGCACAAACACGGGTTTTAAAACGAGAAGGTTGAGAGAGATGGGAAAAAAAACTGCCCAAATGGCCAAAAATCTACAATTTCTGGGCCAGAACCACTCCTCTTGTGGTAGATAGGCTACCTAGTGCTTACCACTCCCACTGATAAGCTAGAAGGCTTCCCTCCAACACAGAAAGGCTTGTGCAGCTCAGAAGCTTACCAACAGTCCTGGATACAGCAACTCTGTATCTGGACTAGGCTAGTAACAGGAAAGGTGGGAAACAAGCGCAAGTGCGGCTTTTAAACTGGAAAGTTGAAAGAGATGGGAAAAACTGCCCAAACAGCCAGTAGCTACAATTTCTGGGCCTGGAACCACTCCTCTTGTGGTAGATAGGCTACCTAATGCTTACCACTCCCACTGATAAGCTAGAAGGTTTCCCTCCAACACAGAAAGGCTTGGGGGGCACAGAAGCTTACAAAGAGTCCTGGACACAGCAAATCTGTACCTGGACTAGACTAGTAACAGGAAAGACAGGAAACAAGCACAAACACAGGCTTTTGAATCAGAAGGTTGAAAGAGGTGGAAGAGCTTCCCAAACGGCCAATAAACTATAATTTATGGGCCAGAAACCTCTTCTCCTGTGGTAGATAGGCTACCTAGTGCTTACCACTCCCACTGATAAGGTAGAAGGCTCCCCCCCCAACACAGAAAGGCTTGGGGGGGCTCAGGAGCTTACAAACAGACCTGGATACAGCAAGTCTGTATCTGGACTAGATAAGTTACAGGAAAGGCAGGAAATAAGCTAGGAATTTTTTTTAACAGAAAAGCAGCTAAAACAGCAGTAAAAACAATTCAACTGCAGTGCAGGCTAGCACACGTATATCAATATTACGGCAAGTACAGTTTAAATGCAATTAAATTAACAAATGACTAAAAAACAAGTGCAGAAGGCATTAAATTAGAAGGCTACTAGCAAGCAGTAATAAGTGCAGAGTAAGAACAACTGAACAGATAGCCCACAGAACAGCAACTAAGACAGTTATAGTAAGAGCAGCTGAATATATATATATATATATATATATATATATATATATATATATATATATATAAGCGGGATTAAGAGGCTACAGGGATTATCCTTCTCAAATGCTCTCTTTGTACACAGTAGGAGTGCCTATGATCTCACTGCACTCAGTTGACTGAGCAAATGAAATAGGCTCAGAAGGAGTATCCAAATACAAACTTACAAGAGGTGCGGGCAGTTTCAAAGCCACCAAGACTAACAAAAGACAAGAATAGGGAGGGTGGGTGAGAAAAACAGTGGAGACACAAGAGACAGAAACAATACAGCACCACTATAAATAGGCAAGTGTATAAAGTGGCAAAATATGTACTTATCAGTTTGAAATAGACTTGCTCTACAGAGCTGGAATCTATCAGCTTTCCAACAATTCGCATAAGATGGCATTTTTAATATTCACAACTCCTCAAAAGTTTATTACCTTAGATACACTCATGATTAAACTTGAGAGAAAGGTGCAAGTTTTTAAACAGCTCCAATGGCAGCGGCTAAGTTTTAATGCTCATTTGGAGCTGAATGTAGTTCCGAGGGGGTTGCGAATATTAAAAATGCCATCTTATGCTAACACTTATCCTGAGTTACTAAAACAATGGCAACAACTAAATCTGCAACTCAGCACAGACTATATGGTTCTAATGAACCAATTTTTTACTGGTGTAGAACAAGAATTGATGTTGAAATAGTAAGGTTAGAAAATGAAATAACATCTGATGATTTCAACAATGCTTCCATGCCATATTTATTTTTTTATTTTATTTAACATTTGTTGACCGGGAATGTCCGACTAGGTTCCACAGAGCCTGTTTTCAGCGGAGGCCCGGGGAGAAAATGCTCCAGATGCATGTCTTTGAACAGTAAGAACAACTGAACAGATAGCCCACAGAACAGCATATCAGCAAATGTTGGACAGATTAAATGTGTCATCTAGTGTTCAGTGAATAAATCAAGTATTTGAGCATTTTCAACTACATTTCAAGTTATTCCAGTTTTCTTGTCTTCCTAGAAAAACCCAACCAAAGAGATGATGCTCTTCAAGGTCATCCCTTTTATAGTATACCTTATCTCCCATATAAAACCCTTCATTTGTAATACAAAATTGTTTCTGTAGTGCTCTCAAAAAATCTTTCGGCCTTGGAACAAGTAAATATAACAACACTGAATACAACTTAAAAGCTTTCCTTTAGCAATAAGTGTTTCAACTTGTCTTTCAAATTGCAGCACAAGACTATTTTGATTTTTTTCTTTTACATTTCAATGGAGACAAGCTGATAACAGGGCAACAAAAGAACACTGGATTCTTCAAGGCTATAAGTTAATGATTTCTGAAAGCATGCATGTTATTTCCACATAGGGGACAACAAAAAAGACACCAACTAGTGCAAGTAGAAGCACAAGCAATAACATGTACCTTAGCATGGATAAAATCAATTTCAGGCTAATTAGGGTCAGTATTAACAGCTGTCTATTTGGGTAAAATGCACCTATTAGGAGAGTTAAACTTAATTATCTAAAGTACAGTTGTGTCTTTGTATTAAGTTGACAGATCATGAGTGTGTTCTTGGGTGTGTTTACTTTTTTGTTTGAAGGGTTTTATTAAAACAAAAAGTTTTGTAAAATATGACAAATTCCAATTTTGAAAAGAAAAAAATGTATAGAGGACTAACCTGCCAAACATTAATGGGTGCATGTATCACAAAAGCTGTTAACAGACATTTAAAAAACTGCCAAATATAATAGGAATAATGACTTCTTTCCACAATGACATTTTCCATATTATTTTGGAACATGAATGGTTTCACAGATATAAACAAAACGGAAAGAATACTTAATTATATTAAGAAATCCAGAATGCAAATAGCAATGCTACAGGACTTGGAAAGAAGTGAGCATGTACATTTGCTAAGAAAGGATTTCAGGATGGATATTCTGCAGACTATCAGGGACTAAAGAAAAAGGGAGAACTTATATTAATTGCTAGAGGAGCTCTAGTAGTGACAGAAAAAGGGCAAAAGATAATGGCAGATTTGTGGTAGTAAGGTGCTACTGGCAAGGAATGAGGATGACACTGGCATGTATTTATATTCTATCTAAAACTGCTATTATGGAGCTTTAAGAAAAGTACAGTTGTGTACCTACCATAAATGTAGATGTTCGAGTGTATTCACTGTTGCAGTCATTACTCTTGGGTTATCCTGCTGGCAGACTACCCGCAGTCGGCCTGAATTCAAAGGTCTTCATACGGTGTTGGTTGCTGTCACCTCTTCCCTAATGTCAGTGCGACAGGGGTATAAAAGGTGCAGCCGATGCCATTTTCTTCAGTTTTTCTTGCCCCAGATGTCAGGTGCCCCCAAAAGGGTAGGCTAAATAGATTATACCAATAAACATGCATGCACTAAAGTAAACATTTCCTTCATCTACAAGCAAATACACCACATAGATTGTATAGAATAGAGAAGTACAGATAAGACCCAACAAATGAAAGGGGGATGGTGGGAGGGTAACCTGGACTGCAACAGTGAATACACTCTAACATCTACATTTGTGGTAGGTACACAACTGTACTATGTTCATCGTGTTTCACTGTTGCAGTCATTACGCTTGGGTTGAATCCCAAAGCTGAGGATGGGTGGCTGGGCTAAATAGGATTAGTAGAGGCTATGATGCCCTGCAGAACTGCAGTGGCAAAGCCTGCTCTGGATTTAGAGTAGAGAGGTAAGTGGCAGTGCTTTGTAAAAGTGTGCACTGAACTCCAAGTTGCAGCCTCTAAGATGTTTTTGGTTGGTACTCCTCTGAGGAAGGCTGCTGAAGTGGCTGCTGCTCTGGTAGAATGTGGCCTAATGCCCTTAGGCACTGATTTGCCATGTTGTGAGTAGCAGAAATGAATGCAATGGCCTATCCATTTTGAAATAGTCTGTTTTGAGACAGCCTTTCCTTGTGATCCTGCAGCATATGCCACTAAAAGCTGCTCAGTCTTTCTGAAAGCTTTAGTTCTGTCCAAGTAGAAGCGTAGCTGTCTGTGTATGTCCAAAGAATGCAGAAGTCTCTCACCCTTGTTCTGTGGGTCTGGATAAAAGGTAGGCAAGTGAATGGTTTGGTTAAGGGCCACACTGGACACCACCTTAGGCATAAATGTAGGGTTCATCCGCAGATGAACCCTGTCTGGATGGAAAATTATAAAAGGTTCCACAGCCATGAGTGCCTGTAACTCTGAGACTCATCTTGCAGAGGTTATTGCTAGGAGCAGAGCTGCTTTCCAGGATAAAAATTTTATATCAGCTGTTGAAGCTGGCTCAAAAGGAGGCAGTGTGAGTTTTTCTAAGACATAATTGAGGTCCCATGCAGGTACTGGTGCTCTCCTGGGAGATCTTATCTTTTTGGCCCCTCTGAGGTACTGCCTTATTAAAGGATGAGAAAAGATAGGTGGCTCCATATTGTAATGGGCTGAAATGGCAGAGGCATGAATCTTAATTGATGAAAAGGATAGGCCTTTGTCCAGCATCTCAGTTAAGTAATGTAAAATCTGAGGAATATTTGGTACAAACATGTCAATTCCTTGTTCCTGGTTCCAAGCACAGAATCTCTTCCATTTTTCTGCATAAGATTTTCTGGTACTGGGCCTGCTGGCCTCCAGGATAACATCCATTACAGCTTTGGAAAGAGGAGTGTTCTGAATGGCTACAATATCCGCCATGCTGCCAGATTTAAGGTCCTGAGTTGGCTGTGCAGGATCTGATTGTTTTGTTGTTTGAGGCAATGTCCAGGCTGGACCTTGAGACAAGTTCTTTAGGATTGGGTACCAGTACCATACCAGATCTATGTCTGGGCATCCCCATTTCCTTGTTATCATGCTGAAGACTTGTGGATCCAGTTTCCACTCGTGGGGATCCATGAGGTTTCTGCTTAGTTCGTCTGCCAGAGTATTTATTTTAACTGGCAGGAATTGTGCTTGCAGGTGAACTTGATAAGTCAATGCTGTGTCCCACAAAGTCATGGCTTGTCTGTAGAGGGGGTAGGAATGTGTGCCTCTCTGTTTGTTTATGTACCACATGACTGTAGTATTGTCCGTCTTTATCAGTAGTTGTCCTGGATGAAGTAGATCCTTGAAAGCTGTCAGGGCATTCTGAACAGCTAGCATCTCTTTTTGATTGATATGAAGATGCATCTGGCTTGTGGGCCATGTGCCCTAAATACATTTTCCTGCCATGTGGGCCTCCCAGGCATAATCTGATGCATCCATTGTTAGTGTCTGCCTGGCTGTGGGTAAAGTGAATGGCTGTCCCTTGTTGTGGTGACAGGCCTGTGTCCACCATCGAAACTCCTGTTGCAGGCAAGGAATGAGGGTAATTAATGTTTCTAGGCTGTGGCAATGTTGAGTCCAAACACCTTTTAGATACCATTGTAGTTTCCTCATATGCAGTCTGGCATATGGAATTAGCAGAATGCAGGATACCATGAAGCCCAAAGCCTGCAGAATTTTTCTTGCAGATAACTGGGTCTTTGTTGCCAACATTTTGAAGTAAGAAGTCAGTTGCCTTTGTTTGTCTGGAGTGAGATAAGCCATCTGGGCAGCTGTATTTAAGCTTGCACCCAGAAATATTATCTCTTGAGATGGTACTAGTTTTGATTTCTTTTCGTTTACTGTGTACCCTAGGCAAATTAGTAATCTTTTTACAAATGCCAGCTGCTTTAGTACAATGTCTTTGTTCTCTGCTTGAATAAGGCAGTCGTCCAAGTAAGAATATACTTGAATTCCTCTTTGTCTGCAAAATGCAATTACTGGTGCCAGGCATTTTGTGAAGACCCTGGGCGCAGTAGATAAGCCAAGGGGCAGTGCAGAGAATTGGTAGTGCATTGAGCCAGCTATGAATCTGAGGTATCTTCTGCAAGACTGTCTGATTGGGCCATGCAGGTATGCCTCTTTTAGGTCCAAAGTTACGAGCCAAGCCTTCTTGCCCATCATGGGCAGTAGCTGCTGCAGAGTCAACATTTTGAATTTTGGAATGTCCAGAAATGTGTTTAGAATAGACAGGTCCAGTATTGGTCTCCAGGCTTTGTCCTTTCTGGGCACCAAGAAAAGTCTAGAGTAAAATACTTGTCCCTGCCCTTGTTGTGGTACTTGTTGAATGGCTCTCATGTACATGAGGGATGAAATTTGCTTTTGTGCCTCTACCCATTGATTGTGTGGCAGGTCTGGCATACCTTTTGCCCTTGGCAGGGTGTGAAAGTGGAACCTGTAGCCCAGAGACACTATGTTCAAGACCCATTTGTCATGAGTAATCATGTGCCAATTTGGTGAAAAAAGTGCTAGTTTTCCCCCCAAAGGGGCTGCCAAAAGATAAGTGCTTGGTTCTGGTAGAGGAAAGTCATTGGGACTGTTTCCTGTATGGTTGTGATTTGTCTTCTCCGCTTTTGGAGGAAGAAGCACCCCATTGTTTAGGCCTATATGAGCTTTGGGGCTGGGATCTGCCTCTGGGGTGTCTGTATCTGCCTCTTTGTGGCCTGTTTGACACTGAAAAAGGACCAATTCTTTGTAGGCCAGTTCCTGCTAAATCTGGGTGGCTGTACCTGTACGAAATCCTTAACTGTCTGCATGGATTTCGCTTTATCCTCCATTTTCTTCAACACCTCTTCTGCCTTAAGACCAAACAAAGTATCATGCTGTAATGGAGCATCCAATAATTTTGCTTTAACATAATCAGGCAGATTCTGTTCCTTTAACCAAGCATGCCTTCTAATGACAGAACCTGTAACAGCGGCCCTGCAAGAGGCCTCCAGTGAATCAAAACCATATTGCAAAGTATGCTTTCCCACTTGTTCAGCTGCATGCAATAAATCCTGCATTTCCTTGTTATCAGAACATTCAGAATTTGTCAATTTTCTGTTTAAGCAGTGACATTAAGTATTGCTGATATTTAAGCATATGAAACTGACAATTTAAAGCCCTTACAGCCAAGGTAGCAGAAGTTTAAACTTTTTTCCCCCATCTGTCCAATGCCCTAGAATTCCTATCAGAGGGGACAGAGTTTTTTGCAGTGGAAGCCTTGACCCCTTTGGGACCCTGAGACAGTTTCTGGGACAGCAGCAAGGTTTTTATATAGAAATTTATGAGAGTCTGGAACCCTGTAGTATCTGTCTGGCTTAGCAGGTGCAGGGAGTAAAGAGTCAGGAGACAGGCCGGACTCTGAAAATACATCTACAATGTCTAGAACAGGTGGAATAGCAAGAGGTCTGTGCTGAGGTAGTACAAGAAAGTCTCTGAGCCTTTTCTTAGATTCTGAGTAATCATGGCTCTCCCAGTGAAAATGTTCCCTCATGGTATGCAGGGTTTCCCCAAAAGAATAATCCTCAGGAGGAGAGGCTGAAGGAATAGATTCTTCAGCATCAGAATCTTCATAGGGAGGAAAGGAGTATCCCTGTTGAGAAGAGGAATCAGAGGAAATTGAAACCTGATCAGAAGAGTCATTTTCTGTGTCTTGCCTAGGCCTCTTATCAGGAGGGGGATGGGAACCCCTGATCAAAGTAATTAGGTCTTCGGCCATTTTAAGCATCTGTTTCTTAGGCATGGAAGTCTGACCAGGAGAATGCTGTACTTGTTTCTTTGTCTTTAGAGCTGTTTTAGACTTTGTCTTTGAAGCTGAAGTTGGCTTGACATATAATTGTGTAGGCCTGAAAACACCCTCAGAAGCCAATGCCTGGTCAGCGGCTCCGGACCCATCTCAGGGAGTCCAATACCTTGAGTATCCAGAGGCCTAGTCGGCTCCACGTGGGAGTCGGAAGCAGCCTGTGGCTCTGAGGTAGCGGACATCAGGGGCTGCGAAAGCTCCTCACTGAGAACCGGTGAACGGGCGACTGGCCTAGCGGGGGCCCCCCTCATCGTCGGTTTTGGACCTCGGATGCCTGTCCTTTTCCTTGCGCTTTTTATAAACTCCGGCCGTCGGCTGTTCCGATGGCATTATATAATTAAACCTACGGCCAAAGTAATGAAAGGCAAAATCGTAACGTCGCTTAATAGTGCGTTGGTTAAATCTAGCACAAAACCGACAACTAGCAATTTCATGATCAGGGCCTAGGCAAGGAATACAGTAAGAATGAAAATCCTTATGAGGTATTTGCTTCCCACAAGAAAAACAATTGTTAACTTTTTCTGACATCGGTCTGGAGCAAGAAAAAAGTTTCCCCAATGGGGTACTTAGCTTTAATGAAGACTTTGGATCTGAAATTCGATTTTGAAATTCTCAGGAGTCGGCCGACCAGCACTTGTGAACTGCTTTTGCTTCGGGCACTGCGCGGCAAGAAAGACTTAAGAAAATGGCGTCGGCTGCATCTTTTATAGCCCTGTCGCACTGACATCAGGGAAGAGGCGACAGCAACCGACGCCGGACCAAGACTTTGGAATTCAGGCCGACTGCGGGTAGCCTGCCAGCAGGACAACCCAAGAGTAATGACTGCAACAGTGAAACACGATGAACATCTGGGAGAGAAAATCAACTTTCAGCAAGGAATATTCCTTATAGGTGGGGACGGGAATTTGATCTGCAGCAATGAGAATGTATGTGGGAGGCCAAAAAGGGAAAATATAGCAAAAGAGGGTAGATCTCTGAAGAAATTTATGAAAATATTTGGTATGAAAGACATGAATTCAGCAACAGAAACATGGAGAAATTTACATATTATTCCCCAAGGTACAATAACCGGTCTACACTAGATATAAATTATATTTCACAGGAACATGTGCATTTAATTGAGAACTTTGAGACACATCCAATAACTATATAAAGCACACTTTGGCGGGCTTTTCTGGCATTAGAGAACTTGGCATAGCTCCTCGTGGTCCCCTGCAGAGTTCCTAAGGCAGCAGAGAGCAGAAAAAGCGACTTTCTTGATTCTAAGTATTTTTTAAGCATTTTTATTGCTTTTTTCGACCTTTTGAGCATTTCGAAAACTATTGCTGCACATATTATTGTGATATTACCTGTTTTCTCTGTTTTTCTGAGCTTAATTTGTTGACTGCACTTCTTAGCTTAAGTTTTGCTTATAACTTAACCTACAGGCTAATACACTCAAGTGTACTAGCCTTTGATAGCATTTAGTCGAAAAACCAAGCATTAACTGTATTTTCTGTCTGTGTGTGTAAAAAAAACTTGAAAAAAAAACAAAAAAATACTTCTGCTTTCCTAACTTTCCTAGCTAGTTGTTCCAGTGATCAGATTTTGCTGATCCCTGGGCTTTGTATTTGGTTCCTGTGTTCCTCCATTTTCTTGTGTGGCCAGAGGGAAGTTTCTTTACTCACCAGTGAGAGTGGGGAGTACTGAGCTGCCTGTTTGTCCTCAGAGGAGTGGTTAGAGACAGTAACTAGTAATTCATTGGCCATTTTGGGTCATTTCCTGTTTTTTCCAGCCCCCTGCTATAAAGCACGCTTTTGCGCGATTTAGCGCTGAGTTGCTACAGGAGCACACAAGAGCAGCGGCGGTTAATCAAGGTTAAACTATTCGGGCTACCTAAGGTCCACTCTTCAAAATTTCCCTTAAAACAGCCTTCCTTGAACTGTACTGCTGATCTAACCAGCGTAATCTATATCTAAAAAGTTCAGCTCTACTCGAGTCCTAAGTAGTCTATTCTCTATCTGTAAAACCTAGCATTTGCTCCTAAAGTATTTTTTTACTTGATATAGCACTTTTATTATACATAGTACCCCACCAGCCACAAACCCCTTTTCGATCACCCCCATCCCCCAGAATCTTTTAAAGTCCTTGTCTATTCCTTCTAGCATGTCGAGGGATCAGTTGCTAGTGTCCTCTCCTGCTCAGCTGGTGAATCTGGGAATATTGAGGCAATGTTACAATTGTCTCATGTACACGGACAACCCTCTCCTTCTCCCACAAAACACAAATACATGCGAGAGATGCAACTATATAGCCAAACTGGAGGCTGAGCTCTCTCAACATAGGACTGGTAAGACCAGACAGGAGGAGAAGGTAACCACACACACCACAAACCCAGTCTCACATAGTACTATCACAACTTCAAATCATACACATAAATACACAAAGACATACTCGGAGGCTCTGATCAAAAATCTACCAAAACAGCAGAGACCACCAAAGCAGACACCCAAACAACTGCCACCTCAGGACACAACACATGCAACACATAGACTACATAGTCAGTGTGCCAAACAGTCACAGCCCTTAAGGCCAAACACAATGCCAGACACACTCGTCAGTGGTGACTCCATAGTCAGACACACTGACGTCCCGCTCACCAGATGGAGCAAGGAAAAGGTCACAGTAAGCTGCCTGTCGGGCGCTAGAATCCGCCACATAACGCAAGCACTCAGGTCTCTCAACAGCAGGTACAAGTACGACTCTGTCATTGTTCACGCTGGTGTGAACGACCTGAGACGTACCTCCTTGGACTACATAAAAAGAGACATAGAGGAGCTCTCTGATTATGTAGCCCAGGCAGGTATGACCCTGACCTTCAGCAGTATCCTACCTTCACCAAGAATGATGCCACAATACAGAGACAAGATGATCAGCTTTAATAATTGGCTTAAACTCTGGTGTCATTCAAAGGGGATCCAATGTCTGTCTGCCTGGGATGACATGCTGGACAAGCCACGCTGCTTCGCAAGGGACGGCTTGCACCTGTCACCTCTGGGCTTCCGGATATTGGCAAAGGCTCTTGCCACCCCATAGTGCCTTTTTAGGCAAGGCTCAAATTCTAAACCTACCACCCTAGAACACAAAAAAGGAAAAACTAGGGGTAATGCTGCTCAATGCCAGAATTCTCAACCTCAAGATGCACGCTCGAGGCCCTTCTCAGTATGGAGAACATCGATGTCTGTGCTGTAACTGAAACCTGGTTCAAGGCTCCGAGAGCACCCGGCACTATCAGGCTTTACCTCATATCATGCGTTCCGCCCCAAAATCCAGACAACACCAAGAAAGGAGGGGTGTCTATATTCATCAAGGACACCCACACCTCAAGGTTGGTGGCAACGCACGATGCATCGGAAACCATCCAGGTGCAATTAACCATAGGCAAGACTGCTCTGCAATTTGTAGCATGTTACAGGCCACCCTCAATCTCAGGAACCTCACATAGCTTTCCTGAAAACACTGGAGGGGATAAATGTATCTCCAAACACCATCATACTAGGTGATTTCAACTACCCAAATATAGACTGGGATCACTACTCAAGCCCCAACACTCTAGCCCAAAGGTTCCTAGAGTTCATAAACTCAAATGCCATGGAACAACTAGTCACCATCCCCAAAAGAGGAGATAACATACTAGATCTCATCATCACGAACATGGGGTCACAATGTTCAACACCGGAAGTATACCCCTCAATGGTGAGATCAGACCATAAACTAATCTCACTGGAAGTCCACATTCCGCCCCCACCTGAGATAAAAAAGACCACAGTGAAGAACTTCTCAAAAGCCGACTTCACACTTCTAAAGACTAGTGTGGTCTCTTTTAAGGCCCCCCGAGACTGCGGAAACCACTACTCAAACCGCTGAATCACTTACAAATGCCTTCTACCAGCACCTACAGGACTGCATGGATCAGGCAATCCCAAACAAAACAAAGACTCTTTGTACCAAAGGCAAGCGTCCAGTCTGGTGGACCCCAGCCATAAACAAGCTCTACAACAAAAGGAGAAAGCTACTACAAGATAGAGCAAAATCCTTAAAAGGGAAAACACCCTTGATCATTATAAGTAAAAAAACTAAGATCTCTCATAAAATCATCCAAGGCAAATTTCGAGAGAAAAGTCGCTAAGGACTCAAAGGACAATCATAAGGCCTTCTTTAATTATGTTAGAAACCTGGGAGGAAACTCCCAGATATGCTCAGAATTAGTTCAAAATGATGTAAAAATTACTGAACCTACAGACATTGCCAACATACTGGCTGACAGGTTCAGTGCAAACTCCCCCAAAAGGTGAGATATCTATACCAGAGAATTATAGCCCCCAAACAGCTCTATCGCACATGTGAGACCTGCTCTCTTCAAGGCTAATTACACAGCATCCATGGGACCAGATGGTGTCACCGGATGTGTGCTCCACGAACTCAATGAGGAATTAAACCCGCAGTTAGGGCAGCTGTTTAATCTTAGCCTCACCTCAGGATACGTGCCTAAGGAGTGGCATACGGCAACTGTGGTCCCACTTCACAAAGGAGGTGCTTCCACCGACCCGGGAAATTACCGTCCCATCAGCCTGACAAGCTTGATCTGCAAAGCTATGGAGAGGATCATAATATAAATAAAGACATAGGAGACTTGCAGACTTTGGATCCGACCCAGTTCGGCTTTGTCAAAGGCAGATCGTGCCTTTTGAACTTGGTTGACTTTTTCTAAACAGTCACCAAGGCCATTGATGAGGGAAAGGAAGTCCACACAGCCTACCTCGACCTGGCAAAGGCTTTCGACACAATACCCCACTCAGGTATCATTGAAAAACTCATCAGCTTAAATGTAAACCCATACGTCACAAGATGGGTTGCAAACTCGCTAAGTGACAGAACCCACAGGGTCAGAGTTGCTGGCGCTATGTCAGACTCAAAGCCTGTCACAAGTGGTATCCCACAGGGCTCAGTCCTGGGCCCTCTCCTGTTCGGCATCTACTTTTCAGAAGTACAAGCAAACACAGCAGGATTACGGCTGACAAAATTTGCAGATGACTGCAAACTAGGCGCCATAGTTGAGAACACATCTGACACAGATATCCTTCAGAAGGGTCTTAGAGAAACGGATAACTGGTGTCAGAGCCATGGCCTAAAGTTAAACGCCAAAAAATGCATAGTCATACCCTTCGGGAAAAACAAGGTTACCCCTAGCTACCATATAGGCGGCAACCCACTAAGCACAGAAGAGGTTATCAGGGATCTGGGGACCCAGGTTGACAGTAACCTTTCATTTGACACTCACGTTGCCAAAGTAGTTAGGAAGACCTTCTACATTGCCCACCTGATCATGAAGGGATTCACATCTAGATCAAGGGAAGTCATCGTCCCCCTGTACTCATCACTCATCAGACCAATGATTGAGTACAATGCCCCATTCGGAATGTATTTGACACGACACCTGCAGCAACTGGAAAGGCCCCAAAAGTTCCTCACCAAAAGGATAAAGGGCCTCAAAAATATGTCCTATGCTGCCCGACTGAAGGAACTTCAGCTCTATTCAGTCGCTTACCGTCTGCTCAGAGGTGACCTGTGCCTAACATACAAGGCAATGTCCAACCCAGAATTGATGAACATGCTTCACCTCAAAAAATCTAGATCCCTCAGAACTACAAGGGCGGGAGACTTAAACCCTGACATGGTTATTAATAGGATGTGCTGGAGGGACAGATTCATCACCCAGAGACTCCCTATGCTGTGGAACAAAATCCCGGTACATGTGAGGCAGAGCACCTCGCTGGCTTTGTTCAAGAGAAATCTTGACCAATGGATGGGAGATCGCAGATATACCCCAGGGATTATCTCAGTGTCACTGCTTGACAGAGGCACAGCAAAATAACGGGCATAATATCCTCCAAACTAAAGGGGTGGCGAAAGCCACAAAACTCTGGGCTAGGCTTATAAATGCCCTTGGGCAGATAGCCTAGTATGAACCTATGAACCTATGAACTAATTCAGACCATGCACCGATAATTACCAATATAAAAATGCAAGGAGATGAAGTAAAGATGGTTCTTCCCTACCTACCTGTTAAAAAGACAGGAATTTAAGCAATGAGTAGTGGAGTTATTAGGAAAGATACAAAAGTATTCCAGAAGTTATAGCTAGTGAATGGGATAAAATGAAAGCCAAGTTTAAAACTAGGGTAGAAATAAAAGAAAAAGTGATCTGGTTAAGAAGCAATTATTTAGAGAGGCTGACAAAGGAGAGAGTATTACAAAATAAGGGGAATCTCACAGAACAGGAAGAGGTGCAATTGCACAGTGCTAAAGAGAAAAATAAGGGTAGTACCTGGATAACACATACGAGTTTAGAAAGATTGCTGTTAAGCAACTGTTTTTTGATCATGCCAGAGCAAAAAAATGTTTGGCACATCGACAAAGAGAAAGGGTTGTTGCCAAACTTAGGAAGCCTATAACGAGAAAAACAACCAAAGATCCTACAGAGGTATTAAAGGTATTTTGGGAATTTTATTAAAATTTGTATAAGTGGGGAAATCATGAAAAAACACAAATATAAGTACTCTGGGAGGATTTAAATATGCCAAGGTTAGAGGAAGATGAGGTTCAACAACCATAAAAATGGTGATGTATAACCAACCTGCAGAAAAGTTTCTAGGAATAGATGGTATTCCCGTGGACGTTTGGAAGCTAGGACAGAAATTAAATTTACGTACTAACCACAACTATGCATCTGTGTTGTCTATTTTCATTCTTCGTCAACTGATGGGTCTTAGACCTGGCTCAGCCACATTTACTAGACTCTCAGATCCAACTCTTGAACTCCTCTCTTTATCCATAATACCCCGGTCACCCTGCAATACCACAGATCGAGTTTGCTGCCCAATAACCAATAGAGAAAAAAACTCGGGCAAAGATGAAAAGAAGGCTAGTGGAATAGACTAGGGTCTCAAACCCAGAACAGAAGTTCCACAGCAACCATTAGGTCACTCCAGGAGTAAAAGGGAAGGGGGGTGGAAAGTTGAGGAAGAATGAAAATGGACAACACAGATCCATGTTATGGTGAGTACACAACTTTAATATCTGATGCTGTCCTTTTCATTTGTTCCTTAACTGATGAGAGTCCCCAGCTATGTAAACCCCGGGTAGCCCTCATGGAAGGAAATTCTGGAATACTGCAGAACCAAAGGCAGCCCTGCTCCTGGAAGTCATCTAATTTCTAATGAGCAATAAAAGTATCAGCATTTCACCAAGAAGCTGTGGCACAAATGTCAACAATAGAAGTCCTAGACCAAAAGGCAGATAATGTAGCCATGGATTTGACAGTGTGTGCTTTAGGTCTGGGTAAGGACAAACCTTGTTGACTGTAAACAAATGATATGCAGTTTATTAGCCATCTGGCTAAGGCATACCCAATTTGTTGGGCCGGAATGAGAGAAACAAAATTGATCCGACTCCCTGAAATCTTTTGTTCTATGGAGATAAAAGCAGAGCTGTCTATATAGATCCAAGAGATGAAGCATGCACTCACCTTTACTTGCAAAGCTGGGAAAGAAAACAGGTAAATTAATGGCTTAGTTAATACTCATTTCCAAAGCTATTTTATTTTATTTTACATTTGTTAACCAGGGCTGTCTGACTGAGCCGAAAAGACCCTTTTTCAGCAGAGGCCCGGAGAGAAAAGCTCCACATAGAAAAATTACAGATACATTTAGACATGATCAGTATACACACAAATTACAAAAGACATGTTTTTACAGTGGTATGCAGCACATCAACAGTTACAGTGAAGAGAACAAACAAAAAATATTAATTTAAAAATAAAGATACTTAATAGATTTGTGGTATACAGCTGAAATTTGGAACATAGGTAGGATACATACATAGTACACAGGTACAGTACATACATTGTAGCCAGTGTTTGTGAGAATAGTTTTCAATCTTAATCAAGTACTCTAGGTTTAGTATGTGTACCTTATCCGCTTTCACTAGCCTGGGGAGCAATCATGGCACTGCCAACTTTGAGATGTTGCCTGATGAGGTCTTTAAAGGAGGCTTTGGATGATGTAATTTGAATGCTAATGGGGACAGAGTTCCATTTTTTAGCCACTGAACTACTATATAGTGCATCTCCAAAGCTATTGTAGCTGTTGGTGACTTCTAGAAGTAGTTTGCTTGATGATCATCTAAGAGGCCTTTTGGCTGAGTGATGTTGTACTAGGTTTTTGAGGGCAGGACACTTATTAGGGAGGTAACAGAATGACAGAGGCAGAGCTAATTGTAGGTTAGAAGGTTGGGCAGTTCAAGCCAGTGGAGCTGTCTCAAAGCAGTACAGTGATGAGTTCTATATTGAGCAATTTGAAGCAAAGTGGGCAATTCTGTTATAGCAAGCTTCCATTTTGCTTAGTTCAGTTTTGTTGAGATTAGTCAGAATGGGAGATGCATAGAGTAGGGTGGATAGAAGTTGGGAGCGAGCAATGGCTGATCTTGTGTTGTGGGTAAGAAATGGTTTGATACGGTAGAGTGATCTCAGTTTGGTATGTACTTCAATAATTAAGTTGAGATGACTATCAAATTTTAGGTGGGAGTCTACGGTTATTCCCAATAGCTTAGCCTGTGCTACTGGAGCGATGGAAGTAGCATTTGTGGAGTAGATAGTGAATTGACTGTTATCAGTGTTTTTGTTAGAACTGGTTATAACAATAAGCTGAGTTTTCTTTGTATTGAGGATAAGTTGGTCTTTGGTTAAATAGTTTTCAACGTCAGAGAATGCTAGTTGAGTTGTTTGCAGGAGGGTGGGAATGTTTTGTGCAGCACAGATTAAGGTAGTGTCATCTGCATACTGAATGACAGATGCATGCTGTGTGGAGGCATGGAAGTCATTTGTGAAGATTGTGAATAGTAGTGGTCCTAAGATAGAACCCTGTCGGACTCCTACAGCTATGGGCAGCTGAGGAGAGAGAGAATTTTTCCATTTCACAGCTTGGTACCTGTCAGTTAAGTAGCAAGTAGCTTTGGAACCAGGTAAGAGTGGAATTTGATAGGTGATACTGGTCTAGTTTGTTTAGCAGGATTTGGTGCGAGACTGTGTCAAATGCTTTGGACATATCCAAAAAAAAAAAGAGTTGACACCTGCAGGCCTTCATTTTTGAGACGGTTTACTGTGTCTGTGAAGCAGATGAGGGCTGTAGTGGTAATATGGGCAGGTCTGAAACCATGCTGAGTAGGTGACAGGATGTTGCTGTATAGGAGATATTTTAGCATCTGGGTATGGATGCAATTTTCTAGGATTTTGGCCAAGCAGGAGAGTAAAGCAATGGGTCTGTAGTTATTAAGTTCATTGGAGGTCCCACCTTTATGCATGGGTGTAACATAGGATATTTTCCAGAGTTTGGGCACATAGTTTTCAACAAATGATCTGTTTTCGAGAGTGGAGATTGGGACAGCAATAGTATCTGCTGTGAGTTTCAAGAAATAGCTGGGGAGTAGGTCTGCTGCTGTTGATGAGGGTTTTAGTTTGGAGAGCATGCTTTTGACTGAAGTGGTGGAAACTGTTTTGAGGGTAAAGCTTGTATTAGTGTTATTTGTGTTGGGGGGGATAGTGAGGAAGGAACTGTCCTGTGATACTAAGGATAGAATTGAGTTCACAAAGTGGGAGTTGAATTGTGTTTCGATGGGAACTTTAGTGTCAGGGGTGGTTGGTTTGGGGGTAGCCTTTTGGGTGGATTTTAGTAGCTGGTTCACATTTTTCCAAAATTTTGGAGGTTGTGTTCGTATTTAGTTTGTAATGTCGTGTAGTAAGATTTTTTGTCCAGACTAATGCGTTTTTTGCACGGTTGCGCAGTTCTTGGTACTTAGGCTTTGTGTTTCTTTATTTTTTTGATAGTAAAGCCAGGCAGTGTCTCTGGACTTGAGAATTTGTTTGGTTTCTTTACTGAGCCAGGGGTTTGTAGAGGTTCTAACCTTGATTTTGTGCAATGGAGCGACAGTGTCTAGGTGTTGTAGAAATGTTTTGCCGAAATATGCTACAGCTTGGTCAAGTGGGAGGGGTTTTAGGGGGGTCCAGTCACAGTTACAGAGTAAAGTATTGAGGACCTCAGGAGAGAATTTTTTTCTTCTTCTAGTGGATATATAGTTAGTGGCTTTGCATATGCTTGTTCTACTACATATAAAGTAAATTATGTTGTGGTCACTTAAGGTGTCTGGGGACTGCCTGCGTGGGGGTACAATGTGGGGTTGTTAGTTAGGACCCATTCAAGGATGGATTCCTTTTTAGATTTTTTTATCACATCTAGTTGAAATTTGTGCCAGCTGCTAGTAGCCAAGGAGATTTTTTAGATTACTTGGTGGTTCTGATATGCAGGTGAACCAATCTAGGTTGAAATCCCCTAGAATAAGGGTTTCTTGCGAGTATGTGGAAGAACACCAGGATAAGAAGTCTTCAAGGCTAGCAGGTGTATTACCAGGTGGAATATAGATCACAATTGTAGTGATGACCTTTTTAGGATGAAGTTGAAGTTGTGAGTTAAGTATGTCCCAATTATTGGAGGAGAGGTAGGAGTTTGGTAATTGATGTACAGTTAAGTTGGACTTATACAGTAAGGCAGTTCCACCACCTTTACGAAGTGGTCTGTCTTGTCTAATGATATTGTACCCGGTAGGGAGAACTTCTGAGTTAGCTATGTTTTTAATTTAGCCAGGTTTCTGTTAAAGGAACTATGTCTGGGGAGTAGTGTGCTACTGTGGCCTGGAGTTCAGGTATTTTATTTTTGATACTTGTAATATTAATATTTAGCATTAAAAGATGGTTGGTTTTGCTGCTGTTGATTTGTCCAGGGATGAAGATATTGGGAGTGTTATGTTCTGACATTTGTGTTGGAGCAGTTTGTGTTGGACATGATGGATTTGGGCTTTGGTTGTGGTGGATATCCCCACTTATAGTGAGCGTGGTGTTAAAATGGTGATACAGATGTTGGAGTTTGGTGAGGAGTGTGAGAAATTATTCTGTTTTTTTGGAGTAGGAATGAGAGAATATGTGTTTAGTTCTGAATTGGTCCATTATGTAGTTCTTGAACAATTGTGGACAGATATTATGAGTAGTGTCTGTATATGAGAGTACATAATGTAGTGTTGTGCTACTAAGTTTAGGGATAATGCTAGAGTGATAACTTGTGGTGTTATAAAGAATGATGAGAAAACAGACTAGACTGTATGATAGTCATGGTTACAAAGTTTAAGATGGTACTAGGTGGGGGTCTGAATAGGAATTATAGGGTTGCACTATATGTGGATGGGTAAGTAGTGTGGGTGATGTAAACAATGTCTAATGGGAATGAGAGTGATTGGGAGTACTTTTTGTGGAGCAAGTTGGTGTGGTATAATGTGATCTGACTTGAGCTGTGATTGTTGAGGTGATGTGAGGGTGAGCTGTGGGTGTGGCTGTGATTACTATAAATGTAGAGGTAGTGGGGGCGGGAGGAAATAGGGGGCAGGGGAGAGGACAGAGCCCGAACGTTAGCGAGGGGAAACGGAGCTGGGCAGAGCCCACTAAGACAAGAGTAAAAAGTATTACTTTACAAATCTGAACACTTTAAACAAATTCCTGAGGTATAATGGCTTACCAGCAAGCAGAATGCAATTGCTGAAGAGCACTTGTGTCCTGGTGGGACTGCGGTAGCGTTGTCGCCTCACAGCAAGGCATTGTCCCGTTCGATTCTCAGCTAAAGCATCTTCTGTGTGGAGACGTGCGTGAATGGGCGCACCTTCGTTGAAGGTTGTACGTCAGGGCTGGCAACTCGGTACGTAAAAATCTGCTGCCAATCATTAGCAGACCGGAGTTCCGCTGTGGCAACCCCTAACCAGGAAAAGCCTCAAGATACAATAACTTGTGTCCTGGTGGGAGACTAGAAATTTAAAGATGGTTCCATGCTCAGCAGGATTCTAATATAGACTTAGTATTGAGGGAGGGAGATAGCACAAGAGGTGTAAACCAGGTGGAATGCAAAGAAACCAGAGAGGCAATCGGTGGAAAACTATCAGTGAAGGCCTCAGAGGGGGTAAGTAAGAATTCAAACTACCTGTAAAGTGAAGGAGAGAAGAGACAGCAAACTTTATTAAGGTTGGGAGTGTATCTTCACATTGACTTGCTGATTAGTAACCAGTTTGTGCATAGATTAGAATAGGGAGATACATTAGCAATGAAGGGGAATGTATAGAGATGCAAATAAAGAGGTGGGCCTCCAAGTGATGCAAACTAAGGCAGAAAGCACTGAGAGGGCTGCTTGATGGTTAATTTAGTCACAGGGATCTGAATTAAATGTATACGGTCTATTGGACAGTTAGGATTACTGCACTAGCTGGGGGGAGGACACAGTGCTACAACAGTCAGTTTTATTAGCACGCTGAGAACTACTAAGAAATACTGCTAATGTAACAGCTTCACTCTCATAAAAAAATATAAGTAGAATGCCTGGGTGGTATGATCCTGCTCGAGGCTCAAAATGTATATCCTTATTTAGTTTTGCAGTACTGATTCCTTCTTGTACTGTATGGGTGAAGTGGTAGCCGCAAACTGCAGATTTGCTTGAGTGTGCTCCTGCATGAGGCTCAAAATGTATATCCTTGTTTAGCTTTGCAGTACTGATTCCTTCTTGTACTGTATGGGTGGAGAGGTAGCCGCAGACTGCAGATTTGCTTGAGTGTGCTCAGCAAGCAGAATGCAATTGCTGAAGAGCACTTGTGTCCTGGTGGGAGACTAGAAATTTAAAAGCAAGGAGGATAGGTTGGTGCATAAGGCAGCTCTATCTTTGTGGAATATCAACTATGGAGGGTTTGGAAGAGAGATCCTGGAGCTCAGGTACTCATCTTGCAGTTGTAATGTCCACCAGAAAAGTTGTCTTCCAAAACAAAAATTTAAGTCAGATCTAGCTGATGGTTTAAAAGAACTCTAAGTCAAACCTTGCAGCACAACTGTTAAATCCCAAAGTGGGGTAGAGTCTTTTTGTGGGGACCTAGGCAAAAAAGGTACCTTTAAGGAAAGCCTTGCATAATTTTGATGATGCTAAACAGGACGCATTTTCACATGAATAAAAATTATATATTGCTTCCAACTGCACACTGATAGTACAGAGCCTAGCCCCCTCTTGAAAAACAGATGCTAAAAACTCCAGGGCAGCAGGAATAGGGGAGGTGAAGGGGTCTAATTCCCTACAGAGAGCCAAAAAGTACAGTTTTGTACCTACCATAAATGTAGATGTTCGAGTGCTAATACAGCTGCAGTAATAACATATGGGTTCTCTGCCGTCAGGCGGTCCCTCGGTCGGCCAAATTCCAAAGTCTAGGTCCGGCGTCGGTTGTTGTTGCTTCCTTTCCTGACGTCAGCGAGGCAGGAGTATATAAGACACAGCCAACGCCATTTTCTTCAGTCTTTCTTGCCCCAGATGTCAGGTGCCCCCAGTAGGAAGGCAATACATAAATTATATTTATATACATGCAATGCAATGTAATCAAAAAACAGTAGTTGCAAGCAAATATACCATAGAAGGATAACCCAAACAGGTTGTATGAAGAGGGGTTAGGTCCTAAGCCTTTACCAAGAGGGGTAGGAGGGAGGGAAATCTGTACTGCAGCTGTATTAGCACTCAAACATCTACATTTATGGTAGGTACAAAACTGTACTATGTTCATCATGCATACAGCTGCAGTAATAACATATGGGTAGAATCCCAAAGCTACGCACAGGGTGGTAGGCACTAGGTAGAACTGGGATGAGCCAGAATGCCCTGCAACACAGCAGTAGCAAAGCCTGCTCTAGTTTTGGAATATAAAGGCAGGTGGTAGTGTCTTGTGAAGGTATGCACAGAACTCCAAGTGGCTGCCTCCAAAATATCTTTGGTAGGAACTCTTCTGAGGAAGGCTGTAGAGGTAGCTGTGGCCCTGGTGGAGTGGGATCTGATGCCTGTAGGGACAGATTTTCCATGATAGGAGTAACAAAACCGTATGCAGTGGCCTATCCATTTTGAAATTGTCTGTTTGGTCACTGGCTTCCCTTGAGCTCCTACAGCATAGGACACAAAAAGTTGTGATTTCCTAAAAGGCTTTGTTCTGTCCAAGTAATAACGTAGCTGTCTATGGATGTCTAAAGAGTGTAGCAGCCTTTCCCCTTTGTTTTGAGGATTGGGGTAAAAGGTAGGCAAGTGTATGGCTTCATTTAAAGCTATCCTGGATACCACCTTAGGCATAAATGATGGGTTGGTTCGAAGGGAAACCCTGTCCTGATGTTAAATGAGAAAGGGCTGCACAGCCATCAGGGCTTGTAGTTCTGAAACCCTACGAGTTGAGGTAATGGCCAGAAGGAAGGCTGTTTTCCAGGACAAATGTTGCAAATCTGTTGAAGCAGCTGGTTCAAAGGGAGGCAATGTTAATTTTTCTAGAATATAATTAAGATCCCAGGCTGGCACTGGTTGTTTCCTTGGTGGTCTTATATTCTTAGCCCCTCTGAGGAACTGTCTTAAGAGTGGGTGAGAGAATAAGGGTGGATCCGTGTTGAATTCTGCAGAAATGGCTGAGGCATGGATTTTTATGGAGGAAAATGAGAGTCCACTGTTCAGCAGCTCAGCTAGATACTGTAATACCCGAGGCAAATTTAGTTTTGGAGGGTCCTGGCCTTTTTTCTCATTCCAAGAGCAAAACCGTTTCCATTTTGCTGAGTAAGCCTTTCTAGTAGATGGCCTTCTGGCCTCCAAAATGACATCCTGTACCTCTTTGGAGAGTAAGGTCTGTTGAGGTGCTAAGGAATTTTCCATGCAGCGAGATTGAGTGTTTTCAGCTGACTGTGAAGAGTTTTGTAGTTGTGCTGAGTCAGCAGAAGAGGCATTAGAGGTAGGGACCAGGGAGGAGTATGTTAGGCTCATCAGGAGTGGGTACCAGTGTTGTCTTGGCCAGTCTGGAGCAATCAGTATCATCTTTGGTCTGTCTGCTCTTGCTTTCAAGAGCACCTTGGGCAGAAGAGGCAGAGGTGGGAAAGCGTAAACTGTCCATGCTGTCCAGCTGAATGAAAGGGCGTCCACTCTCCAGGCCTTTGGATGAAAGGTCCTTGAACAAAACTTTTCCAATTGATGATTCCTGTGGGAGGCGAAGAGATCTATGCCTGGCCTCCCCCACGCTTGGATTATCTTTGTAAACACTTGAGGATGCAACTTCCATTCGTGTGGATATGTCATATTTCTGCTTAGATTGTCTGCCAGTGTGTTTTCCAAACCTGGCAAGTACTGTGCTTAAAGCTCGATTTGCCATTCCAGAGCCAAGTTCCAAAGTGTCATGGCTAGTCTGCACAGAGGGTATGAATGTGTTCCTCCTTGTTTGTTTATGTACCACATAACTGTGGTGTTGTCTGTTCTTATCAATAATTGTCCTGGATGTAGGAGGTCCTTGAAAGCTGTAATTGCATTTATCACTGCTAGCATTTCTTTTTGATTGATGTGAAGGTGCTTTTCCTTTTAGGACTATTTGCCCTGAATGCACCTGTCTGTCATGTGCGCCCCCCAGGCGTAATCTGAGGCGTCTGTTGTGATGACTTGATTTGCTTGAGGCTTGCAGAATGGGAGACCTGTGTTTGTTTGACATGCTTGAGCCCACCATAGAAATTCCTTTTGCAAACATGGAATTATTGGTATTATTGTTTCCAAACTGTGGCTGTGTTGAGACCATAGATTTTTTAGGTACCATTGAAGTTTCCTCATATGCAACTTTGCACACGGGATTAAAAGAATGCAAGATGCCATGAAGCCCACAGCCTGCAGGATTTTCCTTGCAGTAAGCCTGGTACAATTTGCTAGCATTTTGAAGTACTGAGTTAGTTGCCTCTGCTTTTCTGGCGTAAGATAGGCCATCTGGGTGTTTGTGTCCAAGTTGGCACCCAGGAAGGTTATTTTCTGAGCTGGTGTTAGCCTGGATTTCTCTTTGGTGATTGTGTATCCCAGAGCATTCAGTAACCATGTTGCATAAGCCAGATGTTCCAGAAGTGTGTGCTTGCTGTCCGCTTGGATCAGGCAGTCGTCCAAATAAGGGTAAATTTGTATCCCTTGAAGTCTGCAGTAGGCAATTACTGATGCCAGGCATTTCGTGAATACTCTGGGCGCAGTAGATAAGCCAAAGGGCAATGCAGAGAATTGATAGTGGATTGAACCTGCAAGAAATCTGAGGTATCTTCTGCAGCTTTGTCTGATAGGGACATGCAGGTATGCCTCCTTGAGGTCCAATGTTACCAGCCAAAACCCCTTGCCCAGCATGGGAAGAAGCTGCTGTAATGTGAGCATCTTGAATTTTGGTACGAGTAAGAATGTGTTTAGGATGGATAAGTCCAAAATGGGTCTCCAGTCGGTTCCTTTCCTTGGTACCAGAAATAGCCTGGAATAAAAACCTTGACCTTGTTCGTGAGTAGGTACCTCTTGAATAGCTTTCATGTCTATGAGCTTTGAAATTTGTAGTAGTGCCTCTGCCCTTTGATTGTGTGGCAGGTTTGGCATGCCTCTCATTTTTGGGAGAGTGGGAAAATTAAATCTGTAGCCTCTGTTTATAACGTCCAGGATCCATTTGTCTGTTGTGACCATATGCCAATTTCTTGTAAATAATGCCAGCTTTCCTCCCAAGGGTGCAGCCAGCTGAGACTTGCTTGGCATGGAAAGGAGGAAGTCATTGGGTTTCTTTCCTGTATTGCTGTGCATTGTTTTCGCCACCTCTTGGTGCTGGAGTTTGCCATTGTCTGCCTCTATATGATCCTTGTGATTGCCCTCTGCCCCTTGTGCGCCTATATCTACCTCTTTGGGGCCTGTCCGTGGCTGGAAAGGGCCAGTTTTTAGAAGGCCAATTTCTGCTAAAACGTGGTGGTTGAACCTGTAGAAAAGCTTTGACAGTTTGCATAGATTTGGCTTTTTCTTCCATTTTCCGTAGTATCTCCTCAGCATTAGTACCAAATAGCACATCCTTTTGTAAAGGAGCATCTAGTAATTTAGCTTTCACATGATCAGGCAAGATTTGTTCCCTAAGCCATGCATGCCTACGAATGACTGATCCTGTAACAGCAGCTCTACTTGAGGCCTCTAGGGCATCATAACCACATTGTAAAGTGTGTTTACCCACTTGTTCTGCACTATGCACCATATCCTGCAACTCCTTCAAATCTGGTTGTTCAGGTTGAGACATTTTATTTCTTAATTGTGATAACAGAAACTGCTGATATTTAAGCGTATGAAACTGACACTTTAATGCCCTCATGGCTAGGGTGGCCGAGGTATATACCTTTTTTCCCCACCTTTCTAAGGATCTAGACTCTCTTTCGGAAGGTAGTGGATTCTTAGCAGTAGAGGCCTTCATTCCCTTGGGACCTTGAGAAATGGTTTCAGGGTCAGCATTATGGCTTTTGAAAAGAAATTGGTGAGAGTTAGGAACTCTGTAGTACCTATCAGGCTTGAATGGGGCAGGAGGCAGAGAATCCGGGTTAAGGCAAGCCTCTGAATAAACATCATCAAGTACATCCAAGACAGGAGGTATGGCCAGAGGTCTGTGTTGAGGCAACAAAAAAAATTCCCTCGGTCTTTTCTTGGAATCAGAAAAGTCTTGGCCTTCCCAATGGAAGTGTTCCCTCAAAGTATGCAAGGTTTCCCCAAAAGAATAATCCTCAGGAGGAGATACAGAAGGAATGGATTGTACTGCATCAGAATCTTCAAAAGGGGACTAAGAGTGCTCCTCTACATCAGAGTGTTCTGAAATAATGGAGCCCTGATCAGAAGAGGGAGAATCTTCCTCCACTCTGGGCATCTTGTCAGGAGGGGGTTGGGAACCCCTGATAAGAGTAATTAAATCCTCAGATTATTTTAAGCATCTGTTTTTTAGGCATGGGGCCTGTGGATGGGTCCTGTGCAACAGGCCTCTTGGGATGCCTGGCTGATTTGGATTTAGTAATGGCCTTAATGGAAAATGAAGATGAGGGTCTAAAGACACCATGGGTGGAAGTGGACCTGTCCACATTAGGAGACTCAACGCTCACAGTGGCTTCGGTGGTTGTAGTCTGGGTATGGGCCGAGGTACCTGCGGTCTCGGGTACAGAAGACCCCGCCAAAGAAGTGTTATCGGTAGTCAGGGACTGCATAGGCATCTCGCTGAGAACCGGACCACGTGTAGCCGGTTTTGGCGTGGTGTCGGTGGAGACCGCGGACCTCGCGTGTCGGTCCTTGTCCTTGCGTTTTTTGGACAAAACTGTAGTCGGAGTCTCCGACGACATTTTATAGTCGAATGCTGTACCAAATAAATGTTGGGAGAACTCCGCCCGACGCTTGATAGTGCGTTTATTGAAAGTAGCACAAAAGCGGCAGCCCGAGACGTTGTGGTCTGGGCCTAAACAAGGTATGCAAAGGGAATGGAAATCCTTATGCGGTATTTGCTTCCCACAAGAAATACAATTGTTAACTTTTTCTGACATCGGTCTGAGGCAAGAAAAGTTTCCCCAACGGGGTACTTAGCTTTAATGAAGACTTCGGTTTCCAAATTTTTTGTAAATTCAGGAGCTGGCCGACCGGCACTTGCGAACTGCTTCTGCTTCGGGCACCGTGCGGCAAAAAAGACTGAAGAAAATGGTGTCGGCTGTGCCTTATATATTCCTGCCTCGCTGAAGTCAGGAAAGGAAGCGACAACCGACGCCGGACCTAGACTTTGGAATTCGGCCGACCGAGGGACCGCCTGACGGCAGAGAACCCATATGTTATTACTGCAGCTGTATGCACGATGAACATCAGAGAATCTCTTCCATTTACTCTTGTTTAGTTTTGGGATATCTGTCAGACCGGGGAGGAAAGCCTGGGCTAACGGGAATTGGTGAAACCATGCAGTCAACTTCAGGCCTGTAATTCTTGGGTGATCCATCCCCGTGAGATGAGAGAGAAGGTCTGGACTGGAGTAGTATCCAGAGCGGACAGAGAAGGTGAGATCAAAGGAAAGGGAATCACAACTGCTGAGGCCAGAATGGGGCAATGAGAATAACCATGCTCCTCAACCAAAGTGCCTTCTGTATGAATTTGGGAATTAGAGGTATCAGGGGATAAGCATAAAGAACGGAGGGGCAAACATGGACTACAGCATCTCTCAATGACTCTCAAGGAGGAACAATACTGCTGCACTTGTTGCAGGGAGAGGCAAACAGATCACAACAAGGTTGCCCCCATCAATGGAAAATCCTCTTTTTCATTAACTGATTGAAACACCACTTGTGAGTTATCAGAATGGACCTGATGACTTTATCCACTAGCACGTTGGATTTCCCCAGGATGTGTTGCTATAAGAAAGTGGTTGGAGGTGGGAAATCACCCACTGCCATACATTCATTGCCTCTCGACAAAAAGGATAAGATCAGGTTCCCCCCTGTTTGTGGATGTGCCAAACCACAAACATGTTGGTTTGAATCACAATCAACCCGAGAGGAAGGGCATCCTGAAAAATCTGCAACACAAGGAGGCCAGTTTTCATCTCCAAAACACTGATGTGCAAATCGTTCTCTTCTGGGAACCACGTATCTTGGACTGTCCTTCCCTAGAAATGCCCCACCCCAATTGTGAGACAACCAGGGTTACCATGGCTACTGGGGAGGAAAGATAAGAGGATGTCCCTGAGAATAATCATCTGACCCCACCAAAGCAGGTAATCTTTGCGTATTTGAGTAAGTTTGACTGATGAAAGACAAGAGATGATAAAGAATTGACTACTGAACAGCTAATGTCCACTGAAAAATGCACATATAAAAGTGGGCCATAGGAAAGTACAGTTGTGTACACTTACCATAAATGTAGATGTTCGAGTGTATTCACTGTTGCAGTCATCACACTTGGATTATCTGCCTGCAGGTAGCCCTCAGTCGGCCCGAATACCAGAGTCTTAGTATTTCTGTGTTGGATGCCGTCACTTCTTCCATGACGTCAGGTCATCAGGGGTATAAAAAACAGGCAGCCAATGCCATTACATCAGTTTTTCTTGCCCCAAATATCAGGAGCCCCCAAACAGGGAGCTAGTATATGGTAGGGAAAACACCACCAGTAAAACGTAAATACCAATACCATTAGGAATAGCCATAGAGAGGAGAGAGAGAGAGAGAGAGACAGACAAAACCAGGGGGCTGGAGGGTGGGAAACCAGGACTGCAACAGTGAATACATTCGAACATCTACATTTATGGTAAGTGTACACAACTGTACTATGTTCTTCGTGTTTCACTGTTGCAGTCATCACACTTGGGTTGATTTCCAACGGTGAGAAAGGGTGGAGGCAGTCAAGAAGAGTTAGGGCTGGCTAGTAGGCCTTGCAAGACTGCTTTAGCAAATCCTGCCCTGGATTTGGAAAAGATAGGTAAGTGGCAATGATTGATGAAAGTGTGTACAGAACTCCAGGTTGCAGCTTCCAGAATATCCCTGGTAGGGATTCCCCTGAGAAATGCTGTAGAGGTAGAAGTAGCCCTAGTGGAATGTGTTCTGACCCCCTGAGGGGTTGGTTTTCCATGGTGCTTGTAGGAGAAATGGATGCAGTGTGCTACTCATTTGGAAATGGTTTGTTCTGAAATGGCCTTGCCCTCTGCCCCTGTTGCAAAGCTGACTAGCAGCTGGTCAGACTTTCTGAAAATCTTGGTCCTATCAAGGTAAAACCTGAGCTATCTGGGAACGTCCAAAGAGTGTAAGATCCTTTCCCTTTATTCTGAGGGTTAGGGAAGAAGATTGGCAAATGGATGGATTGGTTTAGAGCCACACTGGACACCACCTTAGGCATAAAGGAAGGGTTTAGTCCTGAGGGAAACCCTGTCAGCATGGAAAATAATAAAGGGTTCCACAGCCATCAGTGCCTGTAACTCAGACACTCTTCTAGCTGAAGTGATGGCTAGAAGCAATGCTGTTTTCCAAGAGAGGAATTTTAACTCTGCTGAAGCAGCAGGTTCAAAAGGGGGAAGCGTGTGCTTTTCTAGTACAAAGTTAAGGTCCCAAGCAGGAGTGGGTGCTCTCCTTGGGGGCCTTAAGTTGTTAGCCCCTCTCAGGAACTGTTTGATGAAAGGGTGACAAAAATAGAGGTGGTGCAGTATTGTAATGAGCCGAAATGGCAGAGGCATGAATCTTAATGGAGAAGGATAGGCCTATGTGGAGTAGCTCTGCTAGGTAATCCAGGATTAGAGGCAACTGCTGTGTCCTTTCCTTTAGGCTGAATCCAAGAACAATATCTTTTCAACTTTTCAGCATAGGATTTCCTAGTACTAGGCCTTCCGGCTTCAAGAATGACGTCCAGCACCTGCTTAGGGTTGCTGGTGAAGTATTCAATGAATAAGCCAGGCTACAAGATTTAGGATTTGCAATTGCGGATGAAAAATCTGTCCCTCCTGCTGTGACAGCAAAGTAGGGGTCTGGTGTAAGTGCCAGGGTGGTACCGTTGTCAGGCTGCTCAAGAGTGGGTACCAGTGGTGTGGCCAGTCCGGGACAATCAGAAATGTCCTTGGCCTGTTTTGTTTTATCTTGAGTAGTACTCTTGAGAGAAGGGGCAGAGGGGGAAAGGCATAGATTGATTGGTTTTCCCATTGAAAGGATAGGGCATCCACCTTCCAGGCCCTGCTGTGAGTGTTCCTGGTGTAGAATTTGCTTAACTGGTGGTTGTCTGGGGAGGCAGAGATCCACCTCTGGATCAGAAGGTTGAAGGTGGTGGGCTCCAATTTCCACTTGTGTGGGTCTAGCAGATTCCTGCTTGTCGTCTGCCAGTGAATTTTGTTTGCCTGGCAGGAATGGAGCTTGTAGATGGACTTGGCTGTCCAAAGCCATGTTCCACAGGTCCATGGCTAACCTGCAGAGTGGGTAAGAATGGGTTCCCCCCTGCTTATTTATATACCACATAACTGTGGTGTTGCCTGTTTTTATCAGTTGTCCTAGAAGGATTAGGTATCTTAAAGCTATCAAAGGATTCTCTACAGCTAGCATCTCCTTTTGAGTGATGTGCAGGAGAATTTGCCTTGGGCTCCAGTGGCCTTGAACACATTTGCCAGCCATGTGAGCCCCCTCATGCATAGTCTGATGTGTCTGTGGTCAGGGTTTGGGTGGCATGGGGTTGAGTAAAATGCAGTCCCTTGTTGTGGTTGCATGCTGCTGCCCACCAAAGGAACTCTGCCCAGGTCCTGAGAATGCTGGCACCAAAGACTTAAGAACCACTGAAGTTTCCTCATATGCAGTCTTGCATACGGAATTAGCAGAATACATGAAGCTATGAACCCTAGGGCTTGCAGTATTTTTTCTTGCAGTTAGCTGGGTTCTGGTGGTCATTTGCTTGAAGTAGTCTGTCAGATAGACCTGTTTTTCTGAAGTGAGAAATGCCATTTGGGAAGATGCGTCCAAGCTTGCTCCCAGGAATACAATCTTTTGACTACCAGTTGTGATTTCTTTTTGTTGATGGTGTACCCCAATGAAGTGAGAAGGCTTTTTACAAATGCCAAGTGCTGAAGCAGCAATTCCTGACTGACGTCCAAGTATAGGTTCATAGGTAGGTACTAGGCTATCTGCCTGAAGGCATTTATAAGCCTAGCCAGAATGTGTTGGTTTTCGCCGCCCCCTTAGATTATTTCCCTGTGCCTCTATCCAGCAGAGCCACTGACGTGATCCCGGGCGTAAACTTTATCTCCCAACCACTAGTCAAGGTTTCTCTTGAAGAGCATTAGCAAGGAGCTTTGCCTAATGTAGATTGGAATCTTGTTCCAAAGCATGGGAAGTCTCTGGGACAGGAATCTATCCCTCCAGCACATCCTATTTATTGTTGTGGTGAGGTTTAGATCCCTAGAGCGTGTGGCTCGAGGGGATAAGGTTTTCTTTAGGTGGAGCATGTCCATCAATTCTGGGTTGGACATGGCCTTGGACATGGCCTTGTATGTCAGGCAGAGATCACCTCTGAGTAGGCTGTATGCAACCGAATACAGCTAGAGTTTCTTCAGTCGAGCTGCATAGGGCATCTGTTTGAGGCCAGTGATCCTCTTGGCGAGGTACTTCTGTGTTCTTTCCTGCTGTTGCAGGTGTCTTGTAAGGTACATCCCAAATGGGGCATTGTACTCTATGATGGGTCTGAAGAGTAGAGGGGCACAATGACGTCTTTTGATCTGGATGCAATCCCTTTTGTGATTAGGTGGGCCACATAGGATTTTCTAACCACTTTGGCAATGTGATTATCAAAGGAGAGATGACTATCTACCTGGGTCCCCAGATCCCTTATTACGTTTTCCGCATTTATGGGGCTACCACCTATGTGGTAGTTTGTGTGTACTTTGTTTTTTCCAAAGGGGATGACTATGCACTTTTTGGCATTTACCTTGCGGCCATAATTTTGACAGCAGGTATCCATCTCAGTGAGACCCTTTTGGAGGATGTCTGTGTCAGCCGGAGTGTCAGTTATAGCCCCTAGTTTGCAGTCATCTGCGAACTTGGTCAATCATAGTCCTTCTGTGCTTGCCTGTACCTCTGAGAAGTATATGCCGAACAGGAGGGCTCCTGGGACTGAGCCCTGGGGAACACCACTTGTAACCGGTTTAGAGTCGGACCTAGCTCCTGCAACTCTCACCATATTGGTTCTGTCCGTGAGCCAACTGGCAACCCATCTTGTGACATAGGGGTTTATGTTCAGGCTGGTGAGCTCGTCTATAACACCAGAATGGGGAATGGTGTTGAAGGCTTTTGCGAGGCCTAGGTATGCTGTGTGTACCACCTTTCCCTCGTCTATAGCCTTGGTAACTGTCTCAGAGAAGTCCACCAGCTTTAGGAGGCATGATCTGCCCTTAAAGCCGAACTGGGCAGGGTCCAGTGTTTGGAGGTTCCCAATGTCTCTGTTGAGTTCCATGATAATGCGCTCCATAGCCTTGCAGACCAAGCTAGTCAGGCTTATAGGGCAATAGTTCCCAGGGTCTGTTGTGGCTCCACCTTTGTGGATCAGAAAAACCATTGCTGTGCATCACTCTATGGGTACATAGCCTGTGGAGGGGCTGAGTTTGAACAGTGTGTTTAGGTGAGGGGTTAGTTCGTCTTTGAGCTCGTGTAGGACGCAGCTGGGACACCATCCGGTCCCATTGATGCTGTGTTTTTGGCTTTGGAGAGGACTGATTTAACCTAAGTGTCTGTGATTTCAGGGGCTCTACATTCTTCTGGTATGGTTATGGGCCGTTTTGGGGGTGAGAGAGGAGTGAGGTTTGCACTGAACCTGTCTGCCAGGATATTGGCAATATCGGTTGGTTCAGTGTATTTTGTGCCATTCTGCATTAACTCTGAGCAGATCTGAGCATTGCCACTTAGATTCTTGACATAGCTAAAAAATCCCTTGTGGTTATCTTTGGAGTCCTTGGCAATTTTTCTTTCGAAGCTCGCCTTGGACAAGTTTATGAGGGATAGTAGTTTCTTGCTGATACTGACAGATAGTATGGGTAAATTTGGATATTTCTCTGCCTGCGGTATGCAATGGTCGGAGCCAGGCATTTTGTGAATACCCTGGATGCAGTAGATAAGCCAAAGGGAAGTGCAGAGAAAGTACAGTTTTGTACCTACCATAAATGTAGATGTCCGAACAGGATAGCATCTGCAGTCCTTACAAATGGGTTGTCCTGTCGTCAGGCAGCCCTTCGGTCGGCCGGATTCCAAAGTCTGGGTCTGGCCTCGGCTGGTGTCGCACTTCACCCAACGTCATCTCTGCTGGTCTTCGGGTATAAAGGCATCAGCCGGCGCCATTTTCCTCAGTGTTTCTTGCCCCAGATGCCAGTTGCCCTCTTGGAAAGCTAAATTTTTGGGTAAATGCCAATGTTTCCAAAAAGTAGAAGGCAAACACAAAAAATAAGCATGTATGTACATATATACAAACAAATACACCATAAGAGATCCCCAGCTAGCTATTAGGTGGGCAAATACCCTAGGAGTACCACAGAGGGGAAGGAGGGTGGGTAATCCTGACTGCAGATGCTATCCTGTTCGGACATCTACATTTATGGTAGGTACAAAACTGTACTATGTCCTTCAAGGATGCATCTGCAGTCCTTACAAATGGGTAGAATACCATAGCCAAACTAGGGAGGAGGAAGAAGAATTATGGTGTAGTTAGGATCCCTTGCAAAACAGCAGTGGCAAACCCTGCTCGGGATCTAGAGTATAGAGGTAAGTTATAATGCTTGGCAAATGTATGCACGGAGGTCCAAGTAGCAGCCTCAATAATGTCCTTGGTAGCCACTCCTCGTAAGAAAGCTGTGGTAGTGGCTGTAGCCCTTGTAGAATGAGGCCTTATGTTCTGTGGAATTTGCTTTCCATGGTAGGAGTAACAGAATCTTATGCAATTTCCTATCCACTTGGAGATTGTCTGTTTGGAAATTGCTTTTCCTTCCCTTCCTGTTGCATAAGCTACTAGAAGCTGGTCAGTTTTTCTATTGCCCTTGGTTCTGTCCAGGTAGTAGCGCAACTGTCTATGTACATCCAAGGTATGCAGCAGTCTTTCTCTACTGTTCTGTGGATTGGGAAAGAAGGTAGGTAGGTGGATTGCCTGGTTTAGAGACACTCTGGATACCACCTTAGGCATAAATGTAGGATTAGTTCTCATGGACACTCTATCTTGATGGAAGATTAGGAAGGGTTGTACTGCCATTAAGGCCTGTAGTTCGAAACCCTTCTTGCTGAAGTAATTGCCAGTAGGAAAGCAGTTTTCCAGGATAGGTGTTGAAGATCTGCTGTTGCTGCTGGTTCGAATGGAGGGAGTGTCAATTTTTCTAGCACAAGTTCAAGTCCCATGCTGGTAATGGTGGTTTCCTAGGAGGTTTTACATTCTTGATTCCTCTGAGGAACTGCCTGAGTAGAGGATGTGAGAAGACAGGGGGATCGAAACTGTATTCTGCAGAAATAGCTGATGCATGTATCTTGATGGAGGAATAGGACAGGCCTGTATGGAGAAGCTCTGCCAAATACTCCAGGATGTTGCCAATATCTATCTTTGACACATCTTTCCCTCTTTCAGTACTCCAAATGACAAACCTTTTCCATTTTCCTGCATAGTTCCTTCTTGTTGAAGGTCTGCGGGCCTCAAGGATAATGTCTTTAACCCTTTGGGATAAATCTGGGTTAGTTGGTCTTATGTAATGTTTCAGGCAGTCAGTTGCAGAGTTTTCAGGCTTGGATGCATGATGTTGTAGTCGCTCTGAGTTAACATCAAAGGAATCAGGGGTAGTGTCCACGTTCCCCCCCCGAGACATGCTCCGCAGCAATGGATACCAATGTTGTCTTGGCCAATTTGGAGCTATCAGAATTATCCTTGGACGTTCCTCTTTGATTTTCAGTAGTACCTTGTGCATCAAAGGAAGAGGTGGAAATGCATATGCTGTCAGGCCTTTCCAACTGAAGGATAGAGAGTCCACCTTCCAAGCAAGTGGGTGGTATGTCCTTGTGCAGAATTTCTTGAGCTGGTGATTGAGTGGGGATGCGAATAGGTCTATTTGTGGCATTCCCATTTCTTTGTGATGGCCTTGAAGATGTCCGGTGTAGCATCCATTTGTGAGCATCCGAGGTAGTTCTGCTTAACATGTCTGCTAGGATGTTTTCTTTTCCGGTACAAATATTGCCTGTAACTGAATGTTGTAGCTCAGAGCCATATTCCATAGGTCCAGAGCCATTCGGCATAGGGGTATGAATGAGTGCCTCCCTGTTTGTTGATGTACCACATGACTGTGGTGTTGTCTGTCCTTATCATCAATTGGCCTTCTTTGAGGAATGGTCTGAAATTCTGGATTGCTAGTTTTACTGCCAGCATTTCTTTTTGATTTATGTGCAGGTGCAGCTGATCTGGAGTCCATAATCCTTGAATGCATTTGTCCAGCATGTGGGCCCCCCAACCTAGGTCTGAGGCGTCCGTTGTGATGGTTTGGCTTGTTTGAATGTTGTGGAAGGACAAACCTGGGTTTGACTGGCATGCTTGAGCCCACCATAGGAACTCTTGTTTCAGGCATGGGATTAGTGGTATTTCGGTTTCTAAGCTGTGCCTGTGTTGAGACCATAAATTCTTTATGTACCACTGTAGCTTTCTCATATGCAGTCTGGCATGGGGGACCATGATTATGCAGGATGCCATGAAGCCCAAGGCCTGCAGTACTTTCCTTGCTGTTAGTTTTTTCTGCTTTGTTAATGCCAAGAAGTAAAGAGGAAGTTGTTCTTGTTTTTCTGCAGTTAGGAATGCCATCTGTTTTACTGTGTCCAATTCTGCACCCAAGAATGTTCTTGTTTGGGATGGTATCAGTCTTGACTTTTTTAAATTGACTGTGTATCCCAGGGCTTGTAGTAAGCAAATGACTCTTTGTAAGTCTTGTGTCAGCTTGCTTTTGTTGTCCGCTTGTATCAGGCAGTCGTCCAGTTATGGATAAATTTGGATTCCCTGTAGCCTGCAATGAGCGATTACTGATGCCAGGCATTTCGTGAACACTCTGGACGCAGTAGATAAGCCAAAGGGCAATGCTGAGAATTGATAATGCTCTGATCCTGCAAGAAATCTGAGGTATCTTCTGCAATTTGGTCGTATGGGGACGTGCAGGTATGCCTCCTTGAGATCTAGAGTTACCAGCCAACACTCCTTGCCCAGCATGGGAAGAAGTTGCTGTAGGGTCAGCATTTTGAATTTTGGAACAATGATGAATGTGTTTAAAGCGGACAGGTCGAGAATAGGTCTCCAACTTTTCTTTTCTTGGTACTAGGAAGAGTCTGGAGTAAAATCCTTTGCCCTGTTCTGTAGGTGGTACCCTTTCCACAGCTCTCATCTTTGTTAATTGAGCTATTTGTTTTAGAGCTTCTGTCTTTTGATTTGGTGGTAGGTTTGGCATTCCTCTTTTTACTGGTAAGGTGTGGAAATGAAACCTGTAGCCTTGGTCTATAGTTTGCAAAATCCACTTGTCTCTTGTGATATAGTGCCAATTTTTTGAAAATAAGGCTAACTTTCCGCCTAAGGGTGCTGCTATTTGTTCCCTGGTAGGCGGGTGTCAGAGCCAAGTCACTGTGATTGTCCTGTTGCAGTGGTAGTGGTTGTGTCTGTGCCTCGTTGGTTATTGCCTTGCCACTGGCGTCCTCTGTAGGCACCTCCTCTGGATTGATTTCTGCCTCTGGAGCGTCTATTCCTGCCTCTCTGAGATTTAGAGGAGTCTGGAAAGGACCAATTTTGGAAGGCCAGTTCCTGCTAAACCTTGGGGCTGAACCTGTAAGAAATCTTTAACTGTTTGTACAGATTTTGCCTTCTCTTCCATTTTCTTCATTACTTGTTGGGCAGGAGAACCAAATAGACTGACCTTATCCATAGGAGCATCTAATAGCTTTGCTTTAACATGATCCGCAAGACCTGTTCTTTCAACCATGCATGCCTTCTTATAACTGTGCCAGTCATGGCTGATCTAAATGAAGCCTCCAGTGCATCATAGCCACATTTTAAAGAATGGTTACTAACCTGCTGAATGTTATTCACCATTTCTAAAACATATTTCTTATCTAAGGAATCATCAGAGGACAGTTTCTTAGTTAACTGATCAAGCATAAACTCTTGGTATTGGATCATATGAAACTGACAGTTCAAAGCTCTAGCTGAGAGAGTAGCAGAGGTGTATGCTTTTACCCCATCTCTAAGGACCTGGATTCCCTTTCAGAAGGGAGAGGGTTTTTCGCTGAGGTAGAAGCTACTGCCTTAGGCCCCTGGGAGATAGTCTCAGGATCTGCAAGGGGAGCCTTGTATAAGTGGTGATGAGTGTCCGGTACCCTGTAAAACCTATCGGGCTTGGCAGGGGCTGGAGGTAAAGTATCAGGAGCAGTGCAAACATAATTAAATGCATCATCCACAACAGGAAGAACTGGAGGTATAGCTAAAGGCCTATGTTGCGGTAAGTGTAGAAAGGTCCTAAGCCTTTTTCTTGAATCTGAGAAATCTTGTCCCTGCCATTGGAATTGCTCTCTCATGGCATGTAAGGTTTCCCCAAAGGAAAATTCCTCTGGTGGAGAGGCAGAAGGTATAGATTCTTCAGCATTGGATTCTTCATAAGTAGAAAAAGGAGCCTCTGGATGGTCTGTATTGTCTGAATCATCAGAAGAGTCATCTGAGGACACTGGCTCAGGGGGCTCTGCTCTAGGTCTCTTTTCTGGAGGTTGAGAGGCCCTGTCTGGGTGAGATTGGGATCCCCTTATTAAAGAGATGAGATCCTCTGCCAGAGTAAGCATTTGGGAACTGGAACTGGGCCTGTGAGAGGGGGGCTTAACAGGCACAGACTTAGCAGTTTTGGTTGCTTTAGCCCTGGCAAAGGCCTTTATAGACATGGCTGCAGGAGGCCTAGCAGCACCACGTGCTGGGGTAGAGACATCCAAAGGGATGGTGTCCGATAATTCTAGAGAAACCACATTAGTAGGCAAATCTTCAGAGGCCGATTCAACTAGGGTAGCAGGGGCCTCAGTAGTAGTCATGGATTCGGCTGAAGATTGACCCGTTTGCTCGGTTTCGGCCGAAACCGAGACACTCGCGGTTTGCTTAACCGTGTTTTCGGCCGAAACCGCGGACCGCGAGTGTCGGTCTTTTTCTTTGCGTTTCTTAACAATTTGAGAAGTCGGAGGATCTGACGGCATAATGTACGCCAAATCTGAGCCGAAAAACTGTTCAGCAAACTCCGACCGACGCGTAAGCGTTTGTCGGTTGAAAGAAGCACAGGCTAAACAGGCTGCTACGTCGTGGTCTGGGCCTAAACAAGGTAAGCAGTAAGAGTGGAAATCTTTATGAGGTATTTGTTTCCCACAAGTTAAACAGTTATTCACTTTTTCTGACATCGGCTGAGGCAAGAAAGAGTCCCCAACGGGGTACTTAGCTTTTAGAAGTCTTCAAGTAGTATTCGGTAGTAGTAATCTCTGGATCTGACCGACCGGCACTTGCGAACAGCTTCTGCTTCGGGCGCCACGCGGCAAGAAAGACTGAGGAAAATGGCGTCGGCTGATGCCTTTATACCCGAAGACCAGCAGAGATGACGTCTGGTGAAGTGCGACACCAGCCGAGGCCAGACCCAGACTTTGGAATCCGGCCGACCGAAGGGCTGCCTGACGACAGGACAACCCATTTGTAAGGACTGCAGATGCATCCTTGAAGGACATCTGATATTGCACAGACCCTGCCTGAAATGTAGACATTTCCTGCATGAATTTCTTATGGGGATATGCAGTTAAGCTTCTTTTAATTCTAGGATGACTAACCAGGCATCCTTGGCCAGCATAGGGAGAAGTTGTTGCAGGGTAAGCATCTTGAATTTTGGGACCACCAGGAAGGTGTTGAGAATTGAAAGATCCAGGATACGCTGCCAAGAGCCCTCTTTCCTGAGTACCAGGAATAGTCTGGAGTAGAAACCCTGACCCCTTTGTTCTACTGGAACTGGGTGAATAGCTCTGATATTGAGCAGGGAAAGCACTTGGTTTTGATCCTCTGCCCACTAGTTTGGAGGAAGGTCTGGAAACCTGCTTAGGGTTGGTAGTGACTGAAAATAAAATTTGTACCCCTGGGATACAATGTTGAGGACCCATCGGTCCTGAGTGATGTGCATCCAGTTTTTTGCATGAAGGGCAAGTTTTCCTCCTAGGGGCACAAGCAATTGGGCAGGGCTGGGAAGTAGAGTTGAGAAGTCATTGTGAACTTTTTCCATAGGGAGGTGGCTTACCACTCCCTGTTTTAGTAGTGAGGGCACTTCATTGCTTAGATCTCTGCATACCCCGCGACTGTAGTCTAGGTGGTCTGTTTCCCCTGGGTCTTTTTTGGGAAGGCCTGGAGGGAGCTGGAAAGGACCAATGTTTTGATGGGCAATGCCTACTGAATCTATGTGGCTGCACTTGTAAGAATTCTTTAACAGTTTGCATAGATTTAGCTTTTTCTTCCATCTTTGTAAGAACTTCTGATTTGGCGCCAAACAAACAGTCCTTATTTAAAGGAACGTCTAGTAATTTGGATTTGACATGATCTGGCAAGGTCTGCGCCTTCAGCCAAGCATGTCTTCTCAGTACAGAGCCAGTGGCTGCAGCCCTGCAAGATGCTTCTAGGGCATCAAAACCACACTGCAAAGTATGCTTACTAACTTGGTTTGCAGAATGCATAAGCTCCTGTAAATTTTTATTTTCTGCACAATCTGGAAATATTACCACTTTTTGTTTAATTATTTCCATATGTTGCTGGTACTTCAGCATGTGAAACTGGCAATTCAATGCCCTGATAGCAAGAGTTGCAAAGGTATATACATCCTTACCCCATCTGTCTAAAGCTCTGGAATCCCTGTCCGAAGGGGTAGGATTTTTGGCTGTAGTAGCCTTAATACCTTTAGGTCCCTGGGAAATCATCTCTGGATCAGCAGTAGGATTCTTGAAAAGAAACTTGTGGGAATCAGGCACTCTGTAGTACCTGTCAGGTTTCCTAGGGGCTGGAGATAAGGTGTCTGGAGTAAGACTGGATTCCATGAAAGCATCTGCCACAACATTCAGGACAGGGGGGTATGGCTAAAGGCCTGTGCTGAGGTAGCTCTAAAAATTCTCTGAGTCTCTTTTTGTACTGAGGATAGTCTTGGCATTCCCAATGGAAATGCTCACTTAAAGTATGCAAGGTTTCACCAAAAAAAAATCCTCTGGAGGAGAGACAGAGGGAATGAATTCCTCTGCATCTGAATCCTCATAGGCTGATAAGGGCATGTCCTGATAATCAGATAGGTCAGATTCATCAAACTCCTAGTATGTAGAATCTGAAGGCAACTGAATTCTTTGTCTCTTCGCAGGGGAAGCCTGGCTTCCCCTAATTAGTGTAATAAGGTCATCCGCCATTCTAAGCATTTGTTTTTGTGACATGGGTGCCTGAGCATGCGCTTTGGTCATCAGTTTTCTCGGCGTAGTATGTACTCTGGGACTAAGAAACACGGTAGTTTTGGCTAAAAATGAACGTTGTCTGTTTGATTCGAACATTGGTAGGATGAAAAACACCCTCAGAAGCTGGTGCCTGCACAGCAGCTCTAGACCCATCCAAGGTAGAGACATCTACTGGTTCCATAGTCGAAGAAGCATCTTACCGCATACCGACTCCGAATGGGTCTCAGCAGAGACCTGCAAATCCACAGAAGTGGCCATCAGGGGCTGCAAAGGCGCCTCACTGAGTACCGGTGGACTGGCGACTAGCTTAACGGAAGCATCGTCGGCAATTTTGGACCTATGCGGTCTCTCTCTCTGTCTTTATCCTTACGTTTTTTCGGATGATCGGTAGTAGGATGGCTTACCGAAGCCATTTTGGAATACGGAGATCGAGAGCAAAAGAATTTAGCTACAAAGCCCAACGATGAATGGTTCGGGTGTTAAGGCACAAAACCAACAGCGATGGACGTCGTGGTCTGGGCCTAAACAGGTGACACAGTAAGAATGAAAATCTCTGTGAGGTATTTGCTTCCCATAGGCAAGACAAATAACTTTTTCTGACATCGGTTACAGCAAGAAAAAAGGATCCCCAACAGGGTACTTAGCTTTAGAACGCTTCAGGATTATCAACTCGAAAATGAAAATTTCAGGTAGCGGCCGACTAGCACTTGTGAACAACTACTACTTTGGGCTCCTCATCGGCATGAAAGACTGATATAATGGCGTTGGCTGCCTGTTTTTATACCCTTGACAACCTGATGTCATGGAAGAAGCGACAGCATCCGACACAGAAATACTAAGACTCTGGTATTCGGGCCAACTGAGAGCTACCTGCAGACAGATAACCCAAGTGTGATGACTGCAACAGTGAAACATGAAAAAAGTACAGTTTTGTACCTAAAATAAATGTAGATGTCCGAACAGGATAGCATCTGCAGTCATAACAAATGGGTTGTCCTGTCGTCAGGCAGCCCTTCAGTCGGCCGGATTCCAAAGTCCGGGTCCGGCTTCGGCTGATGTCGCACTTCACCCGACGTCATCTCTGCTGGTCTTCGGGTATAAAGGCATCAGCCGACGCCATTTTCCTCAGTGTTTCTTGCCCCAGATGCCAGTTGCCCTCTTGGAAAGCTAAATTTTGGATAAATGCCAATGTTTCCAAAAAAGTAGAAGGCAAACACAAAAATAAGCATGTAGGTACATATATACAAACAAATACACCATAAGAGACTCCCCCCAGCTAGCTATTAGGAGGGGAAATACCCTAGGAGTACGACAGAGGGGAAGGAGGGTGTAATCCTGACTGCAGATGCTATCCTGTTCGGACATCTACATTTATGGTAGGTACAAAACTGTACTATGTCCTTCAAGGTAGCATCTGCAGTCATAACAAATGGGTAGAATACCATAGCCAACTAGGGGTGGAGGAAGAAAAATTATGGTGTAGTTAGGATCCCTTGCAGTACAGCAGTGGCAAACCCTGCTCGGGATCTAGAGTATAGAGGTAAATTATAATGCTTGGCAAATGTATGCACGGAGGTCCAAGTAGCCACCTCAATAATGTCCTTGGTTGCCACTCCTCGTAAGAAAGCTGTGGTAGTGTCTGTAGCCCTTGTAGAATGAGGTCTTATGTTCTGTGGAATTGGTTTTCCATGGTAGGAGTAACAGAATCTTATGCAATTTGCTATCCATTTGGAGATTGTCTGTTTGGAAATTGCTTTTCCTTCCCTTCCTGTTGCATAGGCTACTAAAAGCTGGTCAGTTTTTCTGTTACCTTTGGTTCTGTCCAGGTAGTAGCGTAACTGTCTATGTACATCCAAGGTATGCAGCAGTCTTTCCCCCCTGTTCTGTGGATTGGGAAAGAAGGTGGGTAGGTGGATTGCCTGGTTTAAAGACACTCTGGATACCACCTTAGGCATAAATGTAGGATTAGTTCTCATGGAGACCCTGTCTTGATGGAAGATTAGGAAGGGTTGTACTGCCATTAAGGCCTGTAGTTCTGAAACCCTCCTTGCTGAAGTAATTGCCAGTAGGAAAGCAGTTTTCCATGATAGGTGTTGAAGATCTGCTGTTGCTGCTGGTTCAAATGGTAGGAGTGTCAATTTTTCTAGCACAAAGTTCAAGTCCCATGCTGGTAATGGTGGTTTCCTAGGAGGTTTTACATTCTTGATTCCTCTGAGGAACTGCCTGAGTAGAGGATCACGCTAAAAGACAGGTGGATCAAGCTGTATTCTGCTGAAATAGCTGATGCCTGTATCTTGATGGAGGAATAAGACAGGCCTGTATGTAGAAGCTCTGCCAAGTACTCCAGGATGTTAGCAATATCTATGTTCGACACATCTTTTCCTCTTTCAGTACTCCAAATTACAAACCTTTTCCATTTTCCTGCATAGTTCCTTCTTGTTGAAGGTCTGCGGCTTCAAGGATAATGTCTTTAACCCTTTGGGATAGGTCTGGGTTAGTTGCTGCTATGTGATGTTCCAGGCAGTCAGTTGCAATGTTTTTAGGTTTGGGTGCATGATGTTGTAGTTGTTCTGAGTTAACATCAAAGGCATCAGGGTATTGACCACATTCTCCCGAGACATGCTCCTCAGCAATGGGTACCAGTGTTGTCTTGGCCAATTCGGAGCTATCAGGATTATCCTTGGACGTTCCTCTTTGATTTTCAGTAGTACCTTGTGCATCAAAGGAAGAGGTGGAAATGCATATGCTGTCAGGCCTTTCCAACTGAAGGATAGAGAGTCCACCTTCCATGCAAGTGGGTGGCATGTCCTTGTGCAGAATTTTTTGAGCTGGTGATGCGAATAGGTCTATTTGTGGCATTCCCCATTTCTTTGTGATGGCCTTGAAGATGTCCGGGTGTAGCATCCATTCGTGAGCATCCGAGGTGGTTCTGCTTAACATGTCTGCTAGGGTGTTTTCTTTTCCCGGCACAAACATTGCCTGTAACGGGATGTTGTAGCTCAGAGCCATATTCCAAAGGTCCAGAGTCATTCTGCATAGGGGGTATGAATGAGTGCCTCCTTGTTTGTTGATGTACCACATGACTGTGGTGTTGTCTGTCCTTATCATTAAATGGCCTTCTCTGAGGAATGGTCTGAATTTCTGTATTGCTAGTTTTACTGCCAGCATTTCTTTTTGGTTTATGTGCAGGTGCAGCTGGTCTTGAGTCCACAATCCTTGTATGCATTTGTCCAACATGTGCGCACCAGCCTAGGTCTGAGGCGTCCGTTGTGATGGTTTGGCTTGCTTGAAAGTTGTGGAAGGGTAAGCCTGGGTTTGACTGGCATGCTTGAGCCCACCATAGGAACTCCTGTTTCAGGCATGGGATTAGTGGGATTTCGTTTCTAAGCTGTGCCTGTGTTGAGACCATAAATTCTTTAGGTACCACTGTAGCTTTCTCATATGCAGTCTGGCATGTGGGACCAAGATTATGCATGATGCCATGAAGCCCAAGGCCTGCAGTACTTTTCTTGCTGTTAGTTTGTTCTGCTTTGTTAATGCCAAGAAGTAAAGAGGGAGTTGTTTTTGTTTTTCTGCAGTTAGGAATGCCATTTGTTTTACTGTGTCCAAATCCACACCCAAGAATGTTCTTGTTTGGGATGGTATCAGTCTTGACTTTTGTAAATTGACTGTGTATCCCAGGGCTTGTAGTAAGCAAATGACTCTTTGTAGATCTGTTGTCAGCTTGCTTTTGTTGTCCGCTTGTAACAGGCAGTCGTCCAGGTATGGATAAATTTGTATTCCCTGTAGCCTGCAGTGAGCGATTACTAATGCCAGGCATTTTGTGAATACTCTGGGCGCAGTAGATAAGCCAAAAGGCAATGCTGAGAATTGATAATGCTCTGATCCTGCAAGAAATCTGAGGTATCTTCTGCAATTTGGTCGTATGGGGACGTGCAGGTATGCCTCCTTGAGATCTAGAGTTACCAGCCAACACTCCTTGCCCAGCATGGGAAGAAGTTGCTGTAGGGTCAGCATTTTGAATTTTGGGACAATGATGTATGTGTTTAAGACGGACAGGTCGAGAATAGGTCTCCAACTTTTCTCTTTTCTTGGTACTAGGAAGAGTCTGGAGTAGAATCCTTTGCCCTGTTCTGTTATTGGTACTCTTTCCACAGCTCTCATCTTTGTTAATTCTGCTATCTGCTTTAGAGCTTCTGTTTTTTGATTTGGAGGTAGGTTTGGCATTCCTCTTTTTACTGGTAAGGTGTGGAAGTGGAACCTGTAGCCTTGGTCTATGGTTTGCAAAATCCACTTGTCTTTTGTGATACAGTGCCAGTTTTTCAAAAATAAGGCTAACTTTCCGCCTAAAGGTGCTGCTATTTGCTCCCTGGTAGGCGGTGTCAGAGCCATGTCACTGTGATTGTCCTGTTGTAGTGGCAGTGGTTGTGTCTGTGCTTCGGTTATTGCCTTGCCACTGTCGTCCTCTGTAGGCACCTCCTCTGGATTGGTTTCTGCCTCTAGAGCGTCTATTCCTGCCTCTTTGAGATTTTGAGGAGTCTGGAAAGGACCAATTTTTGGCAGGCCAGTTCCTGCTAAACCTTGGGGGCTGAACCTGTAAGAAATCCTTAACTGTTTGTACAGATTTTGCCTTTTCTTCCATTTTCTTCATTACTTGCTGAGCAGGTGTACCAAATAGACTGGCCTTATCCATAGGAGCATCTAACAGCTTTGCTTTAACATGATCCGGCAAGACCTGTTCTTTCAACCATGCATGCCTTCTTATCACTGTGCCAGTCATGGCTGATCTAAATGAAGCCTCCAGTGCATCATAGCCACATTTTAAAGAATGGTTACTAACCTGTTGGATGTTATTCACCATTTCTAAAACATATTTCTTATCTAAGGAGTCATCAAGGACAGCTTCTTAGTTAACTGATCAAGCATAAACTCTTGGTATTGGATCATATGAAACTGACAGTTTAAAGCTCTAGCTGAGAGAGTAGCAGAGGTGTAAACTTTTTCCCCATCTCTAAGGACCTGGATTCCCTTTCAGAAGGAGTAGGTTTTTTTGCTGAGGTCGAGGCTACTGCCTTAGGCCCCTGGGATATAGTCTCAGGATCTGCAAGTGGGGCCTTGTATAGGTGGTGATGAGTGTCTGGCACCCTGTAAAATCTATCTGGTTTGGCAGGGGCTGGAGGTAAAGTATCAGGAGCAGTGCAAACATCATTAAATGCATCATCCACAACAGGCAGTACTGGAGGTATAGCTAAGGGCCTATGTTGTGGTAAGTGCAGAAATGTCCTAAGCCTTTTTCTTGAATCTGAGAAATCTTGTCCCTGCCATTGGAATTGTTCTCTCATGGCATGTAAGGTTTCCCCAAAGGAAAATTCCTCTGGCGGAGAGGCAGATGGAATGGATTCTTCAGCATCGGAATCTTCATATGTAGACAAAGGAGCCTCTGGCTGGTCTGTAATGTCTGAGTCATCCGCAGAATCATCAGAGGACACTGGCTCGGGGGCTCTGCTCTAGATCTCTTTTCTGGTGGCTGAGAGGCCCTGTCTGGGTGAGATTGGGATCCCCTAATTAAGGATATTAAATCCTCTGCCAGAGTAAGCATTTGTGAACTAGAAGTGGGCCTGTGTGAGGGGGCTTAACAGGCACTGATTTAACAGTTTTGGCTGCTTTAGCCCTGGCAAAGGCCTTAATAGACATGGCTGCAGGAGGCCTAGCAGCACCACGTGCTGGGGTAGAGACATCCAAAGGGATGGTGTCTGATAAATCACTAGGAACCACAGTAGTAGGCAAAACTTCTGAGGCCGATTCAACTAAGGTAGCAGGAGCCTCAGTAGTAGTCATGGATTCGGCTGAAGATTGACCAGTTTTCTCGGTTTCTGCCGAAACCGAGACACTTGCGGCTTGCTTAACCGTGGTTTCGCCGAAACCGCGAACCGCGAGTGTCGGTCTTTTCTTTGCTTTTAACAATTTGGGTAGTCGGAGGATCCGACGGCATAATGTACGCAAAATCTGAGCCGAAAACTGTTCAGCAAACTCGAACGACGCCTAAGCCGCTCGTCGGTTGAAGGAAGCACAGGCGAACAGGCTGCTATGTCGTGGTCTGGGCCTAAGCAAGGCAGACAGTAAGAGTGGAAATCTTTATGAGGTATTTGTTTCCCACAAGTTAAACAGTTATTGACTTTTTCTGACATCGGCTGAGGCAAGAAAGAGTCCCCAACGGGTACTTAGCTTTTAGAAGTCTTCAAGTAGTATTCGGTAGTAGTAATCTCTGGATCTGACCGACCGGCACTTGCGAACAGCTTCTGCTTCGGCGCCACGCCGCAAGAAAGACTGAGGAAAATGGCGTCGGCTGATGCCTTTATACCCGAAGACCAGCAGAGATGACGTTGGGTGAAGTGCGACATCAGCCGAAGCCGGACCCAGACTTTGGAATCCGGCCGACCGAAGGGCTGCCTGACGACAGGACAACCCATTTGTTATGACTGCAGATGCTACCTTGAAGGACATCATCCAAGGTTATGCCTGTTGCCACCAACCCTAAAGTCTGCTAGAATTAGTCTGGCTGGAGAAGAAGGGTGTGAGATAACTTGTTCTACTTGGCAACTGATGGCCCATACTCAGTTTGGTGGAAGGGAGGCTGACTGTCTAAATGAGCACCTATAAACCACAGGCTCTGAACAGGTTGAATATGTGAATGCAAAGGTTAACTAAGATGCCTAGGGAATGACATAACTGGAGCTAGTACCCTGGAGTTCTTGAGGGGACTCCTGGTTGGGGCAGTAAGGAGCCAGTTGTCTAGTTATGGAAACACTCAAGTCCTAGCAGTCTCAGATGAGTTGCTACCACTGTCATACATTTGATAAACACCCTGAGGGCTGTGGGGAGAGCAAATGGCAGGACTCTGAATAGACAGTGACTAGCCCCCAGCCAAAAGTGCAGGTATCTTTGTGTGTGTCTGTTCACTTTGATGTGACAGCATGCAGCCTGAAGATCAATGGAACACATCCAATTGTCCTTTCACAGAAATACCAAAATGGATTGAACCATGAATATTCAGAACTTTGAGTTCTTATTCAAATCCCTTTGCAGCCTGGTGAAATGTGCCAAATAGTTCAGTGACCTTAAGGCAAACGTCTCTGAAGCATACATGCACTTCCTGAATCTGTCTAGGGCATTGGACAGATTCAGGAAGTGCATTTATGCCTCAGCGACCTTTGCCAAACAGTGCAGTGACCATAAGGCAATGCACTGGACTCTCTACTAGTAGAAAGGATAGAGAAGCCCTGTTCTGCCAACTCTTTCTTAGTGGCTGCCACCGCAACCATGGCATCCAAGGGGACCCCCTTGCTCCAGTGGGGTCTGTCCTTAGGGGGAGCAAGGAACTTATCAGGAGGGCAGGTGATGGGTTCTACAGTGTGCAGTTTCTTCCATTCCTGGCCAGAAACTAGATCTATAAGGTCATCAGCCAGGGTAGTCACAAAGATGTAGACAGACCAGACCCAAAAGCTTCCAGGAACACTGACTCCTCCTGAGAAGGAAAATCAGACACAACACACCTTTTTATCTGAGCCCCCTCTCCTTCATCAAAGTCAGTGTCTTTGGTGAAATACTCCTGAGGGGAGTCTATGTGCCTCTTCTTGCATGTTCTCTTGTGGGGAACCTCCTCAGTAGGGTGGTCTGGAGAGGTGTCTGAAGAGGGGAAGTCCTCGAAGGGGACTGTCTGGATGCTCAGTAAGGTGTAAGGGTCAGAACTTGGACACAATTGTGGCAGGGCTGTAGGATCGAAAGAAGAAACAGTTGTGTCTCTCATATGAGAGACTACCGTCTGCACCACCACATAAGCAGAATGACGAGGAGACACCATAGCTGGTCAAACTGGTGCCGAAGCTCCAGATGCTACCATGCGTGACCCTGTCCAGATCCCTGCCTTGAAGGGGGGGATTGGACTTGAGCTGTCCAATGCCAAAGCCCCGAGGGGCAGGGACAGCTCCAACAACCTCAGAGTCAAATCAAGCCCTCCAGACTCAGCATCAATGCTTTGGATTCAAGACTAATCCCGATCAAAGGAAATCACCACTGGACAAGTCAGAGATGCAGTCAGAGTAGAAGACACGGCTGTCTTCGGATCCAACACTAGTGCTCCCAGTGTTCTCAGATCTGAAGGCTTCAAAACTGCCACAGGAATCAGAGAAGAAATTACAGTGTGGGAAACTGAGGCTCGTGGATACAATGGGAGATGGAGCCAGGAAAACCTCATATGAATCTGAGCTCTGAGGAACTTCCTCATCATCCTAGCCACTTTGGCTTCAGAAAGGCTCCTGGAGGACCTGATGGAGAATAGTGGCAGACAGGGGCACAGACTCTCGCCTCAGGGTTTCTTGTAGGAAGAGAGAATGGAGTTAATGAGAAACAGGCTACAGAGAGAACCCTGGGGACTGGGTCTCGGAGACTTAGATTTGTCAAGTGTCGGGATCCAAGGGTATCACATCTGTGTGTCTACGACTTGGATCCAAGGGTGTCAGATCCAACTTCTTCTGAATTTTGGTATGGGGTTCCAAAGTTGAAGCTGACTTTGGAGAGCAAGTGGGAGACTGCTTCACGGTTTCTTTTGCCTCCAAAGAGGCCTTAAGTGTTTTTACAAAGAGTTTGAAAGAGAAAACAAAGAGGAGGATGGTAACAAGCACTTTACAATCAGTTTGATATGTTGGTTGCTTGGGCCCTAGAACTGAAACCAGAACAAATTGAACACTCAGTATTTAAATAGGACTCACCCAGACAGTAAACGTACTCCCTATGGGCATCAGAATTAGGGATCTTTTGCCCACAGGAAGTGCATTTCTTTAAACCCAGTGGGTATGTCAGCCATAGCAACAAAAAAGGAACAGGATGACAAACACAGAACATATATATGTTTTTAGAACCATCAACAATGGTAGCGGAAAGGAATTACCATCTGAAGGGTAGGAAGAGACAGCAGGAGAGAATAAGGGAAGTACCAACAATGGTACAGAGAACTGTCAAAGGTAGAAGAGAAAAACTATAAATCTAACACGAAAGAACCAAAAAACTAAGGCAAGGGAGGAACACGTGATTAAGAAAGATAACGCTGTAATAAACTTAAAAAATAAATCAGAAAAACTACAGCTCAAAGCTGAGAGAGAAGGATCCACATCTGAAGCAATAGGGCAGAAAACAAGGTACTGCATTGTGACTAAGGCATTATGGGTAAAGTGAGGAGCTCAAGGTAAATGTGGCTGAGCCGGATCCAAGACCAATCAATTGAGAAATGAACAAAAAGGACAACATCTGATGAAAGTAATAAGATCTGGAAAGTTTTGTTTAAGCGTTTTAAAAGGGGGGAGGCACCAACATCCTGGAAAAAGCTGTGGTGGTAAAGAAGATAAAGACCCTTCTGATCCAGATTCATACAGGCCCACTTCAAAGTGTTTATGTCTAGAATGGCTACAAGAATGGCAAAGGTGATGCCAAAATTGATAGATGTGGACCATTTTTTTTTTTTGAGAAAAGGCAAAGATTTAACATCAATACAACTATGAAACACATGGAAGCAGATTGTAAGGGTCTTGATGCAGAAAAAGCATTTGACAGAGTATGCTAGGATTTTATGAGTAGGGCAATGGGAGCACTTACATTTCCTGATACAATAATAAGGTTAATTAGAAGGATATATGAGTTATCAGAGCCAAAAATCAAAGTGGGAGGTTTCCTCTCTGATAAGTTGTGTTTGAATAGAGGAACACGGCAGAGGTTTCATCTTTCTCATTTGTTATTTGCAGTATATTTAAATTAAAGCCACTGGCAAAGAAAATAAGGGACTCAGAAATTCAAGGTGATTAATTGGTATGATGTTCACGAAAAGTAGGCTTTATTTGCAGATATTTTGTAGCTGATGGAACCAGAAAAGAACATGTCAGTGTTGTGGAACATCCTGAGACAGGTCTGTTTTTTACCCCAAAATATAAAATAAAGGCTACAGCTATAAACTGTGTGCTCACACATGAACTGGTTCAATACCCATATTTATGGGATCATGATAAAAAATAGCATTTTGGAGTATACATTAAAAAGGATTCTGTTATGGCAGTTAAGGAAATGTGGAAAGAGATTCAACAAAAGATAGCACAAAAATTGAGAAACTGAAATGTCTTGCCTACAGATATGGATAGTAAAATACAAGCAGTAAATATGTTTTTAGTCCCTTTAGTTTTATACACAGGCCAAGCATATTTTTATCAACCAAAGGAGAAGTTGTGGATAGTAATTAATAAGGAGTTGAAGGATTTTATTTGAAAGGGGAAGAGGGCAACAGTCAAGTGAGACAGCTGATCCTCCCAACAGAACACAGGTTTAGGATAACCTGATTTGAATGAATATTTTTCAGAGCTACACAGTTGTCTTTTATACAAGCAGAAAGCTTCATTTCAAAGCAAAAACAGATGATCATGAAGCAGGGGATAATTCAAAACATAAGAAAAAAAAATGAATTTTGGACACAGATCCTTAAGGAGAATAACAGTCACACAGAATACTACTATATTCATAAAACAGCAGAAAGTACACTAAGAACTAAAACAACACGGGAATGGAGAAATATTCTGGCAAAAGTGATGACTGAAATTAGGGATACAGAGAATACGCAAGAAGGGGCTGAAATTTAACCGATGAAGCTGGAAAAGGAAACAAGGTATGGTAACAAATAATCTGAGCGAGAAAGGTAACAGAATGTTAAGAGGCCAAAAAGACATCTGGATTGCAGGTTAGTGACTGCCTTCCCTATCAGAGCCTGATAGAATATAGGCAAAGAGAAAGGAATAAGGGGATCCTAAATGGAAAAATGTCACTGGTTGAGTTTTTAATTGAATCTAAACAGAAGCTGCTGTTAAAAAAAGGATAATTAGTAGGGCGTATAAAATACTGTATAACTATAGGAATCAATCAGAAGAGGTCAGAAAAGATAGGGAAGAAAGATTAGATATGAGATTCACAAACAAACAATGGGAGGACATATGCATGGTTCCCAAATATGCAACAAAATCTAGAAGACTGAGGATTTTTTACCTGGAAGTGTTTGTATGGATACTTTTAAACCCAAAGCTGATTTCTTCCTCAGGTAGATGGCAAATGTTGGAGGTTCAATGGGGAAGACAGAGATACATGGGAGCATATGTTCTCGGAGTATAATGGTGGGCAGGCTATAAAAATTCCCCTACAGAGTTCTCTGTCAGGAGTACTTAGCGAGCAAATGAATGTAAAGTACAATTGTGTAAACTTACCATAAATGTAGATGTTCGAGTCTATTCACTGTAGCAGTCATCACATTTGGGTCATCCGCTTGCAGTAGCCCTCAGTCGGCCTGACTAACAAAGTCTTGGGTGCTGTGGTTGCTGTCCTTTCTTCCACGACGTCAGGTTGTCAGGGGTATAAAACATGCAGCCGAAGCCATTACATCAGTTTTTCTTGCCCCAGATGTCAGGTGCCCCCCTAATGGGAAGCCATTAAATCTATAAATATATAAGTTTATACCTACAACAAAAAAGCAAATACACCAAAAGCTTTTGAGCATAGTAAATTAGGGTAGAGGTATAGCCAAAAGAAGAAAGGGGGCTGGAGGGAGGGTAACCAGGACTGCAACAATGAATACACTTGAACATCTACATTTACGGTAAGTGTACACAACTGTACTATGTTCTTCGTGTTTCACTGCTGCAGTCATCACATTTCGGTAGATTCCCAAAGCTAAGGATGGGGGGAGGAATTTAAATAGCATTAGGACAAGCGAGAAGGCCCTGCAAGACTGCAGTGGCAAAGCCAGCTCTGGATTTAGAGAAAATTGGCAGATGGTAATGCTTGGTGAAAGTATGTACTGAACTCCAGGTAGCAGCTTCTAGGATGTCCCTGGTAGGGACACCTCTGAGAACGGCTGTAGAGGGAGATGCAGCCCTGGTTGAGTGGGGTCTCATCCCCTGTGGGATAGGTTTTCCATGGTGCTTGTAGTAGAAATGAATGCAATGGCCTATCCATTTGGAAATGGTTTGCTTTGAAATAGCCTTCCCCCCCTGCCCCTACAGCAAATGCCACCAGCAGTTGGTCAGATTTCTTTTGAGGTTTAGTCCTGTCCCTAAGTTGTCTGTGCACATCTAAAGAGTGCAGTATCCGTTCCCCTTTGTTCTGCGGGTTGGGAAAGAAGGCTTGCAAATGAATGGGCTGATTAAGGACCACATTGGATACCACCTTGGGCATGAAGGATTGGTCCTGAGGAACACCCTGTCTGCATGAAAGATGATGAAAGGCTCCACTGCCAAGAGGGCCTGTAATTCAGATACCTTCTTGCCGAAGTGATTGCTAAAAGGAAAGCTGTTTCCCAAGAGAGGAATTTTAAATCCGCAGTGGCAGCTGGCTCGAAAGGAGGAAGGGTGAGTTTTTCCAATACAAAGTTGAGGTCCCAGGCTGGAGTAGGGGCTCTTCTGGGTGGTCATAGATTTTTGGCCCCTCTGAGGAACTGCTTAAGCAGTGGATGAGAGAAGAGGGGAGGTTCTGTGTTATAATGACCTGAAATGGCTGAGGCGTGAATTTTGATGGAGGAGAAAGGCCTTGTGAAGCATCTCAGTTAAGTATTGTAAAATCTGAGGTAAACTGGGCACTGCTGTGCATATCCCTTGAGAGTGGTTCCAGGCAAAGAATCCTTTCCATTTTTCAGCATAAGATTTTCTAGTACTAGGCCTCATTGTCTCTAAAATGATATCCATCACTGATTTACTGAGAGATGGTAAAGGAGAGATTAGGTAATTAGCCAGGCTGCTAGGTTCAGTGTATGAAGCTGAGGGTGCAGAATCTGGTTCTCCTGCTGAGACAATACGGTAGGAGTCTGAGGCAGGTGCCATGGGGCCAAAAGTGACATACTGCGCAAGAGGGGGTACCAGTGTTGGCGTGGCCAGTCTGGTGCAATCAAAATCATCCTTGGTTGGTCTTGTTTGATCTTTAGTAGTACTTTGGAGAGCAGAGGCAGAAGAGGAAAGGCATAAACTTATAGGTTTTTTCAGCTAAGGGACAGAGCATCCACTTTCCAAGTTTGTTTATGGGGAGTCCTTGTGCAAAATTTGTCCAATTGATAGCTCTGGGGGGAGGCAAATAGGTCTATATCTGGGCTCCCCCATTTGCTTGTCAACATGTTGAAAATCCTTGGTTCCAGCTTCCACCCGTGTGGGTCCATGAGGTTTCTGCTTACTTCGTCTGCCAGTGTATTCAGTTTTCCTGGCAGGAATTGAGCTTGTAGATGCACTTGGTAGTTCAGGGCTGTGTTCCACAATGCCATGGCTAGTCTGCATAGGGTGTAAAAATGTGTACCCCCCTGCTTGTTTATGTACCACATAACAGCGGTGTTGTCCGTCTTTACCATTAATTGTCCTGGAAGAATGTGGTCCTTTAAGGCTGTCAGGCATGCTGTACAGCTAACATTTCTTTTTGACTGGTATGCAAGTGCATTTGACTTGGGTTCCATTTGCCCTGAATGCACTTCCCTGCCAGGTGAGCCCCCCCATGCACAATTTGATGCATCTGTTGTTAGGGTTTGGGCGGCAGGGGGTGGTGTGAATGGTAGTCCCTTGTTTTTGGTGGCAGACCTCTGCCCACCAAAGAAAGTCTAGGCGTAGGCAAGGTATGATAGCAATCACTGCTTCTAGATCCTGAGAATGTTGACACCATAGGCTTTTTAGATACCAGTGTAGTTTCCTCATATGTAGTCTTGCATATGGAATCAGAAGAATGCAGGAGGCCATGAACCCCAAGGCTTGTAGTATTTGCCTTGCAAATAGCAGGGTTTTTGTGGCCACTTGTTTGAAGTAGGTTGTCAAATTAATTTGTTTCTCTGGCATGAGAAAAGCCTTCTGGGAAGTTGTATTCAAGCTTGCTCCCAGGAATATGATTTGTTGACAGGGTACCAGGTATGATTTATTTTCGTTTACGGTGTACCCCAGACAAGTTAGCACCCTTTGTACAAAGGCCAGACGATTCAAAAGTATGTCCTGGCTTTCTGCCTGAATTAAACAATCACTCAGGTATGGGTATATGGGTATATTTGAATATTTCTTTGCCTGCAAAATGCGATGACTGGGGCTAAGCACGGCGAATAACCTGGGCGCAGTAGATAAGCCAAAGGGCAGTGCAGAGAACTGGTAGTGATTGTAGCCTGCTTTGAAGCGTAGGTATCTTTTGCAAGATTCCCAGATTGGGATGTGCAGGTATGCTTCCTGTAAATCGAGTGTTACCATCCAGGCATCTTTTCCTAGCATAGGGAGCAACAGGTGAAGAGTCAGCATCTTGAATTTTGGAATCACCAAAAAAGTGTTTAGAGTAGACAAGTCCAGAATAGGATGCCATGAATTGTCTTTTCTGGGTACCAGGAAAAGTCTTTGAGTAGAAACCTTGTCCTTTTTCTTCTTCTGGTACAGTTTGAATAGCCTTTATGTTTAAATGAGAGAGTATTTGCTTTTGAGCCTCTGCCCACTGATTTGGAGGTAGATCTGGCCAACCTTTTGGCGTTGGTAATGTATGGAAGTGAAATCTGTATCCTTGGACACTATATTTAAAACGCATTTGTCCTGGATAATGTGTTCCCAGTTTTTGGCCTGCAGACCAATCTTTCCCTTTAAAGGAGCATTCAGTTGAGAAATGCTTGGAAATTTTAAAATCAAGTCATTCAGACAGTTTTCCACAAAGGGGAGACTTACTGCTCCCAGGTTTGTAAGGGGAAGCCCCCCACTGCTTAGTCTTGTGCGTACCCTGGGACTGAAACCTGGGATTTCTGTTGTGTCTGGGTTTGGATTGAGAAGGCCTGGAAGGAGCCGGAAAGGGACAATTCTTAGAGGGCCAATGCCTACTAAATCTTGGAGGCTGAACTTGTAAGAAATCTTTAACAGTTTGCATTGATTTAGCTTTATCTTCCATCCTTTTAAGAACTTCCTCAGCTTGGTTGCCAAACAGGTGGTCCTGATTTAAGAGAGCATCCAACAGTTTAGTTTTAACATGATCAGGCAAAGATTGCTCTTTAAGCCAGGCATGCCTTCTGAGTACAGACCCAGTGACAGCAGCCCTGCAAGAGGCCTCTAAAGAATCAAACCCACACTGCAAAGTATGCTTTCCAACCCGTTCAGCAGAATGCATTAAATCCTGTAATTCCTTATTTTTAGCACAGACACGAATCAACATAATTTTCTGTTTAAGCAATCCAATAATATGTTGTTGATACTTTAACATATGAAACTGGCAGTTTAACGCCCTAATGAAGTGTAAACTTTCTTACCCCATCTATCCAGCGTCCTGGAGTCTCTATCAGAAGGGGTAGGGTTTTGGCCCCTGTGAAATAGTCTCTGGATCCGCAATAGGATTTTTAAAAAGGAACTTGTGAGAATCAGGAACCCTGTAGTATTGTCAGGTTTTCTGGGATCAAGAGGCAAAGAATCAGGGGCCAAACTAGTTTCCAAAAAGGCATCATCGACAATGTCTAGTACAGGAGGTATAGCTAAAGGCCTATGCTGAGGCAAGAGTAAGAAATCCCTAAGCCTCTTTTTCGAATCAGAAAAATCCTGGCTTTCCCAGTGGAAATGCTCCCTTAGAGGGTGAAAAGTTTCACCAAAAGAAAAATCCTCTGGAGGGGAAGCAGAGGGAATAGAGTCCTCTGCATCAGAATCCTCATAAGTAAAGGTAACTCCAGATCATTAGAAAAATCAGAATCCTGGTCAGAAGATTCATAAACAATTTCAGTCCTAGGTCTCTTAGAAGAGGGAGGCTTGCTTTCCATGATTAAAGTTAGAGCTTCAGCCATTCTTATTTGTTTTTTAGGCATAGAGGCCTGGGCATCAGTTTTCTAGGCATGGTTCGAGGTTTAGGCCTTAAAGAAGGAGGCGGCATCGGTTTAATATGCAAGTCAGTAAGCTTGAATACACCCTCAGAAGCCAGTGCCTGCACAGCAACTCTGGACCCATCCAAGGTAGACACATCCGCAGGTTCCACAGTTGAAGCATCTCGCGGCATACCGGACTCCGAATGGATCTCAGTAGAGGGCCTGTGAATCAGAAGTAGCAGGTATCAGGGGCTGCAAAAGCACTTCACTGAGTACCAGCGAACTGGCGACTGGCTTAGGAGAAGCGTCGTCGGCAGCTTTGGACCTAGGCGGCCTGTCTCTTGTCTTTATCCTTACGTTTTTTTCGGAATTCCGGTAGTCGGATGGCTTACCGACAACATTTCTGGATAATTGAACCGAGAACCAAAATATTTAGAGGCGAAAATATATCGACGATGGATAGTGCGTTGATTAAATAAAGCACAGAACCGACAGCAAGGTACGTTGTGGTCAGGGCCTAGGCAAGGAATACAGTACGAATGAAAATCTTTGCGAGGTATTTGCTTTCCACAAGAAATGCAATTAACATTTACTGACATCAGTAAGGAGCAAGAAAAAGTTTCCCCAATGGGGTACTTAGCTTTAGTTGAAGCCTTCGGTTCTGAAACTCGAAAACAAAAATTTCAGGAGTCGCCTGACCGGCACTTGCAAACTGCCTCTGCTTCAGGCACCGCACGGCAAGACTGACTGATGTAATGGCGTTGGCTGCATGTTTTATACCCCTGACGTCATGGAAGAAGGGACAGCAACTGATGCAGGGCCAAAGACTTTGTTAGTCAGGCCGACTGAGGGCTACTGCAAGCGGATGACCCTCCTAAACGCAAAAAAAAACCCACTTACTTTTTAGGCCTACTACCAGATCCCCTACATTAGATTTCACTATCTTATCTAATAATGGAACCCTTATATCTCCTGACGCTACTACTAAACTGCTAGGAGTCACGATCGACAACAATCTTTCCTTTGACTGTCATATCAACAATACCATTAAATTTGTAAACAGGAAACTTGGCTCTCTCTATAGAATTAAAACTTTCTTAACCTCCCCAGCCAAAGTTACTCTTGCTCACTCTCACCTTATTTCCACTCTTCTCTATGCCTCACCAATCTATACTAACCTCAAGAAAAACAATCTCTCCAAACTGTCTACCACTTACAATAATATAGCTAGATTTGTAACTGGTAAGCCTTTCAGAACTCACCACTGTCTGAATCTGCAGCAACTTAACTGGCTTGAACTGACAAACATGCTGCTTCTTTCCCAACTCACGTTTGTCCAAAGAGCTTTCTACCAACCTCATAACACACCTGTACTTTTTAACCTCTTAACCCCTTATTCTAATCTGAACTCACTCCGCTCATCAAATAAACTGCTAGTCACCTTAACCAAATCTAATAACCTAGCTGGTGATTCCCTCTTCCCTAATTCCATTGGTAAACACTGGAATCAACTTCCTACCGAACTCACTTCCATTGCATCTACTGTTCTGTTTAAACAAAAACTTAGAATCTACCTTAAAAGCCACTGGATGTGCCCCTGCTCTAATCCTGATTGAAAGTTAATTTCCTTAGTTAACCCTCTTTTTTTCTCTTCCTATTCTTTTGTGCCTCCTGCTTTCTCCCTTAGTTCTCTTCCTCTACCATTTATGGACCTCTCCCCTATATCTTTCCTCTATATGGCTATGACTCTATTCCAGAAACTATATATCTTTTATAAATCTGCTCTCTCTATCTATCGTTGTTTCCTTTTCCTTGGTCTTGCACTTTTCTCTTCTTGGTTTTAAAAGTTGAAATAAGCCTTAACATGTTGCTATTTACATTGTCTAGGAATTTAAAGTCCTATTCTTTTGATAATTATGTTCATTGTCAACGTCCTACCAGAGTGTAATCTGTTATTTTTTTTTTTTTGCTGATGTTATACCTCTTTTGTCTATATGTGGAGCTTTTCTCCCCGGGCCTCTGCTGAAAATGGAAATATATCCAGTTAGACTAGCCCGATTAACAAATGTAAAATAAATAAATAAATAAATAAATGTGATGACTGCAACAGTGAAACACGAAAAACATCTAAGGAAATTATTTTTAAGCTGGGACACTGAATCTGAATTGCCTATACATAGTAAAGCTTTAACTTTAATTCTGGTGGCTGCCAAAAAAGCAATTACTAGAAAATGGAAATCAAAATCTTAACCAAGTATACTTTAAGTACTGAACATTATAACAGAGTTAAAAGAACAGGAAGTGAGATCCTTAGGAAACGGTAGGAGTAAGTTACAAAAAAAAATGTAAATAGTGGGAACAATATATGCAGAAAAGTGTTTTAGAGAAGGAATGAGATTTAATATTTCACACAATATAGCTTTGTATATTTTGATATATACAAATATATTGTGATATATTATGTTTGTAAATAAGGACTTGTCAGTATAGCTTGTTTACTTATGAAAACAAAGTTGTGTTCTTAACATAACGTTCCATGTGAGTTATTCATCTTGCCTTTGTTCTTACACGTGGGTACGGAGCCGATCCATCGGCTCCAAGTCGGCCACTTTCCAAGCTCAAGATATTTCAGCAGCTTGAGGCACAGTACCTATCCCATGATGCTCTCTGACTAACCCTCAGATCTAGTTTGCTGAATCCAGCAACAAAGGAACAGCCTAACATACCCTAAATGTCAATGTGTGTATATATAAAAAAAACACAAAAACATATATGTACAGTTAACCACAGGAAGAAAGTCTGGTAGAAGTAAAGGACAGTAGACAAACCAAACCAGACCTCCAGTCGTAACTGGTCTTCAAGAACCCGGAGGGGGATGGAGGGTGGGAAATGTAAGAACAAAGGCGAGATGAACTCACATGGAACATTATGGTAAGAACATAACTTCTTTATGTGAAGTTGTTCAATCTCGCAGTTTGTTCTTACACATGGGCAGCGTCCCAAGCACCCAAACCCTGGGTGGCTCACGGGAGTACATTCCTGAGAACAGTGGAACCAAAGTAAGCTCTGTCCCTGGAAGCCCTGTCCACTTTTGAGTGATAAACATATGCGGCTGCACAAATGGTGTCCAAAGGCAAACGAGCTGCGTGAGCTAGAGATGTGGATACCGCCCTAGTGGAATGAGCTTTCACCTTGTATTCTATGGTCTGATTAGTTGAAGAGTATACAAACTTTATGCAATCTGATAACCATTTAGACAACGTAACTTTAGACACAGATAGACCTTTTTTATCAGCGTAGGAGACAAAAAGCTGTTCAGATTTTCTAAAATCTTTTGTTCTGTCCACGTAAAATCTCAACTGTCTGTGGACATCAAGTTTATGTAGCATATACTCCATTTTATTAGGATGTCTGAAAAAAGTGGGCAACTCAATAGAATGATTCAGATTAGTCTCGGAGCAGACCTTCGGAAGAAAAGAGGGATTTGTCCTGAAAGACACTATCAGGAAAAAATACCAAGTAAGGGGGCCTAATAGAAAGAGCTTGAAGTTCAGAAACTCTACGAGCTGAAGTAATAGCCACCAAAAATAATGTTTTCTAAGATATGAACTTCAAGGGGCAAGAGGATGCAGGCTCAAAGGGGGGAAGCATCAGCTGAGATCATATTAAATTTAGGTTTCATGGTGCAACTGTTTAGGTGATGAGTCCCTTTCAAAAAGGCTTTACATAATCTGTGTGACATAAGATTAGATCCTTCAATCCCCAAGTGAAAATTAGATATAGTGGCCAATTGTACTCTAACAGTGGCCGCTGCAGCACCTTCCTGAAAAATCGTCGCGAGAAATTCCAAAACCATATCAAGAGGGGCAACACAGGGATCAATATCACGTTGAGAGGCCCAATAAACAAAATGTTTCCATTTACTACTGTACAGTTTCCTAGTGGAGACTTTATGAGAGGAAACCAGAATATGTTGAACTTCGGAAGAAAGATTATATGACCTGGCTAGGTTGGGAAGTGGAGCAGCCAAGTTGTCAGTTTGAGGGACTGAAGAGAGGGGTGAAGAACTCCTGACGAATGCGTCAGAAGGTCTGGCACTGGGTCCAGAAACCAAGGTTCTTCCAGTTGGTATTGATGAAGAAAGGGGAACCATATCTGCCGAGGCCAAAAAGGGGCTATCAGAATAACTGTCCTTCCCGAGCCATTTGCTTTCATCAAGAATCTGGGAATCAGTGGGGTTGGAGGAAAGGCATAAAGGAGACCCGAGGGCCAATCGTGCACAAGTGAATCCCTGGGAATGTCCCCCGGTGGAGGGTTGAGGGCAAAGTAGCTTCTGCATTTGGCATTCATCAGAGATGCAAAAAGGTTGCAGCAAGGCTGGCCCCATCTGAGGAATATCCTGTCCGACACATTTTTTGAGGGACCACTCGTGTGGTAACAAAATCGCTCTGCTCAGTTTGTCTGCTATCACGTTGGATTTCCCCAGGATGTGCATTGCTAATAGAAAGCGCCCGGTGGGCACAGCCCACTTCCAAATCCTCAAAGCTTCTTGGCATAAGGGGTAAGATTTGGTTCCCCCATTTGTTGATGTATCAGACTACCGACATATCTGTCTGAATCGCAATCATCCCAAGGTAGAGTGTCGTGAAAAGTACAGTTGTGTACATACCATAAATGTAGATGTTCGAGTGTATTCACTGTTGCAGTCATTACACTTGGGTTATCCTGCTGACAGGCTACCCGCAGTCGGCCCGAGTTCCAAAGTCTAGGTCATGCGTCAGTTGCTATGGCCTCCTCCCTGACGTCAGTGCCTCAGGGGAATAAAAGATGCAACCAACGCCATTTTCTTCAGCTTTTCTTGCCCCAGATGTCAGGTGCCCCCAAATAGGAAAGGCTGGAAAGAATTTTGTCAAAAAACATGCATGCACCAAAATAACATTTCCTTCATCTACAAGCAAATACATCACATAGGTTGTAGAGAGTTGAGAAGTACAAAAAAGGACCCAGCAATGAGAAAGGGGGATGGTGGGTGGGTAACCTGGACTGCAACAGTGAATACACTCATACGGTAGGTACACAACTGTACTATGTTCATCGTGTTTCACTGTTGCAGTCATTACACTTGGGTTGAATCCCAAAGCTGAGGTTGGGTCGCTGGGCCTAAATAGTATTAGGAGAGGCTACCAGGCCCTGCAGAAGTGCAGTGGCAAAGCCAGCTCTGGATTTAGAGAAGAGAGGTAAGTGGCAGTGCTTAGTGAAAGTGTGCACTGAACTCCAGGTTGCACCTTCTAAAATGTCTTTGGTTGGTACTCCTCTGGGAAAGGCTGCTGAAGTGGCTGCTGCCCTGGTAGAATGTGGCCTTATGCCCTTAGGCACTGATTTGCCATGGTGTGCATAGCAGAAGCGAATGCAGTGTCCTATCCATTTTGAAATAGTCTGCTTTGAGATAGTTTTCCTTGTGATCCTGCATCATAAGCTACAAACAGTTGCTCAGTTTATCTGAAAGCATTTGTTTTGTCAAAATAGAAACGTAGCCGTCTGTGTATATCAAGTGTGCAGGAGTCTCTCCCCTTTATTCTGGGGATTTGGATAGAAAGTTGGCAAATGAATGGTTTGGTTAAGAGCCACACTGGAAACCACCTTTGGCATAAATGTTGGGTTCGTCCTTAGAGACACCCTGTGCTGATGAAAAATGAAGAAAGGTCCCACTGCCATTAATGCCTGTAACTCAGACTCTTCTTAATGAAGTTATTGCTAGGAGCAGAGCAGTTTTCCATTATATGAATTTTATATCAGCTGTGTTGGCTGGCTCAAAAGGAAGCAGTGAGAGCTTTTCTAATACAAAATTGAGGTCCCAAGTCGGTATTGGTGCTCTCCTTGGGGGTCTTATGTTTCTTGACCCTTTGAGGTACTGCCTTAGCAGTGGATGTGAAAAAATAGGAGGTTCCATATTGTAATGAGCTGAAATGGCAGAGGCATAGATTTGTCCAGCATCTCAGTTAGGTGTTGTAAAATCTGAGGTATATTTGGAACAAGTGGTTCGAGTCCTTGTGCCTGGTTCCAAGCACAGAATCTCTTCCATTTTTCTGCATAAGATTTCCTGGTGCTGGGCCTCCTGGCTTCTAAAATGACATCCATAACAGCTTTAGAGAGAGGTGTGGTCTGAGTGGCTATATTATCTGCAATGCAGCCAGATTTAAGGTTCTGAGTTGACTGTGTAGAATCTGATTGTTTTGTTGAGTCAGAAGATGAGGAATTTGAGGTAAAGGCCAGGCTGGGCCTCGAGACAAGCTCTTTAGGATTGGGTACCAATGCTGGCGTAGCCAGTCTGGTGTAATCAGGATCATTTTTGGCTTCTCTTGTCTGACTTTTAGGAGTACCTTGGGAAGAAGAGGCAGTGGAGGGAAGGCATAAATTGTCAGGGTTTTCCAGCTGAATGAAAGAGCCTCCACTTTCCATGCTTGTGAGTGATAAGTTATTGTGCAGAATTTCTGTAGTTGGCAGTTGTGAGGGGAGGCAAAAAGACCTGTGGATTTAGTTTCCGTTCGTGCAGATCCATGAGATTTCTGCTTAGTTCGTCTGCCAGTATATTTTTCTTTCCTGGCAGGAATAGTGCCTGCAGATGTACTTGTTAGGTCAGTGCTGTGCTCCACAGAGTCATGGCTTGCCTGCAGAGGGGGTAGGAATGTGTGTCCCCTTGCTTGTTTATGTATCACATAACTGTGGTGTTGTCTGTCTTTAGTAATAGTTGTCCTGTATGTAGTAGATCCTTGAAGGCTGTCAGGGCATTCTGTACAGCTAACATCTCTTTTTGATTGATGTGAAGATGCATTTGTTCCTTGGGCCACGTGCCCTGAATACATTTTCCTGCCACGTGTGCCCCCCAGGCATAATCTGATGCATCCGTTATTGTCTGCCTGGCTGTGGGTAAGGTGAAGGGCTGTCCCTTGTTGTGGTGACAGGCCCTGGACCACCACTGAAACTCCTGTTGTAGACAGGGAATTATAGATACTATTGTCTCCAGGCTGTGGCAATGCTGAGTCCAAACACTTTTTAGATACCATTGTAGTTTCCTCATATGCAGTCTTGCATATGGAATTAGTAGAATGCAGGAAGCCATGAAGCCCAGGGCCTGCAGAATTTTTCTTGCAGGGAACTGGGTCTTTGTTGCCATCATTTGAAAGTAATGGGTCAGTTGCCTTTGCTTGTCTGGCATGAGATAAGCCATCTGGGCAGTTGTATTTAAGCTTGCACCCAGGAATATTATCTCTTGAGAGGGCACTAGTTTTGATTTCTTTTTGTTTACTGTGTACCCTAGGCAAATTAATAATCTTTTTACAAACGCCAGATGCTTTAGTAGAATGTCCTTGCTCTCTGCTTGAATAAGGCATTTGTCCAAGTAGGGATTTATCTGAATTCCTCTGCCTGCAAAATGCAATTACTGGTGCCAGGCATTTTGTGAAGACCCTGGGTGCAGTAGATAAGCCAAAGGGCAGTGCAGAGAATTGGTAATGCATTGAGCCAGCTATGAATCTGAGGTATCTTCTGCAAGACTGTCCGATTGAGACATGCAGGTATGCCTCCTTGAGGTCCAAAGTAACTAGCCAAGCCTTCTTGCCCAGCATGGGTTGAAGTTGCTGCAGTGTTAACATTTTGAAACATCCAGGAAAGTATTTATAGGTTCATAGGTTTATACTAGGCTATCTGCCCTAAGGCATTTATAAGCCTAGCCCAAATTTTTGTGGCTTACGCCACCCCTTATATGAAAAAATACTGTGCCCATTAGTTTGTTGTGCCTCTGTCCAGCAGTGACACAGAGATGATTCCCGGGGTAAACCTACGATCTCCCATCCACAGGTCTAGATTTCTCTTGAACAGAGTCAGCGAGGTGCTCTGCCTCACATGGACCGGGATTTTATTCCACAGCATAGGGAGTCTCTGAGCGATAAATCTATCCCTCCAGCACGTCCTATTTATATCCGTGCTAAGGTTTAAGTCGCTTGCTCTAGTGGTTTTGGTGGGTTTGGATTTTTTTAGGTGGAGCATGTCCATTAATTCCGGGTTGGACATGGCCTTGTATGTCAGGCACATGTCACCTCTGAGCAGACGGTATGCGACTGAATAGAGCTGGAGTTTCTTCAATCTGGCAGCATATGACAGATTTTGGAGTCCCTTTATCCTTTTGGTGAGGAACTTTTGGGGTCTCTCCAATTGCTGCAGATGTCGGGTGAGATACATCCCGAATGGGGCATTGTACTCAATCATTGGTCTGATAAGTGAAGAGTACAGGGGAACAATAACCTCACTAGATCTGGATGTGAATCCCTTCATGATCAGGTGGGCAATGTAGAAAGTCTTTCTAACCACTTTAGCAATGTGAGTGTCAAAAGAAAGGCCACTGTCAACCTGGGTCCCCAGGTCCCTGATAACCTCTTCTGTGCTTAGTGGATTGCCACCTATATGGTAGCTTGGGGTTACCTTGTTTTTCCCGAAGTGTATGACTATACATTTTTGGCTTAACTTCAGGCCATGGCTCTGGCACCAGCTATCTGTTTCCGTGAGTCCCTTCTGAAGGATATCCGTGTCTGATGCACTTTCCACTATGGCCCAGTTTGCAGTCGCCTGCAAACTTTGTCAGCCAAAGTCCTCCTATGTTGGCCTGTACTTCTGAGAAGTAGATGCCAAACAATAGGGGCCAAGGACCGAGCCCTGTGGGACACCACTTGTGACCGGCTTGGAGTCTGACAGCCAGCAACTCTAACCCTGTGGGTTCTGTCCTTAAGCCAGTTTGCAACCCATCTTGTGACATATGGGTTTACATTTAAGCTGGTAAGTTTTTCTACAATACCTGAGTGGGGTATTGTGTCAAAGCCTTTGCAAGGTCAAGGTAGGCTGTATGGACTGCCTTTCCTCATCAATGGCCTTGGTGACTGTTTCAAGAAGTCCACCAAGTTCAAAAGGCATGATCTTCCCTTGACAAAGCCAAACTGGGTCGGGTCCAATGTCTGCAAGTCCCCTATATCTTTGTTTATGAGCTCCATTATGATCCTCTCCATAGCTTTGCAGACTAGACTTGTTAAGCTTATGGGGTGGTAATTACCAGGGTCCAGAGGCCGCCTTTGTGGCGTGGGACAACAGTTGCCGTACACCACTCCTTGGGCACGTATCCTGTGGTAAGGCTGAGATTAAACAGCTGCCTTATGTGCGGGTTTAATTCCTCATTTAGCTCGTGTAGCACACAGCCGGGGACACCATCCGGTCCCATTGATGCTGTGTTTTTAGCTTTAGAGAGAGCAGCTTTCACCTGCGCATTTGAGATGTCCGGGAGGCTACACTCGGCTGGGATAGTTATCTCTCCTTTAGGGGAGGGGGGTGAAGTTTGCACTGAACCTGTCTGCCAGTATGTTGGCAATGCCTGTGGGTTCAGTGATTTTTGTATCATTTTGGACTAATTCTGAGCATATCTGGGAGTTTCCACCCAGGTTCCTAACATAGCTGAAAAGGCCTTATGATTGTCCTTTGAATCCATGGCAATTTTTCTCTCAAAATTGGCCTTAGTTGATTTTATGAGTGCTCGTATTTTTTACTAATAATGATCAGGGGTGACTTACGTTAATGGATTTTGTTCTATCATGTAATAGCTTTCTCCTCATATTGTAAAGTTTGTTATTGGCTGGGGTCCACCAGACTGGACGCTTTGCCCTTTGTGGAAAGAGTCTTGGTTTTATTTGGGATTGCCTGATCCATGCAGTCCTGGAGGTGTTCATAGAAGGCATTTGTAAGGGCTTCCAGCTTGGGTTGTGGTTTCCATTGGCTTAGGGGCCTTGAAGGATACCACACCAGTCTTGAGTAGTGTGAAGTTTGCTTTAGAGAAGTTCTTCACTATGGTCTTTTTGTTTGGGGTGGGGCGGGATGTGGATTTCCAGTGAGATTAGTTTATGATCAGATCTCACCAATGAGGGATATACTTCGTGTGGAGCATTTTGTCCCCATGTTTGTGACAATGAGATCTAGTATATTTTCTCCTCTCGTGGGAACAGTGACTAGCTGTTCCATGGCATTTGAATTTATGAACTCCAGGAACCGTTGGGCTAGAAAGTTAGGGCTTGAGTAATGTTCCCAGTCTATATTCGGGTAGTTGAAGTCACCCAATATGATGGTGTTTGGAGATAAATTTATACCCTCCAGTGTCTTCAGGAAGGCTGTGTGGGGTTCCTGAGTTTGAGAGGGTGGCCTGTAGCATGCTACAATTTGTAGAGCAGTTTTGCCTATGGTTATAGTTTCACCTGGATGGTTTCCAAGCTTAGGCGTTGCCACCAACCTGGAGGTGTGGGTATCCTTTATGAATATGGATACACCCTCCTTTTGTGGTGTGGTCCGGGTTTTGGGGCCGAACGCATGATATGAGGTAAAACCTAATAGTGCCGGGTGCTCTCAGGAGCCTTGAACCAGGTTTCAGTTACAGCACAGACATCGATGTTCTCCATACTGAGAAGGGCCTCGAAAAGTGCATTTTGAGATTTAGACTTCTGGCATTGAGCAGCATTACCCTCAGTTTCTTCCCATTTTGTTTTCTAGGGTGGTAGGTTTAGAATTTGAGCCTTGCCTAAAAAGGCACTATGGGGGTGGCAAGAGCCTTAGCCAATATCCGGAATCCCAGGGTGACAGGTGCAAGCTGTCCTCATGCAGCGTGGCTTGTCAAGCATGTCATCCCAGGCAGACAGACACTTGATCCCTTTGAATGACACCAGACATTAAGCCAATTGTTAAAGCTGATCATCTTGTCTCTATATTGTGGCATCATTCTTGGTGAAGGAAGGATACTGCTCAGGGTTAGGGTCATACCTGCCTGGGCTACATAATCAGAGAGCTCCTCTATGTCTCTTTTCATGTAGTCCAGGGAGGTGCCTCAGGTCGCTCACACCAGCATGGACAATGACTGTGTCATATTTGTACTTGCCGTGGAGTGACCAGAGTGCTTGTGTTATGTGGCGGATTCTAGCGCCCGATAGGCAGCTTACTGTGACCCTCTCCTTGTTCAGCCTGGTGAGTGGGATGTCAGTGTGTCTGACTATGGAGTCACCTATGACAAGTATGTTTGGTGTTGTATTTGGCCTTAAGGGCTGTGACTGCTTTGCACACTGCTTTTGTGGTTTATGTGTTGCTTGTGGGGTGTCTTGAGGTAGCAGTTGTTTGGGTGTCTGCTTTGGAGGCCTCTGCTGTTTAGGTAAATTTTACTCAGAGCCTCGAGTATGTCTTTGTGTGTTTATGTGTTTGATTCAGTGGAGTGGTAGCATTATGTGAGGCTGGTTTTGTGGTGTGTGTAGTTGCCTTCTCCTCCTGTCTGGTCTTGCCAGTCCTGAGTTGAGAGAGCTCAGCCTCCAGTTTGGCTAAATAGCTGCATCTCTCGCAAGTATTTGTGTTATGTGGGAGGAGGAGAGGGTTGTCTGTGTACATGAGGCAGTTATAACATTGCCTCAAGATTCCCAGATTCACCAGCTGGACCGGAGAGAAGATTGACAACTGACCTTTGGACATGCTAGAATAATATTGGGAATTCCTTAATTGAAAACAAGGGCCAGTGGGGAGTGAGGGTGTAGTGCTTTTAATTTTTAGTGCTGACTTATATAATTGCTTTAGTGAGCAAGTGCCAGGTAACTTGAGTGCAATGTGTTACAAGTAACTAAATGCAAAACGACAAACAGTAACTTTCTTTCAAGTGAAAGAAGCAAATAAGTAAAGTAAAGAATGCAGATATGAGTAGTGATCCAGAGAAGCTGAGAAGTTGCGTATTAGGTGGAATTAGCTTCCAGGGAAATAACAAGCAAACAAACAACAAGCATATAAACAAAGCAAGATTCAGCAGGCCTGGATCTAGTCTATGCTAGAGCAAACAAGGTGAACCAATTTCAGTAAGATACAGTTCAAATATTCAGGCACTATAAACCTTTAACCAGAAATTCCCAGCTCAGAAGGGCAGAGTCCAGCCTCTTCTCCCACAAGAGTGCAGACCACGAACCTTCTTAATGTAAAATAACTGGCCTGAAGCCCAAGTGCCTAAACCAGAACTAATACACTTGGACACTGGGCTCTCAATCAGCAGTTCCAAACTTAGAAGGATGAAAGCTACCTGTCAGGATTGACAAGTCCAGTATTGGTCTCCAGGCTTTGTCCTTTCTGGGAACCAGGAAGAGTCGAGTAAAATCCTTGTCCCTGTTCTTGCTGTGGTACTCCTTGAATAGCTCCCATGTCCATGAGAGCAGCAAGTTCCTTTTGTGCCTCTGCCCATTGGTTTTGTGGCAGGTTCAGCATACCTTTTGATTTTGGAAGTGTGTGAAAGTGGAACCTGTAACCCTGAGAAACTATATTCAGTACCCATTTGTCCTGGGTGATTACGTGCCAATTTTGTGCGAAAAGTGCTAGCTTTCCCCCTAGGGGTGCCAAAAGGTAAGTGCTTGGCCTCTGTAGAGGAAAGTCATTGGGACTGTTTTCTATAAGGTTGTGATTTGTCTTCTCCTCCTTTGGGGGCAGAAGCACCCCATTGTTTAGGTCTATAGGCACGTTGGGGCTGATATCTGCCTCTTGGGCGTCTGTAACTGCCTCATTGTGGCCTGACACCTGTAAAAAAAATTTTTAGAAGGCCAGTTTCTACTAAACCTAGGTGGTTGAACCTATAAGAAATCCTTTACTGTCTGCATAGATTTTGCTTTATCCTCCATTTTCTTTAACACCTCTTCTGCCTTAACACCAAACAAAGTATCATGCTGTAATGGAGCATCCAACAGTTTTACTTTAACATGTTCAGGTAAACTTTGTTCTTTCAACCAAGCATGCCTTCGAATGGCAGAGCTTGTAACTGCGGCTCTGCAAGAAGCCTCTAATGAATCAAAACCACATTGCAGAGTACGCTTTCCCACTTGTTCAGTTGCATGCAATAATTCCTGCATTTCCTTATTGTCAGGATTCTCTGAATTTGTAAGCTTTTTCTGTTTTAATAAAGACATGAGGTCCTGTTGATATTTAAGCATGTGAAACTGGCAGTTTAAAGCCCATACAGCTAAAGTAGCAGAGGTGTAAACTTTTTTCCCCCATCTATCCAGAGCTCTGGAATCCTTGTCAGAGGGAACAGGGTTTTTAGCAGTGGAAGCCTTAACCCCTTTGGGACCCTAAAAAATTGTTTCAGGGTCAGCAGCAGGGTTTTTATAAAGAAATTTATGAGAGTCAGGGACCCTGTAATACCTGTCTGGCTTGACTGGTGCAGGGGGTAAAGAATCAGGAGACAGACTGGATTCAAAGAAAACATAATCAACTATATCAAGCAGAGGGGGGATAGCCAGGGACCTGTGTTGAGGCAGTAAAAGAAAATCTCAGAGTCTTTTCTTGGATTCTGAATAATCCTGGCTCTCTCAGTGGAAATGTTCCCTCATGGTGTGCAGAGTTTCCTCAAAAGAGTAATCCTCAGGAGGAGAGGCTGAAGGTATAGATTATTTAGCATCAGAGTCCTCACAGGGAGGAAGAGAATAGCCCTGATCTGAAGTGGAATCAGAGGAAATAGAAACCTGGTCAGAGGAATCATAGTCAGTGTCTTGCCTAGGCCTTTTATCAGGAGGGTGATGGGAACCCCTGATCAAAGTAATTAAGTCTTCGGCCATTTTAAGCATCTGTTTCTTTGGCATGGTTGACTGTCCAGGAGAATGCTGTACTTGTTTCTTTGTCTTTAATGGTGTCTTTGCCTGTACTTTGGCTGCTGCAGAGAATTTAATAGTAAGCTGTGAAGGTCTGAAAACACCTTCAGAAGCAGATGTCTGCTCAGTGGCTCCAGACCCATTTGAGGGAATATCTTCCGTAGGCCCAATACCTTGAGTATCCAGAGGCCTAGTTGTCTCCATGTGGGAGTCGGGTACGGCCTGTGGCTCTGAGGTAGCGGGTGTCAGGCACTGCGAAAGCGCCTCACTGAGAACCGGCGAACCAGCGACTGGCCTAGAAGAGGCTTTGTCGTCGGTTTTGGACCTCAGATGCCTGTCCTTTTCCTTGTCTTTGCGTTTTTTATGAATTCCGGTCGTCGGTTGTTCCGACGGCATTATATAGTTAAACCTTCGGCCAAAGTAATGTAATGCAAAATCAAACCGACGTTTAATAGTGCGTTTGTTGAATCTAGCACAAAACCGACAACTGGTAATGTCATGGTCAGGGCCTAGGCAAGGAATACAGTAAGAGTGAAAGCCCTTATAAGGTATTAGCTTTCCACAAGAAATACAATTGTTAACTTTTACTGACATCGGTCTGTAGAAAGAAAAAGTTTCCCCAACGGGGTACTTAGCTTTATTGAAGACTTCGGTTCTGAAACTCTATTTCGAAAATCTCAGGAGTCGGCCGACCGGCACTTGCAAACTGCTTCTGGCACCGCACGACAAGAAAGACTGAAGAAAATGGCTTCGGTTGCATCTTTTATACCCCTGGCGCACTGACGTCAGGGAGGAGGCGACAGCAACCGACGCCGGACCTAGACTTTGGAACTTGGGCCGACTGCGGGTAGCCTGCCAACTGATAACCCAAGTGTAATGACTGCAACAGTGAAACATGATGAACATGTGCTGCAACGCTAAAAGTACTGCTCTCAACTCCAGGACGATGATGTGCAAATGACATTCTATCTCTGACGAGGTGCCTTGGGCAGTCTTTCCCTAAAAAAGCCCACCCTATCAAGGAAGCGTCCGTGGTCACCGTGGCTACTGGAGGGGGTTACACAAACGGTCAACCTACTGTCCTTGGTGGCTGTTCAACCACCAGAGAAGGTCTCACTTTCAAGCATCTGTCAACAGAATCTTGAGTTACATCGGGAGCTGCTGGTAGGACCACTGGGTGGAAAGCAACCACTGGAGTATTCACATGTGCGTCTGGCCCAGAGGTATTGCTATGAGGGAAGCTGCCATTGTGCCTAAGAGTTTTAACACCTGAGAAGCAGGTACTTTCTTTTCTTGTAAGAAGCATGACACCTGATTTCTTAGAGAAGTGACTCTTTCTAAAGGTAATTTGACCAGGGTGGTGGTGGTGTCTAGGTCTGCTCCGATGAATGAGATATGCTGCGATGGTAATAAAGCAGATTTTTCTAAATTTATGGTTATTCCTAACCGAGAACAGAGATTGATGGTATGATCCCTGGACTGAATGAGTTGATGCCTGGTGGTGGTGGATAGGAGCCAGCCGTCCAGATACAGAAACACCCGGAATTCTAGACCCCACAGGTGTGCCGTAACTATTGCCATACATTTGGTGAACACTCTGGAGGCTGCAGTGAGACCAAAGGGCAGAGCTCAAAATTGGTAATGACTGGCCCCCAGCCGGAAATGCAGGTGATCTCTGGATGGTCTGGCCATTTTGATGTGGTAGTGCGCATACTTGAGCTCTAAAGAGCACATCCAATCTCCCGTGTTTGCTGAGGTCTAAAATGGGCCTCCAGTCCCGTTTTCTTTGGAACTAAAAAGAATCTGGAGTAAGTTCCGGATCCTATCTGGTCTGCCGGGACTGGCTGGACGACTCTTTTTTTCTAGCAGGTTTTGGATTTCTGTGACTGCTTGATTCCTCAGACTGGGGGGAACATCTGGGATTCTTTTTGTGGGTAATGGGGGTTCTACAAAGGGAATGAGGTAACCTCTGGTAACTATGTTTTGTACCCAAGAATCTGATGTAATTCCTAGCCAGGAGTCTGGGTACAAAGCCAAGCAACCCCCGACTGCCTCCAGAGTAGGACAGCCGGGCCTCCTCTCAGGAGCGCTGATAGGGCTTGCCAGGGAACTGCTCCCTCTCACCCTGGTTCTGCGGGGATCCCCTCTGCCACCAAAGCGGCGTCTTCCATTATTGCCCCCTCCTCTGCCCCTGAAGGGGGGTTCACTATGTGTGTTCTGGAAAGCTCCTTGGGACTTCCAGAACCACATATTTACACCTCTTTGCCCTTTGGGGTATGGTCTAGTAGGGGTGGAAAAATGAGACTCCTACGGCAGATAAGAGTCTTTCCTTCCTGCTCACACCTAGTGAGGGTCTCCTTGACTTCAGGCCCAAACAATGAAGAGACATCAAACGGGGTATTGACAAAGGAAGACTTGAAGGCTTCCGCAAAGGAGCACAAGCGCATCCAGGACGGTCTCTGCAGAGCAATTGCTGAACCTGCTGCTCGACTTGATCCCTCGGCTGCATAGGAAATGAGCCGTATGGATGAGTTGACTGAATTAAGGGTAGAATGCTGAGCTGTAACTTTTTCCGAAATAGCCTCATCTGTGTTACCCTTTAGAGTACCTCCGAGTTCTTGAAGGTGATCTCGTTGAAGGTGAGTAAAATGGGTCAAGTAGTTAAGCGATCTCATGGCAAATGTCGCAGAACTAAAAATGTGTTTCCCATGTCTGTCCATCGTCCAGGAATCCTTATTAGGAGGATGGACAGCAGAAGTCTCTGACATCTCTTTCTTAGTGGCCGCTGCCACCACCATGGCATCAACAGGAACTCTTTTGGTGAGGAACTATTTCTCTTGAGGGGCAGTGATGAATTTTTATTGGGCCTCCAAGGGACTGGTTCCATGGTGTCAGGGGACTCCCACGCCCCTCGAGGGACCAGATCCATTAGTTCGAAGGGCAGAGTAACCCAGGAGGTGGAGGGCTGAGACCCAAAGGCCTTCAGGAGCACAGACTCATCCTCAGTAGGGCAAATGGACTGCCAGTCACCCCTTTGCTTAAGTATTTCTAACATGTCCCCAAAGGAGACATCCTCCAAGGGGGACTGTGGGGACCCTGCCAATTTCTCTAAGTCGGTGCCTGATGTCAAGGATTCCGGAGGGAAATACAAATGCCTCTTCTTGCAGAGTCTCTTTCTGGGAAATTTATCAGTGGGGGTGGCTGGTGAAGTTTCAGTACAGCAGGGTTCACCCAAGGGGGATACCTGAGGCTCTGGGTCTCGTTGTATAGTAGGTGCTTTAGACAGAGAGGCAGAACTCAGCATCTTCAGGGAGGAAGAGAGACCTGTAGTGTGGGTCTGAACAGACAACACCCGCCTCATGGCATCAAAGGCCCCGGACTCTCGGCCCAAGAAGGCCACCGGTTCCGAGGAAGACGGAGGCCTCACAGGTGCCGAGGCCTCCGAACCAGAGCTCACCTGCGCCGAAGCCCCAAGGAGAAGTATCGGAACCGATGCGTTGGTTCGACTCTCCCCCCAGAACCGAGACAGTGTTGGATCCGGGACTCTTCGGACGGCACCAAAGAGGTCAGGGTGGGTGGAACCAAAGTCACTGGAACAAGACTCTGCTCCACGGGTTCCACAACCATCTGATCTTCCGCCTTCGGCTCCGAAGGCCTGGGTAGGCTCAGAGGAGGAGTAGTAGTCACAGGCAATGGGGTGGGAACAGTGCTCGAACCCAGTTGGGACGAAGCCGAGAGCAGTTTAGCCAATGCCGGGTTCTCTAAGAGCCTCTGCACCACACGGTCCACATCAATATCTGACATCCTTGAAGAGTGGGTCGAAGGGGCCGAAGAAGCTACAGACCTAAGTATTGGAGATTTTAAAGCCTCCAATACCGGCTCCAAAACCAAAGGTTGGCTCCGAATCATCAGTTCGGCACACTGTTCCAAAGACCTAGGAACTGGTGACCGCACCTTAATAGAGGTGCTTGGAGCCGAAGACTTAGGCTCCGAAGATCCCCTAGATGACTTCGACCCTTTCAAAGACTTGGAGGTCTGGTCGAACTTCTCCAAAGCTTCTTGAAACAAGTGTTGAGACCTCAATCAAAAAGTTTCCTACGTCTCTCTAACAGAACTCTGCCACTAAAAGATTGTCAGATGGAACAATCCTCCTGCAAATGGAGAGGTCCCAAACAATAAACACAAGAAATGTGGTTATCTGTTATTGCCATTTTTTGGTCACAGTCACATCTTTTAAATCCGGACTTTTGCTTTTGGTCAGCCATCATGTCCAACAGAAAGCACAATTATCCGATCCCTGATAATAACAAGTACAATAGTACTATCCAATCACAAGAAAAGAAACAGAGAAAACACAATTATCAAATCCCTGACAATATACACAATTATCAGATCCCTGACAATATAAAGTACAACAGTACAATCCAATAATGTTCAAATAACAATCTTGCCAAAAGGTGGGATAAGAGAAAGACAGATCCTTGCACAACTATAGCAAAGGATGCAACCAACTGAAGAGAGGGCAAGGCCCAAGAGCAACTCACTCCAATAAAACACACTAAACAGGGACAAAGCCCTAAAAAAGATAGTATAACAGCTAACACTGGCAGATATATATATATATATATATATATAAAGGTAAACTTAGCTGTAGAAATACTTCTTAATAAACCTTTACTGGCTCGAGCACACTGAAGACTTGTGATCCATTGCAGCGGCAAACTAAATCTGAGGGTTAGTCAGAGAGCATCATGGGATAGGTACTGTGCCTCGAGCTTCTGAAAGATCTTGAGCTTAGAAAGTGATTGGCTCCATACCCAAGTGTATGAACAAACGACGAGATTGAACAACTTCGCATTACAAGTTTGCCCATGTTACATATGACAATTCAATAAATGTGTTAAAAAATTCAGTCTTGGCAAATGAAATGCTTTTCTTGACAGAAGTAATGCTGAAATAAGTTCTTCCTCTGACATGCTTCTTGTGGTCCCTTCTAGAGCAGGTATCAATCAGAACAGAAGAGACTTTTGGGTTCTAACCAAAGACAAGATACAGCCACAGACATTCTACATAACTTGTTATTCATTTTCTGCCACCAGACACCAATCTAATGCAACTTCTCAGTCACTACACTTTAAGCATTTACTGTTAACAGTATTTTCCTGTAACTATATCATCGACTTCTCCATCATTGTCAAAAAATAACATCTGAGCTGGACCATGCTTTCTTATCCAGCAATTAATACATCTCTTCACAATATCTAATCTCTTTGTATTCGTAATGCTCCCAGTACTGAAATTTATAAACAGATTAATGATACAAAGGTACCACACATCAGATTCATGTTGCCCACAGCAAATGTCTCACTGTACTCAGAAGCCAGAGGTATACTAACAGTGGGCCTAAACTGTTAGCAATCTACTTCAAGATGAAATACATTCAGGGTCCTTGTTTCCTGAAGCACAAAGCAGTTTCTCTAATCTGTCCACAGATGTTTGTCCATGCATTTTCCCTAGAGCTTTCGTTTCTCCCTGCCCAGTCAAGTTCTCTGTAACTGAGGCAATTATTCTCAGTGTCTCAAATTTTATTTTCCTAGGTATTTCCCCACAGCCTGCAAACCATCAAACCTTCCCCTACTGCACTAGAGTCCATTCATTACATAGTGGTGGGGAGTTGCCAGATCCACTAGGATGAGAGCTGGCATGAAGGGATGGTCATACAGATATACATTAGGGTTGACACTGCGCCCTTGCAAGCATCCTGGCAATGACAGCATTTCTGTCATGGATGACCTAACCCCACCTCCTCTGATGGTGTCTACCTCTGCCCACACATGCATGCACCTAGACATGTACTAAGCTTGGGTAGTTCACACTAACATAACATCATAATTGCAAATTTAGCAGTTACTGGTTCTTTAAATGTCACTGCCTTGTGAATTTCCATGTCCAGTATTGCCCTTGCCCTTCTAAAGGATGCCTTACTATGCAACAAAGGTATCTCAAAAGAAACTACTGTTTCAATATCACTCGCCCTACTTGTTGCTATTTTTAGTTTTGGGGTGTTAACACACTACCTTTCCATTTCCATATTTAAAGTTCTATTACAATGTGTTATCAGTTTTTAATACTTTGCCATCTCACTCTAATTACTGATGGAGCTGGCTAACCATATTCTCCAATGTGTTCAGTATCAATCAGAACTGACCCAAAATAGTGTACTACAATAAACCTTTGTACCTGAAACTCTTTAGCAAATATGGTTATGTTGCATCCTTTGTCTTTCTTCGTTATTTTAATCTGTTCCCTCTCTTTGGACATCTTTAGCCAGAGGGCAGGTACTCTGAAGCAGCATATTTGGTTCTCCAAACATACTTATCTAGTGGATCTGTACCTGGTAGGAAGCTTCAATTAACTCATTTGTCTGCATAATTTCACTAGCTCATCTTGGCTCTGTAAAAATCAATTGCAGCACCAAACACCTTTTCTCCTAAAATGCACTTTAGGGCTGACTTCACAGAAGCAAAAGTAAATTCACTGCATTCTATTAACGCTTTTACATTTAAGTAGTCATCTAACAGCTTCAAAGCAAGGACTGCATCTGACAGCACCATATTATACCTGGACATCTGACTACATCTCTCTGGTGAAAATCATTTATCTGCCACTGAAACTATATCTGTGATAATCCATACAAAATTAGAACATTCTTCATAAATAGGTTCATAAGTTCGTACTAGGCTATCTGCCCTAAGGCATTTATAAGCCTAGCCAGAGTGTATGTGGCTTACACCACCCCTTAGGATGAGAATACTACGCCCTTTTAGGGTTTAGTTTACTATGCCTCTGTCTAGTAGTGACACAGAGATGACCCCTGGGGTAAACCTAGGATCTCCCATCCACTCGTCGAGATTCCTCTTGAATAGAGTCAGTGAGGGGCTCTGCCTAACACGGACTGGGATTCTGTTCCAGAGTGTAGGGAGCCTCTGGGTTATGAATCTGTCCCTCCAGCACGTCCTATTTATTTCTGTGTTGAGGTTTAAGTCAATTCTTCTCATGACTCTGATGGATTTGGATTTTCTGAGGTGGAGCATGTCCATTAATTCAGGATTGGACATGGCCTTGTACGTCAGGCACAGATCACCTCTGAGTAGGCGGTATGCGACTGAATAGAGCTGGAGTTTTTTCAGTCGGGCAGCATATGACATATGTTTAAGACCCTTTATCCTCTTGGTGAGGAACTTTTGGGGTCTTTCCAACTGCTGCAGGTGTCGGGTGAGATGCATCCCAAATGGGGCACTGTACTCAATCATTGGCCTGATGAGAAGAGTACAGGGGCACAATGACCTCGATCTAGATGTGAAACCCTTCATGATAAGGTGGGCAATATAGAAGGTCTTCCTAACCACTTTGGCAATGTGAGTGTCAAATGAGAGGTTACGGTCAACCTGGGTCCCTAGGTCCCTGATTACCTCTTCCGTACTTAATGGATTACCGCCTATGTGGTAATTTGTCGGTACCTTGTTTTTCCCAAAGGGTATGACTATACATTTTTTGGCGTTCAGCTTAAGGCCATGGCTCTGGCACCAATTATCCGTTTCTATGAGGCCTCTCTGAAGGATGTTTGTGTCCGCTGGAGTATCAATTATGGCGCCGAGTTTGCAGTCATCTGCGAACTTTGTCAGCCACAATCCTCCTATGTTTGCCTGTACTTCGGAAAAATAAATGCCGAACAAGAGGGGTCCCAGGACTGAGCCCTGTGGGACACCGCTTGTGACTGGCTTAGAGTCTGACATAACTCCAGCAACTCTGACCCTGTGGGTTCTGTCCTTGAGCCAGTTTGCAACCCATCTTGTGACATATGGGTTTACATTTAAGCTGGTGAGTTTGTCTATGATGCCCGAGTGGGGTATTGTGTCAAAGGCTTTTGCAAGGTCAAAGTAAACTGTGTGAACTGCCTTACCCTCATCAATGGCCTTAGTGACCGTTTCAAAAAAGTCGACCAAGTTCAAAAGGCAGGATCTGCCCTTGACAAAGCCAAATTGAGTAGGATCCAATGTCTGTGGGTCCCCAATGTCTTTGTTTATGAGTTCCATAATGATCCTCTCCATGGCTTTGCAGACCAGGCTCGTCAAGCTTATGGGGCGGTAATTTCCAGGGTCCGTAGAGGCATCACTTTTGTGAAGTGGGACCACTGTTGCCGTACGCCACTCTTTGGGTACGTATCCTGTAGTAAGGCTAAGATTAAACAGCAGCCTTATGTGTGGGTTTAGTTCCTCTTGGAGTTCATGTAGCACACAGCCCGGGACACCATCCGGTCCCATTGATGCTGTGTTTTTAGCTTTAGAGAGGGTGGCTCTCACCTGGGCATCTGAGATGTTAGGGAGGCTACACTCTGCTGGGATAGTTATTTCTCCTTTTGGGGGGGAGGGGGAAGAGAAATTTGCACTGAACCTGTCTGCCAGAATGTTGGCAATGTCAGTGGGTTCAGTGTATTTTGTGTCATTTTGGACCAACTCTGAGCATATCTGTGAGTTTCCACCCAGGTTTCTAACATAGCTAAAGAAGGCCTTGTGATTGTCTTGTGTCTTTTGCAATTTTTCTCTCAAAGTTGGCCTTGGATGATTTTATGAGTGATCGTAGTTTTTTGCTAGTACTGATCAGAGACGCCTTCCCTTTTAGGGATTTTGCTCTGTCATGTAATAGCTTCCTCCTCCTGTTGTAAAGTTTGTTTATGGCTGGGGTCTACCAGACCGGGCGCCTGCCTTTGGGGGAATGGGTCTTGGTTTTATTTGGGATTGCATGATCCATGCATTCTTGAAGGTGCCCATAGAAGGCATGTGCAAAGGATTCAGCAGTGTGGACTGTGGTTTCCACTGGCCCAGGGGCCTTGAAGGATACCACTTCAGTCTTAAGAAGTGCGAAGTTTGCTTTTGAGAAGTTCTTCACTGTGGTCTTTTGTGCAGGGGGTGGGGGCGGGATGTGGATTTCCAGTGAGATTAATTTATGGTCTGATCTTACCAAAGAGGGATATACTTCTGGTGTGGAGCATATTGTCCCCATGTTTGTGATGATCAGGTCTAGTATATTGTCTCCTCTTGTGGGAATGGTGACTAGTTGTTCCATTGCATTTGAGTTTATGAATTCTAGGAACCTTTGGGCTAGGGTGTTGGGGCTTGAGTAATGCTCCCAGTCTATGTTTGGGTAGCTGAAGCCAAAATGATATTTGGAGAGACATTCATACTCTCCAGTGTCTTCAGGAAGGCTGTGTGGGGTTCCTGAGTTTGAGAGGGTGGTCTGTAGCATGCTACAAACTGTAAGGCAGTTTTGCCTATGGTTAGTTGCACCTGGATAGTCTCCGATGCTTCGCGCGTTGCCGCTAACCTGGAGGTGTGGGTATCTTTGATGAAAATGGATACTCCCCCTCCTTTTGTGGTTCGGTCCAAGTTTTGGGGCCAGAAAGCATGATATGAGGTAAAACCTGATAGTGCTGGGGTGCTCTCAGGAGCCTTGAATCAGGTTTCAGTCACTGCACAGACATCGATGTTCTCCATACTGAGGAGGGCTTCGAGGGCATGCATCTTGAGGTTTAGACTTCTGGCATTGAGCAGCATTACCCTTAGTTTTTTTCCACTTGTGTTTTCTAGGGAGGTAGGTTTGTCATTTGAGCCTTGCCTAAAAAAGGCACTATGGGGGTGGCAAGAGCCTTGGCCAATATCCGGAAGCCCAGGGGTGACAGGTGCAAGCCATCCCTTGCGAAGCAGCGTGGCTTGTCAAGCATGTCATCCCAAGCAGACAGACATTGAATGACACCAGTAATTAAGCCAATTGTTAAAACTGATCATTTTGTCCTTGGGGGAAGTGACCTCAGCACAAGAAGCTGTAGTAATTGGTTGTTTGGGAGAAAATGGAGCTGGAGACAAATTTTGGATCTTAGCATCTTAAACAAGTCAGTTTGATGAACCAAGTTTTGGATGGTCACGGTTCAGTCCAGTCTTTTTCTGGTCCAGGACGACTGGATGTGCTCAGTAGACCTTCAGGATGTGTACTGTCAGATAAAGATGAACAAGACAATCCATTTACACTTCGGGCTGGGAGGCAGTCCCTATCAATTCAGAGTTTTGTCCTTTGGTCTCACAGCTCACTTGAGACTGCAAGGATTCCAGATGTTTTCATATCTAGATGACTGGCTCTGACCATGCATCAATTGGTAAGGCTAAGAGACCAGGTTTTCCAGATTTGCTCTCTTCTGGGGATAACCATAAACTACAAAAGTTTCAACTAGAACCAAGGCAGACTCTAATTCATATGGGCAGTTCTCAACATACTCACTCATATAGCTTCACTACCACCCTCAAGAATTCACACCATAAAATCACAGGTCAGAAAGATAATCTGCAGTACCAAGAGTTCAGCCCACCTGGTCCTTCAAGCTCTGGGATCAATGTAATCAGCGATAACATTATTACCTTTGGCCAGATTTTACATAAGAATACTTCAGTGGATGCTAACCATACAATAATCAAGACAGATATGAATCACTCTGACATGCAAGAGAGATCTCAGGTGGTAGATTCGATCAGATAAGGTTCTACAAAGTCATCCATTTATTCCCCCTCAGCCCAAGGCCATAGTGACCATGGAAGCTTCCCACTTATGGTTGGGGAGCATTTTATGGGGAAAACAGTCCAAGGCACTTGGTCCCCTGAAGAGGCCAACGTGCATGTCAGTGTCCTAAAGATGAGAACGGCGCTTTTAGCATTGCAGGCCTTTCAGAATTCTCTGCCTCTAGGAACGATTGCAATGCAAACGCATATGTTGGTAGTTTGGTATATCAACAAACAAGGAGGGACCAGATCTTATCCCTTGTGTTGAGAAGCGCTAAGAGTGTGGCAGTGGGCATCTCTTGCAAACGCTTTCTAATAGCAATGCACATTCTGGTGAAGTCCAACATAATAGACAAACTGAGCAGGTGCATTCTTCTACCTCACGAGTGATCTGTCAGTAAGAAAGTGGTGGAAATGATAGTGGGACCAGCCTTGCTACAATCTTTTTGCCTCTTCCCTAAACAACAAATGCAGCTACTTTGCCCTAATTCTCCCTCCAGGGAGATCACTTAGGGGTGCTGTACTCCATGACTGGCACTCCCAGTCTACTTAATGCTTACCCACCAATTCCCCTAATTCCGAAATTTCTACAGAAAGCTGCCAGGCTAATGAGCAATGTCACCTCTTGCATCTTACTGGCCTCAACAGATTTGGTTCCCCTTCCTTTGGCCTCACTTACTTCGCCAACCTTGGATTCTGGATCCAACTCCAGACCTTCTGTCTCATCTGACAGGCATGATTCATCCAGACACATCAAACCTCAGGCTGGCAGTCTGTCTTCTCCAATTCCATTAATAACCAAACAACCTAGTACTCTTACCTGTCCCAACATATATATTTATCTTCCCATAAACCCTTTACACAAAAACTGTACTTCAGTAGATGGAAAAGGTTTGTTTACTGTCCTCGCCAAATTAATGTTGATCCTTTTTCAGCTCCCATACACAACATCCTGGAATTTTTGGCTATACTTTTTTAAAGAAGGAGCTAGTTTCTCCAGTTAAGGTTCAGTTGCAGATGTATTGAATTTTCACATTGGATTTAAGGGTTCCTCAGTTGCTTCACATAAGCTCTGCAAATGTTTTTTGAGGGACTCTTCTAAGACCTCCTTTTAAACACCCTACTCCCCCATGGGACATGAATTTGGTACTGCAAACTGTTATTCGTTCCCCATTTAAACCAGCAGCTGTGCATGACCTTAAATATCTTGGAAGAAATTTCCTGTAGCCATTACTTCTGCCGGACGAATTTCTGACATTCAAGTATTGCCCTCAAAACCCTCATACTTTATTTTTCACATGGATAGTTACCATAAACTAATGCCGCCTTTCTTCCTAAGGTCAATCAGTCCAGTAATTTGTCAGTATTATTTCCTAAGTTTGCTAACAAGGGCAAATATGTTACATTTATTGAATGTTCACAGGCAATTACGATTCTCCATAAATTAGAGCATAAGTTTGTCTCATTTGCAGAAGTGAAATTGGGAAAACCAGTTGTCAAAGTAACTTTAGCCAAATGGCTGGCTGACTGAATTTCATTTATTTATAATTAATTGGGCAGTGCATTACCAAAACGGTTACAGGCTTATTCAACTAGATCCATGGCAGACTGAATTTAATTTATAATTAATTGGGCAGTGCATTACCAAAACAGTTACAGGCCTATTCAACTAGATCCATAGCCGTTTCCTCATTTTTTCAATCTTGAATGCCCATGAATATTTGTGCTGCAGCAGCTTGGGCCACTCCCCATACTTTTGTTACTCATTACAAATTGGATTTGCTCTCCAAAGATAGAACATCATTTGGTTCAGCTGTGCTCAGAATATCCTTCTGAATCAGCCAGGTTTTTAGTTAGCTGAGGACACTGTCCCCATCATTTGAGGATAGAATGAAAATTGACATCAGATAAAGAAGTTAAATAATCACCATAACGTTCTGTGTTGTCCATTTTCATTCTTCAACTCCTCACCCGCCAACCCCCATCCTTTCTAAATTCCTGGAAGAATAAGTGGTTTATGGACATTGTCTTTTATATTGAGTTCCAGATAGTCTTCTTCCTGTTTGTCTGTAAATATTTTATTTCTAGTAAATCCCAGCAAACAAGATCTGAGGTACTTTGGATTGGAGCATTATGGGTAAGGGAGCAGCTCAAAAGATTTTGGTTGCCATGAGCTGTAGCAACGGCAGAGTCTGATCCGAGGGATCGGATCTGAACCAATCAGTTGAGGAAGAATAAAAATGAACACAGGTGGAACGTTATGGTGAGTACATAACTTCTTTTTAATGTTGCGTTCTTGACAGAGTAAGAACTGTAGTAATTGGTTGTTTGGGACCATTCCTAGCTCTTTTGTAGTTCACTGCTTAAAATCCGCCTCTGGGCGTTTTTTCTGGCTATACTGCTCAGACAAGCTCCACGTGGGTTTAATGAGTGGTCCAAGCAGCAAGGAACTCGGAAAAGCGACTACCTTCTGGATTTAAGTATATTTGCTTTTTTTCCACTGGAAATAGCTTCTGTTGCTTAATTTAAACTAGCCTGAACTGTTTATTTTCTGATTACTGCATTTATTTTTAAATCTGCACTTAAAGTTACATTTAGTCGAATTTAATCGAAAGTTTGCTTGCTTGTTTAATTTAACTGTGGAGGCTGCCCACTAAAGTGTGCTAGCCTGTGTAACTAATTTATCACTGTCTGTGCATTTTCTGTGTATTTCTACAAAAAAAAAAAAAAAAAAATTAATCCTTGTTTTCCCGCCTTTCTCGACTAGTTTAGACCAGTATACAGGCATTGCTGTATTCTGGGCTGTGGTGTAGTTCATGTGTTGTCCATTACCTTACTTGGATAGAATGAAGTTTCTTTGCTCACCAGTGGGAGTGGGGAGCCTTGAGCAGCCTACCTGTTTTCCCCATAAAATGCTTCCCAACCATAAGTGGGAAGCTTCCATGGTCACTATGGCCTTGGGCCGAGGGGGAATAAATGGATGACCTTGTAGAACCTTATCTGATCGAATCTACCACCTGAGATCTCTCTTGCATGTCAGAGTGATTCATATCTGTCTTGACTATTGTATGGTTAGCATCCACTGAAGTATTCTTATGTAAAATCTGGCCAAAGGTAATAATGTTATCGCTGATGACATTGATCCCAGAGCTTGAAGGACCAGGTGGGCTGAACTCTTGGTACTGCAGATTATCTTTCTGACCTGTGATTTTATGGTGTGAATTCTTGAGGGTGGTAGTGAAGCTATGAGTGACTATGTTGAGAACTGCCCTTATGAATTAGAGTCTGCCTTGGTTCTAGTTGAAATTTTTGTAGTTTATGGTTATCCCCAGAAGAGAGCAAATCTGGAGAACCTGGTCTCTTAGCCTTACCAATTGATGCATGGTCAGAGCCAGTCATCTAGATATGAAAACATCTGGAATCCTTGCAGTCTCAAGTGAGCTGTGAGACCAAAGGGCAAAACTCTGAATTGGTAGGGACTGCCTCCCAGCCCGAAGTGTAAATACCTTCTGGATTGTCTTGTTCATCTTTATCTGACAGTACACATCCTGAAGGTCTACTGAGCACATCCAGTCGTCCTGGACCAGAAAAAGACTGGACTGAACTGTGACCATCCAAAACTTGGTTCATCAAACTGACTTGTTTAAGATGCCAAGATCCAAAATTTGTCTCCAGCTCCATTTTCTTTGGCACTAAAAAAAACCTTGAGTAAGTTCTGGATTCTGTATTCTTATTTTTTGGCTAACACTGTTTTAGTCTTTGTTACTTTGGCTGTTAAATATTTATGAGTTACAAATCTCGTTTGATAGCACTGGATAGATTTGAACAAATAGCTTAATGATATTGTGCATTTAAACTTGTCTTTTTTGAGTGTTCTTTGTTCTGAAGTCATACTTATTGATGAACGTGCTTAACAATATTTGATTAAATTTATACTGAGGACTCGCAACATTGGTGCTTCTTTTTGGTTATTTAGTATTTGTTAAAGTACCAACTGCATCATTTTCCTGGACTTTAAGTTCTGGATTCTATCTAGTCTAGTGGGGTGGGTTTTCTAGTAGTTTGAATATGAATTGCTGCTTGTTCTCTCCGACTGGGTGGAAAATCTGGGATTTTTCTCGAGTTTGGAGGAGGCAGAGAAAAGGGAATTACATAACCTCTGCAACAAACTACCTTTTAAGTCTAGCCAGACTCTCTGGTGCAGGGATAGCTGTCCCCACAGACTGCCTGCAGAGGTGGGAAATTGGGCCCCCTTTCAGGAGTGCTGGTAGAATCTGTCAAACGAGGATTCTCTATTCCCCTGGTGGGAAATTGGGCCCCCTTTCAGGAGTGCGGGTAGGGTCTGTCAAAGGAGGATTCTTTGGACCCCTGGTTTTGCAAGCCACCTCTGTCTTATGGGAGTCATTGTCCATTAAAGCTCCCTCCTCTGCCTCTGGAGGAATCTCCTCCAAGTGTGTCCTGACACTTCTTGAACCACATCTTTCGACCACCTCATTGATTCCTGGAAAAAGATCTTTGAGGGGTCAAAAAAACACCCATGGCAGTCTGTCCATCCTTTTCAAACCTGGATAGTTTGTCCTTTACCTTGGGGCCAACAGGCCATCGAAGGGAGCATTGATGAAGAATTAAAGGGCTCTGCAAAATCACAAGTGCATCCAGGGATGCCTCCTAATGGAAATGCCTGAACCTGCTGCCCTTGAGGTCCCTTCAGTTGCATGCAAAACAACCCTCATGGAAGAAATGGATTGCAGGGTAGCTAACTGAGAAGCCACAGATAACTGAACTTCTTCAGAAACAGCCTCTGAGAGGATATTTGACAACTCCTTATAAAATCCATCTGAAGTCTTGTAAAATGTGCCAGATAATTCCGTAATCTTAAAGTGAAGGATGCTGAAGCATAGACATGCTTCCCAAATCTGTCCATTGCCTGAGACATCCTCCTCAGCAAGTTCCTTTTTGGTGGCCATTACTACAACAATGGCATTAATGGGCACTCCTTTTCCCAAAAACTGCTTCCCTACAGGTGGTGCCATAATCTTATCTGGTCTTTGAGGTATAGGCTCTAAGGTGTCAGGTTCCTTCCACACCCAAGAGATTAGCTCATTGAGCTCACTGGTGGGCAGAGTTACCCAGGAGGAAGATTAGCCAGTACAAAAAACCTTCAGGCATATGGACTCTTCTGACAAAGTGTACCTGTGTGTCCAACCACCTCTCTGCTTATGGATTTCAAGGATGTCTCCAAATGAGACATCAGGAAGTGATTGGAGACCCCTCACTTTCATCGAAGTCCATATCTTCTGCGATAGGCTCCTCTGGTGAGTCCAGGTGCTTCCTCTTGCACATTTTCTTAGGAAGCTCCTTCATGGTATGTTCTGGAGAGGCATCAGAAGAAGAAACTACATTTCCTTTTGGAAAGCCTGGGGTCTTGGTACTGGTTGACACTGTGGAAAGACTTGGTGAGAATCTAAATGCTGAGATGTAAGGGTTGAAGATTTAGGATCCGGGGGGGTTGGATCTGTCCATTCTGCCAAGGCACAGAAAACTCTCTTAGCAGCCTCAAAGACAGATCAGCCCGGAAAGAGAAAATCTCGGACCCAAAAGGGCAAGCTTTTGGACAGCAGTCCAGAGAAAGGGAAGATCTTGGATCCAAAAAGGCAAGCTTTTGGAAAGCAGCCTTCTCCTGCTCCAAGGGCAAAATCCATGAGGTGGAAGCCGAAGCAGAGCTATCCAATGCCAAGGCTCCAAGGTGCAGAGATGACTCCAAAAGAATCAGTCAACTCCAACACCCCAGATCTGACAGGAAGCTTCGGCTCTGAGAACTCTCCAGATCTGATAGGATTGAAGCAGAACATGCTTTGGATCCAAGGATAAGATTCCTTGCTTCTGAGCTAGACAGATCCAGGGACTCAGACCAGTGAAGTCAGAGGAGGAACTTGTAGTGGGGATGTGAAGGGGTTCTAACCAAAAAAGGGGAAGGTACCCCAAGAAGGCACTGGATCCAACGAAGGTGAATGCCTGGTCCTTGGCATCACGATAAAGGTAGAAAAACTAGCTACAGCTGGATCCGATGAGGACTGCCTCAGATGTGAAATAGTGGGGTCAGACAATTTTTGTTTCTTTGGATCCAAGACATCAGATCAGACAATTTTGGCTTTTTCAGATCCAAAGTTGAAGTCTGATCTCTTTTCAATCTATGACTAGAAGACTCTGAAGCCAAAGGTGAAGGCTTTGGACACAAGATTTTGGCTTTAATTTGGGAGATTTTTCTCCGGATATAGCCTTCCTGCATGAAGAGGGTAAGAGACCTTTGAGAATCAACTGTTTTTTGCCCTTGATCAGAGCCCTGGGGTTGAACCCATGGTATATTGAGCAGTTGAGCAGTCCTGCAAATGAAGAGACCCTAAACAAACATGTGGGCATCTGATAATAGGTTCATAGGTTGGTACTGGGCTATCTGCCCGAAGGCATATATTAGCCCAGCCACGTTGTGCAATATTCAACACCCCTTTAATAGTTCCCTAGACCCTTGTACTAGCAAGCTAGTACCCTTGGCCCCTATCTAGTAGTGCTGTTGGTGTGATCCCCGGTGTGAACTTTGTTACCCATCCACTCATCAAGGTTCCTCTTGAAGAGGAATAGTGAGGGGCTGTGTCTTATGTAGATCGGGACCCTGTTCTGTAGTAGGGGAAGTCTCTGCGAAGGGAATCTATCCCTCCAGCATGTTCTATTCATTGTTGTGTTGAGGTTTATATCCCTAGAGTGTGTAGCTAGAGTAGATTTGGTTTTGCTAAGATGGAGCAAGTTCAACAATTCTGTGTTGGACATGGCTCTGTACGTTAGACAGAGATCGCCTCTGAGAAAGCAGTATGCAACAGAGAACAGTCTTAGCTTTTTCAATCGTGCTGCATGGGGCAACTGTTTGAGGCCAGTAATTCTCTTGGTTAGGTACCCTTGTGGTCTCTCCAGCTGCTGGAGATGTCTAGCCAGGTACATTCCAATTGGTGCATTGTACTCAATAATAGGTCTGATGAGGGAAGAGTAGAGGTGCACCATTACATCCTTGGATCTTGATGCGAACCCTTTCGTGATCAGATTCGTCACATAGAAGGATTTTCTAACCACTTTGGCAATATGGTTATCAAAGGAAAGCTGACTATCTACTTGGGTCCCTAGATCCCTTATTTCTTCTTCGGATTTCAGGGGATTAACTCCCTATGTTGTAGTTTGCGGGTACTCTGTTTTTTCCAAAAGGGATTACTACACATTTTTTTTGCATTTAGCTTGAGACCATGGCTTTGACACCATGCATCAGTTTCATTTAGACCCTTCTGGAGGATCTCCATGTCGGCCGGAGACTATTATAGCACCCAGTTTGCAGTCATCCGCAAACTTAGTCAGCAACAGCCCTTTCGTGCTTGCCTGTACTTCTGAGAAGTATATGCCAAACAGGAGGGGCCCCAGGACAGAGCCCTGAGGCACACCACTCGTTACTGGTCTGGATTCGGACATAGATCCCGCTACTCTTACTTTATGGGATCTGCCGGAGAGCCAGTTTGCGATCCATCTTGTAACATAAGGGTTTATGCCCAGGCTGGTGAGCTTATCAATAATACCTGAATGGGGAATGGTGTCAAATGCTTTAGCAAGGTCAAGGTAAGCCATGTGTACCTCCTTTCCCTTATCTATAGCCTGAGTAACTGTCTCAAAGAAATCCACCAGGTTCAGGAGGCATGATCTGCCCTTGACGAAGCCGAACTGTGTGGGGTCCAGCGACTGGAGGTTCCCAATCTCTCCCTTTGAGTTCCATAATGATTCGCTCCATAGCCTTACAGATCAGACTGGTCAGGCTTATTGGTCGGTATTTCCCAGGGTCAGTTGTGGCCCCACCCTTGTGTAGTGGGACCACCATTGCCGTGCGCCATTCTATGGGCACATATCCTGTGGAGAGGCTGAGACTGAACAGGGTATTAAGATGAGGGGTTAATTCCTTTTGGAGCTCGTGTATGACACAGCCTGGGACACCATCTGGTCCCATGGAGGCAGTGTTTTTAGCTTTAGATAGAGCCTTGTTAACCAACGTATCGGTAATAATTGGACTTACACAATCCCCTAGAATGGTAATAGGTCCTGTAGGTGGTGGTGGTGGTGGTGGGGGGATTTGCAATGACCCTGTCAGCCAAGATGTTGGCAATGTCAGAAGGGTCAGTGTATTTTGTTCCATTCTGTACTAGCTCAAAACAGACCTGAGCATTGCCATTTAGGTTTTTGACGTAGCCATAGAAGGCCTTATAGTTATCCTTGGCAACTTTCTTTTAAAAATTAGCTTTAGCTGAATTGATGAGGGCCCTCAATTTCTTACTAATGCTGATCAGGGATGATTTTTCTACTTGATATTTGGGATTTTTTTGTACAAGTCTCCGCCTCTTATTGTAAAGTTTGCTTATAACAGTCCAGCATGAAAATTAGCGATGGCAGCCAATTGGACTCTAATGGTGGCAGAAGAGGAGCCTCCTCGAAAGAGCTCTGCCAAAAAATCCAGAACAGTGTGGACAGGGGCTGTAAAAGGATCTATATTCCTGGTCTCTGCCCAGCAGGAGAAACGTTTCCACTTACTAGCATAGGTTTTTCTGGTAGTAGATTTGTGTGAAGAAAGGATTTTCACGTACTGGCTGAAAAATCTGTGGAAGCCTGGCTAAGGTTGGAAGTGGAGCAACCAAGAGGCTGTGAGGTTGACAGACTGAAGGGATTGGTGCAGCCAGCCCGACTGATGGACCAACAGGTCCGGCACTGGGTCCAGACTCCAGGGCTGCTCCAAGAGATGACAATGCAGGGACAGGAACCAAATTTGTCGAGGCCAGTAAGGGGCAATGAGGATCATCCTGGAACCCAAAGCGGTCGCTTTCTGAATCAGTTTGGGAATTAAGGGAAAAGGAGGGAATGCATACAGAAGACCCCGGGGCCAATCGTGGACTAGAGCGTCTCTGGGGGAATTGGCAGGGGAGAGGGAATAGAGTGAAGATGTCTTCGCACTTGCTGTTGAGAGGGGTTGCGAAAAGGTCGCAGCAAGGTTGACCCCATCTGCGGAAAACCTTGTCCGCTACTGACTGAGACACCACTCGTGAGGCATGAGAATAGCTCTGCTCAGCCTGTCTGCTATGACGTTGGACTTCCCGTGGACGTGCGTTGCTATCAGAAACCGTTGGGAAGAGTTCGCCCACTGCCAGAGTCTGAGTGCTTCTCGACATAAGGGGTAGGATCTGGTTCCGCCCTGCTTGTTGATGTACCACACTACAGACATATTGTCGTTTGAATTGCAATAGTCCTGATAGGTAGAGAGTCCTGAAGAGCTTGCAACGCTAAAAGTACCACTCTCATCTCCAAGATGTTTATATGCAGGTGGTATCCATCCACCAAGCCAGGTGGCCTTTGCATGTTTGAGTGATTATTATTCTGTGGGACATTGGGAGCTGTTGAAAGGACCATTGGGTAAAAAGCATCCACTGAAGGATCCGCATATGGAAACAAGCCAGTGGGACTAGAATGATCGCTGCTGCCATAAGACCCAATGTTTTTAGTACAAATCTGGCCTGAATCATCTTGCACTTTAGTAGCACTTGCACATGTCGGCGAATGTCTGATACTCTGCCTGGAGGAAGTTTGGCAGACAGATCTTTTGTGTTTATTTCTGCACCAATAAATGTTATAGATAGACAAGGCGACAATGCAGACTTTTTGAAATTTATTGATATACCTAGCTCGGAGCAAGTCTGAATGGTATAGTCCCTGGCTCGCAGAAGTTGATGCCTTGTGGAAGCAGTAAGGAGCCAGTTGTCAAGATATGGAAACACCTGGAATCCCCGTAGTCTCAGGTGAGCCGTAGCCACTGCCATGCATTTGGTGAACACCCTGGGGGGCTGTGGTGAGACCAAAGGGCAGGGCTCTGAATTGATAGTGACTGGCTCCCAGCCGGAAGCGGAGAAACCTTCTGGAGCGCCTGTTCATTTCGATATGGTAGGTAGTGCGCATCCTGAAGGTCTATAGAGCACATCCAATTGTCCTGACCCAAAAAGGGTAGAATGGACTGAAGCATAACCATTCGGAACTTTGTTTTTTGGATAGACCTGTTCAGTCTGCTGAGATCCAGAATGGGTCTCCAGTCCCCTGTCTTTCGGTACCAAAAAGAATTTGGAGTAAATTCCGGATCCTTGCTGGTCTGCTGGGACTGGCTGGATGGCCCTCTGATCCCTTAGCGCGGGCGGGACATCTGGAAGGGATCGGTTTCTTTGTACAGGGGTGTGGACGAAGGGAATTTTGTAACCCTCGGATATGACAGACTGTACCCATGTCTTGTGTGAGGAGTTGCCAGGCTTCTGGGTACAGTGACAAACTTCCCCAGACTGCCTCCGAAGGTGGACAGTCGGGCAGCCCCTCAGGGGAGCTGGAAGGGTTTGTCAGAGAAAGATTCCCTGCTACCCTGATTCTGCAGACCCCCCTTGTCCCTCGGGCGGCGTCTATTATTGTTCCCTCCTCTGCCCCTGGAGGGAAACTCACCACTTGCGTCAGGCATGACTCCCTGGGGTTTGCGAAATCACATTTTTCCACCCTTCTGACCTTTGGGGTATGGTCTAGATGGAGTAGAAAAACGGACTCCCACGGCAGAGAGTGTCCTGCCTTCCTGCTCACACCTGGTTAAGTGTAACCTGCACCTGGTAAGTGTAACCTTCACCTGTGGTCCGAACAAAGCCGAACCATCGAAGGGGGTGTTGGTGAAGGACACCTTAAAGGGGTCAGCAAAGTTGCACAACCACATCCAGGCATGCCGTCTCAAGGCTACAGCTGTGCCTGCGGCCCTACTCGCCCCATCGGCTGCATAAGAGATGAGCCGTATGGAGGAGTTAACGAGCTAAGGGTTGCCAGCTGGGAGTTGATCTTTTCCTGAGACCCCGCAGCAGATGGATCCTGAAGGGCATCACCAAATTCCTTAAGGATTACCTTTGAAGGTGGGTGAAATGGTACAGGTAAGTTCAGCGACCGCGTGGAAAAGGTCGCAGAAGAAAACATCCGCTTCCCCTACCTGTCCATTGTCCTAGATTCTTTATTAGGTGGATGGACAGGGACAGAAGGATCAGCCAACTCCTTCTTAGTGGCTGCTGCAACCACCATGGCATCAACAGGGACACCCTTCATAAGAAACTGTTTGTCAGATGGGGCTGTAATAAACTTTGTGGGCCTACGGGGAGTTGGTTCCACTGTGTTCGGGGCCGTCCACGTCTTCCGAGCCACCACTTCCATGAGTGGGTCGAAAGGCGGATACACCCAGGAGGTGGAGGGGCGAGAATCAAACGCATCCAGGTACACAGACTCGTCCTCGGAGGGATTAAGGGCAGTCCATTTCCCCCTCTGCCTAAGGATCTCAAGGATGTCTGAAAAGAAGACATCCTCAGAGGGGGACCTTGGGGACCCTTCCAAATCCTCCAAATCAGTGTCTGAGGTGACTGACTCGGGGGAGTCAACATGTTTCCTCTTACATTTTCTCTTCCGAGGGGGCTCCTCTGAATGATCAGGGGAGGCCTCGGAAGAGGAAGACACACCCAATGGGGCTACTTGGAGCGTCTCCACGCTTCGGGTCAGGAGGGTGAACACAGACCGTAGGCACCATGGGGGAGGAGCTGAAGGAGCCAATAGTGGGTCCGACCCAGGAGTCAGTACGCTCCTCATGACCTCGAAGGCGCCCCCATTGGGCAGAGAGGAAGGACCCCGCTCCGAAGAGATGAGAACCCCTCCCGGCACTGAGAGAGATTGCTCAGAGGCCGATGTCGGGGCCGAGCTCACCTGCACCGAGACACCACGGGGTCGGACAAGGGTCCGATGCCACTCGCCCCCTCGGAGCCAATGAGGGAGTCTCGGTGCCCAGATCCCTCCACGGACGGAACCAATGAAGAGATCAGAGCCGACGAAGGAGCCGAAATGTGTGGTATCGGCTCCGAAGTACTGACGATTCGAGCCCCAATGAGCTCCGGCTCCGAACATAATGGAAGAGTCGGAGGAGGAATTGTTGAAGATGCAGGGATAGCCGCAGACTGTTGAGATGGGCTAGACAACATCTGGGCAAGTGTCTGCGACTTTAGGAGTCTACTGACCACCCTCTCGAGGTCGTGATCAGAAAGCCTGGAAGACAGAGAGGAATGTGACCTATGGCTCCGCTCTGACTGTAGTAACGGCGATCTCGGAGCCGAACGAACAGACTCCAAAGAGGGAGATCGAGCGTTTTCGGCTCAGAGAAGGCTCCGACACTACAACAAGAGCCGATTGAGATCTCAAAGTGTCGGTTCCAGCCAGAACAGACGAGGAGGCAGTAACTCTGCTTGGCGACGGCTCCGAACAGGGAGCCGACGGTTTGGCGGGCTTGGAGGGTTTACCCGAAGGCTTAGTCAGGGACCCTTCAGGCTTAAGTAAGCCCCTCAAAATATGTTTGTTCCTACGCTCCTGCAGGACTCTCGGACTGAAGGCATGACAAACCGAACAAGAGTCCTGCAGGTGCAGGGGGCCCAAACAATACACACAAGAAGTGTGCCCGTCTGTCAGAGACATCTTCTGACAGCAAGAGTCACACTTGTTGAAACCTGAGACTTCACTATCCTTAGACATAACGACACTATAACAGGGTAACAAGGAAATAAGTAACTAGTGCCTAACACACTACAAACACACACACACACACTAGAACTAACACTACAATAATATAGTAGTAATAAAAGCAATACTGTTATAAAAATACAGTTAACAAGACTAGTAGAAATATAAATATATATAAGAAAAAATTAACTCTACCCTAAAGAGTGGGGGGGGAGACACTGAAAACTACTAGCAAAGAGAGTTTCTAAATGGGATTTCTCAAGGGATCAGAAAGGGGACACTAAGAGAAAAATATCTAACAAGAAAAAAGCTATTTTTATATATAAACTTAGCAAGAAAGTTTTATACGACCTGGAGCCGGTAAAAACGCAACCTCGTAGCTGAAGCGGCAAACGAGATCTGGGTATTGGACACCTAGCATTGTGGAATATAGGGAGGGCCTCGAGCCGGTAAATGGCTCTCAAGCTTTGGTATAGGCAGAGTCGGAGCCAAGGATCGGCTCCGAACCCATCCAGCAAGAATGAAGGCGAGATTGACAACTTAACATCGGGGTATTAAGATGCGGGGTTAATTCCTTTTGCAGCTCGCGTATGACACAGCCTGGGACACCATCTGGTCCATTGGAGCCAGTGTTTTTAGCTTTAGATAGAGCCTTGTTAACCAATGTATTGGTAATAATTGGACTTACACAATCCCCTAGAATGGTAATAGGACCTGTAGGTGGTGAGGGGGGGGGGGGATTTGCACTGAACCAAGATGTTGGCAATGTCAGAAGGGTCAGTGTATTTTGTTCCATTTTGTACTAGCTCAGAACAGACCTGAGCGTTACCATTTAGGTTTTTGACGTAGCCATAGAAGGCCTTATGGTTAGCCTTGGCAACTTTCTTTTCAAAATTAGCTTTAGCTGACTTGAGGGCCCCTCAATTTCTTACTAATGCTGATCAGGGATGATTTTTCTACTTGAGATTTGGCCTTTTGTTGTATAGGTCTCCTCCTTTTATTGTAAAGTTTGCTTATGGCCGGGGTCCACCAGACTGTTTTTTTCTTGCTTGAGGAAGGAGTCTTGGTTTTATTTGGGACAGCACGGCCCATGCAATCCTGAAGATGCATACAGAGTGCCTTGGTGTAGGATTTCACATCCTGGATATCATTATCCTTCTGCAAGGGAATAGTGAAGCTTTCCACTTCGGATGCAAGTAGTTTGAAGTTTGCTTTGGAAAGGTTTTTGACTATGGTTTCTTTGATTGGGGAGGTGGAGGAGTGAGGATGTCCAGGGTTATCAGTTTGTGGTCGGATCTGACCAAGAAAGGGGTGATAAAGTACAGTTTTGTACCTACCATAAATGTAGATGTTCGAGTGTTCACCCTGCTGCAGTCATCACACTTGGGTTGAATCCCAAAGCTAAGGTAGGAGGGAGGTATCAGAGGGCTAGTGGAGGCAATAAGGCCCTGCAGAACTGCAGTGGCGAGGCCCACCCAGGACTTAAGAGTAAAGAGGTAAGCAATAGTGTTTGGTAAAGGTGTGTACTGAACTCCAAGTTGCAGCTTCTAAAATTTCCTTGGTTGGAACCCCCCTGAGAAAGGCTGTAGAGGTAGCTGTTGCCCTGGTAGAGTGGGATCTAATGGTAGCAGGAACTGGTTTCCCATGATGGTTACAGCAGAAACGTATGCAATGACCTATCCATTTAGAAATGGTTTTCTTAGATATAGCCTTCCCTTGAGAAACTGTAGCATAGGATACAAAGAGCTGGTCAGTTTTTCTGAAAGCCTTAGTTTTATCCAAGTAGTAACAAAGCTGCCTGTGAATGTCCAAAGAATGCAGGAGTCTCTCACATTTGTTCTGTGGATTGGGGAAGAAGGTGGGTAAGTGGATGGTTTGATTTAAAGCTACACTGGAAACCACCTTAGGCATAAAGGAAGGATTAGTTCATAGAGAAACTCTGTATTGATGAAAAATGAGGAAAGGTTCCACTGCCATTAGTGCCTGTAGCTCTGAGACTCTCTTAGCTGAAGTTACTGCTAGGAGCAGGGCAGTCTTCCATGATAGGAACTGAAGATCTGCAGAGAAAGCTGGTTCAAAGGGAGGTAGCATTAGTTTTTCCAGAACAAAGTTGATGTCCCATGTTGGTGTAGGAGCTCTCCTGGGTGGTCTAATGTTTTTTGCCCCTCTGAGGAACTGCCTTAGAAGAGGATGTGAAAATAAAGGTGGATCCGTGTTGTAGTGAGCTGAAATAGCTGAAGCATGGATTTTAATTGAGGAAAAGGAAAGTCCTTTGTGCAACATTTCAGCTAAATACTGTAGAATGTGAGGCATGTGAGGCTGAATTGTCTTGGCCTTTAGCTTGGTTCCAGGCACAAAACCTTTTCCATTTGTCCGAATAAGCCTTCCTGGTGCTTGGCCTCCTGGCTTCCAGAAGAACATCCAGAACTGCTTGTGAAAGAGGAGCTGGTTGGATATTTAGTTGATTTGCCATGCAGCCAGATTTAAAGTTTTGAGCTGGCTGTGAAGAATCTGTTTTGTTGTGTGAGCAAATGGGGTATTTGAGGCAATATCCATGGTGGGCTGTAGGCCATATTTTTCAATAGCGGGTACCAGTGCTGGCGTGGCCAGTCTGGGGCTATGAGAATCAGTCATGGGCTCTCCTTTTTGACCTTTAAAAGAACCTTTGTGAGGAGATGTAATGGAGGGAAGGCATATGCTGTCAGGTTTTTCCAACTGAAAGAGAGTCCACTTTCCAAGCTTGATGGTGGAATGTCCTTGTACAAAATTTTGTCAGTTGGTAGTTTTGAGGACTGGCAAACAGGTCTATGTTTGGAAGGCCCCATTTTTGAGTTATTGCAAATATTTGTGGATCTAGTTCCCACTCGTGAGGATCTTTGATGTTTCTGCTGAGGTCGTCTGCCAATGTGTTGTTCTGTCCTGGCAGGAATTGAGCTTGTAACTGGACTTGGTAGGCCAGAGCTGTGTTCCATAAGATCATTGCTTGCCTGCATAGAGGGTAGGAATGTGTACCCCCTCGTTTATGTACCACATTACTGTGGTGTTGTCCATCTTTATTGCAAGTTGTCCTGGATGTAATAGATCCTTGAAGGCTGTCGGAGCTTTCTGTACAGCTAGCATCTCTTTTTGATTTATGTACAGATTTCTTTGATCTGCAGTCCATAGGCCTTGAATGCATTGCCTTGCCATGTGTGCCCCCCCCCCCCAGGTGTAGTCTGAAGCATCTGTTGTGATGGTCTGCCTGGGGGCAAGGTGAAAGGCTGACCCTTGAGGTGACATGCCTATGACTATCATAGAAATTCCTGTTGTAGGCAGGGAATAAGAAATATCATTGTGTCCAAGCTGTGACTGTGTTGAGACCATACACTTTTTAGGTACCGCTGTAATTTCCTCATATGCAGCTTTGCAAATGGTATTATTAGTATGCAAGATGCCATGAAGCCCAAAGCCTGCAGAATTTTTCTTGCAGTTAATTGGGTCTTTGTTGCCATTATCTTGAAATATTGAGTCAGTTGTAGTTGCTTGTCGGCCAACCGGCACTTGCGAACTGCTTCTGCTTCGGGCACTGCGCAAGAAAGACTGAAGAAAATGGCGTTGGTTGCAGTATATGTACCCCTGGCACACTGACGTCAGGGATAAGGCGAGAGCAACCGACGTAGGACAAAGACTTTGGAAATCCGGCCGACTGCGGGACCACCTGACAACAGGATAACCCAAGTGTGATGACTGCAGCAGAGTAACACGATGAACATCTTGGACTGCTTCATAAAGAGATTCAGTTTTTTAAATTCAAGATGGCCTGAGATCCTTGTTCAAAATGAACCTGGAATAGACTCCAGATCTGTGTTGGTCGACTGCGACCTTTGGGATAACTGGATTTGCTAATAGCTTTTGGATTCCGATAGTTGCATTCTTTCTCTTGACAGGAGTCCAAAAGGTGCTTGGCATTTTCTTTTGTTGGTAATAAAATGGAATCATGTAGCCTCTGGATACAACTTTTAATACCCATGTATTCTAGGTGATGGCCTCCCAAACTTCTGGGTGTACAGCCAAGTAACCCCTGACTGCTTCCAGAACGGGACAGTTGGGCAACCCTTCAGTGATGGCTGGAAAAAGCTATGCAGAAGCCCTGGTTCTGCAGACTACCCCTGCCTTGTGCGTGGCATCCATTTTGGTTACCCCCCCTCTTGAGCCACAAGGGGAACTAAGTAGGAGGATCCTGAAAACTGATGCACTTTTCTAAACACATTTTGCCCCCTCTGGTTTGCGGGGGGAGCAAAATGCAGTCAGACGGTGTCTACGTCTTGCTTGCTCCTGGTCAAGATGTAAATAGAGAAGAGCCATCACAGGCGGTGTTAATAAAAGGATGCTTGAAGCAGTTCTCAAAATTACACACACTCATCCAAGTGTGGTGATGCATTGCAATGCCAGTGCCACCAGTCTGGGATGTGCAGTTAGCTACATTGAAGAGCAGATGCCTGGACACATTAGAAATAGACTAACGTGGACAACTGCATCTCCACAGTCTTCCAAGTTGCCTTAACCTCTCTTCACATTTCAAACAGGATGTCCCATTGAAATCTTTTCAATTAAGCCAAGGTAATTTAATGCTCTCAGTGCAAATGTGGCTGATACACAAACACTTCCTAACAGGTGCAAAGCCCTAAACTCTCCTACTGAGGTGGACCAATCAACTTTCTTCCAAGATGTCCTGTTTGGTGCCTGCCACTACAGCATCAACAGCAGGACCCTTACTCCAGTCTTGTAAATCCTTGGAAGTGACCAAGATCTTATTGGGCATCTAAAGGAACCAATTCAACAATATTCTCCTCCAGGCACTTCGACAGTAAGTGCGTTATTGAGGGGGGGGGGGTCCAGAATGTGGATGGGTCCACCATGAAGCATTCAAAACTACCCACTCCCCCAGAGATGGGGCTTCTGATATGTAGCCACCCACTAGTGAAACAGCTCCATGAGATCACCAAAAGCAGCATCTTCACTGGGGAATTTTGGGGACCCCTCTCCTTCCTGAAGATTGGTACCCTTGGTGAAGAATCTCTGTGGAGTCCAGATGTTTCCTCTTGCACTATGATGACCTTCCTACCCCAAGGAAGAAGTGCAAGGCAATCTGGAATTCCATCAGAGTGGGTTGCCCTGGAGCAAGCTGAGGAGAGTCTAAAAGCACAGGCAAGAGAAGAGGAATGCCAGCTGGTACCAACTCAATCTCCAGGTGGCAGAACATCCTTCAGATCACAAAGGTACAGAATGAAGCAGGCCACCCGAAGTCCATATTCCTCAGATCCAAAAAAAAATCCAAGGACATGCCTGAGTCTGGAGCCACTTCAGCCTGCCCAGACAGATCAGAGATAAACTACTGAGAGCAGAGGTGCTGAGCGAGAGGGATGAAACAAACTTGGTGTTAATGCCATCCTGGAAACCACAAACCATAAAGTTTGGCTCCAAGACTTCCAGAGTTCAGAAGGCCAAGGGAGGGGTGGGAGACAAAACCACTCTGCTGGAACCCAACCCTGAAGGTGATATGAAAACAGGCTCTAAGGCCTGAGGGAGAAAAGAAGTTAGAAGCCTCAGGCAGAGGACCAGAGGCAGAATGAACTAGGCCTAACTGCATCTGGGCCTGCAGAAAAGACTGCATCAACTGCTACAAATCTGGCAGGTTTAATACTCGGAGAGGCAGCGCCCCACCTTGTGGTAAAAGGGTACGAGGACAGGGCTCAAACCAAAAAGGGCCAGATCCAGGGCTGAGATGAAGACTTGGGAAAACTCCCTGTGAGTACAGGGGGGTGAAAGACTGAATCCTGCACAAGAGCACCCCTCAACACAGAAAAGGGCTAGAGATGCTGAGTCTCAGTGAAGCAGCCTACTCCAGTTAGTGTAACAGGTGAACAGATTCAAGTCCTATCTGAAGACAGCGCTGAGGCAACAACAGGGGATAAAGATCTTGGAATCTTTGGATCCGGGTGCCTACAAGCAGAGGGAGCCGTGTGCTTTCCTTCAGCCTGGGGTCCTTAACCCCCTCCCTTCCATCCCATGATCACTCTTACCAGGCTTACTAGCCAGAAGAGAGAAGGAAGCATCCCAGGTGGGTAAAAGACCCTTAAGAACCAGCTGTCCATTCATTCACAGACCTAGACCCAACGCTATTGCAAATGGAGCACTGAGTGTCCACAAGTGAGAGGCCCCAGCATATGCACCAATTGTGCAAGCCCTAGGAAGGGAGCTTATGGCTGGGCACACCACACTTCTTAAAATGCTTCTCTATAAATTAACCATCACAACACATTCGAAAAACAGTAACACAGCAAAACTTTAATACTAACACTTGTTACTATTAACCTGTCAACTATAGAAAAGATTACAACTACAGTATAAAAAATTCACACAACATGAAGGAAAAAGCCCATGAACACTACAAGATAAACCTACACTACTTCATGTTCAGAAACAAACCTATTAGGAAAAACAAGGTTAGACGAAGCTCAGGGGTTAGAGCACTGGTCTCGTAAACCAGGGGTTGCGAGTTCAAATCTCACTGGGGCCTGCTAGATTATTTTCTATGAACCTATATGTCAAACAGAGCTCCTCATTAGCACTCAAGAAAAATCTTGATTGGATGGGAAATTCACCCCGGGGATCACTTTTGTGGCTCTGCTCGAAAGGGGCACAGGAAAATCATTTTATTGGGTGGAGAAAGCCAGGGTACATTTTTTGGCTAGGCTCGTATGGGCCCCTTGGGCTGATAGCCTAGTACCTACCTATGAACCTATATGTGATGAAAACAGCAAAGGAACACAGAAAAAGCTACACCCAGCAGAGTTCAAGATCTAACTGCCATCATTTAAGATGGAAATTAGATCTTTAGACCCGATTCTCTGACTCTATACAGCAAAGCATTACAGGTAGAGGAGATGGAGCTTGGGGGCTGAAGTCTTTGGAAATGGCCAGTCTCCGATCAGATAACCCACAGATTGAAACCAAAAGGAAAATACATCAGATCCAAGTTCTGTGAAGTACACACGCACCCAAATACAGCAGTCCCAACTCAGTCAATTACCACAAACTAGGATGTATACACAAGGTTTACATGCCATGTATTCTTTGGCAATTACTGCAGAGAAGAAATAGCTGTAAAGCTGCTTCCTGTACTGTGTGACTTGGCAAGTTAACCAGTTTAAAAGTGGCCCCTGAAAAGGGGCATATGACCAACAGGTTTGCACAAGCAAGTGAAATTCCTTCATTATTCATTATCTTGCAACCTTCACTGTGTTGAACATTTCAAGACAACTTGCTTAGTTCGATGCTCCACTAAGTTTGTTCCCATATGCCAAAAGCCTGTTTTTCAGATTAAGACTTAACTTACACAAGTGAACAAGATGTCCGGATTTCCACAGAAGACCTTTTCAAACCCAGAGTTAAAGAACCCATTCATGGCAGTCGAAAACATGTTGCTTTTCCTGTAACTTTTTTTTTTAGCAGATTGAGCACTCGCATGTACACCAACAAATTCCATGGCAGCACCATAAAAATACAAGTTTGCCATAACAGATGTTGGAATACCGCATTGTTGCACTAGACTGTCAGAGATGTAGCCTGTTCAGGGGGAAAGAACTGCCAGCTTCACAAAGCTCCTAAACCCCTTCATACGATTATCCCAAGTGCTGGATTACACAGCCCATTCATGGAGGGAATTCAGCATTCCCAGTGAAAATTTCTTCAGGTATTTCTTGCTCTTAAGAATAGGGCTGCTCTAATTTTGAAGAAAAAACCCCACCCCCACACAAAAAAAAATTAAACACCAAGTTGGACAGAAGGTGCATGCTGGCTTACACAACAATACTATGTTCATCATTCTCTACTGCAGGAGACACTGGCTGTTGGGTTGATTACCAAAGCTTATACAACCAGGAGGAAGGATGTGGAACTAGGAGCCCTGGAGAATAGTCCTAAAACAATCATGAATCTGGAAAAGGAATTTATTCTGTAAAGCTTTGTAAAAGGGGACCATGTAATTGCCTCCAGAAAGGTTCTGGTGTGCATCCCCTTTCAAACATGTCAGAGAAAAAAAAACTAACGTGTCTTAAATCTGCCTGGAAAGGTTTTATCACTGCGGGAATAGCAACACCAACTGGAACATACAAATTCACTTGTCTTTTTTTAGTCCCATAACCAGGGATTCTGTAGCTGAACAGCATACCTAAAGAAAATGGTACTGACAAGATGGCACCACACTTATAAGAGCATGGCCAAAATATATAGAATCTACTTTCCCCGTCGTTAAGATTACAAAGAACATTAGTGGGATAACTGGCAATATTTAAAGGAACCCTCTCCTAACTCAGTCCCTTCCTACAGTATGGTTCCAGTATTATGTAGGTACCAGAAACCTGCTTGTACTTTTTAAAGCTTACTTCCTTGCCTTGGAATCTAAGGAAGGGAAAGCCCACTTTGCAGAGGAATTTGTCTCTACCTTGCACAACATACCATACACAGATAAATCTATAGTTTACAGTCGAGGTGCTGCTGTCAACCATAGGTGGGCAATTAATCTTGCTAATGTCAGCAGCCGCTATAAAAGAAAGGTGTGGAAACTGCTTTCCATTGCTTTTATTGCAGAAGAGAACTTAGCACTCCCCTTTCATAGCAAAGCAAGGGGATTTAACGGCAACTGTCACCTCTTACAAAACCACACTACTGAAATGCTAAGCTTTAAATGTTTATTTACAATAGTTTATATATTAAGATAACGTAACAAAGATTCCGGTGACCTTTGGAGAAAAAAATTATTTTTCTTGTAAAATATCAAAAAAAAGCTTGACCCACCACACCAGAGTGGCAACCATATCAACTAGGTGCACTGATACGGTTTATAAAAAGGTCTTATGCTTTTTTGTGACATCCTTCCAGAGGGTGATGCATATCCGGTATACAGAGATGCATGGGAAGAGATCCCCACTGAGTGTCTTTACAGCAGTAGCGTGCATAAGCATTTTCCAATCCATGTGTCTATACATGTAATCAATTTCAAGGAGGCCCATACCCACTTCAGAACTGGGAATATATAATCTTAGTATGCACAGATTTATTTTTCCTTCCTGTTTTGGTTAAACAGCCAACGATGCACTATACACAAAATGTCATGCAAGTGGCAATTTAAGAAAATTACAATATTACATACTAATCTGTAGTGTTAATTGCGACAGACATCTTATGTAAAAACATACAACTGTCTACGCATGGTCATTGCAAATTTATGCTCTTAGTTTTTGCAGCTGTTACTGTGTTTCTGCCTGTACTTTGTCACATCAGTAGGGATCTTCAGAAAAGTGAGATTATAGTTTGACATTTTTGCTAGGTTGAGTGGGCTAGGCAAAGCAGCTCTGACATCACACTGTGGGAAGTCCACTGACTTCTACACAGCATGCAAATCAGGTGGGGATTGCATCACTTTGCAGGAGGAAACGTCCCAGTACCTACAGCAAGACAGCTAGAGGTTTCTCAACTTGGGTTTTCAAAGTGAAAGTAAAATAGTATGGAAAGGCAAGAAGCCTAACTAGGAAAATAGTTGAGTGGATTAGTTTAAGCTGCATGGGGTGATTTCGAAGCTGTATCAATGAACAGGGACCAAGACAACAGGTTGAGCAACCTGCTTTAATATCCAGTTGTCCTTTAAAGGTTGGTTTTGCACATTTATAAAGACCAAATGAAGTTTACATAATCTGAAAAAGTTCAGTTCATCTGCTGAGCTACACAGTTTTAAATCGTTAAGAAGTCTTTTACACTGTTTTGGTACCAGCCAAATTAGTCATGGCCTCATCTGCTAAAACAGCTTAATGGATTAAGGGCAAGACAGAATAGCAGTGGTGACAGCAGTATCCCCCCCTTTGAATTTTTATCCCTGGAACAACTTTATCGTAGCTTAACTGCTAAGTGATTTGTCGCTGTGATGCAGTTTATCACTGCAGTGTGCATCTTATACATTTTTAAGCAGTTTTTAATCCATGAAATGTGGGACAAATCCATGCCATACATTTCCACTTTTTACAGTTCACTACGACTAAGTTATCCTTTGTCCCATATGACCTTTTATTGCCCTTTTCTTCTGCCACAGGCTTCTGACTATAAGCTGTCGGCATCAATTCCAGCGTACATCTAGTAAGGATGAAGTAGATGAACATTGTGGATTCTGTTCACACAGCTTTATGTACAATCAGAAATTAGGCTAAGTAGCATTAACTTTAAACTAGCTATCACACACAAACATGTTCACACACTGGTTGCACTATGTCACTGAAGCTAGCATGTACTTGCAATTTATATGCACATGCTGTCCTTGGAAATTCTTAAAGGTACAAACAGCTCACTATTCTAAATCCTCCTGAGAACAGTCGTGCATTACTGACTACACTGAATGACATGCAGCTGATACAAATGATTGTCATGCAATTATACAGAACTAGATGTATACAATCATGTCCAGGTTGCTGTGCATTTCACTCTAGGTCTGGAAATACAACCACATTGACAATTTAGAATTAGGTCTAGCAACTGAGATTCTCTGCTGAATGCTCAACCATAAGGACATCAGAAATGAAATAGTCAAAACACGTTGTGCAACAGGAAAGTACAGTTTTGTACCTACCATAAATGTAGATGTCCGAGAGGTATGCATCTGCAGTCCTAACAAATGGTTGTCCTGCCTCAGGCAGCCCTTCGGTCGGCCAGATTCCAAAGTCTGGGTCCGGCCTCGGCTGATGTCGCACTTCACCCGACATCATAGCTGCTGTCAATTGGGTATAAAGGCATCAGCAGACGCCATTTTCCTCTTTCTTGCCCCAGATGCCAGGTGCCCTCTAGGAAGGCTAAATTTGGATAAATGCAAATGATTCCAAACAGTAGAGAGCAAACAAAAATAAACATGTATATACATATATACAAACAAATACACCATAATAGATTCCCCCAGCTAGCTACAAGATGGGCAAATACCCTAGGAGTACCACAGAGGGGAAGGAGGGCGGGTAATCCTGACTGCAGATGCATACCTCTGACATCTACATTTATGGTAGGTACAAAACTGTACTATGTCCTTCAAGGATGCATCTGCAGTCCTAACAAATGGGTAGAATACCATAGCCAAACTGGGGGAGGAGGCACTAAGATTATGGTGTAGTTAAGATCCCTTGCAAAACAGCAGTGGCAAAACCTGCTCGGGATCTGGAGTATAAAGGTAGATTATAATGCTTGGCAAATGTATGCACGGAGCTCCAAGTAGCAGCCTCTAAAATGTCTTTGGTAGCCACTCCTCGTAAGAAAGCTGTAGTAGTGGCTGTAGCCCTTGTGGAGTGAGGTCTGATGTTTTCTGGAGTTGTCTTTCCATGAAAAGAGTAACAAAATCTAATGCAATTTCCTATCCATTTTGAGATAGTCTGTTTTGAAATTGCTTTTCCTTCCATTCCTGTTGCATATGCTACCAGAAGCTGGTCAGTTTTTCTATTGTTCTTGGTTCTGTCCAGGTAGTAGCGCAATTGCCTGTGCACATCCAAGGTATGTAGTAGTCTTTCCCCCCTGTTCTGTGGGTTGGGGAAGAATGTTGGTAGGTGGATTGCTTGGTTCAATGATACCATGGAGACCACCTTTGGCATAAACGTAGGGTTAGTTCTCAAGGACACTCTATCCTGATGGAAGATAAGGAAGGGCTGTACTGCCATTAATGCCTGTAATTCAGAAACCCTTCTTGCTGAAGTGATTGCAAGCAGGAAAGCAGTTTTCCAAGATAAGAACTGTAATTCTGCTGTTGCTGATGGTTCAAAAGGGGGAAGTGTTAACTTTTCTAGCACAAAGTTCAGGTCCCATGTAGGCAAAGGTGGCTTTCTTGGAGGCTTTACATTTTTAATTCCTCTCAGGAACTGCCTGAGTAGAGGATGACAGAAGACTGGAGGATCCATGTTGTATTCTGCTGAAATTGCTGATGCATGAATCTTAATGGAGGAGTAAGACAGGCCAGTGTGGAAAAGTTCTGCTAAATATTCCAGGATGTTAGCTATGTTTGCTAATGATACATTTTCTCCTTTTGCTGCACTCCAAATGAGGTATCTTTTCCATTTGGCTGAGTAAGTTTTCCTTGTGGAGGGTCTGCGAGCCACCAGGATAATGTCTTTAACCCTCAGAGATAAATCTGGGTTATTTTGTTTTATGTAATATTCCAAGCAGCTAGCTGCAGTGTTTTCAAGTTTGGATGCAGGATCTTGAAGTTGTTCTGTGTTAGCAGTAAAGGAACTAGAGGTAGCGACCATGCGTGTGCCCGAGACATACTCCTCAGTAGCGGATACCAATGCTGCCTCGGCCAGTCTGGAGCTATCAGGATGATCCTTGGGTGATGATCTTTGATCTTCAGTAGCACTTCGTGCATCAAAGGAAGAGGTGGGAATGCATATGCAGTCAGGTTTTCCCAACTGAAGGATAGGGAGTCCACCTTCCAAGCAAGTGGGTGGTATGTCCTTGTGCACAATTTCCTCAATTGGTGGTTGTGTGGGGATGCGAACAGGTCTATTTCTGGTAGCCCCCATTTCTTTGTAATGGATTTGAAGATGTCTGGATGCAGCATCCATTCGTGGGCATCCGTGGTAGTTCTGCTTAAGGTGTCTGCTAGTATATTTTCTTTTCCTGGCACAAATATGGCCTGGAGCTGAATGTTGAGGTTCAGGGCCACATTCCACAGGTCCATTGCCATCCGGCATAGAGGATATGAATGTGTGCCTCCCTGTTTGTTGATATACCACATGACTGTGGTGTTGTCCGTCCTTATCAGCAAATGACCTTGTTGAAGAAACGGTCTGAATTGCCCGTTTCACTGCCAGCATCTCTTTTTGATGTGTAGGTTCAGCTGGTCTTGTGTCCATAGGCCTTGTATACACTTGTCCACCATGTGTGCCCCCCAACCGAGGTCTGAAGCGTCCATGGTGATAGTCTGGCTTGGGTGAGGGCTGTGGAAAGGTAGCCCTCTGTTCAACTGACAGGCCTGAGCCCACCACAGGAATTCTTGCTTCAAGCATGGAATTATTGGAATTTGGGTTTCTAGGCTGTGCTTGTGCTGAGACCATAAATTCCTTAGGTACCATTGCAACTTCCTCATATGTAGTCTGGCATGTGGAATCAATATTATGCAGGATGCCATGTAACCCAGGGCTTGCAGGACTTTCCTTGCTGCAAGCTGGTTCTGCGTTGTTAATGCCATGAAATAGTGGTAGTTGCTTTTGCTTTTCTGCTGTGAGAAATGCCATTTGATTTGATGCGTCCAGTTCTGCACCCAAGAATGTTATCCTTTGGGATGGTACCAGCCTTGACTATGTTGACTGTGTATCCCAGGGCTTGCAATAGGTGAATAACCTTTTCCAAATCTTTTCTTAATTTGATCTTGTTGTCCGCTTGTATCAGGCAGTCGTCCAGGTATGGATAAATTTGAATTCCCTGAAGCCTGCAATGAGCAATTACTGATGCCAGGCATTTCGTGAATACTCTGGGTGCAGTAGATAAGCCAAAGGGCAATGCTGAGAATTGCTAATGCTCTGATCCTGCAAGAAATCTGAGGTATCTTCTGCAATCTGGTCGTATAGGGACGTGCAGGTATGCCTCCTTGAGATCTAGAGTCACCAGCCAAGACTCCTTGCCCAGCATGGGAAGAAGTTGCTGTAGGGTCAGCATTTTGAATTTTGGAACAATGAGATATGTGTTCAGAGCGGACAGGTCAAGAATAGGTCTCCATTGGTTTTCTTTTCTTGGTACCAGGAAAAGTCTGGAGTAAACTCCTTGTCCCATAGACTGTACCTTTTCTATAGCTCTCATCCTTAGTAAGTGGTTGATTTGTTCTAGAGCGTTTGTTTTTTTGGTTTGGTGGTAGGTTTGGCATTCCTCTTTCTTGGTAGAGTATGGAAGTGAAACCTGTAGCCTTTTGTCTATTGTCTGTAAAATCCATTTGTCTCTTGTAATGTAATGCCAGTTTACTGAAAATAAGGCTAGCTTTCCGCCCAAGGGTGCTTCCAGTTGTTCCCTGGTAGGCGGTATCAGAGCCAAGTCACTGTGACTGTCCTGTGGAAGTGGTAGTAGCTGGATCTGTGGCAGTACTTCTCTGGTTGTTAGGCTGCCACCGACGTCCCCTGTAGGCACCTCTGGATTGACCTCTGCCTCTTGGGCGCCTATTTCTGCCTGTCTGTGCTCTGGAGGAGTCTGGAAAGGACCAATTCTTCGAAGGCCAATTTCTACTAAACCTCGGAGGCTGGACCTGTAAGAAATCCTTGACTGTTTAGACAGATTTTGCTTTTTCTTCCACCTTCTTTAACACTTGCTGTGCAGGGGTGCCAAACAAACTGTTTCTCCATGGGAGCATCTAGGAGCTTTGACTTTACATGGTCTGGTAAGGCTTGCTCTTTTAACCATGCATGCCTTCTGATCACTGTACCAGTCATAGCGGATCTAAAGGAAGCCTCCAGTGCATCATAGCCGCATTTTAAGGAATGATTACTGACCTGCTGAGTGTTATGTACCAAATCCTGAGGGGACTTATGGTCTATAGGTTCAGGAGAGGACAGTTTTTTATTTAGCTGATATAACAAAAATTCCTGATACTGAATCATGTGGAATTGACAGTTTAAGGCCCTAGCCAAAAGAGTAGCAGAAGTATAAACTTTTTTACCCCATCTCTGTAATGCTCTAGATTCTCTTTCAGAGGGGAGGGGGTTTTTGGCAGAGGCAGCTGCTACAGCTTTGGGGCCCTGTGAAATAGTTTCAGGATCTGCAATAGGAGCCTTATACAAGTGATAATGTGTGTCCGAGACCATGTAGTATCTGTCGGGCTTAGCAGGGGCCGGGGGAAGAGAGTCAGGGGCAGTATAAGCATCATTAAATGCATCATCCACAACTGTTAGTACTGGAGGAATGGCTAAAGGCCTATGCTGTGGTAAATGTAAAAAAGTCCTTAGCCTTTTCCTAAAATCTGAAAAATCCTGGCCCTGCCATTGAAATTGCTCTCATAGCATGCAAGGTTTCCCCAAAAGAAAATTCCTCAGGAGGCGGCGCAGAAGGAATGGAGGCTTCTGCGTCAAGAGTCCTCATATGGAGAATACGGGCCTTCTGGAGGGTTTGAGTTTTCTGAATCATCCGAGGAGTAATCTGTTGAAACTGGCTCAGGGGGCTCTGCTCTAGGCCTCTTCTCTGGAGGGGGATGAGAGGCCCTGTCAGGGTGAGGTTGGGATCCCCTGATCAAAGAAATGAGATACTCTGCCAGGCTGAGCATTTGGGAACTAGAGCTCGGCCTGTGTGAGGGGGTTTTAGCAGGCAAGGCCTTAGAAGATTTAGCTGCTTTAGCCCTAGAAAAAGCCTCGATAGACATGGATGCAGGGGGCCTAGCAGCTCCATGTGCAGGAGTAGATATGTCTAAGGGGATAGTATCTGATAAATCCTGAGAACCTGCAACAGCAGGTGGAATTTCAGTAGCAGACACAGCCATGCTGGGTGAGGCCTCGGTTGTAGGAGGCATGCTTTCGGCCTAAGGAAGAACCGAGGACTCTGTTTCAGCCGAAACAGAGACACTCGCGGTTGGCTTAACAGTGGTTTCGGCCGAAACCGCGGACCGCGAGTGTCTGTCCTTTTCCTTACGCTTTTTAACTAATTGTGAAGTCGGAGTCTCAGACGGCATGTTGTAAGCAAAAGCGGGGCCGAAAAACTCCTCTGCAAACTCAGACTGATGTCTAAGTGTCAGTCGGTTGAAGGAAGCACAGGCTAGACAAGCTGCTACGTCGTGGTCTGGGCCTAAGCAAGGAAGGCAGTAAGAGTGGAAATCCTTATGAGGTATTTGTTTCCCACAAGTTAAACAGTTATTTACTTTTTCTGACATCGGCTGAGGCAAGAGAGTCCCCAACGGGGTACTTAGCTTTTTAGAAGTCTTCGGTAGTAGTAATCTCTGGTTCTGACCGACCGGCACTTGCGAACAGCTTCTGCTTCGGGAACCGCGCGGCAAGAAAGACTGAGGAAAATGGCGTTGGCTGATGCCTTTATACCCAATTGACAGCAGCTATGACGTCGGGTGAAGTGCGACATCAGCCGAGGCCAGACCCAGACTTTGGAATCCGGCCGACCGAAGGGCTGCCTGAGGCAGGACAACCATTTGTTAGGACTGCAGATGCATCCTTGAAGGACATCATTGTCTGGATTACTCTGAGATCTAGAGTATCACAGGAACTATGCTGTGATATCGGTTCTGATACAGGAAGATGTCTGCGATTTCTCCTGTACTCCACACCCTCCGATTTCGCAAAGCAGGTTCTCAGCTCTGCACATACACTTAACTTGATCAATCCGGTCAAAACCTTTTGTATTCACAGTCTCTCCTTTCAATGGCTGAAGAAATCTACTCAATTTGTCAACTAGACTTCTGGAAAGAATGCTTTCTGAATAACTGGGCTTTGATTGCACTGTTTTTAGCTTCAGGTCTCAAACTGGAACTGACAAGCAATGTTCGGGTTTCCCCTGATACAAGTCTCTGAACAGGCGAGCCAAGTAGATTGTCACAGGGTAGGTTTGAGACTGAGTAAATTCAAAGACAACAGTACTGTACTGCACATTCAGCTAGTCCATTTGACTGGATATTCTGTACTACTAGTAACATGTACAAAGTCCCTCTCTTGCAAATTTCTAAAACGGTCTGGTAAATTGGATACCATTGTCAGACAAGCTTCTGTAGACTTCCACAGACTGAAGTGACGTTTTAACTTGGTAAAAGCAGTGGACATTCAACCCATCTCAAACCAGTTTGAATGAGTACCAATACTAGGTAATGCTGATTCTTCCACTTGAACATGTCAGCAGCTGTTGACCAAGGTAGCTCAGGAACTTGACTTACCTGAAGCGGTTCTTTTTACAAATGGTTTAGTACTACTGCATAATGAAGTACTCTAGGAATGTCTTGCTAGAGAAGGCCAAAATACTAGCCCTCAGTTTGTTAGCTTTGGAACCAGAGTGACCACGATGTAACATCTGGATATATTCTTATAAACGGGAACAATTTTAGGACCTTTGAAAAGCATGCCTTCTTCCACCAACCTCTCATCTCTGCAAGGAAAATAAACTTGCACTTCAGGTAGTACAACAGATTGCTTTGACAGCAATCTGGATAAGGCATCAGCTAGAAAAAGTTTGCCTATTGTATAGACAATTTTGAAGTTTTACTTCTGCAATTTGATCAGTTTCAATCAGAATATCTTGACCAGATATAACCATGAAACTTGGAATATGCAAATACTATAGCAATAGCTCTCAATCTGAGCATACTGCATTTCAGTTTGGTGAGTGTTCTAGATGCATAGGCTACTAGGTCTGCCCTCAAAGAATAACTGTGCCAAGCCCAAATTTTGAAGCATCACAGGAGTGTGTTGCTGGTTTGACATAGTATCTTAATGTAGGTGGGGTAGCAATTTTCTGCTTAAGGTCTTTAAATGCTTTCTGATGCTGTTGTAACTAAGACCATGTAACATTCTTGCATGTTAGCTCTATCAAAGGTGCTGTCAACTCACTGAAGTCTGGTGTAAACTTGCCTAGTTGACCATACCAAGAAAATTTTGTAGAGCTTGAACATTATCCGGCACTGGCATCTCAAGAATGGCTGCTTGCTTGGACAGGTCTGGTCTCAAGACAGTGCTAACAAATGACCTACATATGTTATTTCTGGTAGTTTGAATTTGCACTTTAGAGATTGAGCTTTAAGTTCACTTCACGTGTTCTGTCTAGAACTCTTAAAACTTCTGTCATGCTCTGCTTCACCATTGCCTTGCCAATAAATCTATTATGGCACAAGAATCTGAAAAAAAATTGCTCCTTTGCACGGAGAGACTTCACTTGTAGAATGTATTCCAAATGGCACCCTGAGGAATAGAAATCTTCCAAATGGGGTACTGAATGTAGTCAGTAATGAAGATTTGATCAAGCATCACTTGCCAAAATGAACTTGTTGCATCCAAAACTGAAAAAAAGTGGCACTCAGTATTAGAGCAACCTCGGAATGAATGCCTAGGATGATGCAGTCTCTCCAATGCTTTGTTCAAATCTCTTGGGTCATTGCATATTCTCATTTCATCTGAGCACCTACCATGAACAACACCCATTCAAGTAGGTTCTGTAACTGGACAAATTACACCTTGCTGCTCTGCATAGCTATCTGAACTTTTCGTGCTGGTCTGGGACAACTGGAAGTTTACCAAACTTATCAAAGACAACAGCATACGCTGAAAATAGTGAAGCTGGAACTGGGACATGTGCTTACTTTAACTACTTCGGTAAAAAAAGCAGATTCATTCACAAACTGAGACCCAATAATGATTGCACAGGTCTTTAGACTGCATAGAAAAATAAGCAGCAACAGTTCTTGGCCACATAACATGAAAGCACTAGAGCAATTGGTTTGAACTGCTTCACTTCCATGAGCAAGTTTCACACAACTGGCCACACATTTAGTTCACCAGCTCACCTTTGCAAATGTTGTCTGCTGACAACACTACACTGTGAACCAGTGTCTACTTTGAGCTCAGTGGATTTACCATTGATCTGGACAGTACAAAACAAGGGTCACCCCCCCTTCTGATACCTCCCTAGGACACCCCACCAAGGAGGTCCCTCAGAACAGAAGTTTGAGAACACCTAGACTGCATGGAGGAATCAAGTTACCAAAGACACTGACCTTGTTGAAGGTGAGGGACCCATAAACTGTGAGCTACAAAAGAAAACCACGAACAAAGGCCTGTGATTTAGCTACTTTTCTGGCAGTGGCTTGATAACTTCCGAGTACAGTGTAAAATAAGCTCTGAGCCAAACAAATGAGGGTGATTAGAGAGAGGAAAGCAGCAGCCCTTATACAGAAGGAAAAGGAAATAAGTGACCACACAATTCCACTATATGTCAATGGCATGAGAATTCAGTTAATTCCCTATGTCTGGCCTGAGTCAAAGCATTATGGGAAAAAGGATTAAGGGAGAACAAGATCACATTTACATCAAGACGCATTGGTAGCCATGCTGGGGGAAAGCAGGCTAAAATTACAAATAAAGCACTCGAGTGATTCGGGTGTTAAAATAGGCCAGGAAACAGTGAAGAGATTTTTTTTGATTCTAGGGCAGTTTTCCTTCATGAAAACTGCAAGCCCCCCCCCCCCACCGGGAATGTATCTGCCAGCAAAGGAAAGCTCAAGTAGATCCTCAAAAGCATCTTTGCTAGCAGTAAAGTTCTCAAGGGCTTCATGTCCAAAATATCTTGGCAGTGCTCAAGCTGAGCTGACTAAAAATTTGGGTGCATGGAAAGCACCCTGAAGCTTTGAAAGCTAAGGCTACTACAGCAATGATCAATAACCAATGGTATCTGCATTCATATCACACCAACTGTTCTCTGGGTTTAACAGCCCATTACTGCGGAAAAAACTGGCTTACATTATTACAGGTAAGCTATTTGGTCCATCTAAACTCACTTTGCACTGTGGGTATTTGGATGGGGTATAGCCTGCGCTATTGCTGGAAACTAGAAATACCATACAACCAGTGCAGCTTGCATTTGCTACTGCACATCTGATACACACCATTTGGGGTGGGTGGATACCACATTAGTCTTAATCGGTGCATCATGCACTTTGGTCGGTTGTGTTGACGGTAGCACTTTTTGGGAGACCACCAAACTATGGGCAACATGGCTTGAGGGTCACTTATCTGCTTCATGGGCATGGAGGTTGAGGACAGCTGTTAAGAGCAGCACTATGGGAGTTTTGCAATAACAGTAATGGTCAACCACGGGGAATTTGGGTCTTATTTTACTATCATGGATGGAGAATACACAAATTACATTAGCCATTCTATAGTAGCATTGCTAAAATGCTGTGGCTTACACTAGGGAAAGCTATTGGCTAACACGATTTTACTAAATGAGTAAAAGACCATGACACGCACGACTAACGGACAATGCAGAAATGACTTTCAAAACGGGGCTGTGATTATGTTCCAAATTTGAGAATACACAACTTTAAGCACTAGTCTCATGGCCGGCATTGGCAACAATATTACCACTAACAGGCAAGGTGGTGGTAACTTCAAAACTTGTAAAACATTCTTACTCAGTGCTAACACGTTACTTCAGAGTGACCCCTCCAGGTGCATCTGCAGTTATCTACTGACACCTCTAGGCATAAAAAAGAGCTTGTTCATATCCGAATCAGTAATTCCAAAACCATGCTATGTACAAGGCTTTAAAAGATTTCATCATATAGCTTACACAGTAGCAAACTCAACTGCATTAATATTTGACCTCTGTCTAGTGCAGGTAAATAGATATTAAATGTTTTTATATTTAGATATAATTCGCACTTTTCTATATCTCAACCACCAAGTAAAACAGACAAAACAAACTCAGCCTCATCCTAAAGCCCTCAGCTAAACGAATAACATGCTGCTGACAGTATGTGTTCAACTTGAGTGGTTCAGACATTAAGTGTTTTAGAACTGCAAATGTACTAGTCGCTGTCTCTACAGTGACTTATAAAATTTGGTTTTATAAACTAGTGGTGCTGCGGTAGCGCCGTCGCCCCACAGTAAGACGTTTTCCTGTTAGATTCTCAGCTAGAGTCTCTTCTGTGTGGAGATGTGTGAATGGGCGTACCTTCGTTGAAGGTAGTCTCAGGGCCGGCAACCCAGCACGCAAAAATCTACTGCCAATCATTAGCGGACCGGAGTTCAGCTGTGGCTGTGGCGACCCCTAACCAGGAAAAGCCGAAAAACAATCTAGAACCTAAAGAAAACCACTATAAAAATAGTTTGTGTTTGCATTTATACTTTCATAACCCCTGTAGCTCCAGAGATATGAAGATTTGTTAGTGCAAACTTCCTGAGTGTCGCTGGAGGGAATGAGTCAAAGCTGTTCAAAGGAATGCATAGCTTCCATCAGTAGTCACTGGGGCACAACTGTTAATTTTGTATCTAAACGAATGGAAATCACTCTGTACTACAGACTGGTCTATGACCCCAACAGTTACAGGACTTTCAGTACTTTGAGATGCTGATGGTGCGCTGGAATTTGTCAGGACAGTATGGTCAAATAGTGACTGGTGGAGCAACAGGAGTTGGGCAGGCTGCAGTAGAATACAAGGTAGGTAAACAGACTGTGAAGGAATTAGGATTTGAAATGGGGTTTATAAGACAAGAGTAAATGGGTCGAAGACCTTTCACACAAACTACAGATAGTGGTACATTGGACTAAAGCTGTAAAAACACTGGTTACCTTAACAGAAACCCTGAATGCACTTCAGTGATCAGATAGGGAGTGGGCTGAGAGATGCAGGTATCAGAGGGCTAGAGAGTTCAACAGAATTTTTAAAAATTTATAGGTAACCAAGTTGTGCAGTGCTACAGTGGTTACGGTTATGTATCCTACCACTTGTTATTCATTTCAGTGCTCATTTGGGTTGTGTGTGGATTCTGTGCTTGGGTTTCATCCCAAAGGCATTCCTTAGGTGAACTGGCAATCCCGTACGTCCATGCTTGCACGCACAAGTGTGGGCATGCTGTGTATGGTAGATTCATACCTTTGCTGGAATTACGTCCTTGCTTTGCACCCATTTAGTGTTGGAACAATCCCTTCCTGTAGTACTTTCAGAGAGATAGGTAAGCCAGTGTGATGGGAAAGGTGGAAACAGTAGCCAAAAGACAAAGTAGTACAGGGGAAGTACTTGTGAAGGAAAGAAGTTTGTAGGTGTTGAGACACTGGCAGGATAGTCCAAGTGACATTTTCTTCTAAGGCAAGAGCATAAGAGTCACGAGATATGCCAAACTTGGGAATGATTAATAAAAACTGACTTCACATTCTAGGACTTACCAAGCAACTGCTAATGAATGGCAGCAATAACTTAACACACTTAACAGTTATGACAATACAGCAATTAGCAAGGGAACTTAAACAGGAATGACAAAGTGACCAGAGCGACTTGTAAATGACCAATTTTTACATTGTGTTTCTCCATTACAGCACCCAGTACTGAAATTCCCTGTCCCAAGTGTTCAGTGTCCAGAATCGAATAGAGTACAGCTGAAAGGCACAGACCAATGTCAAAATGTAAATTCTGACCTCTTATCTATCAGCCCAGTCTCACCCACTAATCTATTCTCCCTGCTGTTAAAACAATTAAATTTCTTGCCAAATACATATTTTTGACAGAACTGACTGGTATACTTGCTCACTAGTCTCCTCAGACCCATTTCATGATGTAGTCCATCAACAGTACGAATGGCAGAGGGCAGAAAGCTGAACCCTAGTGCACACACTCCCAGTGGGAACCCCTCAAGTCCAAATGCTAGCATTCGAACCACTGGGTCTTCACAAAACCTCCAACACTACCAATGTTTCTAGGACTTCCTCCTTGTATGTTTTCTCCATGTTTAAAATGTCTAGCTTCTTCTGTCTCACTACAGTCAAGGGAGTTGTGTTGCATCCTATCTGAACTACTCATCTGCAAGGTTCACCTCCAGAACTTAATGTGACAGACTAATAGTGCTATACTGACCACAATTGTGAATGTCCCTCTTGGTTCCTGCAAAATGGCACCAGAATGCTTGTTTCAGTCATCCGAGATATAGGTTCATCTCCATACTGCTGCAAGACTTGTTTGACCCAACTCACCCATCTTTATCATGTGTGACCATAAAAGTCTTCTGCTTTTACATACCATCTGGGTTAAGACTGATTTTATAGCTTGTCTGAAGCAGTACAGAGTCAATGGCGTTTTCTTAATTGAAAAGCTGCTGGAAACACTCCCATCTGCCTTTGACATCCTGTAGTGTTGCTGGCATCCCTTACAAAGGGTGTCAGATAGCCATTTGTCTTGTAACCCAAGTTGTCCCATCTACTGTCCCCTTCCTAGAAGGTAGGGAAGTATCCGATGTCTGCAACTAGTATTACTTAACCTGGTCCATCTCCTACATTTTTCCCTGCACTCCTTTCTCTTGACAACCTGGACTTAATTCCATAACTGGTTCACAGTCGTACTTATTTTATAGCCCTTATGCCAAGGCAGCACAGCCACCCCCCCCCCCATTTTCACCTTACTCAAGCTGCTAGAACTTGTTTGGGCTCCTGTTGCCAATCTCCAACTTAGAGCCTCCCCTGACCACCACTTGTAACAGATTCTGACAAGTGGTTTAAGCTGTGAACAGTCGCAGGATGACTAATGCCCTTTCCCTACCAAGAGTTGCATGTAGGACACCCATCTTGCTCATCTAGACAGAAGCTAGAGCTTACCAGGCTGAACAAGGAGAGGGTGACTGAGCTGCCTATCGGGAGCTAGGATCCGCCACATAACACACACACTCAGGTCACTCCAAAGCAAGTACAAATATGACGGTCACTGTCCATGCTGGCGTGAATGACCCGAGACGTACCTCCCTGGACTACATGGAGACAGAGGAGCTCCCCAATTATGTAGCCCAGGCTGGTATGACCCTGACCAGCATCTTGCCCTCACTAAGAATGATGCCACAATACAAAGACAAGACGATCAGCTTTAACAATTGGCTTAAGTACTGGTGTCATTCTAAGGGGATCCAATGTCTGCCTGGGATGACATGTTGGACAAGCCACGCTGCTTCCCAAGGGATGGCTTACACCCGTCACCACTAGGCTTCCGGATATTGGCTAAGGCACATGCCACTCTTTAGGCAAGGCTCAAAAGACAAAACCACCTCCTTAGAAAAAACAAAATGGAAAAAAACTAAGGGTAATGCTGCTCAAGGCCAGAAGTCTAAATCTCAACATGCAGGCACTCGATGCACTCCTCAGCATGGAGAACATAGACGTCAGTGCAGTAACTGAAACCTGGTTCAAGGCTCCTGAGAGCACCCCAGCACTACCAGGCTATACCTCGTATCATGCTTTTCAGCCCACAAAACCCAGGCCGAACCACAGAGAGGGGGAGTGTCCATATTCAAGGACACCCACACCTCCAGGTTAGTAGCAACACATGAAGCATCAGAGACCATACAGGTGCAACTAACCATAGGCAAAACTGCTTTACAACTGGTAGCATGTTACAGACCACCCTCCCAATATTAGGAACCCCACTCAGCCTTCCTGAAGACATTGGAGGATATGAATGCATCACAAAATACCATCATACTGGGAGACTTCAACTACCCAAACAGATTGGGTACATCATTCTAGCCCTAACACCCTAGCCCAAAGGTTCCAAGTATCTGCATTAAAATACCCTGAAAGCAAACAGGTTCAGTGAACCATCATTACGTCTCCATATGCACACTACCCCGCTGGGGTAAATCATAAAAAACACAGTCTTGCTTTGTCACCTAGCCTGAAATCACCAAGATCACAGTAAGATTACAATTGCTACAGTCAGGCACCCAAGCAATAAAATGTCATTGCCCAGTACTTTCAAATACAGCATGCCTTCTCTACCAACACTTTACATGGATAAATGCACTCTGCTTTCACCTGCACCAAAAGGGAAACTGGCAAACTTCTAAGTGAAATTTGAGTTTTTCCTTAAAACTGCTTCTCCAACACTTTCCCTATGCAGCCTATATAACATAACTGCTCTGCATATCACATCTTTACCTCACCCATGTACCCTAATGAAATTATGAAATTCAATCCAGACCCTGCCACAATTCCCCTACCTCCTTCCATTGCACTTAGGCAACTGCCTTTTACTTATCAGCCAGACTACCCCAAAAAAGCTCTGGCAAAGACCAAACAGGAAAACATCTGACTGCAACTTGCTGCTACAGGTGCCCCACATCCAAGAAATTTTCTGTGCTAGTGTACGAAGGTGGCACAATTCAAAAGCACCTAGTTCCCAGACATTAGTCAAGAACCCAACAGAAAACCACCTGTTAGTAGACTGCCTGGAAAGCAGTGCCACCAGCTGAGATTTTGGTACTCAAGGTTGCCTGATATACAACATAACAGAACTCATTTAAAGGTTCCACAGTACTCATTTTGGGGGAGGATAGCTGTGAAGCTAGACTGCATCCCACTGCAAAGAAAGGTTTCCATAAAGAACTACTGACATTAAAAAATGAAGCTTGAAAAAGGGACCTGAAGAGCAAGACTTATGAAGACGAAGTTTACACCAAACCCATGCACTGGGAAAATGTACAGAGAAGCACCATAAGGGAGAAAGGGCTGCAAGTTAAGTCATACCATGTGGCACCAACACAGGGACACACAGCATAACCACACAAATGCAGAAAATTAAACCTGTGTAAGCCACTCTGCCAACAAATTTAATTCTTAAACAGGGCCAGGCCAAGTAGCATTAAAGAGCTACATGGGAAAATTACACAATCAACACTGCAAACAAAAACCTGCACCTGTCATCTTCTGCATAGGAATAAACCACCACTGAGATTATCAATGGCTACATCAAGAAAAGCCTTTGCACACCCAATTAAGCTGACGTTATTTACTTGTTTTCCTAAACACATGGTGACATTAACAGGTTTTAGCCTTTCGGACAAGGATAAATTTCACAAACTAAATGAAAATTCAATTAACAAAAATCAGTTTCAAATTACTTTATTGCCAGCTACTAAACGACGTACATAAAAATCCAGAGCTTCACAAAAGCTTAGTCACCAAAGGCAGCCAATATTTCATCCATTCGAGACCATTTGAAGATGCAATCTTAAAGACTACAGGCTTGTCCAGTGTAAGGTGTCATGCGCTTTTCCAGATGCTTCAGTATTTAAAATTACGCCTTCAGTAGCAGTAAACAGTCTACTTGGACCTCTGCCTCATCTTTCTTCTTTTTCGCTTAAGCCTGTTTAAAGAAAAATTAGTTTTACACCACTGTAAAAAATGGGGAAATATAAACACGAAGAAAGCTATTAGCACAAACTATAATGCCACAGTACAAAACAGTGCAACTAAAAAAGGTTGCCACTACTGATTACTCAGTTAGGCCATTAGGGTGACTGCTATTCGGCTGCAGGTTTGGCAATGCATCCTCGAAAGACTTCCCCCACACAAGTCCCACGCTACTCCTTGCAAGTAGAATGAAACATGTACATGTGTCAGGGTGGGAACAGCACAGTTCACAATTGGCACTTAAATTTGCCCACCCACAGCGAATTTTAGGTATTTGCCAAAAATAATCATCTTCCACAAATCTGTCAAGAGTGAAGTCTTCTTGTTAAGAGGGGTGCAAACATATCCAAGACACTATCAGCAGGACAAGTCAATAGTAGACTAACACACGCGACCACTTGCATCACTTCAAAATTCTCCAGAACAGTTTATATGAAAGGTAACAGAAAATCTAAGGACGCTAAATGCTACATTTACTGATAGAGACCTCAAAACAGACCTCAAAGGAAAGTGGTCTATCTCAATCTAAATGCTCCAGAAGCAACTTTCATATAGCAAGCTCTATTCTGCACTTACAGTAAGACATCATTTGTAAGCTATTACCCATGGCTTCTGTACCCTGTTCCTTTAAGGAAATGAAAGTGTCCTACAAACATCTATGTGGTTCAAAGTACACATGAAGCTCTGCCTTCAAGCAAGCGAAGAGGAAAACTGCATCTGAATTAGTAAATTCCAGTGTGATCTAAGCATGAAGTGACCAGGCTGATGCAGCTGTTATGTACTAGTGTCCAAAATGAAGACATCATCCTGGTTAGTGGCAGCATCAACATGCTAGAGAAAAAAAAATTCTAGAAAAAGTGGCAGGATAAAGTCTGTCTGCAGTTTTACACTATGGTAAAGAAAATGACTAGGACTGTAGAAAAAGTGAAGGGAAAATGGGAATGTAAAATGAAAATTAAGGGACAAGATTGATTGAAAAGTAGCTAGGTAGTGGACAGTGGTATAAAAAAATTTAACACTGATGGGAATCCATTCCCATTAGAGACCGTGTTTTATAAAAGTGCAATATGACTTGTGCAGAAAGCCCCATTACAACTTCTGCTACACAATGATCCGTATTTTCCTCACTGCAATGTTCAGCACCATAATGCTGTTAAGGGATACATCAAAGGAAAATAAGCTAAAGGGAATCACTAAATATTTCACAGACCTAGCAGGTACAGCAAAAGTGGTGTTGACTCGCTTTTAACTTGCCCCAAGCATCCAATCCCAAGTAAGGGCTAAATTGGCCAAGCATCCAATCCCAAGGGCTAAATTGGCCAGTCTTAGCGCAACTCCTAATCCACCCTACCACGCATTTGTACATCATACTCCCAAGTCAAAATCTTCACCCTGTATTTTGACTGAGCAGTGGCCTTTGTCACAACTGGTACAGCTGAGGGTGCAATTCTTACATGTGCACAAATTTAGCCACTACGTTCAAATAAACACTGAATTTTATAGTTACAGCAGTTTCGCAGTGCACAGAAAAACTGAGAAAAATCCAGACCAGTATGTGCCACTAATGACTGAAACGATAGTGAAGAGGACAATTAGCTTGTTGGGGGGGAACACATCTTAACTTGAGAACATAGAAAGTAAATGAAAGCTAAATGAACATTAAAATAGTGGTGAAAACTATAAAAAGCTGCTTGCAAGTTGCCAACCAATTTGAAGCAAATTAACACAATTCAACCTGAACACAAATTATACTAGAGTGAGGGGAAAATTACATACCTTCGCATACGCTTCTTTCGCCACTGCAAAGTAAAGAAAAAAATTAGCATTTATTGAGCAACAAGCACCGAGTACCATATAAATCTCAAGAATGCACAAATTAGACAAAAGGCCAAAGTAATGTTTCCAAACTTTTTGCACTGAATACTAACGTGGTACCCCTTCGGCAAACAGGGCAAAACACAAAGGCTGCACACCACCCAACTCTTGGCATAACTATTCAAGGTAGGCCAGGCCTTCCAAGCATTTATTGGGGTGAAATATGGTAGAGATGGGCGTGTGACTATAACCCCCAGAATGTTCAGTATCTGATCCAACCAATTCCTTTCTGAAGCAGTGAATGTAAGCCTACTTCAACAGGTTATTAAACTTTCCCCAGAGTATGGGCTCCCCAGGTTAGCAGAGACAACGGGTCTACATGATTGGGGCTATGCCAGTCTCCTTGCAAAACAGTTCCGACATTAAATTGTAATCCCCCAGGTGAAGCTGCAGTAACAGACATTGCTTCCCTCACACACTAGTGATGCCTCCAGATTGTTCTGCAGTTACATCCTACTGATGCAGCTAGACAAACTGCATTAATTCCAAATTCATGCATTTCAATGTAAAGCTCACAGATTACACATCTCACCTTTCTAAATGTATGAATAAATCTTACCTGCACCAGTCAAATTTTAGGTCTCTAAACAGTGGTGGAAAAAACTGCTTGACCTTATAAGAAAGCCCTAGGTGAATGAACAAAATGCTGCCGACAATGTGTGCAATTTGAGTTGGTTGCAGAAACGAAGTTTACAAAGAATTACCACTATAAAAATAGTTTGTGCTGAAAAGTTTTGATGTTGACATTTTTAATCTATGGTTCCAAAGGGTATGAACACCCGTTTGAAGTGGAAGGACAGCTTAATATCAAAAAGAAAGCGTAGGCTACTCCTATAAATTACTACTGCCAAAGTCTACACTCAATGGTGCAAGAAACAGCCTTAGGGTTACTTCAGGAAACTGCACATCAATAAGTTCACAATACATGTTGTGATGCAAGTAATCACCCTAGTACACAGACCTCACATCTTTAATACTACAAATATCTGTTAGCAATCTACTTGAGTATGCATATTACTTTTCAACGTACTAAAGCCCAAGTGGTAAATATAAACGATAGCTGCATAATATACATGTGCAGCAGTGGGCCCATGACCCCCAGACAAAGGTTTTTGGACTACTCCATAATTCACAACAGTTCTTTCCAAACCTGAGGCAGTCATAGGCAAGTAACTAGGCAGTTTAGAGACCACAAGCCTACCAATAACACCTAGTCAACCCTTTACAGCCTTGAGCAAAGCAATACAAGACACTGGGTGAGGGAAGGTTGAGGTTGTGCATCCAATTGTATGTATTCCCCGGTAGTGGCAATAGTGCTACTCTGCTTGGTGTGTACTGGAATTTGTTCTGGGAAGGATACACAGCACATGAACCACTGTTTTGTGAAGGAATAGGTAACTGGACTCTTCACAGCTCAAAAATTCTAGAAACCCCTACAGAGTCTAGAAGATGTTGATATGACAGAGCCTGTGCTGATTAAAAGTATCTTTATTAGGGAGACCAACAGGCTCTTTGTATTACTAAAGAAGAATTAAAGATAGACAAGGAACAAGAACCAACTAGTTTAGTTGCACAGCATGCATATTTACCTGTATATGATGGAGCTGGACCCATCCTCCCATAAACTAGAGGATGGCACCCCAAGTTCCTCCTGATGGGAAATCATGGGCCGAAATACCCCTAAGAACAGCAGCTCAAAGGGATAGTTTAAAATCCAACTAGTTTCAACTTGGTACTTTGCGAGTATAACTGGACAAATCTCTAATGAACAACTGCTAAGGCTGGGTGGGAGAATCTCTCATGAGTAAGGAAACCTGCTAAACCAACTTGGAATCGTAGAAATTATTATGTTATAGTAATTCAGTGTTTAGAATTAGACAAACTAAACTGTACAGCCATAGTTAAGCATGGAGAGCACTGCCTTGATAAGATGACCCTCAAGACACAAAAGCTTGAAAGTTCTTCAGGCAGAGAAAACAAGCATCTTCCAAGGGAAAAAAAATACTACACTGAAGTACTAATTCAAAAGGGACCACGAGTCTCCAAGAAAAAAGTACAATTCATAAGGAGCCACCGTCACATAAGGTAAGTATGACATTAAAGGGCCATTTTGACTGATGAAAGCTGGAATCATCAGCCAAGATTACAGTTGCTGTAACGCAGACTTCCAATGCGCACATGGGGGTGTGTTTTGGCTCTTGTGCAAACTAAGTAACTGGTGGCAAGTCACACAACATAGTTAAACCTGCTTTTCAAAAAACTGTTTGGCACTATTGTGGTACAGTTATCACTTGGAAGGGCGACATCACTGACTGAAAGGGTGAGGTTTTAAACAAGAAGCTCAAAGAAATCAGTGCAAACACTACTGAAAATAAACATCTACCTGAAATACTTTGCAGTCGTAACAATTAGAGACGTGAAGTTTTTGTCGGGATATCAGAAGTGTCTAATCTTGTTACTATTTTAGTGTAGAAACCACAATGGATGCATGATCCCACTACTGCAGTCTGCACAAGTTGCACAATCTCCAAACTAATACAAAATGTCACCGAGGCAGCAACACCACTTAAAAGTACTCGAAAACCTCACTTTTGGACTCAAGAGTTTGAGAACAGAACGTGAAGGATTACTAGCTTCAAATGTTTTGCATTAGAGAAACTGTGAAATGCAAAGAACATAAGAGACAAACCATGGGTTGTCACTTCAATGGCAGTGCATTAGCTTCAGCACTTTTTGCACACTGAACCACTAGACAATGTCCCCTTCTGAGAGGGTTTAGAAATTTTGACTGAGGCTGCACAATGTACTACTCCTGCTTAAGTACACACGTCCAAGCAAGCCATAGGTGTAACTGCCCCTTTACTTCACACATAGCCAATACTCCCCCGATGTCTCAGTAAGAACTTTAGCTGGCTACCAATCAACCCCCCCCCCAACAATGCATAGTAATGACTGAACATTTAGCTGCCCTGTGAACTCACAAATGCCCCCTCACCTCCTACGATTACACAGAAGTCTGCACAACTGAAGTAGTAAGGAAAAGTGAAATCACAGTAATCTCTTACCTAGTTTCAGTTTCCTAACGGCCAGTGAAAACCAGAGTGATGAATTTCAACCATCTGTCCAAGTCAGGCCAGCTTAGGTGACAAAGGGGAGGGGCGTCCGGGTATTGTCAGAAGAGGTAGGGAAGGGCAAGCTAGCTGGGAGAGGTAGTGAAAAGGTCAAGCATAAAGCAATTCAATATTTTCAATTCTTACCTCTTTCATAAATGAAGCAACTGCACTGCTTAACTCATTCACTTGGAGCTCAGAAGTATGCACTGCAACTTCCAACAGGCAGAGTCCAAAACCTTTGACAACCAAACTATGTCCTCATTTCAAACAAATGTTCATATTTCTGGAACCAGTGTGATTATAAAGTATACACAGCAAACTTCAGCACAACCTATACAGTGGTAGTATTGTTTAGGTTCTAAGTCTTAAGCCACATTTTAGAGTCACAGGAAACACATTTGTAATATTTTGTAAACAGCTTACAATCTCTCAACTCAAGTTACACTCAGCAGCATTTTATTCATAGAGCTGAGAGCATTCCATACAAGGCTACAAGACTAAGGAGTCCTGCACCACTTGGTTGAGATATTTAGAAAAATGGGAAATGACATCTATATAAATTAATATCAAAAGCAGTTAACATCCATTTATCTACACTAAGACCAAATTAATAGTGGAGTTTTCCACTGTGTAAGCTTTAAGATGAAAGCTTAAAACTTTGTGCAGAACACAGTTGTGGAATTATTCATGCAAATATAAACAAGCAATATTTGATGCCTAGAGGTATCAAATGGAGTTAACTGCATATGCGGCTCTGGAGGCATCACTCGGATGTTGTCTTTCGGCTTTTCCCGGTTAGGGGTTGCCACAGCGGAACTCCAGCCCACTAATGATTGGCAGTAGATTTTCACGAACGCAGAGGTGCCAGCTCGACGTCCAACCTTCAACGAAGGCATGCCCATTTACGCATGCCTTTCGAATGTCACCCAACCGCGGAGAGGACATGCAGACCACACAGAAGACACTCCCAGCACTCCAGCAGAGAATTGAACGGGAGAACCTCTTGCTGTGAGGCAAAAAAGCTTCCACTGCACCACCGTTAAATTATAAGCATAAGATTTGGTCAAGCAACATGTTACACATGGTACAATGTTGCAAATGCAAACAGCATTTGTCACGTAAATTACCGTTGCCCAATGATTGTCAGAATAGTAAGCATAAAGGACAGCTGTACAAATTTTGGACAAACTACTTTTGTATGGTTAGGTTAGCACACAGCACCCTTTCCCTAACAGTACCACTACATGTTCAGACACCAGCTCAGGGCATCTTAGCACATTCTCATCTCAGAATATTTTACTCTCAAAATATCAATTAGTGTGACTTTGCCACTTCACTTTCTGCAACATTTCTATGCTACTGAACTTCCCAAGGATACAGTTGTTTTTGGTCACTATATGAAAGCTGCAGTGACAATTGGAGTAACTCGAAGTGCTACAGCAAACCCAAAAAGTCAGTCCTCTGAAAATGAGGGTGTGCAGTCCTATTATACAACCCTGACACTACAAAAAATACCAAATACTAATAAGCAACCTTAGTTTAGGGTTACATTACAATATCTACCTTTAGACCACAAAGCAGAAAGTTAGCATTTAAAATTACTTAACCCTCACAAATACGCAATGTTTTAAGCAGCAAGTCTCCAACTACTGATGTGCACATCTGTTACTGCCCAGCCCCTAACAGTTGTAGCATTCAGTGTCCTGTCCCTGGGCATGCTCACCCTCCCCTACCAGCTTCAACCATTTCTACTTAAAAATGGACTGGTAACTGTATATCGATGTATATTCCTTACATATTACTACTTTAAAAACAGCAAGTTGGTTCCTCACTTAAATTCAACTGTTTTCTGGAATAAAGCAGTACAAAGCTGCAACATGAAATGATGGCCGCCACACATTTAAATGCCAGCAATCTCCCCAGTGAGGCATTCTATTTGATTAGCATTATAAAACTGCCGCACGTTTTAAACACTGTCTTTAAAACCAAGTTTTGAATCCCTTTTAAGTAGAAATATGTCAGAAATCTCAGACATGTGCAGGATTCTTGTGCCAGAGAAGTTTCTAAACAGTAAGGTTTCCCTCCATGCCACTGACTAGTTGACTGGGGACACTTGACCCACTTCAGCATGAACTTTTTAGATGCGACCTTGGCAGTCAATGTTGGTCCTTTGGATGCACAATAGCAAGTACCACCCAATGTATCCCCAATGTACATGCACAGAAGTGACAACTGACATACTGTACCATATCAGCTACACCTTACTGTTAGCAGATGACAGCCACACTAGCTTTTTGCAATCTGCATTTATTCCATTTTGCGCCAAAAATTACTGAACCAGTGTGAAAGCAACAACTGATCACACATTTGTAACCCACAAATTACATGCACAAACCTGTTCCAAGACAAATTACTGCACTTTTTTTGGTGGGTGCTTGCACATTCTCCACTTTTGATATTTAAAAAGACAACCACATGTAGCATTTTATTCTGTGCACACCAGAGTTTCAAGCACACATGAAAACGTATAGTACAGACCACCCAAGGTGAGCCATTCCCACTATTCTCAAACCTGAACACTGGATACCAGGGTGAGTTACTGCCTTAAATGAAGACAACATGTTCATGTGAACCAGTTTGGGGTCGGGTATAACCGCACTGATTTCATTTACCAGACCAGATCTGCCTGAATTGGTGGCAGCTCCAGTGGACAGAAGCCACCTCAACCTCTTAGAACAAGAAATCTGGACAATGCCACAAATAGGGACAAAGGCCCCAAAACAGGGCAACATTTAATACTATTACAAACTTCGAAAATTGATAGAACAGGTTTTAGCTCAAAAATTCTCTGAAGAATCCTATGGGCTAGGCTTGTAAAGGCTCCAGGGCCATTAACCTAGTGTACACCTATGAACCTATAAGAATATTAAGTCTGAAACTCAAATGTCTGACATTCTTTGCCAATGACTGTCCAGAAAAACAATTGACAGACTAAAAATGAGAAATCTGGACAGGTGAGGGGCTGGCGCCCTAGCCAAAGTTTTCCTATCAAGTACACACAAATCTCCCATGAAAAGATCACTAGCCTACTAGAACATGGTGAAAGAATACATAAACAAGTTACTGCCTTGACACGAGTTCCATTCACTGGTCAGTAGAGTTATGAATTTATAGCTCGGGCATGTGGAGGACAATACAAGCTTAACTTCACAGGGATGTCTACACGTTTCCAACATACAAAGTGAAACACCTTAGCCAAATAATTCTAAATACATGAATTGCTTTATTTATAACATCGGACTGCTTACATTGACTTACTTTGTCTAATTGTAAATAACCTTCAAAATGTAAATAACCTAACAGTAATACCAAAAAGTGTTGAGACCAATGAAATATAAAACTGCTTCTGATGCAGCGCTTTAATCATACACACCAATACATTTTAAAATAAAATGTCAGCATTCCTATGCATTCATAACAGATTTCCTTGTAGGCTGGTCGCACATTACAACCTCAGCATTATCAACAAAAATCCAGGGAACAGAACATTTTACCTTTCATAATTAGTAAAGGAGTATTGGCATCCTTAGAGGCCTATTTTCTTAGGCAACAACTCATTTGGCTACAGATTACTCTTGCCAATCCCGTGGCCGCAAAATTCACAACTTATACTACCTTCATTTTAAGAATAAAGGGAAACCCTACCCCCATATGCATGGGACAAAGCATTTAACTAATAGTAATCCAGGGATCACCAAGTAAATTTATGTTTCCCCATCCAGAGATCTAAGTTGTTTGAATGCGGGATAAAAAATACCTTTAATGGAAGCTTTTCTGCAAAAAGCTCCTTTCCCATTTAATGCAAATTATTATGTTGAGGTTTAGACCCCCTAGTCCAAGTATTTATAATACCATAGAACTCGCAGACGCATAGCACAGCTATTCGCATTGGATGAGAAAATACCTCGCACACCAGGACAGGCCATCTTACACTTATCGTAAGGCTAGTGACAGGACTGAGTCGGTCTACGCAAGACTTTCCTTATGGCCAAAGTAGACATCCTAAACAAATTCAGAAGTACGAAGAATAAATAAGAGGGTCAACGCGTGTCACTATACCTAAACCATTCATTAAAACCTGGTCTGAAAAGTCATGCGTACTCAAAAAAAAAACACATACATGACGCTTTGTCACTGCAGCTTCTACCCAAATAAAAAAAGTTAAAACTAAACATGTTAGGGAGACATTAATGCGATAAACAAGTCAACTACAAAGACGACTAAACGACTGAAAGGCAACCGCTTGAAGAGAATTAATATGCCGTTAACATTACCATGATTAACAGCAAACCCCGCATACACGCACTATCCAACACATACTCAAAAATAACGATCGCACCAGCTAACAACAAAAAAAAAACATCTCGCACCGAAGACCTCAATGTGCAAGAACGTGTACATTTTACTGCTTACCAACCATCCACTTGCAAGTGGATACATAATAACCACTGGTTCTACAGGCCTCTACATTTTTTCGAGTTTTCATCGTCTACTTTGTTTCTTACCTTGGCACGCATCTTCAAAAGATGACCCTGTAAACAGACAATACAAATTCGTTACTAACTCGTTCCGATGTGAAATAAAATTATAAGATTAAAACGGATTGCTTTTTTCTATAAACTTCTACACAGTTAGACGTAACCAACCTGCTCGCAAAAAAATACACGGAACTGAAAGGAAGTTGAAGAGGCGGAGTGAGAATTTAAAACCTATACGTAAACGTCACTTCCGCTTAAGTTGTATGCGACTTTTTTGTAGTTTTATTGTGTTTTTAGGTTCATAGGTAGTACTAGGCTATCTGTTCGAGGGCATTGTAAGCCTAGCCAGAGTGTGTCGGCTTTCGCCGCCCCACTGATCCTCTGTCAAGCAGAGCCAATTGATCCCAGGGGTGTATTTTCTGTTACCCATCTACGCGTCAAAGTTTCTCTTGAAAAGTGTTAGTGAGAGGCTCTGCCAGATGTAATTTGGAATTTTGTTCCAAAGCATGGGGAGTCTCTGTGACAGGAATCTATCCCTCCAGCATGTTCTATTTATTATTGTGGCGAGGTTTAGCTCACTAGAGCGCGTGGCTCGCAGTGACTTGGATTTCTTTAGGTGGAGCATGTCCATCAATACATAGGTTTGTACTAGGCTATCGGCACTAAGGCCTATACAAGCTTAGCCATAACAATTCCCTGGATATTTCTTCCCACAGTATTTACTTCTCTGGACCCCTGTCTAGCAGGGCGACTGACATGATCCCGGGGTGAATTTCCTATCTCCCATCCAATCATCAAGGTTCCTTTTGAAGAGGGCCAAGGAGGAGCTCTGCTTGACATGTATGGGCAGTCTATTCCACAGTATGGGGAGTCTCTGGATCAGGAACCTCTCCCTCCAACATGTTTTGTTCATTGTGATGACAAGGTTTAGATCCCTGGAGCGTGTGGCTCTGAGGGATTGGGATTTCTTTAAGTGGAGCTTGTCCAACAGCTCAGGGTTTGATATGGCCTTGTATGTTAAGCAGAGATCGCCTCTGAGTAGACGATAAGCCACAGAGTATAGCTGGAGTTTTTTTAGACGGTCAGCATATGGCATCTGCTTTAGGCCTGTGATTGTTTTAGTGAGGTATTTCTGTGGCCTTTTCTGCTGTTGCAGATGTCTTGTGAGGTACATACCAAATGGAGCATTATACTCTATATTGGGTCTAATGAGGGATGAGTACAGTGGGACAATGACCTCCTTTTTTCTGGATAAAAAGCTCTTAGTGATGAGGTGTGCCATATAGAAGGATTTCCTGACTGTTGTGGCAATGTGGTTATCGAAAGTGAGACCACTGTCCACCTGTGTCCCTAAGTCTCTCATTACGTGCAATGTTTATCTGAGTTGGACATGGCTTTGTAAGTCAGGCAGAGATCACCTCTGAGTAAGCGATATGCCACTGAGTACAGCCAGAGTTTTTTCAGTCGGGCTGCATAGGACATAGGTTCATAGGTAGGTACTAGGCTACTGGCCCTAGGGCCTATATAAGCCTAGTCAAAAAATGTACCCTGGCTTTCGCCACCCAAGAAAATTATTTTCCTGTGCCCCTGTCGAGCAGAGCCACAGAAGTGATCCTTGGGGTGAATTTCCCATCCAATAATCAAGATTTTTCTTGAAGAGTGCTAATGAGGAGCTCTGTTTGACATAGATAGGTAGTCTATTCCAGAGTATGGGAAGTCTCTGGAACAGGAATCTATCCCTCCAGCATGTTCTGTTTATTGTGGTGACAAGGTTTAGGTCCCTAGAGCATGTAGCTCGGACGGATTGGGATTTCTTTAAGTGGAGCATGTCCAACAGCTCTGGGTTTGACATAGCTTTGTATGTTAGGCAGAGATTGCCCCTGAGTAGGCGATATGCGATGGAGTAAAGCTGTAGTTTTTTGAGACAGTCTGCGTAGGGCATCTGTTTGAGGCCAGTAATCCTCTTTGTGAGGTATTTCTGTGGTCTTTCCAGTTGTTGTAGATGTCTTGTGAGGTACATACCAAAAGGGGCATTGTACTCTATAATGGGTCTAATGAGTGATGAGTAGAGGGGAACAATGACCTCTTTTTTTCTGGATGAGAATCCTTTTGTGATGAGATGAGCCATGTAGAAGGATTTCCTGACCACCGTGGCAATGTGATTATCAAAGGAGAGACTACTGAACACCTGTGTCCCAAGGTCTCATCACATTTTTGGCATTAAGTAGACTACCAGCTATGTGGTAGTTCATGGGTACAGAGTTTTTACCAAAGTGGATGGCAATACACTTTTTGGCATTGAGCTTCAGGCCATGGCTTTGACACCAGGTATCTGTCTCAGTGAGGCCCTTTTGTAGTTTGTCCACATCGTTAGGAGTTTTGATTATGGCTCCTAGTTTGCAGTCATCTGCAAACTTTTTTTGAGACCAGTAATCCTCTTGGTGAGGTACTTTTAAGGTCTTTCCAGCTGTTGGAATTGTCTTGTGAGGTACATCCCAAATGGGGCATTGTACTCTATGATGGGTCTAATGAGTGACAAGTAGAGGGGCACTATAACCTCTTTATTTCTAGATGCGAACACTTTAGTAATTAGATGGGCCACATAGAAGGATTTTCTAACTACTTTGGCAATATGATTGTCAAAGAAGAGATTGCTATCTACCTGGGTCCCTAGATCTCTTATTACCTCTTCTGTATTAAGGGGGCTGCCACCTATGTGGTAATTCGTGGGTGTTTTGTTTTTCCCAAATGGGATGACTATGCATTTTTTGGCATGTAGCTTGAGGCCATGACTTTGACACCAGGTGTCCGTCTCAGTAAGGCCCTGTGTTTCCTGTACTTCTGAGAAGTATATGCTGAACAGTAGGGGTCCCAGGACCGAGCCTTGCGGGACACCACTTGTGACTGGTTTAGAGTCGGACCTGGAGCCCGCTATTCTTACCGTGTGAGTTCTGTCTGTAAGCCAGTTGGCAACCCATCTCGTGACGTAGTGGTTTATGTTCAGGCTGGTGAGCTTTTCTGTAATACCTGAGTGGGGAATGGTGTCGAAAGCCTTGGCAAAGTCAAGGTAGGCTGTGTGAACCCCCCTTTCCCTCGTCTATGACCTTGGTGACTGTCTTGAAGAAGTCAACCAGGTTTAGTAGGCATGATCTGCCCTTAACAAAGCCGAACTGGGTTGGGTCAAGTGTTTGGAGGTTCCCAATGAGTTTGTTAATGAGTTCCATGATGAGGCGCTCCATAACCTTGCAGACCAGGCTAGTCAGGCTTATAGGGCTATAGTTACCAGGGTCAGTTGTGACCCCTCCTTTGTGGAGAGGAATAACCATTGCTGTGCCATTCTATGGGCACATAGCCTGTGGAGAGGCTGAGGTTCAACAGCATGTTTAGGTGGGGGGTTAGTTCGTTCTGTAGTTCGTGCAAGACGCAGCCTGGGACACCATCTGGTCCCAATGACGCTGTGTTTTTGGCTTTTGAAAGGGTTGTTTTCACCTGCGCGTCTGTGATTTTTGGGACACTATACTTTTCCGGTATTGTTGTGGGCCCTTTTGGAGGTGAGAGGGGGGTGAAGTATGCACTGAATCTATCTGCCAGGATGTTGGCAATATCAGTAGGTTCAGTATATTTTGTGCTATTTTGCACTAGTTCAGTGCATATATGCGAGTTGCCACTTAGATTCTTAACATAGCTAAAGAAGGCTTTGTGGTTATCTTTTGAATCCTTGGCTATTTTTCTTTCGAAGTTAGCCTTGGATGATTTCATGAGGGACCTCAGTTTCTTACTGATAGGTTCATAGGTTCATACTAGGCTATCTGCCCTAGGGCATTTATAAGCCTAGCCAGAGTTGTGTGGCTTTCACCACCCCTTAGGTTGAAGAATACTATAACCATTAGTTTGCCGTGCCTCTGTCCAGCAGTGATACAGAGATGATCCCCGGGGTAAACCTACGATCTCCCATCCACTGGTCAAGATTCCTCTTGAACAGAGCCAGCGAGGTGCTCTGTCTCACATGGACCGGGATTCTGTTGCACAGCATAAGGAGTCTCTGGGTGATGAATCTGTCCCTCCAGCACGTCCTATTTATATCCGTGTTGAGGTTTAAGTCTCTTGCTCTTGTGGATTTGGATTTTTTGAGGTGGAGCATATCCATTAATTCCGGGTTGGACATGGCCTTGTATGTCAGGCACAGGTCACCTCTGAGCAGACGGTATGCGACTGAATAGAGCTGGAGTTTCTTCAGTCAGGCAGCATATGGCATATTTTTGAGCCCCTTTATCCTTTTGGTGAGGAACTTTTGGGGTCTTTCCAATTGCTGCAGGTGTCGGGTAAGATACATTCTGAATGGGGCATTGTACTCAATCATTGGTCTGATAAGTGAAGAGTACAGGGAACAATGACCTCCCTTGATCTGGATGTGAATCCCTTCATAATCAGGTGGGCAATGTAGAAGGTCCTCCTAACCACTTTGGCAATGTGAGTGTCAAAAGAAAGGTTACTGTCAACTTGGGTCCCCAGGTCCCTGATAACCTCTTCTGTGCTTAATGGATTGCCACCTATGTGGTAACTTGGGGTTACCTTGTTTTTACCAAAGGGTATGACTATACATTTTTTGGTGTTTAGCTTAAGGCCATGGCTCTGGCACCAGTTATCCGTTTCTATGAGACCTGTCTGAAGGATATCTGTGTCTGATGGATTTTCAACTATGGAGCCCAGTTTGCAGTCATCTGCAAACTTTGTCAGCCACAATCCTCCTATGTTTGCCTGCACTTCTGAAAAGTAGATGCCGAACAAGAGGGGGCCCAGGACTGAGCCCTGTGGGACACCGCTTGTGACCGGCTTGGAGTCTGACATGGCTCCAGCAATTCTAACCATGTGGGTTCTGTCCTTGAGCCAGTTTGCAACCCATCTGGTGACATAGGGGTTTATATTTAAGCTGGTGAGCTTATCTATAATGCCCGAGTGGGGTATTGTATCGAAGGCTTTTGCGAGGTCCAGATAGGCTGTGTGGACCACCTTCCCTTCATCAATGGCCTTGGTGACTGTTTCAAAGAAGTCAACCAGGTTTAAGAGGCAGGATCTGCCCTTAACAAAGCCAAACTGGGTAGGATCCAGTGTCTGTAGGTCCCCAATATCTTTATTTATGAGGTGCATAATGATCCTTTCCATAGCTTTGCAGACCAAGCTAGTCAGGCTTATGGGGCGATAGTTTCCAGGGTCCGTTGAGGCACCACCTTTGTGGAGAGGGACCACTGTTGCTGTACGCCACTCTTTGGGTACATATCCTGTAGTAAGGCTGAGATTGAACAGTAGTTTTATGTTTGGGTTTAGCTCTTCTTGGAGTTCATGTAGGACGCAGCCTGGGACACCGTCTGGTCCCATTGATGCTGTGTTTTTGCTTTGGAGAGGGCGGCTCCCACCTGAGCATCTGAGATGTCGGGGGGGCAGCACTCTGCTGGGATAGATATTTGCCCTTTTGGTGGGGAGTTTGCGCTGAACCTGTCAGCTAGGATGTTGGCAATGTCTGTGGGATCAGTGTATTTTTTGTCATTTTGGACTAATTCTGAGCATATCTGTGAATTCCCACCCAGGTTCCTAACATAACTAAAGAAAGCCTTGTGATTATCTTTAGTGTTCTGTGCAATTTTTCTCTCGAAGCTGGCCTTTGACAATTTTATGAGTGCCCTTAGTTTTTTGCTAATACTGATCAGAGATGCCTTCCCTTTTTGGGATTTTGCTCTATCATGTAGTAGCTTCCTCCTTCTATTGTATAGTTTGTTTATGGCTGGGGTCCACCAGACAGGTCGTCTGCCTTTGGAGGATTGGGTCTTGGTTTTATTTGGGATTGCATGATCCATGCATTCCTGAAGGTGTTCATAGAATGCATTTATAAAGGATTCTGCGGCCTGGGCCATATTTTCCACAGGCCCGGGGGCTTTGAAGGATTCCACCTCGGTTTTGAGGAGTGTGAAATTTGCTTTAGAGAAGTTTTTCACTGTGGTTTTCTGGGCAGGGGGTGGGGTCGGGATGTGAATATCCAGTGAGATCAGTTTATGGTCTGATCAGTGAGGGATACACTTCTGGTCTGGAGCATAGAGTCCCCATGTTGGTGATGATCAGGTCCAGTATGTTTTCCCCTCTTGTGGGAGTGGTAACAAGTTGTTCCATAGCATTTGAGTTTATGAATTCTAGGAACCTTTGGGCAAGGGTGTTGGAGCTAGAGTAATGCTCCCAATCTATGTTTGGGTAGTTGAAGTCACCCAATATAATGGTGTTCGGAGAGACCTTCATATTTTCCAGTGTTCTCAGGAAGGCCGAGTGGGGTTCCTGGGTTTGGGAGGGTGGTCTGTAGCAGGCTATAAACTGGAAGGCAGTTTTACCCACTTTTAGTTGCACATGGATAGTCTCTGATGCTTCGTGCTTTGCCACCAACCTGGAGGTGTGGGTATCTTTGATGAATATCGATACTCCCCCTCCTTTTGTGGTTCGGTCCAAGTTTTGGGGCGAAAAGCATGGTATGAGGTATAACCTGGTAGTGCTGGGGTGCTCTCGAGTCCTGAACCAGGTTTCTGTTACTGCACAGATATCGATGTTCTCCATGCTAAGGAGAGTTTCGAAAGCGTGCATCTTGAGGTTTAGACTTCTAGCGTTGAGTAGCATTACTCTTAGTTTCTTATCCCTTGTGATACCTATGGAGGTGGGTTTGTCTTTTGAGCCTTGACTAAAAAAGGCACTATGGGGGTAGCAAGAGCCTTTGCCAATATCCGAAAGCCCAGGGGTGACAGGTGCAAGCCGTCCCTAGCAAAGCATCGTGGCTTGTCGTGCATATCATCCCACGCTGACAGGCATTGGATCCCCTTTGAATGACACCAATACTTAAGCCAATTGTTGAAATTGATCATCTTGTCTTCATATTGTGGCATCATTCTTGGTGAGGGTAAGATGCTACTCAAGGTCAGGGTCATACCAGCCTGGGCTACATGCTCAGAGAGCTCCTCTATGTCTCTTTTCATGTAGTCCAGGGAGGTACGTCTCAGGTCATTCACACCAGCATGGACAATGACTGAGTCATATTTGTACTTGCCTTGGAGTGACCTGAGTGCTTGTGTTATGTGGCGGATCCTAGCGCCAGACAGGCTGCTCACCGTGACCTTCTCCTTGTTCAGTCTGGTGAGCGGGACGTCAGTGTGCCTGACAATAGAGTCACCTATTACAAGTGTATCAGGTGTGTTGTTTAGCCTTAAGGGCTGTGACTGTTCGGCACACTGGCTTTGTGAGATATGTGTTGCATGTGTTTTGTTTTAGGGTAGCGGTTGCTTGGGTGTCTGCTTTGGAGGTCTCTGCTGCTTAGGCAGATCTTTATTTACAGCCTCTGAGTATGTTTTTGTGTGATTATGTGTTTGGTTTGCTGTCGTGGTAGGTCTATGTGAGACTGGAATTGTAGTGAGTGTGGTTTCCTTCTCCTCCTGACTGGTTATGCCAGTACTGAGTTGAGAGAGCTTAGCCTCCAGTTTGGTGGCGGATTCTAGCGCCCGACAGGGAGCTTACTGTGACCCTCTCCTTGTTCAGTCTGGTGAGTGGGACGTCAGGGTGTCTGACTATGGAGTCACCTATGACAAGTGTGTCTGGCATTGTGTTTGGCCTTAAGGGCTGTGACTGATTTGCACACTGTCTTTGTGATCTATGTGTTGCTTGTGTTATGTCATGAGGTGGCAGTTGTTTGGGTGTCTGCTTTGGAGGCCTCTGATCAGGGATGTCTTTCCTGCTTGGGACTTGCTTTTTTTCTGAACTTGTTTCCTCCTTCTATTGTATAGGCTGTGTATTGCAGGGGTCCACCAAACTGGTTTCTTTTTAGAGGAGTAAGTCTTGATTTTGCTAGGGATGGCATGATCCATGCATCCTTGTAGGTGGTCATAGAGTGCATTTGTAAAGGTTTCTGCATCTTGGGCAGCGTTATCCTTTAGCATGGGGGCTGTGAAACTTGTCACCTCTGTCTTAAGTAAGGTGAAGTTTGCTTTAGAAAAGTTTTTTTACTGTGGTTTCCTTAGTTGGGGGTGGTGGTGGGGTGTGGACATCCAGAATGATTAATTTATGGTCTGATCTAACCAGTGACGGGTTGATCTCCGGTGTGGACCACCTGTTGCCCATGTTGGTGATGACCAGGTCCAATATGTTTTCACCTCTGGTAGAGGAGTTTACCAGCTGATCCAGGGCTTTTGAGTTGATGAATTCCAGGAAGCGCTGGGCCTGGGAATTTGTACTCAAGTAGTTTTCCCAGTGAATGGTAGGGTAACTGAAATCGCCCAATATCAGGGAGTTTGGTAGGACCTTCATGTTTTCCAGTGTCTCCAGAAAGGTGGAGTGGAGGTCCTGGGTCATGGAGGGTGATCTGTAGCAGGCCACAATTTGCATTGCAGATTTGCCCGATGTTAGTTGCACATGGATGATCTCAGAGGTATCTTGCTGTGCCACTAACCTGGAGGTGTAGGTATCCTTGATGAATATGGATACACCCCCTCCTTTTGTGTTTCGGTCCGTGTTCTGTGGCCAAAACGTGTGGTATGAGTTGTAGCCCGGTAGTGCTGGGGTGCTCTCTGGAGCCTTGAACCAGGTTTCAGTTACTGCACAGATGTCAACGTTCGCCACACTGAGGAGTGCTTCGAGTGCGTGCATTGTGAGATTTAAACTCCTGGTGTTGAGTAGCATAGCCCTCAGTTTTTTGGTAATTGTGCTGTTTACGGAGGTGGGTTTGACTTTTGAGCTTTGCATAAAAAAGGCACTATGGGGGCAGCAAGAGCCTTGGCCAGTATTCGAAAGCCTAGGGGTGACAGGTGCAAGCCGTCTCTTGCAAAGCAAAGTGGCTTGTCGAGCATGTCGTCCCAGGCTGACAGACACTGGATCCCCTTTGAATGACACCAGAAGCTTAGCCAATTGTTGAAATTGATCATTTTTTCTTTATACTGAGGTATCATTCTTGGTGAGGGCAGGATGCTACTCAGGGTCAGGGTCATACCAGCCTGGGCTACATGATCAGAGAGCTCTTCCATGTCTCTTTTCATGTAGTCCAGGGAGGTACGTCTCAGGTCATTCACACTAACATGAACAATGACAGAGTCAATTTTGTACTTGTTCTGGAGTGACCTGAGTGCTTGTGTTATGTGGCGGATTCTGTCTCCCGACAGGCAGCTAACAGTAACCTTCTGCTTGTCCAGCCTAGTGAGTGGGACATCAGTGTGCCTGACTTTAGAGTCACCTATTACTAGTGTGTTAGGTATGTTATTTTGCCTTAAGGGCTGTGATTGTGCGGCACACTGATTTTGTGTTTTATGTGTTGTCTGGTTTGTGACGGGAAGTGCAGTTTGTTTGGGTGTCTGCTTTGGAGGTCTCTGATTCTTTTGTAGGTTTTTATTTAGAGCCTCCGAGTATGATTTTGTGTATTTATGTGTATTTTTTGCCAGTGCTGTTTTAGTAGGTCTGTGTGTGGCTGGAGTTGTGGTTTGTTAACCTTCTCCTCTTGACTGTCTGTTCCAGTCTTGGGTGGAGACAGCTTAGCTTCCAGTTTGGCTGTATAATTGCATCTCTCGCATATGTTAGTGTTTTTTGGTAGGAGGAGAGGGTTGTCTGTTTATATGAGGCAGTTGTAACATTGCCTCAGGATACCCAGATTCACCAGCTGGACTGGAGAGTGCACCTGAAGTTGCCCTTTGGTCATGCCTGAATAGTAGGGTGAGCTGCTTAGTCACTTGGTTGGTGAGGGGTAAATAAAGAGCCTTGCCCTGCTGGGCAATCAGTGTCAGGGTATATTAGTGCTTGCTATTAGGTCTGAGCAAGTGCTGGGCTGTAAGATGCTTTTTGAGTGCTTAGGTTGAGAGTTAGACTAGTTTCAAGGGAAAAACTGAAGAGGAGACTTAGTGGAGCCAGGAATAATTTAACCGTAGCTAACCGGCACTGCCCAGTGAGCAAAACCCTGCAAACACTGTTTTTATAGTAGGGAAATGAAAGAGACAGAAATTAGCCCAAAATGGCCAATAAACTACTAACTTCTGGGCTGGAACCACTCCTCCAGGGACAGATAGTTGATCAAAGCTCCCCTCTCTCACAGGTGAACAGAGAAACTTTCTTCTATCCAAGTAAGGTATGGGCAACTCAGAAACTAGTATTACAGCCCTGAATTCAGCACTAGCCTGAAAACTGGACTATACTAGATTAGAAAGGTGGGAAACGGACTTTTTTTTTGTTTTTTTTTTTTTGAAAAGATAAGGCAAAAACAGTACAAAATACACTTAAAACAGCTTTAAATGACTACAAACGATCAGAAAAGGCTATCACACTTTAGTGTGTAGCCTAGAACAGTTAAATTATTTAAACAAAAAACAACTTTTTAAAAGTGCATGCAGTCAAATAAGTACAATATGTGGAAAAAAACAAGCTTTTAAATCACAATAAATGCTGGGAAATCTGCATTTAGGAGGAAAACAGTTAAGTACAGCAAGAAAGTACAGAAAACTGATACTTAATCACTCCAAAGTCTCTCTCCTAAGCTAGAAGGCTTGTATCAGTTAAGGCTTTCTAGTGCTACCCAGTAGGTTAGTTACAGGAAAGATGGGAAACAAGCGCAAATGTGGTCTTTTAAACCAGAAAGTTGAAAGAGACAGACAAACTGTCCAAATGGTCAATAAACTACAATTTCTGAGCCAAGAACCTCTCCTCTCATGGTAGATAGGCTACCTAATGCTTACCACTCCCACTGATAAGCTAGAAGGCTTCCCTCCAACACAGAAAGGCTTGGGGGTCTCAGAAGCTTACAAAGAGTCATAGAATACAGCAAATCTGTACCTGGACTAGACTAGTTACAGGAAAGGCGGGGAACAAGTACAAACATAGGCTTTTATGCCAGCAAGTTGAAAGAGATGGAAAATTGCCCAAACAGCCAAATAAACTACAATTTCTGGGCCAAAACTCACTCTTCCCGTGGAGGATAGGCTACCTAGTGCTTACCACTCCCACTGATAAGCTAGAAGGCTTCTCTCCAACACAGAAGGGCTTGGGGGGATCAGAAGCTTACCAACAGTCCTGGATACAGAAAATCTGTACCTGGATTACATTAGTTATAGGAAAGGTGGGGACCAAACGCAAAACTGGCTTTTAACCAGAAAGTAGAAAGAGATGGAAAAACTGTCCAAATGGCCAATGAACTACAATTTCAGGGCCAAAACCCACTCTTCCCATGGTAGATAGGCTACCTAGTGCTTACCACTCTCACTGATAAGAAAGGCTTGGGGGGCTCAGAAGCTTGCCAACAGTCCTGGATACAGCAAGTCTGTATCTGGACTTGACTAGTTACAGGAAAGGCAGGAAACAAGCTTAGATTTTTTTTTGTTACAGAAAAGCAGCTAAAACAGCAGTAAATACAATTCAAATTGTAGTGCAGGCCAGCACACCAGAGCATGTAGCAACGCTACGGCAAATACAGTTCAAATAAGATTAACGTTCAAATAAGATGTAAAAGAGATCTGTGAGGGGTTTTCCGAAATAACGTTCATGATTGGTGTGCAAAAATGTATGTAAAATAAAAATGATGTGAGCTGATATTTTAGGAGACTGTTTCCATTATTCTTATAAAGTACAGAATAATGTAATCACAGTTGTATGACATTTTGGCCGTTTTTATACAAAATGAACCCAGACCTTTTGCACTGGCTTAATGCAGTGCTGTGGCTACCTTTCACCTGTGATGACTGTAGGTTTCCATTTTACCATAATACAGTTGAATACATAGAGCACGGCTTTTAGCAACACTATGTGAAACAAAAACAATTAACAGTATGATTTTGTGTGCAAAAGAAACTCTACTTCTGAGTCACCTGAAAATGTTAGTGCTTTGTATTTCCTTATTAGCAGCTAATTCTGACTAAGTGTTAGTGTGCACAGTATGCACAATACTCAGCTTTCCAGATTTTTTACTCATATTTTTGGTCTGTATCTCGTAATTTTTTTGATTTTCTGCAAATCATTGAGAACTGAAGTCAGAAAATAATGGCAGGCATTTGAGTTTCAAATTTCTTACTCTTCAGGAAAAAAAACATGCTAATGTATAACCTTTCATTGTATCAACTTTCAAAGTTTATATGGGCAATATTTTAAAAAGTGTCCCTATCTTCAGGACTTTGTCCCCCAATTATCTATGGCTTTGTCCAGATTTTTTGTGCTAAGAGGTTTGACTGTATATACACATATACTTTACGTTATGCAATTATTTTATATTAAAAATTAAGCAAGCATAATGTAATTTACTTCAAAGATTACATGACTAAGTCCTGTTCAAAGTCCTACATACTCAGACTTTTCTCAAAGAATATGTGCAACCTTCAGGTCTGGAATGTGGCCGGTGAGCAGAAGGCAAAGGTGGACTCAGCATTTCTAAATTTTCTGCACACGGTTTCAAGATATCATTGTTTACATGAGCAGTATCAGTAATACATGGACACTATTAAGAGATCAGTATCTTTTTCACACAAAAGTTTGCTGTTGTAGAGTTTTGAGGTCTCGCGATTGTTCTTTCATACATTTTTTATGCCTCTGTACATGTTTTCTGAACCAGAGACTCATTTTGTCAAACTCTGGCTCCTACACACAAAATTCAGAAAATCAGTTTTGATTGGCTAGACTGTAATTACATTGATGATGCATCAAGTGGTGAACTGAGGAGAAGCTGCATAAAATGTTGCATGCATTTATTTATTTATTGTTATTTATCTAGCTAGCTTATTTACTTGACTGTGGCCAAGACTGAGAAACGAATAGCATAATGCTTTATAGGAAAACTATGCAATAAGAGATGTGCAGAGTCAGGCCCAATTCAGAGGCTTAGGTAGTGCTACCATGCATCCTGGTGAAATTGCACTGTTGGCATCACATGTTAATGATTTTATTATAATATGCAAATTAGTTGTTGTTGTTGTTGTTGTTTGTCTTTCGGCTTTTTCCCGGTAAGGGGTCGCCACAGCAAAACTCCGTTCCGCTAATGATTGACAGTAGATTTTTTACGAAACACCGAGGTGCCAGCTCGATGCCCAACCTTTAACGAAGGCATGCCCATTTACGCACGCATGTCTTTCGAATTCTACCCAACTGAGGGGAGGACGTGCAGACTCCACACAGAAGGCACTCCTAAGGCAAGCTGAGAATCAAATGGGAGAACCTCTTGCTGTGAGGTAACAACGCTACCGCTGTACCACCGCAGAATGCAATAAATAATATGCAAATTAGTATCATTATGATAATGAGCCAAACTACATATGAAAATGAGGGTAAACAACATAACAAGGTGATTCAGAAATGCATACAAATTGCACAAGCAGCCACTGAAGCCAATGAGTTTGTATACCATGATTTATTGGTAAACAGAGACAGAGACTGCACTGATATGTTAGGAATAGCAGCTATATTAGTCAAACTGTATATGTTAGAGACCACTCTCACAGCCAGTGTCCATGACGGTGCACATCATTTCCCCATTCTTGTCACAGAAGGATACAAAACCACACCTAACATACCATGACTTCCACAATAGGGACATAATCAAATGCTACTGTGTGGCAGAGACATCATAAAGGAGCTTGTAGCCATGTTCCATCTTACCATGGGTCCCATAAAATGTGTGGAATACAGATCCTTATGGACACTAAGGTATGTATAGCAATGGCTAACCTTGTTTCAGGGACCTTCCGGAAACCAATAGAGACAGGCAAGGTGCATCACAGGCATCTGCCTCACAAACATTACATTGCATACTTGATATTATACTGCAGCATAAAGAGGAGCAAATGTGGTGTCTAAGGACTGTAGAGCAGAGAAACAGCACTGTGTGGCCATTCTATGAAATAGCCCATTTCCTTGAGGTTCTATGGGCCACTGATTGCATCAACATCACCATCAAGGCCCTGCCTGTTCCACGTGGACAACAGTACAGTAACTGAAAGGGGTTCGACTCCATCAGCTACTAGATGATGTGCAAAACATAGGGTATTATATCCAATGTTTTTGTGAATCATCCAGGTAGTTCCCACATTTCCCACATCTGGCAAACACATTTTCTAAGTGGCATTTTAGCTGCAGAAAAATTCTACTGATATAATGACCCACATTTATTTATTTTTTGTTCTGTATTTTAGCAGCCTCTCCAGCACTAGATTCTAGTTCTGATAATGTCCTTTTCTAACAATTTTTGGATGAAAATATCTTGCTCAACAGCTGCAGAGTTTATGTGACCTATGATTTATGTTTCTGGCTTTGGAATTGTTTTCTGAATAAAGACTGATTTTGGACACCAGCATTTTCTACAAGGTGGATTGGGACATTGTGGTTTTCAGCTAGCTGGTGCACTAGTATTTGGTTATCTGGTCGATTTGAGTGCTGCTATGCTCTGTTTTGGTTTATTTAATTTCCACAGGGACATCTTATTGGTGATGCTAGTTATATTCCACAAAGTCATAGCTCATGATACCAATACATAACACACACAGCATGGCTGAGAATCAATACAACACCTTACTGTCATAGTCCTGCCACATTATCAAGCATGTGTTTGGCTCAATAAAGGCCCACTTCTGTTGTCTAGGTTCTTCGAGATGCATACAGCAGTATGTTTCAGAGACCTACAACAAGATATTTCCTGTTTGTGCAATTCTGCACATGGTTGAGCAGGAGATTGCCATCAAAGGACCAGAACGACCACATCCAGTGGATGCAGAGGTGCTGGTTGAGGAGCTGTTGGAAGAACCAGCTGCAGTGGAAACAACACGTGTGTATCACTTCCAAGGAATGAAACTGGGACCAATACCAACTGGCAAGGACAAAGGTGAACTAGGAGACTAGAGGAAGAGGCAGGTGTTATATGCTGCACACTAGCAAATAGGTGGTTTATGGACCACAACTAAAGGCCAGATCAGGCACAACAAGAATTAAAACCTATGCATACAATACAACACTCATACTATGCAGTACATTAACTGGTCATGCTGTGCCTCAGACATTAACTACCCAGGTAGCACAGTAGTGAGGGCAGGGCACAGTTGTCATCATAAGCCCATATGAAGAGGAGCACAGTGACCAAGATCGACAATGGGCATATTGGTAGAAGGGGGGACTAGGGATGTGGATAGGAGTGTATAACATGGCTTGAAGACAGTAGGGAGCTGGGTATACTGTGCTGGGGGGGGGGTTACTTCTTCCTGAGGAGGTTAGGTATCCAGGTGTAGTGGGTACTTGCTCAGCATAGGTTCCAGAGGGCACAGTTCCTACAGACGTGTTTGCAGTGAGTGTATGTGTCTGTGACAAGTGTGGGATCCCAGGTGGGAACAATGCAGACTGTGAATGTTGTGTCACTTCCAAGTGATATAACTGGCACCAACACTCACTGGCAAGGATGAAGGTTAGAAAGACAAACTGCAAAAAGATCCAAAATCACACAAGGAATGCTGAGAACAAATCACTTTATGACGCAAAGCTTTCGGGTATAAACCCTTTCTCAATACTAAATACATACATGTTGCTTTGTGTAAATGTATGTATTTAGTATTGAGAAAGGGTTTATACCCGAAAGCTTTGCGTCATAAAGTGATTTGTTCTCAGCATTCCTTGTGTGATTAAGGATGAAGGTTAACCAGGAGACTGCACCTACATGTGTATGCCATGTCTGGGTGGCCATGCCATGCTGCATCAGACATACCAGTGGTGGCTAGGGTAGAGGAAGCAGCAGGATATGACCATGATCTACTTGCAGTATAGGTGTACCCACAGTGCAGGCAGATGAGAAGTAGCTATGCAAATAATTTTGGCCCTGGCTTGTAGAGGACCATGGAAACAGTGGAGGCACCCATGTACTTGTCTAACATGCCAATCAGTTGGGGAAAGCCCTCATGTACATATTCACACAGGCCTGACAGTACACCTATCACTTCTGCCATGGTGATTGTAGCATGCACCTATACCTGGATGGCTGCCCTGCATGTCCATTGTGACACCCAGTTTAAGCAATGTGGGAACCATGGCACTGGGAGATGCCACTCCTAAGCCTGTCCCCATGCTTTGTGTTAGCTCCACTGTCCACAGTGGGTATGAGGGCAAGAGACAAGTGTGCTCCCTATGTAGGAGTGCCAGGCATGACCTGTTCTTCAACATGCTATGTAGAGGTGGGGGCAGGTTTCACAGGTTACATAGCTGTATCCCTGGAAGTGAGTGGTATTGTGCTTTCCACAGTTACTGGTGCTGTCACTAATACCGTGCCCTCAAACTGTGCTGGTGCAAGGCTGCTATCATTGTCAGTGTGTGATGCAGCACTGACATTAAGCATTCCCTGTTCCACAGTGGAAGAACTATGACTGTAGCATCTGTTAAAGTAGACAGATAAATCCTCATGTGTAACACTACCAATATGAGACAATCCTTCTTCCCAGTGATGCAACAACAGTTCAGATAACAGCTATGCATGGAATGTAAAAAAAAACATATCTTATGTTCTATGCCTTTGTTCACATATCCCAGATGTACCTGCAGAAGATATATGGCAGTTCTTGAACATTCCTGGGTTCATGCAATGGTATGCAACAAAAATGTGTCACTGAAATTAGGAAATAACCTGGTGCATCTTGATCAGCTCCCACTTCCATGCCTTTGCCAGATATCAGGGTCCTTTCACTCTTTTTAAACATGGACCCCAGTAACTCCTCCATGGCTGTGAGGGTGGTCTGAAATGGTAGACCCCCACCCATGACCATACTTTTCCATGCAGTGATGTGGATCTTTATGCTGAGATGTAAGATTATATCTGTGACTCTGCATCTGACCTAATCAGCTGCTCTGTTGTGGTTAATGACAATATTAACATTCACTACCAGTTCATGCTGCACACACTCCCGGAAAACTCAGTCCTGCCCATATTTAGTATCCACCATCTCTGCTCAAAGAGGGTTTGCAGTGTCACATTGGGCTGTGCTGGGAAAACGTCTCTTGTGGCTTCTGCTCTTTAGGCAGCATGTCTCTACCTGTAAATGTGAACATACCAAAATGGTCACTGAGTGGGCACAAAATATACACAGCATTACCTGTCCAGATTATTCACTGTAGCAGCTGCACCACCATAAGGTGCTACATTTTCCAGACTCCAACATCACAGAACATTTCCCTAGTGGTCCAGTAGGGCAGCACAAGTGCAGACTGCATTATGACGTGCATCCTGTCATCAGCCTACACATACCTGTTACCTACAAAGTATAGCCATATTCACCCTTGATCTGTATCAGCTATACAATGCTCTTCCATTAAGTACCATATCTGATCCACAGAAGCAGAGTTTGCACAATGTAGCACACCCCTGCCCAACTCACACAGCCCTACAGCTACTGGTGGGCTATTACCGTCTATGCCCATGCCCTGTCTTCTTTCATGCAACACTGCAACCCTCCCTGTACTCCCAATTCCCCTGTCAGCAGGTTGTTCTGAGCAACTCTTGAGCAATAAATAATATTACAGATTTCATTCATTCTTCCCACCTTTTAATGATCTGTGTAACTTTACCCCAGCAGGTGCTCAACACTTTTTTAAATCGGCAGACTCACGTAGTTATTTAATGCAAAAATCCATCACAATTCTCTCTGAGCTATCCATCACCCTATCAGCAGGATCAAACCACCAAACAATAGTTTTTCACTCTGTAGGCAAATGTAAATATTTTCTTTGTGATCCACTTACTATTTCAAAGAAAATAAATTAGATAATGTGATAACGTGATGAGCACCACAGTGATGGTGGCTGTTTATATCACTCTACTTCAGGGTTCATAGGATGGGATTATGCTAGTGGAGCAAATGAGTGGAACTGTCTCTAAGTCATACATTTAGCACAAATAAAAGCAACCCTAGACTACACAATTAGGCTCATGTCTGCCCATGCACACTCATCATAAACTGTGAAGCAGTAAACTTATGCGTGGGCTATGAGCTTCTTGGCATCTGCCTTGTGGCCCCTAGGGGTGCTATGTCATCACCACATACATCATCATGGTATATACAGGGCTGTTACCTTGTCTCCAGCATGCCTAGACCCCCAGGCAGCAGTGTTGATGCCTGACTACATAATGGCATTGGGTTTCATAAAGCTACCATGCTGCTTGTTGCTACACATTGTGTGGTTCCTGTGACATGCAATCTGCTACAGTTTTCCTCTTGATATCAACATGTGAAGTGGCTATGACTTCTGAAAGGGCAGAGTCTGGATGGGCTCACTCATAGTGTATGTGGGTGACTAAAAGATTTCTCAACCTTCTGCATCGGCATCACTATAAACACCTGCTGGGAAGCTTGTATTAGGGCCCCTAATACAGAGTGATGATCTGGTACTGCCTTACCTGAGCAGTGAGTGATGCCTCAGGTATCAGCTGCTCTAGTGAGCAGTGCCACCATCATTACTGAGGTGCCACCTTGACCTACTTTACCAGTGGGAGGAAGATGTTAATGAGAGGGAAATTGAGTTATACAGTAAGTAGTACTGACTGTTTCGTTGTTTATATATAGGTTAGTATTGTTTCTCAGCTATATGCAGTTCTTGGTGCTCATTGACATATTTATTTCTGTTTTTCAGTACTTGGTGAAATAGAGGAAATAAGGCTGATATGCCAGAGGAGGCAAGCTCTACTGTCTAGGAGATGGAGTATGTATATGGAATTGATGGTAGACCTGTTATCTGTTAACCACCTGCGTCATTGTCCATTTTTGCAGTGCTGCTAATTATTTAAACCATTGCTTACAGCTTTGGTTTGCTTTATGTGTCACATACCTTGAAATTGCAGTTAAGCTGTTTGACTATCCATCCAACTGCCAGGGATTCCCAACAGCCATGGTGATGCAGACTGGGCTGACAATGGGTGCTATCATTGTCTACTTTGGACCTGATTGGTTGGTAGTATTCAACACCATGCCCCTATCTGTCTCTAATATACAATTCCCTGGTCAGTCTGCATTGCCTTACTCTGATGCTGACCATTCCAGCATCCCTACCTGTGTCACTTACTTCTGGCATACCACGGGCATGCATCTACCATGGACATGGATCATCGGGTGATGCTTCACGGTAGTTTCATATGTCATGGTACAATATTGCCACCAGGATTCAGTGTCCTGTGGGTGTCCAATTTGAAATTCTGTAGTAGAGTACACATGGCTGGTCACTCCTATTCCCATGCAAGGAACTGTTTGGTGGGCTATTTCTGCCATCTACTACTAAGCTCCTCTAGGTTGGGCACCACATGCTTATTCTCAGATTCACTGCCCCTTGCAAACAACAGTTTGCAACGTTTGTGTACTTTCCCAGTGTCCTACACATGAGGACTGGTTAGGTGGCATTTAATCCTGCCCCTTGTGGCAGACATGCAGCTGTAGTAGTACATTTGTGTCAGGTCTGAATATTGTTTCAGCTTTGCCATTACTATTTAACTGCATTTTCATTCTCCAGAGCCTGTACTACCATCCAGTGCAGCACACATTATTAATAATTGCTTTTGTGTATGTTTTTCTCTTTACCACTCTTTTCTGTCTTTTTTCCTTTGTTGATTTGTTTTTCTCCATTTATGTTAACATTTTATACACTGTGATAGAATTATCAACTATATAAATTGGTTTCCATCATAAGTAATAACATGCATTTGATAGAAAAAATATATATAATTTGGTAAAACTATTTTTTTCTTCACAGTAACAGAAGTTTAGTAATCATAACAATACTGTGATGTTTTTAGAAATAGCATGTGATGCATTGGCTTAACAGAACGTGCTTGTGTGGAACAAAAAGAATTATACTTATGAGTGTTTTGTAACAAGTGGCATTAACAATAGAAGCTTATTGAAATATCCTAAACAGTTAAATGTACACAGATATTCAAGCTAAGGAAAATGGCTAACATAGTAGAAAAAGTTACAAACTATCCTATCAATGACAGAACATTTCGACATGCTGAGAACTGGTTTTCTCTGGATGAGATAAGGATGCAAAGACGGCTTCAAATCAGGAAAATAATGTTTTCGTCAAGGACAACGTTTTGAAACTGTAAAAGTAGTTGTAAAGGTGGAAATGTTTGTAATCTGAGTCAGCCAAGAAAGTGCAGTGTTTCTGACAGTAATCTGCCTATGTTATAAAAAAAATGTAATTAATCTCACAGTAGTACTGATCAGCTTGTTTCAATAAATCTTTCAGAAATTATGAATATACAGCTGTACAGTTTGTCTGTGTACCTGCTGCTGGTAATTCAGTTTAACGGTGGTGAGACAGACTTAATTCAGACCTTTTAAATATTTGTAAAAGTATTACAACAAGCACTAGCTAATCTTTTGTTGGTGCCAACCTCAATACAGTCAGTCTTGAGCAGCTCAGCAATATCAGAAACTTCAAAGTGGGTGAAATGAAATTTTGTCTTTGCATCTGTTGTGAGACATTCAACAGCATTTTCAACAGAGATGGAGTTTCCAGTTTGCAGTTTTAGTCTACAGACAGATCACTGTTAGCCATTTCTGAAAATGGTAATCCTCTTTTTGAAATTATATGGATATCAGCAAGTACAAAAGCAATGTCTTTTGGATTTTCCCGGTTAAAGGTCAGTACAGCGGATCACCGGTCTGCAGATTGATTGGCAGTGGAGCTTTTGCAGTGCCAAGTTGCCAGCCTGGTGTCCAACCTTCATAGAAGGCGCACACACACACACACACACACACACACACACACACACACACACACACACACACACACACACACACACACACACACACACACACACACACACACCTGCATGTCTTTAAAACTCACTCGGCTGCAGGGAGGACATGCAAACTCCACACAGAAGGTGCTCCAGCTGAGAATTGAACCGGAGAACCTCTTGCTGTGAGGTGACAATGCTAACCGCTGCACCACTATGGCCATTTATGGATACCAGCAAGAACATAAGTGCTAAATGCACACATTCTGTGGCCATACAATTAAACCAGACTCCTGATAAAGTTTGGACAGTATTACATCAGTGGCATAAACCATCCAGAAGTGATGTTAAATATAATACAGCATTGTTGAGTATAAATATAGGTGGGAAAGTTTATATGTGTAAATGCATTCTTTGTTTTGATCAGTATGTACAACACTATAAAACTCAAGTTAAGTGTTTTAACTGTGGAGACAGATATCCTTGTTTTTGTTTAACATTATATAAAACTGCGTTGCATAAATTGTCAGTAAAGACTATGCAGGACAAGTCAAAACTGTCAGATAGGTTCATAGGTAAGTAATTTGCCCAAGGGCATTTATAAGCCTAGCCAGAATGTGTTGGCTTTCATCACCCACTTAGATTAGTTCCCTGTGCCTCTGTCCAGCACAGCCATTAGTTCCCTGCGCCACTGTCCAGCAGAACCACTACAGTGATCCCTGGGGTAAATTTTCTGTTTCCCATCCACCTGTCAAGGTTTCTGTTGAAGAGTGTTAGTGAGGGGCTCTGCCTGATGTGTATTGGAATCCTGTTCCAAAGCATGGGGAGTCTCTGGGACAGGAATCTATCCATCCAGCATGTCCTATGTATCGTTGTGGTGAGGGTTATATCTCTAGAGCGTGTGGCTCTCCAGGATTTGTTTTTTTTTAGGTGGAGCATGTCCATCAATTCTGGGTTGGACATGGCCTTGTATGTAAGGCAGAGATCACCTCTGAGTAAGCGGTATGCAACAGAGTACAGCTGGAGTTTCTTGAGTCGGGCTGCATAGGGCATCTGTTTGAGGCCAGTAATCCTCTTGGTGAGGTACTTTTGTGGCCTTTCCAGCTGTTGCAGGTGCCTTGTAAGTTACATCCCAAATGGGGCGTTGTATTCTATGATGGGTCTAATGAGTGATGAGTAGAGAGGCACAATAACCTCTTTTGTTCTAGATGCAAACCCTTTTGTGATTAGGTGGGCCACATAGAAGGATTTTCTAACCACCTTGGCAATATGATTATCAAAGGAGAGATTACTATCTACTTGGGTCCCCAGATCCCTTATTACATTTTCTGTATTTAGGGGACTACCACCTATGTGGTAGTTCACGGGTACTTTGTTTTTTCCAAAGGGGATGACTATGCACTTTTTGGCATTTAGCTTGAGGCCATGATTTTGATGCCAGGTATCCGTCTCAGTGAGACCCATCTGGAGGGTTTCTGTATCAGCCAGAGAATCAGTTATGTCCCCCAGTTTGCAGTCGTCTGTGAACTTAGTCAGCCATAGTCTTGCTATGCTTGCCTGTACCTCTGAGAAGTATATACCGAACAGGAGGGGTCCTAGGACTGATCCTTGATCCCTAGGGGATGCCACTTGTAACCGGTTTAGAGTCGGATGTAGAGCCTGCAACTCTCACCATGTGGGTTCTATCCATGAGCCAGTTGGCAACCAATCTCATGACGTAGGGGTTTATGTTCAAGCTGGTGAGTTTGTCTATAATACTAGAATGGGGAATGGTGTCAAAAGCCTTTGCGTGGTCTAGGTAGGCTGTATGGACCTCCTTTCCCTCATCTAATGCCTTGGTAACTGTCTCAAAGAAGTCCACCAGGTTTAGGAGGCATGATCCACCCTTAACAAAGCCAAACTGGGTAGGGTCCAAGGTTAGGAGGTTCCCAGTGTCTCTGTTAATGAGTTCCATGATGATGCGTTCCATAGCCTTGCAGACCAGGCTAGTCAGGCTTATAGGGCAATAGTTCCCATGGTCCATTGTGGCTTGACCTTTGTGGAGCAGGATAACTGTTGCTGTGCACCACTCTATGGGTACATAGCCTGTAGAGAGGCTGAGTTTGAACAGTGTGTTTAGGTGAGAGGTTAGTTCATTTTGAAGCTCTTGTAAGACACAGCCTGGGACACCATCTGGTCCCATTGAAGCTGTGTTTTTGGCTTTGGATAGGACTGTTTTAACCTGTGTGTCAGTGATTGATGGGGCCCTACATTCTTCTGGTATGGTTATGGGCCCTTTAGTGGGTGAGAGGGGGGTGAAGTTTGCACTAAATCTGTCTGCCAGAATGTTGGCAATATCAGTCGGTTCAATGTATTTTGTGCCATTCTGCACTAACTCAGAGCAGATCTGAGAGTTTCCACTTAGGTTCTTGACATAGCTAAAGAATGCTTTGTGGTTATCTTTGGAGTCATTGGCAATTTTTCTTTCGAAACTAGCCTTGGATGATTTAATGAGGGATCATAGTTTCTTGCTGATACTGATCAGGGATATCTTTCCTTCTTGGGATTTTACTCTTTTCTGTACTAGTTTCCTCCTTCTGTTGTATAGCTTATTTATGGCAGGGGTCCACCAGACTGTTTTCATTTTCATGGAGGAGTGAGTCTTGGTTTTACTTGGGATAGCATGATCCATGCATTCCTGGAGATGCTCATAGAGTGCCTTTGTAAAGGTTTCAGCTGCTTGGACAGTATTGTCCGTTAGCATGGGGGCTATGAACCTTTCCACCTCAGTCTTAAGTAACGTGAAGTTTGCTTTTGAAAAGTTTTTCATGGTGGTTTCCTTGATTGGGGGTGGGAGCGGAATGTGGATATCCAGAGTGATTAGTCTATGGTCTGATCTAACCAGCGAGGGGTTGACCTCCGGTGTGGAACACCGGTCGCCCATATTGGTGATGACCAGGTCCACTATGTTGTTCCCTCTGGTGGGGGTGTTGACCAGTTGATCCAGGGCATTCAAGTTTATAAATTCTAAGAAGTGTTGGGCAAGGGAGTTAGTACTTGAGTAGTTCTCCCAGTTTATGTTTGGGTAATTGAAATCACCCAGTATTAGGGTGTTTGGTAGGACCTTCATATTTCCCAGTGTCTCCAGAAATGTGGAATGGGGGTCCTGGGCCATGGTGGGTAATCTGCAGCAAGCTACAATTTGGATTGCAGTTTTGCCCATTGTTAGTTGCACATGGATGATCTCTGATGCATTGTGCTATGCCACTAACCTGGAGGTGTGGGTATCCTTAATGAATATGGATACACCCCCGCCTTTTGTGTTTCAGTCCTGGTTCTGTAGCCAAAAGGTATGGTATGAGTTATAGACTAGTAGTGCAGGGGTGCTCTCAGGAGCCTTAAACCAGGTTTCTGTTACTGCACAGATGTCGATGTTCTCCATACTGAGGAATGCCTCGAGTGCATGCATTTTGAGGTTTAGACTTCTGGCATTGAGTAGCATTATCCTCAGTTTTTGGTTACTTGTGCTATTTATGGTGGTTTTATCTTTTGAGCCTTGCCTAAAAAAGGCACTATGGGGGCGGCAAGAGCCTTGGCCAGTATTTGAAAGCCTGAGGGTGACAGGTGCAAGCCATCTATTGTGAAGCAAAGTGGCTTGTCGAGCATGTCATCCCAGGTGGACAGATACTGGATCCCCTTTGAATGACACCAGAAACTTAGCCAATTGTTGAAATTGATCATTTTTTCTTTATACTGAGGTATCATTCTTGGTGAGGGCAGGATGCTACTCAGGGTCAGGGTCATACCGGCCTGGGCTACATGATCAGAGAGCTCTTCCATGTCTCTTTTCATGTAGTCCAGGGAGGTATATCTCAGGTCATTCGCACCAACATGGACAATGACAGAGTCGTATTTGTACTTGTTCTGGAGTGACCTGAGTGCTTGTGTTATGTGGCAGATCCTCTCACCCGACAGGCAGCTAACTGTAACCTTCTCCTTTTCCAGCCTAGTTAGTGGGACATCAGTGTGCCTGACTATAGAGTCACCTATTACTAGTGTGTTGGGTATGTTATTTTGCGTTAAGGGCTATGATTGCATGGCACACTGATTATGTGAAGTATGTGTTTCATGGCTGGTGATGGGGTGTGGAGGTTGCTTGGATGGCTGCTTTGGAGGTCTCTGTTGCTTTTGCAGATTTTTATTTAGAGCCTCCGAGTATGTTTTCATGTATTCATGTGTGTTATTTGCTGGTGTTGGTTTATTAGGTCTATGTGAGACTGGTGGGGTGTTGCAAGTATTACCCTTCTCCTCTTGATTGTCAGTTCCAGTGTTGGGTTGAGACAGCTTTGCCTCCAATTTGGCTGTATAATTGCATCTCTCGCATATATTAGTGTTTGGTGGTAGGAGGAGAGGGTTGTCTGTGTACATGAGGCAGTTGTAACATTGCCTCAAAATGCCCAGATTCACCAGTTGGACTGGAGAGTACACCGGAAACTGCCCTTAGGACATGCCGGAATAGGTAGAGTAAGCTGTTTTTCTGATTGGCTGGTGGGGACGAATAGAGAGCCTTGTCCTTTTGGACAGTATAGGGGGATCTAGTGCTAGGGTTAATTAGTACTTGCTATGAGTTTTAAGCAAGTGCTTGATTGTGAAATGAATGGTTTGAGTGCCAAAGTTGAAGGTTTGTCTAGTTCAGGCATGGGCAAACTACGTCCTGGGGGGCCACATGCGGCCCGTTAAACATTTTGATTCGGCCCGCCAAACTTGAAAAAATTTAATAAATTAACCTTGTTAATGTTTTATTTCCCCTGCAATTCTGATGTTTCCTCACTAGATGGCACACTCTAGATATATTGGCTTTGTTGAGGTGAAGCGTAGGCCTATTACTCCATGTTTGCACTTTACCCTTTGACCCTCCGCCCCTCTATGAAGATGAGCGGACCCAAGAAAAGGAAAGTGGACAGAGAATGTCGAGTGTTCAATAAGGAGTGGACAACTAAATATTTTTTCACTGAACACCGATCATCTGCTGTTTGCCTGATATGCCAAGAAACTGTGGCGGTTTTTAAAGTGTATAATATTAGCCGTCACTTTGCCACAAAGCACGCTAATTATGCTAGCAAGCTCTCAACAAAAGAACGGGAAGCTGCTGCTGAGAAGGTGGCAGCTAATTTGAAGGCTCAGCAAAGTTTTTTTCACCGTCAAACTGCCATTCAAGAGTCAAGTACCAAGGCCAGTTTTATGCTTTCATTCAAAATAGCAAAGGCCAGCAAACCACTGTCTGAGGGCGAGTTTTTAAAAGAATGTATGGTAGAGACAGCAGGTATTTGTTGCCCGGAGACCAAAGACAAATTTGAGAAAATCAGTTTATCACGGCGGAGACTGACTCGCCGTGTGGAACTAATAGATGAAGATATCACCAGCAGATTAAACAAAAAGGTGAAGTCATTCACTTTTTATTCTTTAGCACTGGATGAAAGCAACGATGTCAAAGACACTGCTCAGCTCCTCATTTTTATCCGAGGAATCAACGAAACTTTTGAAATAACGGAGGAGTTTTTGACAATGGAGTCTCTGAAAGGACAAACACGGGGAGAGGACTTGTTTGAACGGGTGTCTGCTGCCATCGAAAACATGAAGCTTCCCTGGAGTAAGCTTGTTAATGTCACCACAGATGGATCTCCGAATTTAATGGGAAAAAACGTTGGCCTGCTGAGGAGAATCCAGAATAAAGTGAAAGATGAAAACCCTGACCAGGATGTCATTTTCCTCCACTGCATCATCCACCAGGAATCTCTATGTAAATCGGTGTTACAGCTGAATCATGTTGTGAATCCTGTGGTGAAACTTGTCAACTTCATACGCACACGGGGACTTCAGCACCGTCAGTTCATTGCGTTCCTGGAGGAAACTGATGCGGATCACCAGGACCTGCTTTATCACTCCCGTGTCCACTGGTTGAGTTTGGGCAAAGTGTTTCAACGAGTGTGGGAGCTCAAAGAGGAGATTGGCGTGTTTTTGGAGCGGCAGGGGAAGACTGATGAATTTCCTGAGCTGAGCAACAAGAGCTGGATGTGTGACTTTGCGTTTGCTACGGACGTATTTTCACACTTGAATGAGCTCAACGTGAAACTGCAGGGGAAGGAGCAGTTTGTGCATGACATGTACACAAACGTGAAAGCCTTCAAATCCAAGCTGGCTTTATTCTCCAGGCAGATTTTGAACAAGTCATTCACTCATTTTCCTAGACTAGCCACGCTGAAAGAGGCAGGAGCAAAAGTAAAGAAATACAGTGAGTCACTGGATGCACTGCACGGAGAATTCTGCCGTCGGTTTTTGGATTTCGACAAAATTGACAAGTCACTTCAATTGGTGGCCTTTCCTCTGTCACAAGACCCCGAAACAGCTCCAGAGGAGGTTCAGCTCGAACTGATCGACCTTCAGTCCGACCCTGCCTTAAAAGAGAAGTTCAGCTCTCTGAAACTAAATGACTTCTATGCTTCACTCAATGATGCCGCGTTTCCAAATCTAAGGTGAAAAGCGCAGATTATGTTGGTTTTGTTCGGCTCTACCTTCGTGTGTGAACAGACCTTCAGCGTTATGAACATCAACAAAGCCAGCCACAGATCCAAGTTAACAGACCTACACCTCAGATCCATCCTGAGAATTGCCACAACAAAACTAACTCCAGACTTTGATGCGCTGGCTAAAAAAGGAGACAACAACACTGCTCCCATTAATGTGTTTGTCTTCATGATACGCACGTTGTTAAAATAAACAGTGCGCGCAGATCAAATATAATGCTTCACAGACTGACTTGCTGCAACTGTTTCGTCCTTGCACTGGTCGTTGTTGACTTTTGGCACTGGGGAAACAAATTGAATAAAAGGAACAGGACAAGTACATCTGCATCTCCTACCATTTTTGAAAAAAAAGACAGTCAGGAGGAGAGTGATGGTGATATCCTGAAGGATAACAGAACTTTCAGTGCTTTAAAATAAAATGGTCATTTATTTGATTTTCAGTGTTTAAAGACTCATTTCGAAGTCAGAGATTTTATTGTAATGCTTTTCTTCATTTTCATTGGAAATTAAAGCACATGTTTTCTCCATATCCCAAGATGTGTATTTTTCCCCCAATGAGGTGATGTTTTCAAAGCATGCCATCTATCTGCTCCTGTTCCGGCCCCTTTGTCAAATGTTAGAACTCAATGTGGCCCACGAATCAAAAAGTTTGCCCACCCCTGGTCTAGTTCCAAGGGAAAAATTGAAGAGTAGACTTCGTGGAGCCAAGAATAGTTTAACTCTAGATAAATGGCGCTGCCCAGTGCGCAAAACCACACAAATGCAGTTTTTATAGCAGGGAAGTGAAAGAGATAGAAATTAGCCCAAATGGCTGATAAACTATTAACTTCTGGGCTGAAACCACTCCTTCAGGGACAGATAGGCTGCTCAAAGCTCCCCTCTTTCACAGGTGAACAGAGAAACTTCCTTCTATGCAAGTAAGGTATGGGCAACACATAAACTTGTAACACAGCCCTGGATTCAGCAATAAACTGAAAACTGGACTATACTAGTTCAGAAAGCCAGAAAAAAGTTTTTTTTTCAGAAAATAGAGCAGATACAATCAAAATTAGCCCAAAATGGCCAATAAACTACTAACTTATGGGCTGAAACCTCTCCTCCAGGGACAGATAGGCTGCTCAAAGCTCCCCTCTCTCACAGGTGAACAGAGAAACTTCCTTCTATCCAAGTAAGGTATGGGCAACACAGAAACTTGTAACACAACCCTGGATTCAGCAATAACCTGAAAACTGGACTATACTAGTTCAGAAAGGTGGGAAACAAGTATATATATATATTTTTTCAGAAAATAGAGCAGATACAATCAAAACAACACTTTAAATGCACAGAAAAGGCTGTTGCACTTTAGTGTGTAACCTACAACAGTTAAACAGATTATTTAAACACAAAAATGACTTAATTCAAGTGCAGGCAGCAAATCAGTACAATATGTAGCAATAACAAACTCTTTAAATCACAGAAACGCTAAAAGATTCTGACGTTTTAGGCGGAATTAGTTAAGACAGCAAGAAAAGCAGAAAAATGATACTTAATCAATCCAAGCTCTCCTTTGTCTCTCTGCTGCTGTAGACTCTGCAGAACACCTGGAAGGCACTTGCTGAGCAGAATACAAGCACAAAAACTGCGCAAATGCAATTTTTATAGCAGGGAAGTGAAAGAGATAGAAATTAGCCCAAAATGGCCAATAAACTACTAACTTCCGGGCTGAAACCACTCCTCCAGGGACAGATAGGTTGCTCAAAGCTCCCCTCTCTCACAGGTGAACAGAGAAACTTCATTCTATCCAAGTAAGGTATGGACAACACAGAAACGTGTAACACAGCCCTGGATTCAGCAGTGACCTGAAAAATGGACTATACTAGTTCAGAAAGGTGGGAAACAAGTGTATGTATATATATATATATAAATATATATATATATATATATATATATATATATATATATATATATATATATATATACATTTTTTCAGAAAAATAGAGCAGATACAATCAAAACAACACTTTACCCAATTAACCAGTTAAAAAGCTCAAAATTGAGCACTGTTCCAGCAGTCTTCAGACAAGTTCTAACTGCACAGTCCTGCCACTAGGGTACAGAGAAACCTTCTCCAAAAAGATGGCCTGGATCAGTGTACAAGTTATACAAACAAAGCTAGATCCAGCCGGCCTGAATCTAGTATATGCTACAGCAAACAAGGTGTACCGATTTCAGAAAGAAACAGTTCAAGTAAGCATGTGCAATAAGCCTTTAACCAGAAATTCCCAGCTCAGAAGGGCAGAATCTAGCCTCTCCTCCCACAAGAGTGCAGACTGCAAACCTTCTTAATGTAAAATAATTGGCCTGAAGCCCAAGTTCTTAACCCAGAACTAATACACTTTTAGAATAACAGACACTGAGCCTTTAGTCAGCAGTTCCCAACTTAGAAGGATGTACACTACCTGTCCAGCCACAACAGTGCAGTCCACAAACCTTCTTAATGTAAAACTGGTTTGAAGCCCAAGTGCATAACCCAAGGGCCTTAGAATAACAGTTACAATTTAATCAGGCTACTAACAAGCAGTAATAAAGGCAGCAGAATAAATTCAATTGAGTACTTTTAAGAAGAGGCAAAAGCAAAATAAGGTAATAAAGTAGGAAGAAACACACATACAGTAAAGAAGATGAAGTGCAATTTTTTTATTTTTTTTGGAGAGGAAGAAAACAGAGCAGATTAAGATACTATAGGGGAATGTCCTTCCCAAGTGCTGCCTCTGTACACCACAGAGGAGATGGGACTGGTAGGAGTATCTGAAATCAAAATATGATCTCACTGTACTCAGCTGAGTGAGCAAATGAGATGGGTCCAGGAGGAGTGTGCAAAAACAGATTTACAGCAGGGACGGGAAATTCCAAAACCACCAGGATTAACACCACAACAGGAAACAGGGAGAAGGGGTGGCGAACTAACTGCAGATAGACAGAGACACACAATATTTACTGAATCAAAGACACACAATATTTACAGACTCAAATCTTAAATAAGTGCAGAGAAAAGTATACTTAAATCAGCTTGTGTCCAGTTGATATATGCAGACAAGTCTCAGTAGCCAGCAACTCTGATTAAAATGATTACTAGATATGTAACCAACACTGATTTTAATGCTAGCAGAACCCCCCAGGCTAACACTAACACAGGAATTTCAAAGCAGTCTAACAACTTTCAATGAGCCCAGATGGCTACACTTTTTCACACTTCAGGCAACTTAACTGCAGATAGACAGAGACACACAATATTTACTGAATCAAAGACACACAATATTTACTGACTCAAATCTTAAATAAGTGCAGAGAAAAGTATACTTAAACCACCTTATGTCCAGTTGATATATGCATTCAAGTCTCAGTAGCCAGCAACTCTGATTAAAATGATTTGAAGTCAAAAGTCATTTTGTAATGCTAGCTTGTACATTTTATAGAGAATTCCAATCATTTTTAAATTATGCTAAAAGTTTGCAGGTTGTAGAGACAGCTGAAATGTTTTAGACCTACTGCTCACAGTGGAATGCTTTTAATATATATAAGAAATTATCAACAGAGCTTAACAAAAAACACTTGTCACTGTTAAAGAAACATTTATATACAGGTTAGAAAGTATATGCAAACTGTTTTAGACATTTTGCCTAGGGCTGATGTTGCTGTACAGATGGATGCTATAGAATGTACAGTAGTACACACAGATAACAGTTGTAAAAATTTCCATGCAGTAGTTTGTGTAAATGTACAGAATTAAAAAACTGGTTATGACAGAAACATGCAGATTTATGGGTTAAAGATAAAATAAATTCCAGTTCAGCTGACACAGCTAAAGTGTTCAGAAAGACATACTGGGTGTGGCCAGTTAGGAAAAAAGAGTAACCATATGCATTTATGTTGTGTAAGGTATACCAGAATGGTCAATTCGCAGAATAATGGGTTTACAGTTACAGATTTGACAAATTAATTTTTTTGCTAGTTTACAGAATGTAAAATTTAAAGTCAATGCTACATTTTAAAAGTGACAGTGTAGTCAGGAGTTCGGATCTCATGAATGAAAAGAGTGCATCATAAATATTAAGCCACAGGCTTTATACTTGTATAAAGGGCAGACAAGTAAAGTTTCAAAATTAGAACAGTTCATACTTCATGCAAAATTGCAGTTTGCCAAGCACACCAGATCAGATTATAGGCCAGCACAGGAAAATGAATTAAAGACAGTATTCTTATTAATAGTTTATGCAGAAACAATAAGAAAGAGTACCAGATGATATTAAGTGTATTTATAAGGAAACTGCTGACGCATTAGAGCAATGTGTTTATAAACTAATGTAAGGGACAGTAATGAGTGACAATGGAGATATTTTTAAGCATAACATTTTTTTTCTCTTGGTACTGATAAAGATTGGTTTGAAATAGGTGCAGTGGGACATGAGAAAAGTAGAAAAAGGTTGGAGGATGAAGGGGTATACTGAGAGTGGCATCAGCCCTTCCAGCTACAGGAAGCCCTGATGATAGACAAAGTGCATGTTTTTTCTGTAGAAAACTGGACATATCAAGCAGGACAGTGTATACTACAGAAAATGGAAAAATAGGCAGACAGAGAAAGGAGTATTTACAAGGGACTCAGAAAAAAGTAATCAATAATGAATCAAAAGTTGCAGGATGATAATAGACAATCAAAGTGAACTGTGTGTTAACCAACAGTGCATGACAATAAAAGTTAGAGTATGGGCAAAGACAAAAACAGACTGTGGGAAGTTAAAAGTTCTGATTACAGTGGGAGGTGTAAGGGATTACATTACATTTGAAAATCAACAGTTTGTCATAACTAGATTACCTCACGGTTTTCAGAACAGTCCTGTAATTTTTCATCAGATAGTAGGGACAGTCTTATAGAATGTGAGTAAAGATGACAAGGTTATTTATTATATTAATGTATTCTAATATAGTCAGAGATCAGAGACTGTAGAAGAACACATATCACAGCTAAGGAAAGTTCTGAGACAGTTGCAAGAGGCAAGTTTCAAAGTAAATAAAGACAAAATACAGCTCTTGTCACAAGAAGTTAAATTTCTAGGAACCATTATCAAACCGACAAGGAAAACACCTTGTCAGGAAAGTTTAATGGGCCTTCTGCAATTAACATAAGGCAGATCAAAAACAAGAGTTGACCCTACAATGGAGTCGCACAGATGAAAAGGCATTTAAAATGTTACAGCAGAAGTTGGCACAGGCAATGGAGCTCATAGCTCCCACCAGTAAATTACCTTTTATTTTGAAAGCAGCAGGGAAGGGCACACTCTTATAGCAATAGCCCATGCCTGGGTGTGGGTAAGGCTGGATTTACCCACGGTTGGCGTGGTTTGGTCACGAGGGTGAAGCCCGAGTGACCAAACAAAGCCAACCTTGGGTAAATCCAGCATTACCCACACCCAGAAGTGGGTTATTGCTATTATACAATGACATTATTTAAGAAAAAAAATAATTACTTTTCTTAAATAATGGCATTGTATAATGCCTCCTTGCTGCCCTTCCGCAGCTGTCTGGTATTCTGCGGCAGTTCTGATGTACTGTGCATGCATATGCCTACGCAGTACATCAGAACTGTGGGCAAAAGCAACGGAGAAAGCAAGATCTCCGTTGCTTTTTACAAACTGTTTTCGCTATGTTAAATGGGTTTAACATAGCAAGACAGCTTTAAAAAAAGCAACGAGAATCTCTGTTGCTTTTTTTAAAGCTGTCTCGGTATGTTAAACCCATTTAACATAGCGAGACAGTTTTGAAAAAAGCAATGGAGAAAGCAAGATCTCTGTTGCTTTTTACAAACTGTTTCGCTATGTTAAATGGGTTTAACATAGCGAGACAGCTTTAGAAAAAGCAACGGAGAATCTCCGTTGCTTTTTTTAAAGCTGTCTCGGTATGTTAAACCCATTTAACATAGCGAGCCAGTTTTGAAAAAAGCAACGGAGAAAGCAAGATCTCCGTTGCTTTTTGCAAACTGTCTCACTATGTTAAAGGAGTTTAACATAGCGAGACAGCTTTAAAAAAGCAACAGAGAATCTCTGTTGCTTTTTTTAAAGCTGTCTCGCTATGTTAAACTCGTTTAACATAGCGAAACAGTGTGAAAAAAGAGTTATAGTAATGGAAAAAGTCTGGGCAACCGGACCTTTTTCCATTACTATAACTCTGATTTACAACGTGCATGCTGACTAATCAGCATGCACGTTTTTGAATATTAATGGGGGGCAGTTGTATAATATTGGTGTTATTACAGTCTTGGCCATAAGAGACATCTCAGGGAATGGACACTAAGTTAAGACATGTTACTTTTGGTAGCAGGAAAATGACTGCTGTAGAAAAAAGATATCATCTTTGCATTAAACAGTTTTTAGCCATTTACTGTGGAATAAGACAGACAAAGTATTTGACAATGTTCCCAGGGGTTATAGTTCAAACTCCACATTTGACAATCCAAACTTTGCTAAATGACAGTGAGATAAACATAATCACTGAAGGGGTTAGTCAGATTGTGTTTTTTTTTTTTTTTTCCAAAATGGGTTACTACTTTCAATATGAAGACTCTACAAATGCAGACAGGGGACAAGTTCTACTTATCCAATTTTATTGGATATGAAGGACAGGATATACTACACTGGGTTTGCAATATTGACATTGCATGATCTTGAGGCCATAAAATATATTTTGTAGCATTTACATCCAGTAAATATTTATAGTGACAGTGCTTACGTAGTAAATTATCTGAGACTACATACGGCAATGTGGGCTAGCAGAGGATTCACTGAAAGTGCAGGACTGATTCAAAAGTACAAGTTGCAGGGACAGTTCAGTATTTTAAAGTTAAAAACAAAGCATCAACAATGGATAAAAGACTTGCCAAAAGTATGCCAAAAATACCCAAAGGGTAAAGTAATTAGTAACAGGAATAGAGTTGTAGTAAACCAGACAAGGTAGACGTCCCAACCTTAAAAGTAAGGATAGTTCCAAAAGGAAGTGTATATATACAACAGACAGGATTAAAACTGATAGGGTTCAGTCAATGCAATATCACAGCAATTAGGGAATACTACATTTGCAGTACAAAAGCATACAAATGGCTTCCTATGGAATGGGAGGGCACCTGTTATACAAAAGCATATAAATGGCTTCCTATGGAATGGGAGGGTACCTGTTATGTAGGGTATTTAATACCATCAATGAGATTAACTAAAGAATTACCTGAAGGTGAAATAAGAATTTGTCAGGAGAAAGAGAGAATCAGGAAACAGTATTGGTACATTAGATAAATCATAGCTCTACAGTCATGACATAAATGCAGCAGAAGCAAAAGGGTCTTTGTGCTCTGATCAGCGAGGAGTGCTGTACTTATATGCCAGACAAGATAGAATCCGTAAAACAACATTTAAGTAAAATACAACTAGTATCTGAAAAGGCTAGAAAGACATGGAACAGTGACTGGTGTGATTGGTTAAATGGGTTATTTTCAGAATGGTGAAAAAATATTATTACAGTTTTTCCTATAGTAGACATTATTTTATTGATCATAATAATGTGCATGTGTATTAAACTTTGTATTAAAAGACTGTCAATCAGGTATCTATTGTAACTAATGTAGGTGGTAAAGAAAGTAACATAACCAATGGAGATAGGATTTTTCTGTAAAATTCAAAGTTTGATTTAAATTTTGATTGAGAATGTTGTGGTTTTCAAAATAAAAAGGGGGAATTGATAGAATAAACTGATTTCCCTCATAAGTAATAGTATGTATGTGATAGAAAAACATGTAATTTGGCAAAACTATTTTTCCTTCACAGTAACAGAGGTTTGGTAATCATAACAGTGCGATATTGTTAGAAATAGCATGTGATGAAATGGTGTAACAGAATGTGCTTCCGTGGAATAAAAAGTAGTGGGAATGACTATCCACACCCTAGATTTAATAAAGGTGACAATTTTGAGAATGCTCCTTTAGAGAGACCCCTCCCCCGAGGAGATCCTTGAGAGTACAGAATATGGATGTACTACCATCATATGCCCAAGACACTGCGGTGGTGGTGCTGTGGTAGCGTTGTCGCCTCACAGTAAGACGCTGTCTGGTTCGATTCTCAGCTAGAGCGTCTTCTGCATGGAGACATGCGTGAATGGGCGTACCTTCGTTGAAGGTTGTGCGTCAGAGCTGGCAACTCGGCATGTAAAAATCTACTGCCAATCATTAGCGGACCGGAGTTCCGCTGTGGCGACCCCTAACAGGGAAAAGCCGAAAGACATAACAACAACCATCATATGCCCAAGTAACCCAGAGGGGAAGACCCAACAACAATTATTACAGGGGTCAGGGCAAAAAAAGGTGAAAAACTTTACCTAGGATAGGAGAGGAGGGTCTGGGGATGATCCAGGTATTGGAATTGATGGAAACATTTACACCTATAAAGGATTTCATATTTTTAATTATATTGATATCCCTCTACAGGTCACTCATTTTGAACTTTTTGAGAAAGGATTTAAATTTGTCCCCATCAGGAAGGGGAAGTATAGTGAGACTTTACTGGATATAAAAACGTTTATGAGGAATTTGAACTTGAAAGAAATGTTTTTTTTGTATGGGAATGCTAAATCGCTTGGTAAGCTACATAAAAAATATTTTTAATTCCCCCTCCACCCAGTTATTAATAATTTTAGTGCCCTGGTGGAAAACAAAGTAAAATCATTATTTAATACCAAGAGGTGGTATAAAAGTAATTTAACCAAGCAAGAGAGGACGATCCTACAGACCCTGGTTTCTAATCCTGAAATACGGGTTATGAAACCTGATAAGGTGGGTGGGGTTGTTCTAATGGAAAAATGGAATTACAGCGGAAAGATGTTAGAATTGTTAAATATTGATGGTAGGCATTTTCAGGTATAACAAGAGGAAATAGATGTGGCATATAAACAGATTGTTTGGGTCTTGAAGGATAACCTACTGCAAGGTGCTGTTGAGAAGGATTTATACAATTATTTTATGGTAAAAAAATATTATTTTGGGGATCTTTGGTATACCCAAGACCCATAAAAATGCAATTGATCCTCATTTAAGGCCCTTAGTTGCTTCAGGTGGATCAAAGACCCAACTCCTGGTGGTCTTTGTAGATGCAAAGTTGTTACCCTTCTATGGGCTATATGACCACATTCTAATTGATTCCTGGGACTTTTTGGCTAAAATCCGTACAATAGCATATGATGATGACCTGTATTTTGTCACGATAGATGTGGAAAGATTTGTTCTCCGTCATACCCCAAGATCTGGGGTTATTGTGGTTTGAAGAGATGCTTATTGAGATGGGTCTTTTGACAGCTATGGACCTTAGATTGGTCATCGAAAATATGAAAATTATATTGAAGAATAACTTTATATTCTTTCAGGGTGAATACTACAGGCAACTAGAGGGGGAGGCCATGGGGGTAGCTTGTGCTCCCATGTTTGCCAATATTATTATGCTGCATTGCAAGCTACATCATGTGTTCACCTCCGAATATTGGCAGTATATAAAGGGATATTATTGTTTTCTGGATGATGTGTTAATGGTGTGGAAAGAACCTTGTGAGGTTATTCTTCAATTTATTAATTATTTTGGATCCACCACAGAATTCTTGAAATTTACACATCATGTGGGAGAGACCGATATTGAATATTTAGATGTCAAGATATCTAAGGACCATATTAACCAGAGATTTGTATCTAGAATATTTCGTAAAAAATATTTTTCTAACACTTACTTGCCCTATGAGAGTAACCACCCACAGCACCAGAAAAATATTATTATTAAAGGTTAGATGGTGTGTGCAGCCAGCATGACATCCCAGAGAGAAGGTTTTGTAGAAGTTAGAATTTATTGGTAGGTTATTTGAAGACAGAAAATATCCTACACTATTAATTGAGTCTACAAAAAAAAATAAGATTATGCAGGGGTGGGGTACTAAGTATGTCCCTTTGTTAAATCATGGTAACAAGACAGGTTATGGAGAGCAAGGAGAGGATAATGAACCAACTCACCATAACATTAATGTTGACTGGGATTGACATTATTTTGTAGTGAGGTTTAACCAAGATACTAATAAAATAAAACAAATTATTTTCAAGTTTTGGAAAATCTTTAAAATCATGCCCAATAGCCTTAAGGTTTTCCACTTACTCCTGAAATTTAGTTAAAGGAGGGGGGCTAACTTAAAAAAAATGTGTTTGAAAAAGGCACAGGTAAACCTAATATTATAGAGGGGGCAAGGAGAAAACTTGGTACTTATGCTTGCGGATGCTGTTCACAATGTGGATGAGTGGCAAATAAGAGCAAATTAATTATTCCTAGCCTCAATAACAATAGAAAGATGATAGCAAAAGGCTTTTATAATTGACAGACCAGAGGGGTAATTTATCTTGCATACTGTCAAATATGTTTCTCATATTACATTGGCAAGACGGAAAGAAGTTTGAAACACAGAATGTATGAACATGGTTATGATGTAGGGAAGAAAAAGGACATTAATGTCCTTTATAGGCATAGCCCAGAGTATAACCAAACTGTGTTTAAATTTTGGGTGACTGAACAAGTTAGACCCTCGGACCGGGACGGTGATTAGAAAACTCTTTTAGAGTTTCGTGAACTGATATGACAACTGCAGTTAGATGCATGCACTGCCCCTGGTCTGAATGACCATGTATCTATTGTATCGGCGCTGAAACTGAGAACTATTGTATGAGAAAATGTGTAATTAAATTGTGTATATATTTGGAGATAGTATATTATTCCACTATTATTTATTATAGAATTAATAATGTTTGCTAAATAGTATTTTATTTAATTCAACTGGATTTTAAGTTTTTTAGTGTAGGGTGTGTTTCTTTAATATACTTTGTTCTTTAATATACTTTGTATATTTAATTGATTATTTCAAACTGTGGACCAATCCTGATGAGCCAGTTTGTGCATGTGTGTTTATATAAACTTTGATGTTACTGGGAAAATTATTCTGATGAAGTTTCAGGTGATTGAAACAAAAGCGCTAAATCAGTGTTTGTGTTTGCCAATAAAACATTTTTTTATACACCTGAACCATTATTTATTGGAGAGGACAGACCTTTATTGACCTGGTGACTGCTACTGCTGTTTTGGCTCCTGGTTTCTTGGTTGTGTGTCGCTACAGCTGATTCACTTCATTTCTTGTTTTAATGGAACAAAAAGTATTATACTTCTGAATGTTTTTGTAACAAATGGCATTAACAATAGAGGCTTGTTGAAATATTCTAAACAGTTAAATGTACACAGATATTCAAGATAAAGGGAAATGGCTTACACAGCAGAAGAAAGTTACAAACTATCCTATCAATGAAAGAACATTGCAGTATGCTGAGAACTGGTTTTCTCTGGACGAGCATGACTAAGACAGCAGAAAAATTACATACTATCATATAAATGAAAGAATATTTCTGAAAGAGTATTTCAGCCTGCTGAGAACTGGTTTTCTCTGGATGAGATACGGATGTAGACAAAGAAGGCTTCAATATAGGAAAAGAATGTTTTCATCAAGGACAAAGTTTTGAAACTATAAAAGTGGTTGTAAAGGTGGACATATTTGTAATCTGAGTCAGATGAGGAAGTGCAGTGTATCTGCCAGTAATCTATCTGTGTTATAAAGAAAATGTAATTAATCTCACACTAGTGCTTGGTCATCTTGTTTCAATAAATCTATCAACAATTACAAATACACAGCTGTACAGTTTGTCTGTGTACCTGCTGCTGGTAATTTAAATTAACACAGTGTCAGCTATGGCAGTGGATGCTGTGTGATGGCATCCATCATACCATGTACTAGCCTTGCCATCAACTGCTGAGTTCATGGTCTCCTATCTCTCTACAGGGTGATATAGTTCATCCATTAGTGAGTGACCTGAAGGGCTTCCTGGTGCCCCCTACTGGTCTGTTTCCAGAGCAGATGTAGGCTACCCATCAGTGGACACAACTTCTGGGTTCTGATATGTCACCCAGCAGAAGGTAGAAGTCCTATTGGGAGCTTTGGGGGAACAGTGGCCAGACACCATGCTAGTATCCTATAATGTGTCCTTGTGTGACTGGCAGAATCACACAGCTGTTTGGCCTTGGCTAGCTGGACAACTTTGGCTAGGCTCAGCCATGAAGGCAGTCAGGGAGGTGAAATCTAGGTTGGGTGTGGCACTCTGCAGCATGGAATTCAACCATCACCTCATCCTATGCCTCATAATGGTGCTCCCTTTTCTTGTATTTCATTTTCCTCTGCAGTTTGTAATCCAGTCCTCCTCAACACTAGCTGTCTTGCCTCTGTGTGTCTGTGTCTGCATCTCTCATTTGTGTTTCCCCTCCCCATTTGTATCAGCACCTCCCCTGTTGGGCTTTGTGTTGCTTGCCCCTGCTGCCACCTCTATAAATTCTTTCTTAGCAACACCTTCCCCATGCTACTTTTCTTCTTTGCCTTTACTAAAATATAATAAATTGAGCACCTGTCCCCAAAATGTACCCTTACTCCCCTACCCCATACCTCTATTCCTTTCCCCCTTCCCTTCTCTGTGTTCTTCTGCTTAGCCCCCTCCCCTTCTGCATGTTCTATCCACCTATTTTCTTAATAAGTACAATGTAAAAATAAGAATGATTTTACTTTACTGTTTAGCCCTTGTCTTGGTTCTCAGGTGTGCGTGTAGTGGCTCACTGTTACACATCCAAATGCACATCATTGAGAGAAAACTACATGGACACCACTGGGCTGATGAGGCCATGACACCCACTGCTTTGCCATTTCAGTCATTGCATAACATGTACTGTTTTTGGTGGTAAATTGCCATTTTATTCAGATCCCATCACACATCCTCACACCTACAGCATAGTTAATAGCAACAGCCTGCTTTGTGCTATTCTGAGTGTACTGTTTGGCCCTTTCACACCCATGTAAGTTATTGCATCCTGTGTGTGTCCAGCTAGGCGTGGCCTTTGTAGTGAAGTACTTGGGATGAATATTCGAGGCAAGTATAGTTGCAGGTGATAACTAGTTATGTTACATGTTAAACTAGACAGAGTTAAGTAGACCTTGCTTCTGCAATATACTAATATATTTAGAAGAAATAAATCAGATAATTATGGCATTCCATAGTGACAGATGCAGGATGGTAGCTTTTAAGAAAGCTGTTAGTTATACAATGCTAATAACAGTTCCTATCGAAATATGTATATTTATTTATTTATTTATTTTTTTTTTTTTTTATTTTGTTGACCGAGGTTCCACAGAGCCTTTTTTCAGCGGAGAGAGGGGAGAAACGCTCAGATGCAGATCTTTGGAATGGAATGGAGGAGGACCGAGAAACCGGAGGGAAACGGACGGAACCACAGGGAGAACACACAAACCCACACAGAAGAACCCACCCAGCCGAGAAGAAAACGAGAGAATCCTTGCTTCTGTGGGGGCAACGTTAACCGCTGCACCACGTCCCATATGGCAAAGCAGTGGGTGTCATGGCCTCATCAGCCCAGTGGTGTCCATGTAGTTTTCTCTCTATATTTATAAACTCAAGTATATCAGTCCACAGTCCATGCAGCATACATAATAACATGTGTATTAGATTCTATAATAAATAAATACATATGTATGTATATATATATATATATATATATATATATATATATGTGTGTGTGTGTGTGTGTGTGTGTGTGTGTATATATATATATATATATATATATATATATATATATATATATATATATATATATATAAAAAAACTCCAAAGGGTAAAAAAGGACAAACCATTTAGTAGAAACTGCAAAAAAGACCCAGTAAAGCTAGAGTGTGGAGGCCCATGGGATATAGCCAAATGACCCCTTAAGGACATACCAGAGTTTCAGCTACATGGCTTTTGCATGCCTATGACTTTTTATAGGTTGAAAGGTTCATAGGTACTTATTAGCCTATTGATCTTTGAGAATCTTTCGAAGCCTAGCCAGACATTCCTGTGAAGTTTTTAGCCCTTAAGTATGAATAACCCAAAGAATGACAGAGCATTTTCATGTTGCCCTTATCTAAGAGGGACAAGGGTGCTAAACCATGGGTGAATTTGCAGGAACACATTCATTCGTTCACATTATCTATGGACAAAGTAAGAAATTTACTTTGCTTATGTGGAGAGGAAGATGCCTCCAATGTATTCTATTTACATTACAAAAGAGATTGATAGCTTTTAAGTGGGTGTTTATGCCACCACAGGACTTGAGAATGTATGGTAGGTCTTACAGATAGGGTCTCTTTAGGCCCTGTATGCAAGGCAGAGATTCTCCCTCATTAGTCTGTAGGATACTGAGAGTGTGGGCAAGGCTTTGAGGCAGACCACACAGTTTTTGTAATTTAGGCCCTTGATTTTCTTTAATGAGAAAACATTATAGGCATCTTCAGTTGTGCCAAATGTTTGTACAGGTACATATCGAAAGTGGTATTATACTCTGCCATCAGCCTAGTGAGTGCAGAATACAACGGAATGATCACATCCCTGGACCTGAATGCCACACCCTTAGTTATAAGCTGGTCAATGAAGAAGGACTTTCCTGCACTAGTGGATACATAGTGGTTAAAGGACAGTTCATTATCTACATAGGTTCACAGGTCCCTAACTACTAGATCAGTTTTCAGGGGTGAGTTGTCATTTTGATAGTTACAAGAGCCTTCATGCTTGTCAAAGGATACTATTATACATTTCTTAGCATTTAGTTTTGATCCATGGTTTTGGCACTGGTTATTTGTTTGGGAAAGACCCTCTTGGAGGATCTCAGTGTCCCCTGGAGATTTTATGATGGCACCAACTTTACAGTCATCTGTAAACTTGGTCAGCTATATCTCCCTAACATTAGTTTTGACCTTCAAAAGTGAATGCCAAACTGGAGTGACTCGAGGACTGAATCCTTGGGACCACTACTATTGGCAGGTCTTTTGGAGGAGAAACACTGTGCCAGTTTGTTTAAGTATTACGCGGTGGTCAGCAAACATAAAGCTATTTTTACATTGTCTCAGGATACCCATTTCAGCCCTGGCTACAGAGACATTTACTTTTGTAAGTCTTAACTCGTGTACTCAGGCCACTAAAGTCAAATGGTTTGTCTTTAGTAACCTGAATGCAGCAGTAAAGACTTCAAAAAGTAAAAGTAGCTGTAACACTGGTATGTCCTTAAGAAGTCAGTAATTTGCATATATTCATGTTTAGAGTATTACACATGAAGACTCTAGCTTTGCTGTGCCATTCTTATGGATTCCTTTCACAAGCTCAAAGTTTCAAAACTTCAAACTGCAAATGGTCGAGACCATAAAATCAAAATTTTAAAACTTCAGACATTTTGAATGGAAATTGCTGTACAACCATTTTCCTTATTGTAGTGCGACCTTGGAGTTGTTATATTTATTTAGCAGGGGGTGCAGGGGGGCTTGTCCCCCGGCAAAAATGTAAAAAAAATTTTTTTTTTGTTTTTATTTTTTATTACACTTTCAAAGTTTTAAAACTTCAATCTTATGGTCTCGACCATTTGCAGTTTGAAGTTTTGAAACTTTGATGTGTGTGTGTATATTTAAATATATATATATATATATATATATATATATATATATATATATATATATACATACATACACACACACACATACATATATATATATATATATATATATATATATATATATATATATATATAGTCTATATTATATATTCAAAGCTTCAAAATTTTGAACCTCATATGTTCGACAACATGAGCGAAACTTGAAACCTCGAATATACAATAAAAAAAAAAAACTTACCTTAATGCTCTGAGCAGGGGGGGAGCAAGCCTCCCTGCACCCCACCCCCCTACTTAAATATACCAACTCCGAGATTTCACTTCAGTGCAGAAAAGGGAAATTTTCCCATTCTGTGTGTACGGAGCCATTGCCTTTCACCTTCAAACTTTTCAAAGTTCGATCATATGGTGTCGACAATATGCCATTCGAACTTTGAAACATTTGGCAATTTAATAGGGACCCATATATATATATATATATATATATATATATATATATATATATATATATATATATATATATATACATATATATATATATATATATATATATATATATATATATATATATATATATATGCATACACGTATGTGTGTGTGTGTGTGTGTGTGTGTGTGTGTGTGTGTGTGTGTGTGTGTGTGTATATATATATATATATATATATATATATATATATATATATATATATATGAATAGCGTTCTGTTATGCTTTAAGCACTGAAACCATCCATGTAAACAGCCTTCTCACTTTTTAGACATTTATTTACATGGTTGTAAGTATTAGAAATAAACCAGTCCACTCACAAGTGCCCAGAGTTAAGTTCACACTTGCAGTATTCCTCCATACAGAGTTTTTTAAGATAAAGATTACTTACAGTCAGTAGTATTTACACCAAGTTTTATCACACAGAAGTGTAATTTGTACAAGGTCTTTAATACAGGATAACAGGTCCTTATTCCTTTCAGGCTCCAGGGGTATCATCCAGATTTTGAATATCAGGAAGACCTTCACAGTGCTCTCTTAAGACTTCTCTCTCAACCCAGGGTTCAGAAAGTTAATCTCTTCCATATGTACTAGCCCTTATATTCCCTAAAATGCAACTGTTTCTCATGCTTGCTATGGAACACTCTGTCTAGTTTGTCTCCCTCCTCTGTATGATTGAGGAACTCTGCATTTCCTTTCCCTGACACACCCTTTAGTGAGTGCAAGACAAACAGCAAATGTAATACCACTAGCAGCAGTTTTTTCCCCAAGGCACAGTAGCCACTATACTACATGACTTTCACAGCATAGAATCACCAATCACCCCTTTGGATGGGCTGTAAGCCCAAAATAGCCCATCCATATTTAGGTGACTGCAGCCCGGGCAATGTTGCATCACTGAAAAGTGGAGTGGTCAGTTAGTAATACAAATTCTGTCCTCGGAGACAGTATTTTAGGGTAGTAAATCCCCATTTGATGGCAAGACATTCCCCTGAGTTTTCTACTGATATAATAGACGAGATGCTCACCTCCATATAGTCTGTGATAAGGCTGCTCCCATGCCTACTACAGAGTCATCTATGTGTACTAAATATTGCTTGCAAAAATCTAGAGCTATGAGTATTCCTTTTGACCACAACAGATCTTGTAATTGCTTCAAGGCTTGTTCTGCTTCATCTGTTCACTTAACCTTTAAGGTAGCCTTACCCATAGTCAGATCAGACAGGGGATAAGCAATGGTTAAAAGTAGGAATACCATTATGATAATAGCTGCTCAGGACTTAGAATGCCTTATTCTATTTCTTAGTCTTTGATGTGGAACAGTTTTGTACTGCTTCAGTTTACTCAGCCTGTGATTTCACTGCCCCACAGCATATGACTTAATCCAAATAACGGGCTTCTGCCATGCTTATCTTGCACTTAACTGAGTTATTAGCTAGTCCAGCTTGGCAGAGGGAACTTAAGATGTGTTTCCAGTCCTCAGAAAACACTCTCATATCATCCAGATAGGCTGCCTCATACCTGGTTTGGGGTCTAATAATTTTGTCAATCAGTCTCTGGCTTTATGGAGACCAAAAGTCAAGACTCTGTAGTGAAAAACTCCATCTTATATGAAAAATTCAGCTTTCTTCCTTTGCTTTTGGGGCTAGTGAAATTTGCCAATAGCATTTAGTTTGGTCCAAAGTGGACAGAAACCTACCCTTGCTCAACTTTTGAATCAGTTAGCTCATACTAGACATGGAATATGAAACAAATTTGGAGATGCTGATTAATATTCTAAAGTCAATGACAACCCTTACAGACCCATCAGGCTTGTGGACCAGTACAATGGGGTGATTCCACAAAGTATAACATTTTTCTATGACCTCACATTTTAGTATTCCCTGCACCCCTCCCACAACTGCTTAGCATTGGGATTCTGGCATCTGGTACATTTTCACATTCATCTTCTTACCAGGCATGGTTTCTATATTGTGTTGTATTAGACTAATTCTGTCAGGCAGCTTTGAAAATATGTGTTTATTTGTGAGCACAAGTTATTTTACTTCTTGTTTCTGAGACATTGTTAAAGCCTCATCTATTCTGACTTCAGGACATGTTGTGAAGGCCTTAACTTCTGCAAACCCACTTAAAATAACTTCAGTTTTTCTCCAATATTTCAGAATATTCATGTGGTATAACTGTCATACTATTTTTTCTAGTTGCTACACCCAATAATTCACTTCACTTACTTTCTGAAATTTCAGAAGATCCTTGCCACTTTGCAACAAACTTATTTTCAGCAGTGGGACCTTGAGATATTATTTTATCCGCATTCCTCCAGCTTGAATTCCCTTAGATGAGTATTTTTGTTATAAACTCTGTTGTGTCTCCAGTGCTCTCTTACCATATGTTCTTTTAGTATAGGCTTGATAATTCTTAACCTGTTTAGTAGGTCCATAAAGTGGTCTATCATACTTTAAATGGGAGTATTTTCCTCCTGTTGTGTTTGTTTTGCTGTATCAGGCAAATCATTAGGGTTATCTGCCATATAGCAGTTCACATGGTGCAAATCCATTTGAGGCTTGGTGTATTTCCATTACAGTAAAGGCATGATATGAAAGCAGTCAATCCCCATTTTCTGATCCACTTCTATAGTCTGTGTAACATACTTTTTAATGTTTTGTTAAAGTGCTCATCTAGCCCATTAATCCAAATGTGGTATACAGATGCCCTTGGTTGTTTCACTTTAAAAGAAAATGGCAAAGTTAATGCGTTAATCTGGACCTCAGTGGGGTGACCTGGATAGTAAGGGTTAAATGGGGAAATCCTACTCTTGGAAAAAAAAAACAGTAGGAGTTCTTTTGCTGTGGACCTTTGTAGGGGTGCTACCTCAGGAAATGTTGTTGCCTGCTCATTGATTGCCAGGATATACCAATGGCCCTAATTTTATTTTACAAGTGGACATGCAGTGTCTATTGCTATTCTCTCAAATGGGGCTTCCACAATAAGTAAGGGAATCAAAGAGTTCTTAAGTCCTTGGCGGGGTGCTGTCCTTTGACATTCCTGGCAAGCTACACAATAATTGTCCATGTCCTTCATTATACCATCACAGCGAAAAATAGACAAAATCCTAGTTTTTGTCCTATCCATTCCTAAATGACCACCCAAAAAGGGGCTTTGTGCTAACTTAAACACAAGTGTTCTAAAAGGCCTTGGAACTAATAGTTGCTTGAGTAGCATGTTCGTTGTCTTTCAATATCCTGTAGAGCAGGTTTTTTCTTAGTTGGAAGTATGGTTATGAAGTGAAACTGTTCTGTTCCTTTGTCTCACATCTATTCTTGCTTATTCTCTGTAGATCTGCTTAGTTTATCATTGTGTCACTTTTACCTTGAAATTGGCATGGCTTATCTGAAGTTAGTCAGGTCAGCATTATGTTCATTAGTATTCTGACTTGAAGTGGAGGACATGGCGTCTTTTATAAATACAGGCACAGACTTTTCCATTTCATCTAGTTCATCCTCTACAAAGGTAACTCATGAAAAACGTTTTCTTTCAGCTGTGTTAGGGATAGTTTTGCCACTTTCTTTACCTTTAGAGTCCTGCTTCTGTTTCTCATGTCTCTGCTTCGTGTGGCAGGGAGAAACTTAGGACACTGTTCAGTTTCCCTTTTCCATTTTTCTTCAATAGGGTAATCATCTATCTCTTCCTCAGTTCTTACTCTTATTTTTCCTTACATTTTGTTGACTATAAGTCTTTTGACAACACTCAGTATCAGATTTCTCTAGCCCTTCCACCCAAAGCCAGATCTTAGTTTCCTTTATGTTTTCTGCTTCTGCACCCTTTTCTTTACTGGGGCTATGCATTTCTGGTAATCTCCCTGGATTACTTTCCCCTTCCCCATATGTTCCATAGTTCTCTGATCTGGGGAAATATTTACTAATTATCACATCCTGTATTAACTTGGGCACTAGAGCTACTGGTGTAACAGGTTTCCTAAAAGGGATTGTATTTCTATGTGTGCTATAATGAACTCTCTTCTCTCCGGGTACTCAGATTATTCCAGTCTTGTGTTTACTAGTTTTTTTTATGCATAAAAACATATTGTGCTCTAATATAATCATGTTCCCCTAGTCAGCCCATTCCTTTCTACCACAACAGTGCATTTAATGAGTTTAGTAACAGCACAGTGAAACAAATACAGGCTCTGTTAGTCTAGAAATTAAAAAATTCACCACCATCATTCCACAGGCTCGTGTTCATTTGGCATGTTTCTCAGTAGAGTATTGACTAAAAGTTACAGTTTTATAGGTATTGTATTGTTACTAGTAACTCTGTACTGTGCCCTTTCTAGAACAATTAAAACAAGCCAACTCAGTAACCTTTTTTTCTTATATGCAGATAAAGAAATTGCTTAGCTGAAGGTTTCCTATTAGCCCTTGGTACATGCAAGTCTGACTTTGAATTTGAATTTTAATTGACAACTAACATTCTGTTGAAACTAGCTGTTCAGAGGACCTAAGAGGCACTCTGGGATTCCCATTTTCTTAAGCAGCTTAAGCTGCCTTTTTAAGTTTCTCTACAACCAATATTTCTTCAATTTTACTTACTTTATTTACATGAGTTTCTAACAGTTTCAAAATTTGTATTAACCCAGCCATTCTCTGGTAATCATGCACACCAGTATCCCCTAGATCTATGTATGCCACTAAGGATGGCTCCATGTCAACTTCTGTTCTAATTTGTTTTCAAGGGTGTGTCAGGTTTTGGGACTCCCAGGGAGGTAGACAGCTGGCTCATTACTGAGGACATCTGCTACTAAAGACTGAGTAGGTGCTGGTCTGTTGTTTCTTGTAAACAGAGCAAGCATTGGTCAATAGCTGAACTTTTTTAGAAGAGCAGTTTGAAGAGCTGTAGTAACACAACCTCACTAAAGTCTTACTATAGTTAACCAAACCTTCAGTTAAGTTCAATATTTTGAAGGGAAATAGCAGTTACATTTCAGAGCAAAAGTTCAACAGAAAAAAAAAAGCCTTGATTTGGCATCCCAGGAACTAATAGAACATTTGCTCAAAAACAACTCTTTTTACTGCCATAAGAATCCCTTTTGTGGAAAAAAAATATTTCTATGTGTGCCAGGGTTTTATGCTTTTCATACAGTCTTAGGAGTTGCTACTCCAGGCCACATTTTCAGTCAGCAACCATCACTTTAAGCTGTTCTATTTCATTTAGGAAGATTGCATTCCTTTCTGGGAGTGGGGAAACAATTCAGGCAGAAAACTTTCAGGTAGCATTAAAGGCCTCAGTTTATTAAAAAGAGAGCAGTGTTTTTTCTGCGTTCATTGTCGGTGGCTCAGTAAAGAGCACTCTTGCTTTTGATGCTGGAAGATCAGAAGGTTGTGGGTCCTTTTCCCATGTCAGAATTTGGATTCATGTTTCTATTAAAGGTAAAAAGTGTATTGTAAACCACACTTTTTTTTTCAAAAATATTTTTATTGAAGTTTTTCAATACAATAAAAACATGATTGACATTACATTAAGCAATGTAATTAGTAAAATAACAACAATATAAAGCTTGCATTTACAATACTTGAAACCTATAACTATGTACACATTTATAATAGAAGTCACCACAGAGAGCATTAATAACTTTAATCTTATTCACAAAGAACTGAAAAAGAGAAAAACACTCATGCAACTAGGGAAGAGGAAGTAATAGGAAGAGCATATCAGAGAAAACTAAAGTATGTGGATTAAGATTGTGAGATCCAAGTTAAGAACCTGGTATAATGTATGAATATTTATAATTATAGTTATCATTTTAGCTTGGGACAGTGAGATATATAGACTGGTTTGTTTGTATCAAGTTAAGAGCAAAAGTAAGTGGGGAGGGTTGAGGTAATATCATGCATTACTTCTTGAGGATTAAGTCTAGCAAGAGCCCCCAATATTTATGATAGTACCGTTTATGTTTTGTATTAGCGTATGCTAATTTGTGGGAAGAAATATACTTTATAGCTAAGGTGCAAAAATCTTCACATGAGATTAAGGATTGATCAGACCATTTTTTGGTGATGTAAAATTTAACAAGGGTGCAGATAGAGATAAGAATATGTTTTATGATTTTGAAGTATTTGGCTGTGACACTATGTAATATAGTGGTTTCCCATGAAAAGGTGGATTTTTCATAACCCATCGTCTCTAATCTTACTCTTAGTGAACACCATAAATTATGAACTTTTTTACATCCCCAAAAAACATGTAGGGTATCTGCTATTTGGTTTGGGCAATATGGACATTCTGCTGAGTATTTAGGATTAAACTTATGAAGAATTGATGGCGTTTAATAAGCATTGTTATTGACCATGATTTGAGTGTATAACAGACGCTTGAAGGGAGTAAGCTAAACGATATTTTTTATGGCCAATTTTTTATTTTCATCTGAAACTAGCTGGCTTTTACTTTGCGACTAAGTTGAGAATAAAAGTGAGCTCTGGGATTTTATGCTTGTTATTAGTTTATAAGTCTTAGAGATCGTTCTATCTTTGGATGCAAGGTTTTTTAATATTCAAGTAGCTAGGTTGATTTCCTGATGGTCCATTTTGGCAAGGGGCACTTTGATTTTAATTAAATAAAGGATTTGGCTAAGGATAGTGGAGTAATTCTGAGGGAGTCTAAGTTTCTCCCTTAATTGTGTTATATTGGTTTCCTGGCATTTGTATAAATCCCACACTGTACAGTCCTTTATAAGAGGGAATATAGTTAGGTTTATTGGTTGATGTATTGTAAACCACACTTAAAAAGTCTATCTACACAGATAATCCACACAGATAAGCACTTTCTTTCTGGATACCCCCATTACTTCATCAGATACTAAAATAACCCAATACAAATGTTTAAACAATTCCTAAAAAAATAACTTAGGGGACAACTAACTTTCTTAAAGGAACCCTGCTCTAAAATGCATTCCCTGACATCTATATAAAGTAATCCTAAAAAATAGTTCAAATTCAGAAAAGTAAGAAATATATTTAAAAATATTACTAAAACACTATAAAGACATTAAAAACATTAAAATAGTTAACCCCATAATAAGGTGCAAGTACATTAAATACAAATTGTCAAAAAACGTACTTGCTCCTTATTATTTTAATGTTTTTAATGTTTTTATAGTGTTTTAGTAATATTTTTAAATTTATTTCTTACTTTTCTGAATTTGAACTGTTTTTAGGATTCATTTATATAGCTGTAATGGAATACATTTTTGGAGCAGGGTTCCTTTAAGGAAGTTAACAGTAATCCATGTGATTTTTTTTCAGGAATTGTTTAAACATTTGTATTTAGTATCTGATGAAGTCTTGAGGGTATCCAGGGTGAAAGCGCTTATCTGTGTGGATTTTAAGTGTGGTATGCAATACACTTTTTAACTTTAATAAACAGTTTGTATGAACGTTCAGTGTGAACTTCCTGCTTCTTTGCCAGCCATTATTACGTTTTGTTCCTGGTTAGTCTACTTCGTACATGGTTACACAACAACACAGCGAAAGAAAACCAGTGAAAATGCGTTCTTATATTCACCAAAAGCAATTTAATTCCACAATTGACTTTCTCTTCACGTTTCTGTTACTGACACTGCAGTTCAGCCAAAGGGGGATGGTGTACTCCTGAGTGTACTATCCTTTGGATGAGACATTACAATGAGGCCCAATGTGCCTGAGTTGGTGGTAGTTCATATGGATGAAAAGATCCTGCTGCACTTATCAAAAAAGAGCAGAGGAATTTCTTTAGTGCCCTGAGCAAATTCTCATTACTCAGTTTGAATGCCACTTCTGGTCTCCCCTGAAAAGAGTCCACTGGCCTAGTGGGACTAATCTAGTCAGCAAAGGATGTATAGATAGGAAGATAGATATGTACACACACACACACACACACACACACACACACACACACACACACACACACACACACACACACACACACACACACACTGATATGCTTTTGCAAATATCGGCAATGTGGATTTTCATCATTTGTGAATGTAATATATATATTTATATATATATATATATATATATATATATATATATATATATATATATATATATACAGATATGAATATGTATGAAATCTGACAATAGTGTTAATAAAAGAAATATATATATATATATATATATATATATATATATATATATTCCAACACCTAACACTCAACCTGTCATACTGTTATACAAACTGTACATTCAATTGAAACACACTCAAAACACATATATCATATTATTACCCCAGATCACAAAAACATACACACATAAACACTGCATTCTGAAACAAACAAATATGGGTTTCCTACAGGTGTTCATGTACTAGTAGCACATAATACACTTGTTTGCTGCCAGTTACTCAAAAAAGCAAGTGCCTAAACTCACACCAGCTCAATCTCCCATTTCTATGTAGCCCTCCCTGCACCTGACCCTATAAAACTGTATAGCCCTACAAAAACCTAAACTCTAATCCTAAAATCTCCCATCCAGTTGCCAACCCGATTCTTAGTTCCCTTACCCTAAAACTCCACTCACCCTCCCTAAATCTACACTTCCCAATCGCTCCTTAAACCTAAAAATCCCTTCCTGCTGCTTCCCTGAACTCATGTTCAAGTTCAAACATGAGCAGCAGCCTACACAAGCTCCAAGAAACTTAAGTCCCTGCCTTGGAGGCACAGTTTTTTTGAGTGTTTGGGACCCAAGCACTTGTAGTGTTCCCCACAAATACAGTTCAGCAAGCATACCAACATACAAATGTACAGTGCTTTTGCAGGGGGCAAGCCCCCCTTTTTCTCTACCATGAGTCTGGGCTGTACCCCCTACAGTACCACTACTTGATATATACCAACTCCAAGACCCCATAACAGAGGTGAAAGGACATATTCCCATTTCCTTGCTATGCCATGATCTCATGTAAGTCACAGACACTACAGATAATCAGCTGTGCAACATGTTTGACTATTCTTCCATTCAATGGATCAGGGCACAAGTGAAAATATTCAACCAGCTGTATCTTCAATTCAGTGAACAGTCAAGGAAAACTAACCCATAAGATTGATAGGTACCTGTGCATCAAATCAGTTCCATGTACAGGAGGAAGTTAGTGCACACCACCTGTACTTCACATCCTGACAGGCTTCAAAAGCCAATTAACTGTCCTTGTCTTGAAAAGCCATCTAGTAGGGAAAACTATCCAATATAGAAATATTCCACAAACAAGGAGCAGATGAATAAATCAATTAATAACAAAAAAAAAAAAAAAAAAACACACACACAACCCAACTCAAGTACATTACTACAACTACATAATTAAGAAATGGAGAAAAAAGGAACTGGGATTTTAAAACATATTAATTGGTAACCAGTTCATATTCTGCGTCTTGTTAGCATGGGTCTGGGAATAATGATATTGAATGACTGAAACTACCAACTAAAATATATCAAGTCTGAGATGCTTGTGTCTCTTCATTTTTTTTCTCCAAGTTATGGTGATCTCAGAGTTGGAGTATAAAAGTTCAGATTGGGGGGGGGGGCTTGCCCCCAGCACAAAGTAACTTTAAAGAATAACAACAATGTTTAACATTCACTGTTTTCCTATATATTTTTTCTTTATTATTATTATTATTTTGCAATTCTTGGATTTTCACTTATATGTCTTGAAATTACAAAGGGAGCCAAATTAAGCACATTTTACAGTAATAAAAGCACTAAAGATTAAAATTTAACCACCTTACATGATCATGAACAGGCATAAAATACACCCAGAGGTAAAGACTTTGAACCTATTGATGACAGTGAAAGCATAAATCCCACAAAAGGAAATTAAGCTCTGTTGAATGAGGCAGAAAATTTAAAAAGGAAGCAAATACAGTACCCATAGCAACAGAAAACAGCTACTCTAACCTATGAATAAAATTGCATAACACAAATAAACCAAAGAACCATCTGGTTAATGCTGTAAAGTGTGCATAAACTGATACACCATCAAACAAAACAAACCAAGGCTCAGCACTGCAAGTTCAAATAAGATTTACTTAAGATGATTATACCAATACAAAATCCACAGCTGGAAACTGGGTAAAAAACATAAACTGGTTTCAGTGTAAAAAAGAATATCTTCATCAGTACAATCTAACTGAAGTATATTTTCAAACATGATTTGAAAATTCCTGCAGAGTGATGACAAAATGGTGCCACCCATTTCAAAGCAATATGCACTGGCTTTTACATAGGTGCAACATCTACAGCAATTTCCAAAATGAATTAAATTGGGAAAATACAAAAATGATCAATAGATATAAAAAATTATTTATACCAGATCCTTGTAACATACAGTATTTAAAAAAATCTTTAAATATTACTTTTGAATTGGCTTAAATAGTGCCCCTAATTGAACTACACACATCTGCTCCTTTGATAACAAATTTTGCCACAGCATTTTATATATCTGACCTAAAGATACCTTATCAATACCCATTAACAGGAGCTTGGCTCCCTGATATCTTAAAGTCTGTGTATATAAAGTGCTCATCTCCTCTTTATACCTAATGTGACTGACATGTTCAGATATACATGTTTTTAGCATGAGAAACGTTTTACCTATGTAAAAAGCAGAGTGCCAGCAAAAAGCCATCTAAACAACCCACTCACTTTTACATCCAATTACTTGCCCAGTCTGGTAATTTTTACTTCTGTTTTTAGATGTAAACTCTCTGCTTTTGATCATTACCTTACAAAAAGAACAATTCATACAAGGGTCACTGCCCTTGAGTATAATGCCATCTACTGTTTTCTGTAAAAATGTATCCCCTTGTATGTTCTTACAAATGACTAAAATGTTGATTTATGTTTTTTGCTTTTTGCACATATATTTTTAATTTGTAGGCAAAACTCAGACAGTTCCTTGTCACTCAACAAATTATGTCAATGACTGAATGATCTAATACAATTTGTATTACCAAATGTAAAAAACCAAATTTATCAGGGTTGCTATTTTCCCTGTTTATAAATGAATAGCTTCCTTCTATCACTGTAATCAGCCAAACACTTAAGCTTAATATCTGTAAATTTATAGCACTTGTTTAAAAATATGTGTCCAGTTTCTATGGAAATCCTTCTATAATCATATTCTGATGAACACATTCTGCTTATTCTTAAAAAATTGTGATTTGGGTATCTTTCACATTATGCATCTAGGATGACAGTTGGTTGCTGGTAAGAGAACATTTTTATGAAGTGATTTCCTAAGTAATGATTTAGCTAATGTGCCATCCCCTTTCTTTGTCAATAATATGTCCAAAAATAGTATAACGGTCAATTAAGCTTCCACTGAAAATTCAGTCTCCCATGTATTATCATTTAAACAATAAATTCAAGCTCTTGGTCTGATCTCCAAATCAGCCAACAGACATATAAAAAATTTCACTACATATCCACTGTGTACAAGTATACTCTGTGACATGAATCAATCGTGTATTAGGTGTTCTTCTAAGTAACCCATAAAATGGTCAGTATAAATGAGGGCAAAAGATATCCACATAGCTGTACCTTTTAACCTGTAAAAAGCATTCACTATTGTAATAGAAGACATTTTTGGTTAAAACGTGTTCCATAAGACATAAAAAAGTATTAAATCCAGGTTCATATAAAATTGCTTTGTTCAGTCAATATTTCACAGCATCCAGCCCACCTCAAAGAGATATATTTGTATTCAAAGATTTAATATTCAATATCACATCAAACATGCTGTTTCTGTATATATATCCTATATAATCCTTAAAACTGGGTTGAATCATTTAATCTTGATTTTACCACATCTAGATAAAAGCTCAGTAAAGAAAACAGGGGTTCTGTTAAGGACCCCCTGCCTGCAATAATCTATTTCTCTTGTGGTTTATCAGTTTTTTATGTTTTTTTGGGAAGCATATAAACATATTGATATTGTGGATCTTGTACTGTTATCACATGCATTAACATTTCACTGAGTAATGTCTTCCTCCATAGCCAAATATAAACAAAGTATCGGCTTCTTTTTTTAACCTAGTTGTAGGTGGCTATCACAATTTGTTTGTTAATATCTACTAATACTGGGGACTTCCAAGATGGCTGCACATTGAGTATCAGCTTGTTTCTATTTTTCCCAGTGTGAAAATAGAAACTCAGCAGAGAAAGCCAGTAGACTTGTGTTTATGGGTAAATTTCAGTAACTGGCTAGTAAGTGCACTACCTGGATGCCAATAATAAAGAAATGCAGAAAACCTGGAAAAATCAGCTACAAAAAGTGAGGAAGAAACATTGACTGGGGAGAGTTCTGCAGCTGTTCAGCAAAAAGCAATGCAACCTACAGATATGACATCCAGTAACCTACAGAAAGATATAGGACAACTGCATACAGACCTGGTTAAAATAAACAAAACACTGATGGAATATATCAACACAAAACAAAAGACTGGAAAAAATGGAAGAAGCTTTAAACAGATATTCAGATGAACTTCTCCGAATCCACAAAGAAGCCAGCAGCCACCTATGTCCAACAAATAGAAGGCAAAATGTGCAGACAAACGTAATTTATTAAAGACTGAAGTGCGAAAGATTACATACACTTTTCGTCAGGGCTCCTGCCCCAACTTCCTCAGAAAAAACACTAACCAACAGTTAAATTACGCTATATATATCAATTACTCCAATTAACCTATTAGATAAAATTTTTAAACTTTTAAAGTAACAAAAACTTCAATAAAAAATTTAATCTTAACAATCTAATAACCTAAATGTGTATGTATAATTGATATATAAACTTGATATTTTCTCAAGAATCAAATCTGTACGTATATGTACATAGTGAACGGTACCTATAGTACAAATATAAATATGTTCATGTATGTATGAAATGCATATAAAGTATATGTATATATATATATATATATATATATATATATATATATATATATATATATAACAACATCGTGTAACTAAGAAAAACAATGTTATTCAATGTTCTCTATGCGTTTCTTATGTACTACATCCTACACTAATAAACAATGCCCAATAAATATAATTATAAAATTAAAAAGTTTCTTAAACAGGGCTTTAAATATAATCTAGAGGAACCTACAAGTGAACCATGAATATTATTATTCGTGAATGCATCCAAACTATAAATTATATAAAATCAATAACTTTTACAAAATTTATGATACAATTTATAATACAATACAATTTACAATTACACATAAAAATATGTATACTTTAAGTTAAATTCATGTATTAAAACCTTAAGTAACTTAAAAGCTATATAAAATATGTAAAATATGTTGCTTAAGCATGGACAAAAACATATTGTGTTAGCAGTAATACAATACATTACCTCTCCAGGTTTTTTAGTCTTAAAATACATTTAAGGGAACACATTTCATTTATACCAGGTGGCCTACACACACTGGTTCTAAGCTTCCAGATGAGTTCTTTTCTTTCTAATTTCAACCCATCATGACCCCCTCTTCCATCAGAAACCAACTGATCAATGGCCCTAAACTTAAAACTATGCCCTGGAAAATCAGAGGCATGCCTAGCCAACGCATTCTCCATCTTCTTGGCATTTATATTATAAATATGCTCTTTTATTCTATCACATAGTTTTCTATCGGTCTTTCCTATATAGAATGCTTGGCATTGAGTACACTTAGCTAAATAGACCACCTGCTTACTATTACAATTATATTTTAATACTGATCTGTAATACTTATTGTTTATAACAAACTTATTTCCTTCATCTATAAATTTACAACATCTACACATAAGGCACTTATGCATACCTGCCTTAGTTGTAAACGAATATCCCTTCCTCTGCAAAATCTCCTTGAGGTTATTACCTCATCTAAAAATTATTTTAGGCTTGTCCGGAAGGAGCTCCCTGAAGAAACTATCATTAATAAGATAGTCCCAATTCTTCGTCACTATATTCAATGTATAGGTAGAATCCAAACTATATGTACAGATGAAATTACATCCATAATTAATATCTGAACTCACCTTTGTGATTGGAATATCAATAGCATTCCCTTGAATGTCACTCAAAACAGGACTCAAAATGGGAACATAATCACCCCCTAATCTCTTAACTCTCACTTCTGTTAAAATTTCCATCAGGAAATCCGCTGGGTAGCCCCTCTGTGTGAAAAAATTCAACATAATTTCACACTCCTCATCAAACTCCTTTTCTATAGTAGTCATACGGTCCGCCCTCACAAGCTGCCCCTTGACCACAGTTCTTTTTTGGTGTCTCGGATGGCAACTGTTGTAGTGAAGGTACATATTAGAGTAAGTTTCCTTTCTATAAATTCTAGACACGTATGCCTTCCTTGTGTAGTCTTTCCTTAAAGAAACATCCAAATACTCGATACTGTTTTTGTCAAAACGAGAAGTGAAGCTCAGAAAATTTGTTGTTCCATTAAACCATGCTAGACATTCACACAGTTGGTTCTCAGACCCTTGGAATAAAATAAAGATGTCATCCAAGAATCGTGTGTAATATATAATATTACCTTTAAATTCATTATTACTTAACACAAAAGACCTCTCCCAGAACGCCATTACTAAATTAGCAATAGCAGCCCCACACGGTGAACCCATAGCCACACCAATCTTTTGGTGATAAATGTCATTGTTGAATTTCAAGTAATTATATGAAAGAACCATGTCCATCAACTCCTCAACCAGTTTAACGACATTAACTGGTGCATTCAAAAGGTACAACATATTAGACACCCACTCAACTCCTAGATAGTGTGGAATACTGGAATACAAATCTTTCACATCTACTGTGACAAAGTAAGATTCAGGAAAAAATTCTAAACTATTAATCGATTTCAAAAAAGACCATGAGTCTTTCGAAATTTGTCCTTCCCTTACAACATATTTTTGCAGTATATTATCCAATAACCTTGCACATGTAAATGTGATGCTATTCCTCCCGTCCACTAAAGGTCTCATTGGCGGATTACCCAAATCTTTATGAATTTTTAGTATCCCAAAAAGACATGGTGTCCTAGGAGAAAGCTGTTGTAAATATATATAAGTATCCCTGTCTATTCTAGCTTCAATATAAAGCTCCTCGATAAATGCTTTAATCTTCATATGCGCTCCATTCATTTCATTTATTGAAGCCTTAACATATGTTTCACTTTCTAAAATGGTATACATTCTGGAATCGTAATCATCAATTGACATTATAACCAAGCCACCACCCTTATCCAGTTTCATAATACGGATGGGTGCTTGACGTAAAAAATCAAGTAGGTCTCTATCTTCCCTACTGATGTTGTACTTATGGTGTGTCCTATAAGGGTTATAAGGGTTACTTCACCAAATTCCTGAGGTCCAGTTCTGTAGCATTTTCAAAAAGTGCTACAAGTGGGTGCAAGGGGGGATTATACACACTACATACATACAGATCTGACTTCTCATGTGTGTTGTTACCCATCAATGCCATTAAATTGATCTTCCTACAAAACAATTTCACATCTATCAAAGTATTCGCTAAATCGAAAGGGCGAGATGGAACAAAAGTATACCCTTTAGACAATAACTCCACAATCTCTGGACAAATATTAATACCTGAGTAATTGAATACTTTAAAGTCTCCACTAGAATTATAAAGTACTTCATAGACCAATGATTCATTCAAAGGCGGACCAGTCAATGCTACCATTTCTTTCTCTTGTTCTTCGTTACTCTGTTGTTCCGTTTCGCCTGTTGGAAAGACCCCTTGCGAAAATTTTGCTGATACTGCGCCTGGTCACTATTAGCCACCCCTTCTGGGCTGCTCGTAGTGCTATTGCTTTTATTATAGTTATTATTATTGGCTTGAATAAGCCTTTCACTACGCCGTAAACCATTCTGATCACTTTGATCACCCACACCAGGATCATTATTGTTACTACAATGAGCTCCTTGATGCAGTTGATTCCCGTTAACAGTTGTACATGCTCTACCAACAATGTGGTTAGCAGAAACGGTCAAAATTCCTTGCACACATGGGGGCTTAGGGTAAGCATTACCCTCCTTATAATCTTTAACATCGCATGCTATCTTCTTTACTTTTGTGTTGTTAATTTTCACCAGATGCTCATCAATGCTGGAAAAACATCTTTCATAATCAAAACAATATCTCACAAAGTTGATATCATTTTTAATAGAAAGATCTAATTCCTCTATTTCCAGCAACAATGTGTCCACTAAAACTTGATAGTGGACACATAATAAGTCAAGCAACTCCAAACCATGCTTATCAAACATTGCTATCAACGCGTCATAAAAGGGGGATCCTTCTCTGAGCCCCGTGGGGAACTGCCACTGCCTTAAACCCTTCGGCACAATCTTTAAGCTTAGACATTCACGAAACTATGCTATCTCCAGTTGTAATTTGCGTACTTTAAACAATTTCTCATCAAATTCATTCAGTTTGGAAGAAAGGTCAACGCTTACCTCTTGATCTGGAGCATTAACCATGTTCAACAATCCATTACTGAAAACAAAAGGTCTACTAATCCATGTGTTAAGATTCGCAGCCAGGAATGCTGCCGCTGGTACTGGAACTTGATTCTGGTTACTGTTCCTTCTTTCCACGTTGTTTGGGTTAAGAATAGCTTGGTTAAGGCCCCCTTGTGGATCCACTACCGCAGCAGCTCCCATTCCTTCCATTCTCCGAACATCAGCAATGAATGATTCCTCTTCTGGACTAGAACTAATGGTACCGTGTATTGGAATGTTCCCATTAACACCATTAACAAGCTGTAGACCAACCCGTTGGTTATTAACTGCCTCCACTTTCTGAGATAAAGCATCAATCTTCTGCGTTAACAGTCCAATCAGGACCGTTAAATTTCCATCACCACCAGAGTGCTCCGATAACAGATTCGGACTATTTGGTAATACTGGCTCCATAACAACACCATGAAACAAACTGAAGAAAAATAAAAACGAACTTCTCCGAATCCACAAAGAAGCCAGCAGCCACCTAAGTCCAACAAATAGAAGGCAAAATGTGCAGACAAACGTAATTTATTAAAGACTGAAATGCGAAAGATTACATACACTTTTCGTCAGGGCTCCTGCCCCAACTTCCTCAGAAAAAACACTAACCAACAGTTAAATTATGCTATATATATATCAATTACTCCAATTAACCTATTAGATAAAATTTTTAAAACTTTTAAAGTAACAAAAACTTCAATAAAAAATTCGATCTTAAAAATCTAATAACCTAAATGTGTATGTATAATTGATATATAAACTTGATATTTTCTCAAGAATCAAATCTGTACATATATGTACATAGTGAACGGTACCTATAGTACAAATATAAATATGTTCATGTATGTATGAAATGCATATAAAGTATATGTATATATATATATATATATATAACAACATCGTGTAACTAAGAAAAACAATGTTATTCAATGTTCTCTATGCGTTTCTTATGCACTATGTCCTACACTAATAAACAATGCCCAATAAATATAACTATAAATTTTTCTTAAACAGGGCTTTAAATATAATCTTATATCTGATATATTGTCGTCAGATGACAACGCTACTGCAGCACCACCACCGCAGTGAACAGTATGACCTTGTGAAAATAGATGGAATATGTACTGTGTCGGAGGTTGCTGTACGCTGAAGTACTCTTCTATTCTGAGGACTATCCTGGTCCCCGAACACTGAGACAGCCTTTATTGTACCGGAACTGCGCATTGTGTGGTGGTTTGTGGACATTTCACCTTTTGGTTAAAAGATGCAATCCTACCAGCAGAAGGAATTTTTTCTGAAAAAATGTGGCAGAAGGACAAAGTACAAAAAGTGGGAGATAGCAGAATATTTGTGGAGAATGATTACTCATTGTACACCAGACAGAAGAGGAGCAAATTTATCCCACTATTCATGGAATGTTGAGATGCAGGTGTGAGATTCAAACTGCTGTACCCAGCTGTCTTCAATGAATTCTTCCCTGGAGAGACAAAGTCATTTTTTTGATGAAGTACATGCTAAGGAGGAAATACAAAAGTTTGTCCAACAAAAAGTGAGCTGTGAAATAAATGTAGATTCTACTTCTTGTTCTTCTGGTAATAAAGACCACAGAGAGAATGTACCTGTGAAACCTTTTCCACTGTTTCAATGAAAAATGTTGGAGAGATGGAAGGGAGCATGAGAGTTGACTAGAAGAATCAAGAGTATGTTGAAATGAAGCAGAAACAGGATTTCAGAGATGAACAGTAATAAAACTAATAACTCAATATGGGATTACAATGCAATAATTATATTTGTGAAATATGACAGAACAAGAAAATCTGGAAATATTGAACTTTTTCAGAGTTTGTTGGACTTGTGGGGGACTCTAAAGCATATACCATACTCCATGTCATTAATGTTCAGAAAAGTACTTTGGGGAGGGCAAGAGGAGGGAGAAAGTTAACTATAAGTAAAGATTTTGTCCTTAAATAGTACCGATTTTGTGGCATGTGGTTTTCTTTACATGCTATAAAGTAAAGTTTTTTTCAGTTATTTTAAGTGCAATGGGGATTGTAAACAGGTGCTGCTGTTCTTTTTTTCTTTCATCCTTCTCTCTCTCTTTTTTTTTTGTTCATTTTTAAGAAATATTGGCACTGCAGTGCATAAAAAGCCTGGTTAAAAAGTATGACAAAAGAGAAATTAATGTGCTTTTTCTCATTCTTTAATGGAGAAATGACTTCTCTAAAGACCTTAGATTGATTTATTAACAATGTTTAAGAGAAAGTAAGTAAATAAAAAACAACATTGAATATTATGAGGCTTTTTTCTAGCAAATACACATGTACTCAGTAACAATTCTGCAGCTGATCTTCATGTTTCCATGGAAACAATCTGATAAAGAGAAACTGGCTGCCTGGTTCTCATGTATCCATGGAGTCAATCTGATAAAGAGAACCTGGCTATAGTCTGGTGGAGAGTAATTGTCTGAGGACAAAAAGAGAGAACTTGGCTAAAAGATAATGTATGCATTCAAGAGTTTTCCCAAAGTAGGCACGGTATCTTAAATCATTCAGGGGCTTTCCCAAGGTAGCTAATGTTCTCTGAAAACATTCAGGGGGTTTCCCAGCTGGGAGAACTATAAAGACAAAACAAAACCAATCAGCATCTTAGCATGGATGACCTTTCCTTTAGGTTAACTCAAGTCTGTGAGTGTGGCTGTCAGTTTGGGACTTTTGTTCTTATTAAGAGGTTAAAACTGAAGGTATACATAGTTTTGTGTGTTCTTATTAAATTAGTATGTTTTGGGTGTGTGTGTTGGGGCTGTTTTTTGAGGGCTTTCAATAAAACAAAAAAGTTTATAAGATGTGACATAGGCTCAAATAGATATGAAAAGAAACAACCATATAAAAGTTCAACCTGCCAAACAGTGTATGCATGTAACACAAAAGCTGGAACTAGGCATTTAACAAAAAAAGGTATTATACATAAAAGGTGGAAATAACTTTTTAATACCACAGATACATACAAACAAGAAAGAGTAGTGAGCTATATTAAAAATGTAGAGTACAAATAGCTATGTTATAGGAGACACACTTAGAAAGAAATGAACATGTGAATTTGATAAAGAAAGATTTTCAGGATGGTTATTTAGCAGAATACCTGGGACAAAGGAAAATAGGAGTACTTTTATTAATTGCAAGAAGAGCTCCAATAGTAATAGAAGAAAATAAAAAAAATATAATAATGGAAGATTTGTAGTGCTAAGGGTCTACTGGCAAGGGAGGAGGATTACACTGGCATGTATTTGTATTCCACCTAAAACTGCTGTAATAGAGCTTAAGAGTATTCTAGGATAAATAATCAGTTTTCAGCAGGGAATATTACTTACATGTGGGGTCTGGAATTTGATTTGCAGCAGTGGGAATGTGTCTGGGGGCCTAGAAGGAAAATATAACAAAGGAGGGTAGATTTTTTGAAGACATTTATGAAAATATTTGGCATGGAAGGTGTGAATTCAGTAATGGGAGTTTTGAGTTAATTTACATATTATTCCCCAAGATATAAAAACTGGGCTAGGCTAGACAGAATTTACATTTCACAGAAACATGTGCATTTAACTGAAGGTCTTGATACCCACCCAATAACTATTTCAGATAGGGTAGAAATAAAAGAAAGGGAGCTATGTTTAAGAAGTAGCAAGAATTATTTAGAGGGCCTGACAAACGTGAAAGTATTGCAGAATAGGGGGAATCTCACAGAACAAGAAGAGGATCAACTGCAGAATGTTAGGCAGAAAATAAGGGATTACCTCGATGATATGCCCAATCTTAGAAAGATTGCTGTTAAGTTTTGATAAGAATGCTAGAACACAATAACTTATAGCACAACAACTCAGGGAACAGAATGTCGAAAGGGCTGTTGCCAAACTTAGGGAACCTGTAATAAAGAAGATAACAAGAGATAATTTAGAGGTGTTAGAAATATTTCAGAAATTCCATGAGAGTCTCAACAAAGCATAGAAATATGAAAATCAAGAAAAGATACAAATGGAAATGTTTATGGAAGAATTCAATATGCCAAGATTAGAGGTAGATGAGGCTCAATTACTAACAGTTAGGATAGGAGGTGATGAGATAAAAATTGTGATGTACAACCAATCTACAGGGAAATCCCCAGGAATAGATGGTATTCCTGTGGAAGTTTGGAGGCTGGGAGGGAAAAAAAAGACAAAGCTCTGAAAGGTTTTGTTTAACAATATCTTAATAGTAGCAGAAGTACCACCATCCTAGAAGAAAGCAGTGGTAGCTATAATACCTAAAGAGGGTAAGGATCCATCAGATCCAGCTTCATACAGACCCATTTCTATACTAAACCATGATTATAAAGTGTTCATGTCTATAATAGCTAAAAGAATGACAAAAGTGATGCCAAAACTGATATGGATCAATGTGTTTTTTTTTTGTAGAGGGGGGGCAAACATTTGACAACATTAACAGAACATTGATGATCCAGAGGGAAGCAGAATGTAAGAAATACCATTGTTGTTGGTGGATCTTGATGCAGAGAAAGAATTTGATAGAGTAAGCTGGGACTTTATGTACAGGGCAATAGAAACATTTTCATTTCTTGAAAAAAATATAAGGTTGATTAGGGGAATATATGAAGGATTGCAGGCAAAAATTAACATGGGTGGGGTCCTAGCTGATAATTCCTGCTTGAGTAGAGGAACCAGGCAGGGTTGTCCACTTTCCCCTTTGTTGTATGCATTATTTTTAGAACCATTGGCAAGGAAAATAAGGGACTCAGAAATTCAAGGATATAAATGGTATGGTATTCAGGAAAAGCTGGCTCTCTTAGCAGATGATATTATTTTATACATGACAAAACCATAAAGGAACATTACAGTGTTGTGGAACATTTTGAGACAGTTTCAGATCTTTTCAGGATACAAAATTAATGAAGCTAAAACAAAGGCAATAGCAGTAAATTATGTACCCATACATTAACTGGTTCAGGAATACCCATGTTTATGGGGGCATGATAAAAATAAATATTTAGGAGTATGGATTAAAAATGATTCTAGTGTGGCAGCTAAGGATATGTGAGAAGAGACTAAATAAAAGATAATACAAAAATTGAGAAAATGGAAGCTTTGTTATAAAGATATGGATAGTAAGATACAAGCAGTTAAAATGTTTTTAGTTCCTTTAATCTTATACACTGGTCAGGCATATTTTTATCAACCAGAGGAGAAGTTGTGGTTAGGAATTAATAAAGAGCTGAATGACTTTATCTGGGAGGGGAAGAGCTACACAGTTAAGACTCCTATACAGAGCACAAGCAGAAAAGTATAATTCAAAGTGAAAACGAATGAGGGTGAAACACGGGGGAAGATCAAGAAACAAGGAGAGACTGGGATTTTGGATGCAGGCCTTTAAGGAGAACAACAATAATCATGCAGAATATTATATCCATAAAGTACAGAACTGCCAAAAACTGCTGGAGCCACGGATGTCGGAAACAGTATTTTATTGAAAGCACTACAAACACCGCTAAAAACACATAAACGCTTTATGCCAAAATTGCGTTTTTGTCTAAGCAAACCGACTTCATCAGATACTCTCCTTAAAACAAACCATCCTTTTATAAATTATTCAAAATGCCTAATCCAATCAGAACCAATTAATTAATTAAAAATTCATTATATTCTTTTCCTATATACATTCAGCAATGCATACTTTAAAAATTCTATGCTTATTTTACCTAATAAATAACCCCAATACCAACATTAAAAAACATTTTAAAACATTTTATATAAAATATATGAAATATATAAAACATATAAATAAGTTTTACAAAAATCCATTTTTAATGTTTAAAAGTTACTTTATACTTTTTTGACCTGCTCTAAAACCATAAAATGAAATTTAGCATCATTACAAACCAGGGTATGTTTATACAGAGCATTGGTCAACCAAACCTGACAATAGGCAAGAGAGTGACAGAACTTATTGGAATAAACTGGCAAAGGAACCAAGGTATTGGCAGCAAATAACTAGAGAGGGAAAGATGATAGAATGGGAAGATGTCAATAATTTATTTGGACTGCAGGTTAGAGATTGCCTTCCCTACCAGGGATTGATATCAGAGTACAGGCAAAGAGAAAGAAATGGGGAGGTGGGCGGTAAATGAAAGACCAGCACTGGTAGAGTTTTTAATAGACTCTAGAAGAGAAACTGCCATTAAAAAAGGAATAATTGGTAGAGCATATAAAATATTGAACGATAACTATAAGAATCAATCAGAGGAGGTTAGAAAGGATTGGGAAGAGAGATTGGATAAGCAATTCACAAAGAAACAATGAGAGGATATATGCATGTCTCTCAAATATGCAACAAAATCTAGAAGATTTAGGATTTTTGCCTGGAAATGTTTACATGTTTACATAGATATTTTTGTACCCCAAGTAGACTCCAGAGAATTATTCCTCAGATAAACAGTTAATGTTGGAGGTGTGAAGGGGAAGAAAGAGGTAATTGGGAACATATTTTCTGGGAGTGTGGTGAGTTGGCAGACTTTAAGAATTCCCTGCAGGATGCACTGTCAGAGATGCTGGGTGAGCAGATTGGTCTGATGAGAGAGATGATTTTTTCCTAAGCTATGATACAGAATCGGAATTGCCTAGACATGGTAAGGCCTTGCTGTTTTTAAAAATGGTGGCTGCCAAAAAAGCAGTTATTAGAAAATGGAAATCAAAATCTAAACCAACTATACTGGAAATAGTGAATATAGTAACAGAGATAAAACAACTTGAACTGAGATCTTTAGAAAAGGGTAGGAGCAAACTACATAGGAAAAAATGGGAACAATACATACAAGGGAGGAATGAGGCCCAAAAGGCTACAGGACTTAAATGAGCTATGTAATGTCTGAGTGAGAAAGACTGGGTAGAGTATAAGTGATGTATAATCGTTGCAACTGGGAGTGTGTCAGTATGGTTTGTGATGTAAAATGCTTGAGACTAAGATTGTGTTTGTGTGGTTTATTTTCATTTATGTAAATGTATGATTTTTTGTGTAGTAAGTGATGGTTTAATGAAGATGTTTCTTGTTTAAAAAAAAAGCAAGAATTGAATAATATTTGTAATACTGTTTAGATTATATGATATATAGCAATATATGTGAAATATAATGTTTATGTTAACATAGTTTGATTACTTTTATAAGAATGTAAATTTGCCTATGTCACAAGTGATAATTCAATAAAGGTGTTTGAAAAAAAAACATCTACTAATACTGAGCTGAGACATAACTTCCCCATTGTAATATTCCTTTTCCCATATAACCAAACTACCACCTTTATCTGCCAATGTAATTACCACTTCCTTGCTATTAATGATTGTAAAGCCACTCTTTTACTCTTCGTTAAATTATCTGTCTTCTTCCTCTTAAAATAGTGTAAGCCTAGAAATAAAGGTCCCTAAGAACTGCTTTTTTATATGCCATGACAGATTTATTAACAGGTGGTTAATAATATTCATATGTTGCAGAAAGACTAGTTCAGATATTGTTTGACATATTTTATCTCCTCCAGCAGCCTTTTTCTTTTTTGGGCACTGAGTGCATATTATGCAGATTCCTCTCCAATCCAAAGCACAACCATCTCCCTTGTTGACAGACGTTAATTATGAAAGCTTGTGGCCATACAACAGTGGTTTTGAACTCCCAACCAATGGGCCAGATACAACCCATTAACACACAATCTTTACCCAAAGCCAACCTGCAGCAGCTTTTTGGTCAATGACCCTGAACTGAGGATAATTAAGACTCAAATGACAGTCATTTCATTCGGGTTTGAGATCCATGGCATAATACCCTTGCTTCTCTAGCAGCTTTAAAGCATCAGATCACACTGCCACAAACTTTCTTAGTCCCATTTCTAACATCATACTCCAATCCTGACTTCAGGTGATATTTATCTGCTTCACTTACTCATGTCTGGCATCAATTGACTGCCTATCCAGCAAAAGTATCCTTTTCATAAGTGGGACAATTGCAGGCACCCCTGGCAGACAGCCTGCTTTCATTGCTGTTTATTGCTTGCTCTATATTTAACCTCCCTTAGCCCTATCATGATATGAATACTTGTAAGAGAGCATTTCTTTGCCTTTCTCTCTCTTCTCTCTCTCTCTTTCTACCATATAGATGATCAGATTATTCAGATATAGACAGGATATGTGTTCCAAATAGTTGTTTTTCTTACCCTTCTATTGCATCATAATGATAGACTTAAATTCCCCACCCTCTGCCCTTTCTCACACAGTCCCTAACTAGGTTGTCTGTAACCCAACTGAAGGCCCATTTCTCATTTTGTGTACCACTGGATCCTTTGTCAGTCCTCTGGCTCAAAAGAGGGTGACAGTGCTTACCTCCTTTGAGCCTTCAGCAAGGAGGAGACATCTAAAACTAAATACTTGGAAACTCAGAGGGAAAATAATGTGATTTCTAAAGATACAAGTAAAAGAGAAAGTGGGTGCACTTTTATTGATTTATTATTTGTTCACTGGGTAAGTGGGCCGATCTATTGACCCGTTTCAGCCGTGACCTGAACTCACAGAGCAAAAAATACATCACAGTCTTTCAATCAACAATATTATATACAAAATGAGTACAATAGCAAAATTTAGAACATTGTAATATTGAATGCAAATAAGGTAACACTAAAAGATCCAGTCAGTATGCACTGAGGAAAAATATATACAGAATGCAAGCTAAGATATGGATAAAATATAGTGCAATCAAACATAGAATACATAAACTCCTATATACATGTAAAATATTTGTGTATAAGATGGCACATTAAAAGGCTGAGAAAAGTTTATTAACCATATTCTATTATTCTTGATATGGGATGGTAAGTTACCCTGCCATTGTCATGGCAGCAGTTGCAGGTACATTCAGTAAAGAGATACTCTTTAAGTGCATCTTTGAAGCTTCTAATGGTTTCCAGACTTTTTATATTTGTAGGCAGGAGGTTCCAAATATTAGGTCCCAGTCTAGAGAAGGCTGTCTTACATATAGCATTTTAAATGGTGGGTGTACTAGATAGAAACTGTTGTCCCGTGTACTTCTGAATGCATAAGGATTGGTTATCTTGTAAATGCAGTTTCACTCTTAAAGGGGGTCTGTGGCTGTGTTTTAGCACCTTGTAAGTTAGAGTACTTAAAAGAAAGTGACCTTATGAGACACTAAAAGCCCCTTGGAATTTTTTAGCAAATTGCAATGGTGTATCTGGAGGTCAGCTAATAGATCTTCCCCTCCATCATCCCCAAATGATCTAAAAATTGGACAGCTTCTCAAGATGATGCATGAACAATGTGGTGGTCTCAGATGCCCCCCCCCCCAAAAAAAAAAAAATACAGCAAGCCTTCCACTTGAAGGGAGAGTCTTCTTGGGTGATTTCACCTTTTGTGAATACCTTTAGAAAGCCATTCAAACCAGACTGTTTATACCCAGCTACAATAACCCAATTTCCAGGAAAACTAACAGGATATTCTGCATCGCCCAGGATGGGTCAGTGTGGGCAAAGATGTTCAAACTGCCCATTACTGTGTCAGCTGTAAATCTTAAGGTGAACTCCATCCCTAGGCTCCCAGTCCTGGAAGGAAATCTATGGCCTCTCACAGCTGGAATAGTGGGTATCCCCCATTTTTCACATTATCTATAATGGGAATTATCTCCTGCTTTACTTTCAAAGTGATCTGTTAGATAAAGTATTCCTGTCTGTCAATGGCATGCCCAAAAGGGAGCTTAAGCAGGGACTCAAGACTCCAAGAATCACGCTTCCACTATACCTACAGTTTGACCACTTACAGCATGTGCAGCATTAAGATTAGCTACTGCCAGAGAGGTGTGGTCAGTTTTCTTCTGTTCCAATGCAGATATTTAGGGGGAAACCCCCGTCCAAAAAATAGCTGCCTTCTTGTTCACGAATCATAATGATGTCTGAGGTGATATATGTTTCAGTGGCTAGGATAATAGCAGAAAACTGCTGGTTCTGTGATTAAATTTATACAGGAGGAAAAAATTCAATGGCATTTGTAATGTGGATGGAGGCAGTTACAATTGCTCTCTGTGCTCTTGATACAGTATATTTAAATTTTAATGTATATTTATTTGTCAATAGTTTGAGCCAATTGTTGATTTTATTATGGTGCATGTTATATATATATTATATATTTTATGCGTTTCATGTCAACAAGTATTAGAGACTGTGTGTGTGTGTGTGTGTGTGTGTGTGTGTGTGTGTGTGTATATATATATATATATATATATATATATATATATACATACATACACACACATACATACATATACATGCACACACACAACAGCAAAAAAGCACAGGGCTGACTGATCTCTTTGAATCTGATCGCTCAGAGATAGGCAAGCAAGTAAAAATGTACTTGGGACAGCTGTAGTTCACTACCCTGCTAGTAAGTAGATTTAACACCTCTGAGTCTGAAGAGGGTTGGGGTAGATAGACATCCCTTGAAGTTCTAGTCCAAATGTAGTTGTCCAGTCTTCTCTGCACCCTTTTCTCCTAATCCCAGTTTATCGCAAATCTACTTAAACTGCAGCATCCTCTCACTGTAGTAATTTGCTGTATTTACAATAACAAAAATCTGTCTCTGGAATCAGCTTCTCAGTTTCCTGATAAAGTTTGTTAGCGAGGATGGACATAAAATTAATTTTTTTAATTATGGGAAGCAAAAGAAATCCACTGCTTAGCTATTAAAAAAAAAAACTTTTTTTGCAAATGCACGTCCACAAGAGCCAGTGTGTTTACACCAGTAAATACTGATTCTTTTCAAAGTTCCATTAAATGTGATCTTTTTCACTGCAAACAATTTCAGTATTCCTTCATGCTAATTACATTGAGTTTTCCCCAGTGCTGGCAAGTAAAATAAATGTTATTTACAGATACCAGTCTCTCACCTTCAACATACTTTAATACACCGGCAGAAGTCACTCCATTAGTTTCTCCTTTGAAGGACAATAGCTCCTACCTATTTTTTTAGATTTCATGGACACTAACCAGACTGTCTTCATCCTGTATGCATAGTTCCCTGGAGGATCCTCTTCAGAAACCTCTCTAGACCCAGAGATCAGGAATCTAACTTGCTCAAGTGGTTGTGGTGGTGGTGGGGGGCGGTCACAATATACTCCTAGAGGTAGCTAGCTGTGCCTACTTTGTCATGCAGAGTTGCTTCTCCCTTTTTTGCCTGCCTGATTTAGACTTAGAAACTATATTTCACTTTCATTCTACGTAGATGCTATGGTAAGTCTTTCTAGTGGAAGTTTCTGGGATACTATCAGGTCACAGTGGTAGGGTACGAGGGGTTCCAGGACATTAATGAAAGGTGAAAAAAACTGTGGTTTATATCAGTGAATTCACGTCCAGGTGAGGCTTTGCAGACATACCAGCCAGACCTTTGAAGGGTCTCAGCAGAAGTCACACTAGTAAATTAGGCCAAAACAGACAGACCAAAAAAGCGTGTGCTAAAATGAGATATAATAATGACTTTGGCCTTGGTGTGTTTGGCTTTTCATAACTTTATAATTATTCAGAGAAGGTAAAGAGAAGACTGAGCAGCCAGTTTTGGACTAGAGCATTAATGGATGAAGGAAAGAAACTTCTGCACTTGGAGTTAGATGGAGAAGGAGAGAGTGCAGCAAGTCTTTCCCCAAAAATGAAAGATTGTGCTTGCCACTGACTGATACAGGGACCATTTGCACAGCATCAATAAACATTGACTAAGCCTGTTAGACAACTAGCTTGACCTGGAATGTACATTGCTTTAAGAAAGCATGGAGAGGACATAGCCCATTTTCTTACCTGCAATACCTTCAGTCAGAGGGAACAAGACTTTCTCCGTGCACCCCTAAGAGATTCCATAGTCGCCCTTTTGAGGTGGCACTATAGACACCCTGGTTATGTGGGCCACCTCTACCAATGGGACATTGTCCATTCTGATGTCCACCTTATCCTCACTGTTTTCTGAATGCTGACACTCAAACTGGGGCTGTAGAGACTTCATAAACTACAAATTCCTTACATTCCATTTATTATGGCAGTAAATACTATGGGGGAGTGATAGTGAATTTCACCCTAAAAGCATTGAGTGTTTTTTCATCTTGCTCACTTTTAAGCAGCTTTCCCTTATCTTGTGACCTAAATAACGAGGAGCCATCATATGAAAAGTTAATAAAAGACACCATGAACTTTCTTGCAAATGAGTTATACCCAGGACAAGTTTAATGTCTGATATCAATACCTGCTTAACCAGTACACATTGCTCCATCTGCCACTTTATGCAGGAGGTACATGGAAAGTGTCAAAACTATTTAAGATTGATACCTGGGAAATCAGTTTACAGTGCATCCGCCAATGGGGCATCCCTCAGCATATTGAGACCACACTAAAATCACACCTTGTGCATAAGGTGATTTAAGGGCCTTACAGTTCAGATTGCTCATACATAAATGCTCTTCCTGAAGAAATCCACGGTCCAGAACTCTTTCCAGGGATGGACTGGATACTTGAGCTCTCTTCCAAGTGCTCCTTATTAAGAACTGCAGCTACAACTAGGTCAGCAGTGTAATTGGTTATTGAAAGGCTGAAGGATTTTCTCTAGCTACCTTGGGAGAAGGTTCTATCATATAGGGTTCTTGCAACACCTACTGCTATATTACAGAACTCATTTTATCAACAGGGGAATCCATGCACTTGGTTTGAGGATAGAATGGAAAGTGTCCTGTAGGACTTACTCTTTGGACAAACTAGGTCAGTGGGCCAAGAGGCCCTCTGATGTGTCAGCTATAAGTTATCCTCAAATCTGGGGTCAGCAGGAATGAAAATGGAAGAGCCCTTTCCCTCATCCAAGGTGGTAGCCAGGTAGGTGGACTTTCTTGGTGAGTTCAAGTACCTCCTTAGGCACTTTCTCTTCCTGAATATACTAAGAGAGTCTTCACTTAAATGGGAGGAAGAAAATTCAAGAGCAGATACTGTCCTGTCTCTATGGTGACTTTCTCTTTTCCTATCTCTTTAGGGTAAAGGGTGGAGCCAAAACTGCAAATTAATGAATGCCACTGGGTGTGCTAACTCCTCTAGGAATTATCCATAGTAATGAATTAATCTGTTTCAACTCTTATCAGCTGTAGATGCCAAGAGTCCAGACACTAGAAACAACTGGGATTGAGATCTTTAGAAAATGGCAGGAGCAAACTACATTGGAAAAATGGGAATTGTGGGAACAATACATACAGAAGAGGAATGAGGTTTAAAAGAAGGCATGACTTAAATAGCTATGTAATCTTTGACTGAAAAGAATTAGGTAGATTATAAGTGATGTATATAGTGGGAGTGTGTTAGTATGGTTTGTGATGTAGAATTAATGCAACTAGGATTGTGTCTGTGTGGTTTATTTTCATTTATATAAATGTATGATTGCTTATGCGGTACGTGATGGTTTAATAAAGATGTTTCTTGTTTTAGAAAAAGGGGCAGGAATTGAATAATTTATGTAATGTTGCTTAGGTTATATGGTATATAACAATATATGTGAAGCATAACGTTTGTTAATTCTAATTTGTTAATACAGTTTGATTGCTTTTATATAAATGTAAATGTGCCTGTGTCACAAGTGATAATTCAATAAAGGTGTTTAAAAAAAAAAAGAGCCCATACACTAGCAATGACAACAAATCCGAGGTCCATGATGCTGAAGAGCTTGCTGCTAAAGTGAGACATTGAAGTCAGTGCAAATGAGGATGGCTGTAACACAGATTTTGAATGTAGACATGGGAAACTCTGACAATGGAACTGAGAAGGTTTGTATCATCATTAGTGCTGACTAATGGGCATTAAGTATCTTGGGCTTACAGGCTGCCAGCACTGAAAACATCAGAGCCAAAGTCACAAAAGTAGTTGACCATGTCAGCACTGTGGGTTGAAGAATCAGTACTGAGACACATGGTGTAAAAACTGGGCCCAGGGATGTACAGGAAAAGGGTCCATCTCTTGATACCATAGAGATGGAGGAAGAAGAAAGGACACTACGTTTAGTTTGAACTTTTACCAGCACTCTCATGTTCTTGCCTCAATCAAGCCTTACATAATCAGCTGAGGAGACCTAATAAAAGTAAAAGAGAAAGACCTATGGGACTTCCAACATGGCTGCACATTGATTGACAGCCTAATTTCAGCTCTCCCAGTGAAATTGAGAGATAATGGCTATCTTCTGCCATTTTTAGTAAAATTCAGTTACAGTCTAATAAGTACACTGCCTAAATGTCAGCAAAGAAGAAAACATAGAGAGCCTGAAGGAAAATCAGCTAGATAAAGTGAAGAAAAAACACTGACTAGGAAGAATCCTGCAGCTGTTCAGCAAAAAGGCAGTTCAAGCTCCAGCTTTGGTACAAGAGATGCTTCCAGTAATTTAGAGGAAAAAATAAATCAAATGTGCTCAGAGCTGACTAAAATAAATGAAACATTGAAGGAATATATCAACTTCAATAACAAATGGCTGGAAAAATGGAAGAAACTTTAAATGGTTATTCAGATGAACTGATAAAACTGCAAAAATCAGTAGTCAAAATTAAGAAAAGGCTGGCTGAGTCTGAGACTGTTCAAGAAGAGTTGGTTCAAAAAATGGTGGAGTTAGAGGAGAAAACATGCAGAGAATACCTGAGATTTTCTGCTGTACCAGGGAAACTGGAAGGGGCAGATTGTATTAATTTTATCAAAGCACAAATAAGAAACTGGACTGGTATTCCACACCAGGATTTGCTAATTGAAAAGGTACATTGTGTACTCTAAACCTGACCATGAAAAAGCAGCCAAGATCTGTATTAATAAATATGTAATAATACAAGTAGAACGAGTTAATCCTGAGAAAACTGTGACAGAAAGTAAAGTCTTAAAACTGGAGACAGATTGTTTGTGAAAAATGATTATTCACTGTACACCTGGTAGATGAGAAGCACATTTATCCTAGCAATCAGGGGATGTTGAGGCAGAAGAGAGATTCATGATACTACAGTATAGCTGACTGGCTTCAGAATATTTTTTTCTGGAGTATCCAAGTCATTTTTGATGCAGAACAGGCTAAAGAGCAACAACAAAAAGTGAGACCACATAGAATGGAACTCTGATTATCATTCTTCTGATAATAAAGCTCATAGACTTTGCCAGTAAAACCTTTTCCAATGTTCCAAAGGAAAATGCTTGAGAGACAGAAAAAAGCACATGAATTGACTAGAAGAATCTGACATACCTTGTACCTGGATTATAAAACATCAGTCACATTTGTGAAATGTATTACAAGAAAACATGGCTGAGAAAGATTGGACTTTTGTTGACTTTTTAAACTTGTGAGGGGACTGAAAATTATATACCTCACTTATGTCATTAATGCTTGGAAGTACATTAAATGGGAAAAAAGAAAATAACTGTAAGTAAAACAATTTTTGTTCTTCACAATATTTGTATAAAATATTTCATGATATAAATTGCATATTATATAGTAAATATTTTTCAGTGATTGGTGTATGTGATAAGTACAATAAAAATAAACTAGCACTTTTTCTTTTTTAGTTTTAAGAAATGTAGGTATTACCATGTAAAAAGAGAAGAAATGCTGATAAAAGCATATTTGAGTTACTATACTGTAATCTTGGACTATTGGGGTGGGTATGGGGTGTAAAAGTGCAGTGATTATAATATATGTAGCACTGAGATGTTTTCTCTTACATTTGTATAGGTGAATGTCTGGATTGATGCCCTTTCCTTACTCTAATAATTTATTTGTGTAAGTGGGCTCTAAAAATAAGAGAACACTGAATGTAATGAACATTTTTCCTTTAGCAAATGAATGTTCAATGTGAGTTCAGAAGTCTGCAACTGAGGGCAGCTGAACATTCTGTTCTTATGTTTCTATGGAGACAAGATGACTACAGGTGAAGGAAAGAAATCTCGAGAGTTCTGGACATTGTTTGCTGAGTAAAACATAAAACTAAAAGCTACCAGGACAAGGAGCTTGGTAAAACATAACATTTAAAATTATTGGAAGCGATTAACAGATAGCTTTCCTGGTACCTAAATACTTCAATGTATGTATTTACTGGAACAGTACATAATTTAGTTTTATTTAAAGTTAGCCAGTGTACTTTTTCTTATGGCTAAAAGCTAATGTTTTCAGAGAGTTACATGCTGTTTTTCACATTTGGGAAGGGAATTAAGACAAGAGCAGACAGCAATTAGTGTGAGTAGTAGCACAGGCTGTAACAGAAGGGAATCAACAAGAAATGAGGGAAGATTTCTGAAGAAAATTATGAAAACATTTGATATGGGAGACATGAATTCAGTAGTAGGAACTTGGAAAGAATTTACATATTATTCCCTAAGGTACAATAACTGGGTGAGACTAGACAGAAATTATATTTCACAGAATCATGTGCATTTAATTGAAAGCTTCAACACCCATCCAATAACTATTTCAGACCAATTATAACTAAGATAAAAATGCAGGGTAATGAAGTATAAATGAGACACTGGCACTTCCCTGCTTAGCTGTTAAGAGAGAAATTTATGGAGTGGGTTGTGGAAATTATTGCTGAGTTATTAGGGAAGAGAAAATTTTCTTCAGAAGTTATAGCTAGTGAGTGAGATAAAATGAAAGTGGAGTTTAAAAATATGGTAGAAATAAAAGAAAAAGAGATATGGTTAAGAAGTTACAAGAATTATCTAGAGGAGCTGACAAAGGTTAAAGTATTGCAGAATAAGGGGAATCTCACAGAACAAGAGACACAACTGCAGAGAGAAACTCTGCTAAACGGAAAATAAGGGAGTATCTGGATAATATGCATGAGTTTATAAAGTTTGCTGTTAAGCAACTGTTTTGATGATAACTCTAGAGCACAAAAAAAATTTAACACAATGGCCTATGCAACAGAAAGTAGAAAATGTCATTGCCAAACTTAGGGAGCCTATAACAAGAAAAATAACCAGAGATCTTGTGAACGTAGTAGAGATATTTTCGAAATTTTATGAAATTTGTATAAAGCAGAGAAGTGTGGAAATCAAGAAAGTGAATAAATGGAAATACTTATGGAAGACTTAAGTATGCCAAGGATAGGGGTAGAAGAGGCTCAGCAATTAACAGTTAAGATAGGAGGAGATGAGATAAAAATTGTTATGCATAATCAATCTGTAGTTAAGTCTCCAGGAACAAAAGACACAAGCCGATGAAAGAACACAAAACTGAAAACTGGTTGCAGGAAGGAAGGCACCAAACACAAAACATAAGAACAAGCAGTTTAATCCAAAATGAAGAGCTTTTCATCACAGTAAATACTGTGACTTCTTCAGATAAAAACAACATTGAGAGCATGCCCTTAAATAGTCAGTGAGCAGTAGTTAATTAGTTAGGTAATTAACCAATATTAGTTAATCAGTTCATTTCATTCTTCTTGACAACAAATTGAAAACTAGTACTTGTAGAAACTATAGTTTTTAAAGACTACAAAAGTGTCACAAACACATTTAGACACACTCACATGCAAAACTCAAACCCTAATCCTACAGAAGAAACAAAACTAAATGTTCTTATATACCATAAAATACCTACAAAGGTTTTTGTACTTTATAAGTACCAAATATCTAAAATACTAAAATGACATGGTAAACCTATGTTCGTTCCTACTATTGTTGATTTCTAAGATCTTATGTACAATTAATACATACTTTACATAAATTCTATATGTAAAACCCTATCTAGTAAGGCTTTTTAATTTCAGAATACATACACTAGAACATCTTTCATTTAGACCTGGATACTGCCCTGCATTGGTGTTCAACTGCCATATTAATTCTAAACATTCTAACTCCAGTGAAACTGGACCCCCCATGTTATCGGGTACAATTTGGTCTATTGCCCTGAACAAAAACCTGTGATCCATGTATTCATGGATATGTTTAGCTAGGACACTGTATTCGCTCAATTTGCCAATGTGGTATATATGTTCATATATTCTTTCCCTTAATTTCCTATCTGTTTTCCCTATATAGACTGCGGGACACATTTGACATTGGACTAGGTATATGACCCCTTTAGACTGGCAGTTTAATCTAAATCTGGTGGTGTATTGAGTGCCTTTGATCTTAAACTTCTGACCCACATCCATATGTTTACAGTACTTACACATACTACATTTATACATCCCACATCTACTGACTAGTGTATTAGAGTTTCTTTCAACTAGATTTTTTTAATTTTAACCTTTGTAGGCATTTCATGGTATATAAGAACATTTAGTATTGTTTCTTCTGTAGGGTTAGGGTTTGAGTTTTGCATGTGGGTGTGTCTAAGTGTGTTTGTGACACTTTTGTAGTCTTTAAAAACTGTAGTTTCTATGAGTACTAGTTCTCAATTTGTTATCAAGAAGAATGAAATGAACTGATTAACTAATATTGGTTAAATTACCTAACTAATTAACTACTGATCACTGACTACTTAAGGGCATGCTCTCAATGTTGTTTTTATCTGTAGAAGTCACAGTATTTACTGTGATGAAAAGCGCTTCATTTTGGATTAAACTCCTTGTTCTTGTGTTTTGTGTTTGGTGCCTTCCTTCCTGCAACCAGTTTTCAGTTTTGTGTTCTTTTATCGGCTTGTGTCTTTTGTTTGTGGATCATGGATGTGGAAGTTGCTGTTTTCACCAGCACACAGTCATCACAGGCAAACAGCAATGACAACGGCAATCCGACATTGCTTATCGGTCTATTGACCCAACGGATAGAGGACCTTACGGACAAGGTGAACCACTTGTCCAACCCTTGCCCTAATACATCAACACAAGGTAACTCAACTAACGTTGTTACCAATACTATACCATATACTTCTGGCATTAATAATGTCAGTATTCTGCCTGCTGACAATGTTTGTTTACCTCAGTGTCCTAGCGGGAACCGAACTGCACAAATTCAAACTGTTAATAATAATTCTCCACTTGGAAATAGTTTCTCGGGTCTTATTGGTTCTCTGGATGCACGTACATGGCTCAATGAGCCTTTAAACCTGTTCTCAGAGGAAAGTGAACAGGAGTTACTGGCTGAAGGAACGTCAAGTACAAAAAATATAGTTTCCAACCTGCAGAAACTGGACTCATGTATGCTTAAACATGAAAAGTTACAGTTGTAAATTAGCTATTTCCGCCAATGCATAAGTGAGAATATTGTCCCAAAGGGGCTGAGAAGATGGCAGTATCCCACTGGTCTGGAGGAGGGGTCAGTGTTTCACCAAGAGCTCATTGAGCTTTTTAGCAGACAAGGGATTGAACTATTGTAGGTCATGTGTAAACATTACCAACGATCCATCGACAAGTTGATGGAAGAATCTACTGAACTTGATGCAGGTATTAGAGCCAGTAATGATTTTCAAAGATACCAGTATGACTACAATAGGACTTTCTCTAGTATAGAGCAGTTCAGTAACAAATTAAAGTCTATTAAAATAAAAAAGTTGAACAGAGACCGGGCAATGTATAACAACAAATCAGCATACCCGAAACCATCCACCTCTCAGCAGTGGAACCCTACAGGTCAAGAGAGTAGCAGGGGTGTGTCTACTATGAATGAGGAGGTCGACAACCTTGATTTTCATGACAAAGAGGTGGCACACAGACTGTACCTTGTAGGAGTGAAAGGATCCACCAGCAACAAAAATCATACTACAACACATCTAATAATGACAGCTCACACAACGGTCAAGGTGAACATTTTCAGAAACGTTCACTAAACCACAAGCCCCAGCAACCAGCACACTACCAGAATTAGATGAAGAACAAGAAGACGAACAGAATGAGGAAGTGAACGTTGATGCAGGTAGCAGTTTTTGTAAATTGCTTTACAACAAAGAGAATGACTTTTTTATCTACAATTTCTCTGGCCTGACTATAGATGGAGCCTTAGTGGAGCTATTTGCTAAAGGGTTGACTTTTGTGCCATATTACTGAGCAAACCTTGCCTCCTCACTAATAGACCTAAAACTGTTTGTGCGTAAACTTAACCTAAATCTCATCTTAGGTGAAAATGCTACCAGAAAAGATGAGTTCCACATTCCTAGTACATTTAATCCACCCTTGCACCCAATCTTAGACCTGTTCGAGTAAATTTGTGAGTTGGACTTCAGGAATGAATCGGTGAAAAATAAAACCAACAAGAATTTTGTAAGAAATATTACTATGAGAGAGGCAATTATTAAATGAATTGCAAACGGCCGGTTTGAGAATAATGAAACCTGACAAGGGAGGGCGACTGGTTATGATGAACATCAGTGACTATAGTACTAGAATGTTACAAATACTCAACACAGATGCTTATAAAGAAGTTTCTAGAAACGAGTTAAATACAGCTTACAGTCACGTTAAATGTTTCATATATGAATTGTTCATTGAAAGCAGAATAGATATTAATCTATTCAACTATTTATCTATGTCAGTGCCCAGAATACTTAATATATTAGGGGTACCTAAAATGCACAAAGATATAAGCAACCCTCCCTTGCGACCACTAGTTGATGCCAGAAATAGCATAACGTATGCATGTGCAAAATATGTGGATTCAGTGCTACAAAAATATGTAACTAGTGAGAAACAAATTTGCAAGGACTCTTGGTCATTCCTACACTGTATAAATAATTTACAATATGACAATAGTTAAAATTTTTTAACAGTAGATGTTAAGGACTTGTATACGTCCATCCCACACATGGAGGGCATACAGAGAATTAGCCACATTCTGAGAATCCTAATGATACAATAAGTTTGCTTAGTGAACTATTGGACATTATTTTGTCCAATAACTATGTAATCTTTGACAAAAGATTGTTTTTACAACTATCAGGGATAGCCATGGGGTCCCCGTGTGGCGCCAGTTTTGCCAATTTAGTAATGGCTGACTGGGAACATGAATTTGTCCTACAGAACAACTGGGTGCAAGACAAGGTACACTACTACACTAGATTCTTGGATGACATCTTCATGGTGATAAGGGGTGACAACGATACAGTTAATGCAATTGTCAGTTACTTTAATGAGACAACTGACTTTTTGCAGTTTACATCACAATTTGGTGCAAATTCCATATCATACTTGGATGTTCTGACTTGTAAAGATACAACCGGTGAAGGCTACAATGGACGTCTATATAGAAAAGAAACTTACTCTAATAGTTTCTTGCACTTTTCTAGCTATCACCCCTACCAGCAGAAGAAGTCAGTAGTAAAAGGACAGTTGGTCAGGGCAGCTAGGATGACCGCACTAGACAGAGACTTCTACTAGGAATGTAACAACTTGAAGGAGATGTTCATTAGGAGGGGTTACCCTATACAGATGTTGCATCTGCTTATTGAAGAGGTGATTCACAAGTGTATGAATGGATTGTACAAACATATTTTAAGTCAAAATCGAATTGATACACCCAGTGATACTATAGGTATACATATTGAAGGGAACACCGACAGTAATGTACTCCAGAATTTTAGTAATTTTAATAATTTCATTATTTCATTCAGTGTAGATGCTCTTGACTTATGTGGGATTATCAGGAAGAACTGGGACCTACTACGGTCAGACACATTTATAAATAAGAAAGTGGCTCACACACCTAGAATTACCTTCAAAAGAGGAGCTAATTTTAAAAATCTAGTTGAAAGAAACTCTAATACACTAGTCAGTAGATGTGGGATGTATAAATGTGGTATGTGTAAGTACTGTAAACATATGGATGTGGGTCAGAAGTTTAAGATCAAAGGCACTCAATACACCACCAGATTTAGATTAAACTGCCAGTCTAAAGGGGTCATATACCTAGCCCAATGCCAAATGTGTCCCGCATTCTATATAGGGAAAACAGATAGGAAATTATGGGAAAGAATATATGAACATCTATACCACAATGGCAAATTGAGCGAAGACAGTGCCCTAGCTAAACATATCCGTGAATACATGGATCACAGGTTTTTGTTCAGGGCAATAGACCAAATTGTACCCGATAACATGGGGGGTCCAGTTTCACTGGAGTTAGAACATTTAGAATTAATATGGCAGTTGAACACCAATGCAGGGCAGTATCCAGGTCTAAATGAAAGATGTTCTATTGTATGTATTCTGAAATTAAAAAGCCACACTAGAGAGGGTTTTACGTATAGAATTCATGTAAAGTATGTATTAATTGTACATAAGATCTTAAAAATCAGCAATAGTAGGAACGAACATAGGTTTACCATGTCATTTTAGTATTTTAGATATTTGGTACTTATAAAGTACAAAAGCCTTTGTAGGTATTTTATGGTATATAAGAACATTTAGTATTGTCTCTTCTGTAGGGTTAGGGTTTGAGTTTTGCATGTGGGTGTGTCTAAATGTGTTTGTGACACTTTTGTAGTCTTTAGAAACTGTAGTTTCTATGAGTACTAGTTTTCAAGTTGTTGTCAAGAAGAATGAAATGAACTGATTAACTAATATTGGTTAATTACCTAACTAATTAACTACTGCTCACTGACTACTTAAGGGCATGCTCTCAATGTTGTTTTTATCTGAAGAAGTCACAGTATTTACTGTGACAAAAAGCGCTTCATTTTGGATTTAACTGCTTGTTCTTATGTTTTGTGTTTGGTGCCTTCCTTCCTGCAACCAGTTTTCAGGAAAGTCTCCAGGAACATATGATATTCCTGCAGAAGTTTGGAAGCTAGGACAGAAGAAAGTAATAAAGATCTGGAAGGTTTTGCTTAACAGTATTTTAAAAGGAGGGGAACCACCAACAACCTGGAAGAAAGCTAGAAAATGACATCTCAGTTTTGCGGATGTTTTTGAGAAAGTTTTGAGTCTTTTTGGAATATAAAATTAATGACGATAAAACAAAGGCTATGTACTCACACATGAATTGGTTCAGCAGTACACATTTATGGGGACACAATAAAAAGAAGTATTTAGGAGTATGGATTACAAAGGGATTCTGTAATGGCAGCTAAGGATATGTGGGAAGATAATAAACAAAAGATAATATAAAACTGAGAAACTGGAAGCTCTTGTTTATGGATATGGATAGCAAGGTTTTGGCATCTTTCCAGGCTTGATAGTTGTTGCTGAAGCACCTACCAAGGGGAGAAAATGCTGAGAGAAGAAAGGAGCCATTTTTGAGATTTTAAGTATTTTCTTCTGATTTTTTTGTTTAAAATTATTGCTTTGCCGCCTACTTTTCGACGTTTTCCGGCTTGCTAAAGTTTATATCTGTATTAGAAACAGTATTTAGAACACATGTAGAGCCTGTTTACTGCATTTCCTGTGTTGCACTTAATTTAAAATAGTTTTTTTCTCTTAAAAATTGCATTTTATCTGACTCTGGCCTAGCACTCAAGTATGGGGTCATTTATTGCACTGTTCTGACTATTTTGCTACTTGTGTATCTCTGCTACCTTTAAACTAAAAAAAAAAAAAAAAATTTTGTTTTTTTCCCATTTTCTGAAATTTAAGAAAGTTCAGTTACAGATTTGCTGTTCTGAACTGTTTGTAAGTTTCTTGGAGGCCAGTGCTTGCTTGGGCTAAAGGGAAGTCTCTGTGTTCACTAGTGGCAGTGGTTAACACTGAGCAGCCTTCCTGTCCCTGTAGGAGTGGTTACTGCCTAGAAGCTGTAGTTTTATTGGCCATTTTGGGTGAATTCAAACTCCTTGATCTCTATCTCTTAAAACTCTGCAACTCTTTTTGTGCGGTCTTGCGCACAGAGCAGCGTCGGGCAGCGCTGCTTAAACAGGTTTAAACTATTCCCGGCTCCACAAAGTCTGCTCTCCACTTTTTCCCTTAGAACTGCTCTTAATCTCAAAATAACCACTCTATTTTTATTCTAAAGCCCTGCACTTACTCGTATAAGTAATCTCATAGGTAAACACAAATAAACTTAAGCACTACATCCTCTTATTCTCTTTTTAAGCACTTGCTCCCTATTGGTTCTTTCTGATCAGTCAATAAGTAGTTCCCTATATTATTCAGGCATGTCCAAAGGTCAGTTTCGAGTTTACTCTCCAGTCCAGCTGGTGAATCTGGGAATCTTGAGGCAATGTTACAACTGCCTTATGTATACAGACCACCCTCTCCTCCTCCCAACAAGCTCAAATATATGTGAGAGATACAACTATATAGCCAAACTGGAGGCTAAGCTCTCTCAACCCAGTACTGGCACAGCCTGTCAGGAGGAGAAGGTAACCACACACACCACAAATCCAGTCTCACATAGACCTATCGCATCAGCAAACCAAACACATGAACACACAAAAACATACTCGGATGCTCTAAATAAAAATCTGCCTAAGCAGCAGAGACCTCCAAAGCAGACATCCAAGCAACCCCTACCACGAAACAATACCCACGTAGCACATAGCTCACAAAGTCAGTGTGCCACACAGTCACAGCCCTTAAGGCTAAACAACACACCTAATACACTTGTAATAGGTGACTCTATTGTCAGACACACTGACGTCCCACTCACCAGGCAGAACAAGGAGAAGGTCACTGTAAGCTACCTGTCAGGTGCCAGGATCCACCACATAACACAAGCACTCAGGTCACTCCAAAGCAAGTTCAAATATGACTCCGTCATTGTCCATGCTGGTGTGAATGACCTGAGATGTACCTTCCTGGACTACATGAAAAAGGACGTAGAGGAGCTCTTTGATCATGTAGCCCAGGCCGGTATGACCCTGACCTTGAGTAGCATCTTACCCTCACCAAGAATGATGCCACAGTATAAAGACAAAATGATCAATTTTAACAATTGGCTAAAGTATTGGTGTCATTCAAAGGGGATCCAGTGTCTGTCAGCCTGGGATGACATGCTCGACAAGCCACATTGCTTCGCTAGGGACGGCTTGCACCTGTCACCCCTGGGTTTTCGAATACTGGCAAAGGTGCTTGCCTCCCCCATAGTGCCTTTTTTAGGCAAGGCTCAAAAGACAAACCCACCTTCATAGACAACACAAAGAAAAAAAAACTAAGGGTAATGCTGCTCAACGCCAGAAGTCTAAACCTCAAGATGCACGCACTCGAGACTCTCATTAGTATAGAGAATATTGATATCTGTGCAGTAACAGAAACCTGGTTCAAGGCTCCAGAGAGCACCCCAGCACTAACAGGTTATACTTCATACCATGCTTTCCGGCCCCAAAACTCAGACTGAACCACAAAAGGAGGGGGAGTATCCATATTTATCAAAGATACCCACACCTCCAGGTTAGTGGCACTGCACGAAGCATCGGAGACCATCCATGTGCAACTAACAGTGGGCAAAACTGCCTTTCAGTTTGTAGCCTGCTATAGACCACCCTCCTAAACACAGGAACCTCACTCGGCTTTCCTGAGAACACTGGAGAATATGAAGGTCTCTCCAAACACCATTATATTGGGTGACTTCAACTACCCAAACATTTATTGGGAAAACTACTCAAGCCCAAACACCCTCGCCCAATGGTTCCCAGAATTTATAAACTCAAATGCTATGGAACAACTGGTCACCACTCCCACAAGAGGGGAAAACATATTGGATCTGGTCATCACCAACATGGGGTCTCTATGTTCCCCACCAGAGGTATACCCATCATTGGTAAGATCAGACCATAAACAAATCTCACTGGACATCCATATTCCATCCCCACCCCTAGCCAAGGAAACCACGGTGAAGAACTTCTCAAAAGCAAACTTCACACTTCTCAAAACCGAGGTGGAATCCTTCAAAACCCCCGGGCCAGTGGAAAATACGGCCCAAAATGCAGAATCCTTTACAAAAGCATTCTATGGACACCTACAGGAATGCATGGAGCATGCTATCCCAAATAAAACCAAGACTCACTCCTCCAAAGGCAGGAGACCTGTCTGGTGGACCCCGGCCATAAATAAGCTATACAACAGAAGGAGAAAGCTACTACATGATAGAGCAAAATCCCAAAAAGGGAAGGCGTCTCTGATCAGTACTAGCAAGAAACTACGATCCCTCATAAAATCATCTAAGGCCAGCTTCGAAAGAAAAATTGCACAAGACACTAAAGATAATCACAAGGCCTTCTTTAGTTATATCAGAAACCTGGGAGGCAACTCCCAGATATGCTCTGAGTTAGTGCAAAATGACAAAAAATACACTGAACCCACAGACATTGCCAACATCCTGGCAGAAAGGTTCAGTGCAAACTTCTCCCCTCCCCCCAAAAGAGCAAATGTCTATCCCAACAGAGTGTAGCCTTCCTGAGATCACAGATGCACAGGTGAGAGCTGCCCTCTCCAAAGCAAAAAACACAGCATCAATGGGACCAGACGGTGTCCCGGGCTGCGTCTTACACGAGCTCCAAGAAGAACTAAAGTCACTGTTCAATCTCAGCCTTACTACAGGATATGTACCCAAGGAATGGCATACAGCAACAGTGGTCCCACTCCACAAAGGTGGTGCCACAACAGACCCCGGAAACTATCACCCTATAAGCCTGACTAGCCTGGTCTGCAAAGCTATGGAGCGTATCATCATGGAAATCATAAACAAAGACATTGGGAACCTCCAGACACTGGATCCTACCCAATTCAGCTTTGTTAAGGGCAGATCTTGTCTCTTGAACCTAGTCGACTTCTTTGAAACAGTTACCAAAGCCATATATGAAGGGAAGGTAGTCCACACAGCCTACCTGGACCTCACAAAAGCCTTCGACACAATACCCCACTCGGGCATCATAAATAAGCTCACCAGCTTAAATATCAACCCCTATGTCACAAGATGTGTTGCAAACTGGCTCAGGGATAGAACCCACATGGTCAGAATAGCAGGTGCCATGTCAGACTCTAAACCAGTTACAAGTGGCGTTCCACAAGGCTCTGTCCTGGGACCTCTCTTGTTCAGTATATATATCTCCGAGGTACAGGCTAACACAGGTGGACTATGGCTGACCAAGTTCGCAGATGACTGCAAACTGGGTGCCGTAATCAACTCTCCGGCTGACACAAGCATCCTCCAAAAGGATCTCACAGAGATGGATAACTGGTGCCAGAGGCATGGCCTAAAGCTAAATGCCAAAAGGTGCATAGTCATCCTCTTTGGGAAAAACAAAGTGCCCACAAATTACCACATAAGTGGTAATCCATTAAGTACGGAATAAGTAATTAGGGACTTGGGGACCCAAGTAGATAGCAATCTCTCCTTTGACAATCACGTTACCAAAGTGGTTAGAAAGACCTTCTATATAGCCCACCTTATCACGAAAGGGTTCACATCTAGATCAAGAGAGGTCATTGTGCCCCTCTACTCATCACTTATCAGGCCCATAATTGAGTACAATGCCCCGTTTGGGATGTACCTTACCCAACACCTGCAGCAACTGGAAAGACCCCAAAAGTATCTCACCAAGAGGATCAAGGGACTCAAACAGATGCCCTATGCAGTTCGGCTAAAGAAACTCCAGCTCTACTCAGTAGCGTACCGCCTACTCAGAGGCGATCTGTATCTGACGTACAAAGCCATGTCCAACCCAGAATTAATGGACATGCTTCACCTCAGGAAATCTAAATCCCTCAGAGCTACACGCTCCAGGGACTTGAACATCAGCACAGAAATAAATAGGACATGCTGGAGGGACAGATTCATATCCCAGAGGCTCCCCTCACTCTGGAACAAAATCCCAATCTATGTTAGGTAGAGCCCCCTCACTGACCCTCTTCAAGAGAAATCTTGATGAGTGGATGGGAGATCGTAAGTTTACCCCTGGGATCTCTTCTGTGTCCCTGCTTGACAAAGGTACAGTAAACTAACCTTAAAAGGGCTACCTTCTGTGACCTACTATACAGAGGCACAGTCAACTAATCTAAAAGGGTGGCGAAAGCCAAACACACTCTGGCTAGGCTTATAAATGCCCTAGGGCAGATAGCCTATTATCAACCTATGAACCTATGAACCTAAGAAAAAAGCCATGAAAATGTTTTTAGTTCATTTAGTGTTATATACGAGTTAGGTATATTTTTATTAACCATAGGATAGGTTGTGGACATTAATAAAGAGTTGGTGGATTTTATCTGTGAGGGGATGAGGACAATGGTAAAATGGGTTAAGCTGATCCGTGCAACAGAGAAAGGGGGTTCAGGATTATACCTAAGGAGAATAACAACAACCATACATAATATTATATTCATAAAGCTGCAGAAAGTATTCTTTTTTTTAATTGCAAACATTATACATTATTTTTGATTTATCCAATTACTGTCAGTCAGCATTACATAGCTCATTTAGATCCTGTCTTCTTTCAAACCTTGTTCCACCTCTGCATATATTGATCCCACATTTCCTGTTTTTTCCTATGTAATTTGCCTCTACCTTTTTCTAAAGATTCCAGTTCCAGGTGTTTTATCTCTGTTAGTATCTTTGCTGATTCTAGTAAATTGGTGCAGACTTTGATTTCCATTTTCTAGTGATTGTTTTTTGGTAGCCATTATTATTAGACTCAGCAAGGCCTTACTATGTGTAGGCAATTCCGATTCTGTATCATAGCGCAAAAAAAAGTAATTTCCCTAGCTACTCCAATTTGATCACCCATCATCTTCGACAGAGCAGTCTGCAGGGAATCTTTAAAGTCTGCCAACTCATTATACTCCCAGAAAATATGTTTCCAGTTACCTCTTTCTTCCCCATCACACCTCCAACATTAGCTGTCTATCTGAGGAAACATTCTTTGGAGTCTACTTGGGGTACACAAATACCAATGGAAACACTTCCAACCAAAGATTCTAAATATTTTAGATTTTGTTGCATATTTGGGAGACATACATATATCCCCCATTGTTTCTTTGTGAATTGCTTATCCAGTCTCTCTTCCCAATCCTTCCTAACTTCCTCTGATTGATTCTTATAGTTATCATGCAATATTTTATATGATGTACTAATTATTCCTTTCTTAATGGCAACTTCTGTTATAGATTTTACTAAAACTGTACCAGTGCTGGTCTTTCATTTAGGACCCCATTTCTTTTTCTTTGCCTATACTATGATCAGTCCTTGATAAGGAAGGTAGTCTCTAACCTGCAGTCCAAATAAGTTCTTAGTGTCTTCCCATTCTATTACTTTTCCCTTTCTAGTTATTTGCTCCCAATACCTTGGTTCCTTTGCTAGTTTTCTCCAATATATTCCAGCCCCCTCTTGCCTATTGTTTGCATCCATAATTGATGTTATCCCTAACAGCAGAATCTCCTTTCTTCATTCCCATGTTGGCTTAATTATTAGAATACTTTCTGCTACTTTATGAATATAATATTCTGTATGATTATTGTTGTTCTCCATAAAGGTCTGTACCCAAAATCCCAGCCTCTCCTTCATTCTTGAGCTTCCCCTGTGCTTCATCATCATCTCTTTCCACTTTGAATTATAGTTTTCTGCTTGTGCTATGTATAGGAGTCTTAACTGTGTTGCTTTGAAATACCCCTTCAACTCAGGTAATCCCAATCTGTCCTGCTCTATTGGAAGAATAAGCTTATCCCACTTGACTCTTGCCATCTCTCCCCCAGATAAAATATTTCTTCTCTTTATTAATTACTGTCCACAACTTCTCCTCTGACTGATAAAAATATGCCTGACCTGTTTATAAGACTAAAGGGACTAAAAACATTTTAACTGCTTGTATCTTACTATCGATGTCCATATGACAGAGCTTCCATTTTCTCAGTTTCTGTATTATCTTTTGTCTAGTATCTTCCCACATATCCTTAGCTGCCACACCAGAATCATTTTAATCCATACTCCCTAATACTTCATTTTATCATGTCCCCATAAATACCGATATTGCTGAATATTCGTATGCGGGTACATAATTTACCACTATTGCTTTTTTTAGCTTCATTATTTTTTTTATCCTGAAAAGGTTTAAAACTGCCTCAGTGTGTTCTATCTCACTGTAATATCACTTTCTGGTTTTGTCAGATATAAAATAATGTCATCTGCAAATAGAGACAGCTTTTCTTGACTACCATACCAGTTATATCCTTGAATTTCTGAATCCCTTATTTTCTTGCAAATAAGAAAGCAGAATGAGAACACCCCTGCCTGGTTCCCCTACCCAATCAGAAATTATCAGAGAGGACCCCACCCACTTTAATTTTCACCTCTAATCTGTCATATATCTTCCTAATCAGCCTTATAATTTTATCAGGGAATGCAAACGCTTCCATTGGTCTACTCATAAAGTCCAAGCTTACTCTGTCAAATGCTTTCTCTGCATCAAGACCCACCAACAATAGTGGCATTTTCTTACATTCTTCTTCCCTCTGGATCATCACTGTTCTGTTAATGTTGTCAAATCTTTGCTTCCCCTCCACAAAACCACATTGATGCATATCTCTCAATTTTGCCATCACGTTTGCCATTATTTTAGCCATTATAGACATAAACAATTTATCATAGTGATTTAGTATTGAAATGGGCCTGTATATAGCTGGATTTGATGGATCCTTACCCTCTTTAGGTATTACAGTTACTACTGCTTTCTTCCAGGATGTTGGTACTTCTCCTGCTCTTAAAATACTGTTAAACAAAACCTTCCAGACCTTTATTGTTTTTTTCCCCTCCTAACTTCCAAACTTCCACAGGACTTTCCTGTTGACTGATTATACAACGCCATTTTTATCTCATCTCCTCCTGTACTAACTGTTAGTAATTGAGCCTCCTCTACTTATTTAATTATTCCATAAATATTCCCATTTGTACCTTTTCTTGATTTCCAAATTTCTCTGCTTTATACAGACTTTCATAGAATTTCCAAAATATTTCTAATACTTCTCCAGGATCCCTTGTTATCATGCTTGTCATAGGCTCACTAACCTTGGTGACAGCCCTTTCTACTTTCTGTTGCGTGAGTCATTGCGCTAAATTTTTTTGTGCTCTAGAGTTATCAAAAAACAGTTGCTTAACAGCAATCTTCATATTATAGAGGTAATCCCTTATTTTCTGTTTAGCATTCTGCAATTGCTCTTCTTGTTCTGTGAGATTCCCCCCCTATTTTGCAATACTTTAACACTTGTCAGTCCCTTTAAATAATTCTTGTTACATCTTAACCATAAACACCAGGTTTCCATGGAAATGCCCCTTCATCCAATCAGCATGAGCCAGAGGCTTCAAGGGAAGGAGGCCTTAGAATCTGCCCCTTTGGATGCAGAAACAGTGCGACAATCAGAGAGAATCAGGAGTTATCAGCACAATGGCCAGGAACAACTTTACAAAATGAACTATGTGAACCAGGGAGCTCAATCGAAGAAACAGCAGTACCGTTGCTAACATAAACAAGTTTGAATTGAATTGAAGTTTACAGCAAGGTATTGACACTTTAATTGTGGTTGACAACTTTAAAAATGACTTTCACGTTTATAATTATTCTGACATGGAACTTTGTGCTATGCATGCAGATTTGTTAGCTAAAGGGTTGTCGTTTGTTCCATTAAAACATATGGACTTGGTAAAAAACTATTATTGATATGAAAATGTATACAAAAAATTGAATTTATGTCTTTAGTTTAACAACAATGATTCTACCAATAGGGTAAGCACAGAGTTAAAACGTCCAAGTTTGTTTAATCCCCCATTGCACTCTTCCATTAATATGTATGAGAAAAGTTGTGAAAATGCCATTAGAGCATTTAATAAGTATTACAAGTCTAATAATTTTTGTAGCAATTTAAGTAACCAAGAAGTCAACCTTCTTAAAGAATTAACTACAGACATTAATATTAGGATTGCGAAGTCTCACAAGGGGGATAGGCTTGTCGTTATGAATCGTGTAGATTATACTAACATAATGAATTGTTTGTTATTCACTGATAGTTATGAGTCAGTATCAAAGAATGAAATACATGTTGATTATCAGAAAATTGATGTAACTTTAAATGCCTTGTGGCTTGAAGGAAGTATTTCAAAGCAAGATTATGACTTTATGTTCAATGACAAACCAGTGGTGGCAAGCATGTTTAGCATCCCAAAGATTCATAAGGACATTAGTAACCCCCCATTCCATCCTATTGTGGATGCCAAACAGTCAGAAACATATTATATTGCAAAATTCTTGGATGAGAAATTTAAGTCAGGCATAGTTAATATTCAACAAGTTTGTAAAGACTCCCGGCTTGAAGGAAGTATTTCAAAGCAAGATTATGACTTTATGTTCAATGACAAACCAGTGGTGGCAAGCATGTTTAGCATCCCAAAGATTCATAAGGACATTAGTAACCCCCCATTCCATCCTATTGTGGAGGCCAAACAGTCAGAATCTTATTATATTGCAAAATTCTTGGATGAGAAATTTAAGTCAGGCATAGTTAATATTCAACAAGTTTGTAAAGACTCCCGGCAATTTTTGAAAATATTGAATGAAACAGAATTTTCTTGTGATGCTATATTTGTGACTATTGACATACATAATCTTTTTTCTGTAATACCCCATGACATTGGGTTAAATTGGTTAGAAGAGCAGTTACAAAAACATGCGGGCTATATGGCAAATGAAGCTTATACTTGGTGTACCCTTATGGAATTAGTATTAAAACACAACTATTTGTATTTTGAAGGCCAATTTTTTAAACAGGTGACTGGAGTTGCTATGGGGGCAGCATGCGCCCCCACCTTTGCCAACTACATTATGTCATTCTGGAAAGAACACTATATATTTAATGGACCTTATGTGGAAAACTGGGTGTCCTATACGAGATTTTTGGATGACATTTTTATGTTGTGAAAAGGGCCTTCTAATACATTAAGTGAATTTTTAGAATACATAAATAATACAGTTGAGTTTTCAAAATTTTCTTGTACATGGGATATGGAATCAATTGCTTACTTAGATGTAAGAGTATCTAAGGATAGGGTGAGCATTAAATATGCCTCCAATGTATATCGAAAGCTTACATTTTTGAATTCATATCTTAACTATTCCAGTTGGCACCCACAATACTAGAAAAAGGCCATAGTTAAAGGCCAGTTTGTGCGAGTAGCCCGTATGGTTTCAGAACACACTGATTTTTTAACTGAATGTGGGAAACTAACAGAATTTTTTATTGCAAGAGGTTATCCTTGCGAGTTAGTTAACAGCATTAAACTTGAGGTAGTGCATAAGAAAGAAAATGGCACTTACTTTCTCATTTTAAATAGTAATCAAAGTATGCTATCTCCAGTTGACAGTCAGTTGGATAAAATGGTATTTATTACTATCTATTGTTTTGATTCATAAGAAATAGTGAACATTTTGCACAATAATTGGTGGATTTTTTTTTCTGATGACATTGACATAATACAAAAACTTGGAACAAAGCCTGGGATAGTGTTTAGAAAAGACACATCTTTTAAACAGTTATTAGAAAGGGGTAGCACCCATAGTTTGACAAACCCACTCAAGAAAACTGGCACATATAAGTATGGTAGTTGTAGCCAGTGTAAACACGTACTTGGCAAGGAGCATGCGGTCATAGCCAACAAAAAATATGGATGCAGCCAATATTTTAATTGTAATTCTTGTAACATATTATATGCAGCTTTATGTGACACATGTTCAAGTTTTTATATAGAGAAGACTTTAAGGAGACTAAGATCGAGCATACGAAGATTTTTCAGATATAAAAAATAAAAACCTTACCAATGCATTCTATAGGCACATTCGTATTAGCCAGGAACATTATTTTAAGTTTTATGTTTTAGATTATGTTAAGTTTGATGAACAAGGTAAAACTACTGCATCACATTTAAATTATAAGAAGTTTTATGGCACTTTAAGTTGAACGCAACTGTTCAACTGGGATTAAATGAGTGTTGTTCATTAGCTCCCATTTTAAATTTGAAGTATTATGATATTTAGGTGTGTCAGGGGGATCTCTGTGTCTTTAAGTGTTTAGTCTTTGCTGGTCATGTGATTTTTTTGAAATTGTATAAGTACTAATTTGAGATTGACTTAATTGTTCTGATGAAGTTCAGTACACATGTGAATGAAAGTGCTTAAGGAATTGTGTGTGGTGAATAAACGTATTTTCTGTGGAATTGTGCTGTGACTTCATTTATTGTTTCCTAGCTTGCTGTGGTTACTGGTCTGGAACTTTTTTGGATTGTGAATCTCTAAAGTCTGCCAACTCATTATACTCCCAGCAAATATGTTCCCAGTTGCCTCTTTCTTCCCCATCACACCTCCAACATTAGCTGTCTAAATTAAATTCTTTGGAGTCTACTTGGGGTATAAAAATACCAATGGAAACACTTCCAAGCAAAGATTCTAAATCTTTTAGATTTTGTTGCATATTTGGGAGACATACATATATCCCCATTGTTTATTTGTGAATAGCTTATCCAGTCTCTCTTCTCAATCCTTCCTAACTTCCTCTGATTGATTCTTATAGTTATCATGCAATATTTTATATGATGTACTAATTATTCCTTCCATAATGCCAACTTCTGTTCTAGATTTTACTAAAACTCTACCAGTGCTGGTCTTTCATTTAGGATGCCCTATTTCTTTTTCTTTGCCTATACTATGATCAGTCTTTGATAGGGAAGGCAGTCTCTAACCTGCAGTCCAAATAAGGTCTTAGTCTCTTCCCATTCTATTTCTTTTCCCTTTCTAATTATTTGCTCCCAACACATTGGTTCCTTTGCCAGTTTTCTCCAATATATTCCAGCCCCCTCTTGCCTATTGTTTGCATCCATAATTGAAGTTATCCCTAACAGCAGAATCTCCTTTCTTCATTCCCATGTTGGCTTAATTATTAGAATACTTTCTGCTACTTTATGAATATAATATTCTGTATGATTATTGTTGTTCTCCATAAAGGTCTGCATCCAGAATTCCAGTCTCTCCTTGATTCTTGAGGTTCCACTGTGTTTCATCATCATCTGTTTCCACTTTGAATTATAGTTTTCTGCTTGTGCTATGTATATGAGTCTTAACTGTGTTGCTTTGAAATACCCCTTCAACTCAGGTAATCCCAATCTGTCCTCTTCTTTTGGAAGAATAAGCTTATCCCACTTGACTCTTGCCATCTCCCCCCAGATAAAATCTTTCGGCTCTTTATTAATTGCTGTCCACAACTTCTCCTCTGACTGATAAAAATATGCCTGACCTGTGTTTAAGACTAAAGGGATTAAAATAATTTTAACTGCTTGTATTTTACTATTGATATCCATATAACAGAGCTTCCATTTTCCTAGTTTTTGTATTATCTTTTGCCTAGTCTCTTCCCACATATCCTTATCTGCCACACTAGAATCATTTTAATCCATACTCCCTAATACTTCATTTTATCATGTCCCCATAAATACCGATATTGCTGAATATTCGTATGCGGGTACATAATTTACCACTATTGCTTTTTTAGCTTCATTAATTTTTTATCCTGAAAAGGTTTAAAACTGCGTCAATATGTTTTACAGCATTGTAATGTTCCTTTCTGGTTTTGTCAGGTATAAAATAATGTCATCTGCAGCTTTTCTTGACTACCATACCAATTATATCCTTGAATTTCTGAATTCCTTATTTTCTTGCAAATAACAAAGGAGGCTGAGGACACCCCTGCCTGGTTTCTCTGCTCAAGCAGAAATTATCAGAGAGGATGCCACCCACTTTAATTTTCACCTCTGATCTGTCATATATCTTCCTAATCAACCTTTTAATTTTATCAGGAAATGCAAACTCTTCCATTGCTCTGCTCATAAAGTCCCAGCTTACTCTGTCAAATGCTTTCTCTGCATCAAAACCCACCAACAGTGGAATTTTCTTGCATTCTGCTTCCCTCTGGATCATCACTGTTCTGTTAATGTTGTCAGATTTTTGCTTCCCCTCCACAAAACCACATTGATCCATATCTCTCAATTTTGGTATCACTTTTGCCATTCTTTTACCCATTATTGACATAAACACTTTATAATAATGATTTAGTATTGAAATGGACCTGTATATAACTGGATTTGATGGATATTTACCCTCTTTGGTATTACAGCTACTACTGCTTTCTTCCAGGATGTTGGTACTTCTCCTGCTCTTAAAATACTGTTAAACAAAACCTTCCAGACCTTTATTAGTTTTTTCCTTCCTAGCTTCCAAACTTCCACAGGACGTTCCTGTTGCTTGGCTATACATCACCATTTTTATCTTATCTCCTCCTGTCCTAACTGTTAGTAATTGAGCCTCCTCTGGTTATGTAATTCTTTCATAAACATTCCTATTTGTACCTTTTCTTGATTTCCATATTTCTCTGCTTTATACAGACTTCCATAGAATTTCCAAAACATTTCTAATACTTCTCCAGGATCCCTTGTTATCATCTTTGTTATAGGCTCACTAAGCTTGGTGACAGCCCTTTCTACTTTCTGTTGCCTGAGTCATTGTGCTAATTTTTTTTGTGCTCTAGAGTTATCAGAAAAACAGTTGCTTAACAGCAATCTTCATATTATAGTGGTAATCCCTTATTTTCTGTTTAGCATTCTGCAGTTGCTCTTCTTCTTGTTCTATAAGATCTCCCCTATTTTGCAATACTTTAACATTTGTCAGTTACTCTAAATAATTCTTGTTACTTCTTAACCATATCTCCCTTTCTTTTATTTCCAGCCTATTTTTAAATTCCACTTTAATTTCATCCCACTCCCTTGCTGTATTTCCAGAAGAAATTTCTATCTTCTCTAATAGCTCTTGAATAATTTCCACTACACATTCCTTAAATTCCTCTCTTTTCAACAGATAGGTGGGAAAGTGTCAATGTCTAATTTTTATTTCATTAACCCGTGTTTTTGTTTTAGATATTATTGGTGCATGATCTGAAATAGTTATTGGATGCATATCAAGACCTTCAATTAAATGCACATGTTCATGTGAAATGTAAATTCTGTCTAGCCTAGCCCAGTTTCTGTATCTTGGGGAATAATATGTAAAGTCACTCTGAACTCCTAGTACTGAATTCACATCTTCCATGCCAAAAATATTCATACATTTCTTGAGAAATCGACCCTGCTTTATTATACTTTCCCTTCTAGGGCCCACCAGTCACATCTTCACTGTTGCAAATCAAATCCCAGTCCCCACCAACAAGTAATATTCCTTGCTAAAAGCTGATTATTTCTCCCAGAATTGTCTTAAGCTCCATTATAACAGTTTTCAGTGGAATATAAATACATTCCAGTGTAATCCTTCTTTGCCAGTAGCTCCTTCATACTACAAATCTACCATTACTGTCTTTTTATCCTCTTCTATTACTACTGGAGCGCCTCTTCCAATTAATATAAGTATTCCTCTCTTTCTTTGCCCCAGGCATTCTGCTGAATAACCATCCAGAAAACCTTTCTTTATCATGTTCACATGTTCAATTCTTTCCAAGTGTGTCTACTGTAGTATAGCTATTTGCACTCCACATTTTAATATAGTTCAGTACTCTTTCTTTTTTGTATTTATCTGTGAGATCATTAACATTTAAAGACATTATAGAAAGAATCATATTCTTGAGGAATTATTATTCCCACCTGTTATGTATAACAGCTTTTTTGTTAAATGTCTAGTTCCAGCTTTTGTGTTACAAGCATTTACTGTTTGGCAGGTTAACCTTTTACACAGTTGTTTCTTGTCATCTCTGTTTGAGCCTATGTCGCATCTTGCAGAACTTTTTGTTTTATTGAAAACAAAATACACACATACACCCAATACCCCTCTAAAACCTATTTAATAACATGCAAAACTATGTACTTCATCAACTATTAAAGTTTTACCCTCCTAATAGGAACACATGTTCCAAACTGACAGCCACACACACAGACTGGAGCTAAACTAAAAGAAAGATATGCATGCTAAGATGCATTGTAGAGCCTGTTATTCTATTAAGTGTTGTCTGGTTTTGTCTTATATTTATATCTCTCCCAGCTAGGAAAACACTTGAATGCTTTCAGTAAACATTTTTCCAAGTCATTTCCCTTTATCAGTTTGTCTGCTAGAGACATGAGATATAATACGGTTTACTAGAAAAAAAATCCTTATAATACTCAATATTCTTTTTCATTTACTTGCTTTCTCTTAAAAATTGTTACTATATAAAGCTAATGGCCTTAACCCAGTTATTCCCCAATGCAAGGATGAGAAAAAGCACACTAATTTTTCTTTTGTCATGCTCTTTTAACTGTATCTTTTTTAACATTGCAGTGCCTACATTTCTTAAAGGAGAAAGAGAGAAGAAGGGAGAAAGAAAGCAAAAAGAAAAAAAAATAGGAACACCATTTTACATTAGTATCCTCATTACACTTAAAAATAACCGAAACAAATTTACTTTATAACATGCAAAGAAAATCATGCATCATTTAACTAGTACTGTTTAGAAAAATTTGTGTTACTTGCAGTTAACTTTCTCCTTCTTCTTCCCCTCTCCTGAATATTTTTCCAAAAATTAATGACATGAAGTAGGGCATATACCTTAGAGTCCCCTACACGTTTAGCAAAGACCAAGAAAGTCCAATATTTCCAGATTTTCCTGTTCTATTCCCGTTCATCTCCATCTCCCAAACTCTGTTTCTGCTTTATTTCCAGTGCACTATCAATTCTGCTCCTATGCTTTTTTCCCCTCTCAAGCATTTTCCATTGAAACACTGGGAAAGGTTTCACTGGCATAATCTCTGTGTGGTCTATATTACCAGAAGCACAAGAAGCAGAATCTCCTTCTTTTTCACAACTCACATGTACTTCATCAGAAAATGATTTTGTTCTTCCAGGGAAAATTATTTTTAAAATAGCTGGGTGCAGCAGTTTGAATTTCACACCTGCTTCTTGACATTCCCTGAATAATGGAATAAGTGTATTCCTCATCTGCCTTATGTACAATAAGTAGTCATTCTCCACAAACACTCTGCTTGCTGACACTTTTAGTACTTTATCTTGCCTTCTGCTGGTAAGATTGCATCTTTAATATTAAATGTCTAAGTTGTTTTGTCATAGCTGGATTTGGAGCATACATATGATGTGCCCTTTCAATTAACAATCCTGTTGTGGAAAACCAGTCCAGTTGCTCATTTGTGCTTTCATGAAATTAATATAGTCTGTTCATTCCAGCTTCTCGGGTACAGCAGAAAATCTCAGGTTTTCCCTATGTGCTCTATCCTCTAATTCTATTATTTTTTTAAACTTCTTTTCTTGTGCAGTGTCATACTCAGCTAGTCTTTTCTTCATTTTGACCTCTGGGTTTTACAGTTTTATTACTTTATATTGGTATCTGTTAAAAGCACCTTCCATCTTCCTGCCTTTTATTGTTTGATTTGATATACTCCATCAGTGTTTCATTTATTTTAGTTAGGTCTGTGTGCAGTTGCATTATACTTTCCTCAAGGTTACTGGAAGTCATGGCTGGACCTTGCATTGCTTTTTCCTGAACAGCTACAATACTTTTCACAGTCAGTGTTTTTTCTTTGCCATTTGTAGCTGATTTTCCTTTGGGTCCTCTGTATTTCTTTTTCCCTGGCATCCAGGCAGTGCACTTACTAGCCAGTTACTGAAATTTACTCAGAAATCCAGTTCCACTCACTTTCTCTGCTAAGTTTCTGTTTCCACACTGGGAGAGCTATAATTAAGATCAAGGTGCAGCCATCTTGGAAGTCTAAAAAGTTGCAGAAAGTATTCCAAGAACAAAGCCAACATTAGAAAGGAGAAAGGTGATTGTGCCAATAGGGATGATTGCAATTAGAGGTACAGAGAATAGGCAAAAATGGGCTGGAATTTACTGGAGAAACTAGTAAAGGAACCAAAGTATTGGGAACAAATGTGAGAGGGAAAGGTAACAGAAGGGAAAGAGGCAAAGAAGACATTTGAACTACAGCCTAGAGACTACCTTCCCTATTTGGGATTGATCAGAGTATAAGCAAAGAGAATGTGATAGGGAAATCCTAAGTGAAAGACATATTCTACTAGAGTTTTTATTTGAATCTAGAGCAGAAGCTGCTGTTAAGCAAGGGATAATTAGAAGGGCATATAAAATATTGAACAGTAACTATAGAAATCAATCAGAGCAGGTTAGAAAAGATTAGGAAGAGTGATTGGATAAGCAATTCACAAGAAAACAAAGGGAGGACATATAGATGTCTCCCAAAATGCACAACAAAGTTTAAAAAAATTAGGATTTTTGCTCAGACGTGTTTGTATAGGTATTTTTGTACCCCAAGCAGGCTCCAAAGAATTTTTCCTCACGTAGATGGTAAAAGTTAGAGGTGTGATGGGGAAGAAAGAGGCAAATGGGAACATATGTTTCGGGAGTGTAATGAATTGTCAGAGTTTAGAAATTCCATACAGAGTACCATGTCAGAAAATATTGGGTGAGCAAATGGGTATACTCTAAGGAAATATTATTATTATTTTTTTTTTTTTGAGCTGTGATACAGGATCTGAATTGCCTAGACATATTAAGGCATGGTTACTCTGAATTTTAGTGGCTGCCAAAAAGCAATAACTAGAACATGGAAATCAAAGTCTAAACTAACTGTATTTGAAATGTTGAATATTACAACAGAGATAAAAGAACTGGAAGTGGGATCTTTAGAAAAAGGTAGGAGCAAGTTACAGAGAAAAAAAAACAGAAATTGTGGGAACATTACAATACAAAATAATATTTTGGAGGAGGAATGAGGTTTAAGGGAAGGCATGAATTGAGTAATTTATGTAATGTTGGATTGATGATAATTATAGAAAGAATGTATGTGAGGTATAATGTTTGTAACTGGGAACATGTTAATATGGTTTATTTTCTTTTATATAAATGTATGTTTGCCTATGTCTTAAGTGATAATTCAGTAAAGGTGTTAAAAAAAGAAACCTAGATTTTAGGCAACAAGAGCTCATGCTCCCCCCGCCAAAAATATGTTAACTGAAGGACCCAGCAAGTAGCATACATTTGTAGTAGGTGTTCAAGTAGATCAACGTTGCAGTAGTCCTGACTATTGGGACTTCTACCGCAGAGTCAGGGCATCTAGCCAGACTTCAGTAGCTTATATCCCTTTTCCAAAGGAGACCAAAGGGAGTTATAGGGTACTTTTCTCACAAAAACAAAAGGAATATGCAAACAAATAAAGTACAGAACTCCTACTCAGGCTTGAGATCCTGAAAAGTGAAAGGGGACGAATTAAAGATGTCACTCAAACTCAGGATACTCAAAGCAGGAGAAAGAGAGAATGGTGGGAGGGAGATTGTACTGCAACAGGTTTACTCCAACAGCTACTATTATACCAAGCTCATACACAACTGTACTATGTTCTACATTTCTGTCACTGTTGCAGTCCCTGACTATTGTGATTATTTCCACAACTGCAACATGAAAGGGAGATGGCCTGAGTGGAGTGTCTGGGTTGTAGCATGTCTTGTAATATGGCTTTAACAAACCCAGCTCTTGTTTTAGTGACAATGTTCAATTTGCTTTGCTCTGAAAAAGGTGCACACGGATGTCTAGATAGCCACTTCCAAAATGGCATATGTGTTGACTTCCTTTACGAATGCCACAGTTGCATCTGCAACCCTTGTACTATGAGCCTGAATACAGCCCACCAGTTTGTTACCCTCAGAAGAGTAGTACAAAGATGCAGTGCATTAGCAGTTTCAGGTACTGCTTAGGTTCACAGGTACTTAACAGGCTACTGATCTGTGAGGATCATAAGAAGTCTGACATTGCATTCCGATGGTATAGTCCTTAATTTTTGCAATATGATTATACAAAATGGGCCAAACAATTATTTGTTGGAGTAATTACAAGTTTTCCATATCCATGATGGCCAAACAATTATTTGTTGGAGTAATTACATGTTTTCCATATCCATGATGGCCAAAGTTGCTTAATCAAGGGTGAATTTGTAGCTAACCATCCATTCATCAAAATTATATATGAATAGAGTAAGAGAATACTCTTCTTTATGTGGAGTGAAAAATGGCTCCATAGAAATGGGATTCAGTGTGATACATACCTATCCCTCCAGAATACTCTGTCAATTTTGCAAAAATGATAGAGGTTCTTTGAACAGGTGCTTATGATACCATTGGACTTGTGAATGTATAAATAGGTCCGACAGAATAGGGTTTGTTGAGACTTTGTATATTAGGCAGGGGTCACTGCTCAATAGCCTGTATGTTATCAAGAACACAGATGTATCTTTTTATGATTTAGGCCCTTGATTTTCTTTAGTGAAAAAGTATTATGGTTGTTCCATTTTGGACAGGTACATACCAAAAGGGTCAATATTCTTAATGATCAGCCTAATGAGTGCCTAGTATAGTGGAACAATTACTTCCATGCTTGCAGATGGACACCATATCTTTAGATATAAGTTGTGCAATGAAAATAGTCTTTCACCCAATAGTGAAAACATGGTGATCAAAGGATAGTTCTTTGTCGACACAGGTTTTCAGATCTCTAATTGAGGGATCAATTTTCAGGGGGATGCTGTCAATGTGATAGTTTCAAGGGGAATCATGTTTGCCGAAGGATACAATTATACATTTCTTGGCACTTAGTTTTATTCTATGGTTTTGATACCAACTATTTGCTTGGAACAGTCTCTCATGGGATACTGGTGTCCTCTGGTAAGTTTATAACAGCATAGAGTTTGCAGTCATCTGCAAACATGATCAACCACAAACATTAGCTTTGCCCTCTGAGAAGTAAATGTCAAAGAGGAGTGGGCCCAAGGACTGAAACCTAGGTTACTCCACTATTGAGATGTCTTTTGGAGGAAGTAGAGCTGCCTACCATTACTTCCTGGATTCTATATGTGAGCCAGTTTGCTATCCAATGAGTTACACAAGGGTTATCATTTAGCTGGGAGAGTTTATCTACAATATCTGAGTGTGGAATGGTGTCAAACACCTGTGTAAGGTCCAGATATGTGTATGCATTGATTTGCCCTCATTCATTGCCTCAGTGACTTTTTCAGAGTCATAAAGATTAAGGAGGAAGAACCCGCCTTTGAAAAATCTGAAATGGGTTGGGTCAAAAGTCTGTAGGTCACCTATATCCCTATTTATTAGTTCCATAATGATCCTTTATGTAACCTTACAGATGAGAATGGTCATGCTTATGGGACTATAATTACCAGGGTTCATTGAAGCCCCACCTTTGTACAAGGGAATGACTGTTGCTGTCCTCCATTCATCCAGCATGAAGCTTGTTTTGAGATTAATATTAAATAGCCTGTATAGGTGTCTGACAAGTCATGCTTCAGGCTAACCAATAGGCAGCCTGTTATGTTATCTGGTGACATAGATGTAGTGTCTTTGACTTCAGATAGTCCCTTGAAAACTTATTCTTGGGAGATTTGGTGGGTTTATATGTGGGCATTTGTTTTGAAAATATTGTAAGGGGGTAAAGTTAAAGCTGAATGTATCCACTGGTAGACTGCATATGTCCTTTAGGTCAAAGTTTGTGATATAATTTACTATTAGGTCTGCACAGTGCTGGATATTGTTTCTGAGATTTTCAACATAGCTTTGTGTTTATCTTTCACCTGGGTGGCTATTTTTACTTCATATCTGGCTTTAGTCAATTTGATCATGATCTTAACAAGAAGCTTTTGGCTTCCTGAGAGTTAGATTTATTTTTGTGTGCAATGATTTTTTTCTTTTATTACATAGCCTGTTTATATTAGGGTTCCACCATATGGGGTTATTTTTGAAGTTGGCATTGTATGTGTTTCAGGGGGGAAGGGGCAGATACATCTATGCAACTATTTACTTGTGCACTGAGTTTAGTAGTAAAGGATTCCACTTAAGCAGTGGGATCACTGAGATAGAAAGGGCTTTTGAATTTAGCTAGGTCATCACTCAGTTTTAGTAGATTAGCATTTGCATAGTTTCTGGATACAGAGGTATTGAAGATGCCTCAAACTTCAGTCTTAAGGCGAATGACACTGCCTGCTTGTCCTCACCTGGGGCAAAGGAAACAAACTTATCTGACCCTCTAATTTCTTTGGTTGTATACAAATATGTTAGCTGTCTGTGTACATACAGAGAATGTAATATTCTTTTTCCCTTGTGTTGTGGGTTGGAGAAAAAAAAAACAGATAGCTGCATAGCTTGGTTTTATTGAAAATGTAGTCATTACCTTAAAGAAAGGATTTCTTTTCACTCAGCTTGTCCCTGTGGAATACTAAGAAAGGCTCCTCGCACATCAGTGCTTGAAGTGCTGACATGCTCCAAGCTGAAGTGATTGCAAACAGGAAAGTTTTCAGGTCAGAAATTTAAATGGGGCTATAGTTGCCAGGACAAAAAAAGGTGCTTGGGTTAATTTTCCAAGGACATAATTCAGATCCCAAGACCGAACAATTCTGTTTTGTGGTGATCTTAAGTGTAATACAGCCTTTAAGAAATGTTTATCAGGATAGCTAATGTCAGATCTCATGGGAGACAGGGTACAATGACTGAAAGGTGAGCCTTAATAGAGGTGTAAACCAAACCTGCATGAAAGAATTCACTAATATACAGGAGAATCATGGACATCAGTGCCGTGCTTGGGTCATTACTGCTTCCAAGACACCAGCAGGAAAACCATTCCACCTGGATAGGGTGAATTTTCTATGGGGCATTTTTTTAGCTTCATTAATAATAACAACAATAATAATAATAACAACAATAATAATAAAATAGTCAGGCTGTGAGCTGTAGCATTATCAAGCTGGGATTTATGAGGGGCCCTTTTGTCCTTGGTGAGGAAGTCCAACAATAATGACCGCTTACGTTACTTCCCCTAGACATTTCCACATGAATGGGAATAAAATAGTGCTGCCTGGGCCAACATTTCTATGAACAGCATCTTTTGACTTTCCTGACTTAGCTACTAGTTCATCCTGGAAAGAAAAAGAGAGAGGGGGGATATCAGAGGGATAACATATAGCAAATCCTGTCCATTTGAGGGAGGAAACATCCAAATGCCAAAGCCTATTTGCAAGGTGCTCTTCCCCCCTTCTTCTTCATTCTTTCTGGCTTATCCCAATGTCCCCATTCATCATTAAATGTACCAGCCTCTCCCTAAACCCCAGACTATATGTGTTCTAAGGCTGGCCAGTGTGGAACCTAAGGCTGTCCTAGGGGATTGTGCTGCTGACAGCTTCCACTGGGGGATTTATTTTTCATTTATGAACTACCCCTTGATTTCTACCCAGTCCCCAGTGTTCACCTGTTATGGTTGCGGGTTACTCCCTGCTATGTACCATATTCTCTACAGGGAACACCTAGACAAATACCCTTCACCGAGGAATGGGCATACTCATCTCTCCCTGTCATTGCCTCAAATGCCAAACCCAGGGCTTTTATCCTTCAATGCCCCTGTGCTGTCCTTTGCAAGGTTCTCTTGAGCAGAACCAAAATTGCATGCTGTCCAGGGATACAAAAATGTCCATCTCTGGAAAATCCCTGTTATGCACCAGTTGAAGGAGGATATCTCAATGTCCATTCTGCAACATTAATGTGGATTTGCCTTTAACCTTTAACACTGATCTGCCCAAGATTTTTGATAAGTGGACTGGCTTTGGGGTAATACAAGATTTCAAAGCTATTTCTCATGCATGGCTAGCCTAAAATGGTATGATAGCATGTCCCTAACAGCTTGTTGATAGATCCCAGCAGCAGTATTGTCACTGTTTGAAAGACATCCTCTGTTCAAATTCATTTGAAAGCTTTAACAGCCTGTATCAGTACCATTACCTCTTCTATATTTATTTATTTCTTCATTTGGATTGTATTCCACAATCATCACACTTAGCATTTCTGAGTGAATGCTCCAGAAGCTATTTCTGAAGCATTGATGGCATAGGCTTGTTCGGGTTGGGGGTCCTGAATGTTGGGAATGCTCACATTTTGCCTGACCTGTTAGGGCCAAAAGTCTGGCTTCTTGGATGTGCATGATAGTATGAAACATCTCCACTATGGACTGGCAGTGTTGGCTCAAGGTAGCTCCAATATGAGTAAGGTACCACATGGAGTCTCATTAAATGCAATCTGAGCAGAGATACTGCTGGTAGGAGACATTTGTCCTAGAGCCCTGAGCAATTCCCTGACAGACATCATATTTTCCACAGCTAGTATATGGATTTTTCTCTATAGTTTGTTCCTGCTGCCTGCTAATCAACCCTGTACCAGTCAATTTGCCTTTTAGTTGCCCATCACCAGGGCATATGTTAACTGGGAGAAGCCATCATTTAAGCAACCATAATAAGTGGTTCTGTTTTTTTACCTGAGATCTATCCACTGTGCACACTGAGTGGGTTGTCTTCCACTTTCATGAGGGGTGTTGCCAACAGGCAGTCCTACCCTTCCATCCTAAAGCAACATTGGTGGTCTTCTCAGTTTTCTCTAGAGATATTGCACCACCAAGTGTGCTCATTGAGCACCAGCTCCCATAGCCCCAAGATAGGAACGCAGGTAATCCCCCTTTCACTTCTCTCCCTCCCTGTCTGTCTTCTCCGGCGCTGGGACCATTAACTGAATCCTGGTTATCTGAGATATGGGGCTCCATCTCTCTCTGTGCTGTGGAACCAGGCAGATGGTGAAAATATTTATCCAGATGTTCCACCTTCTCTAGTAGCAAAAAGGCCTTCTGAAGGCAACTGGAGTTTAACAGTCAGCCTACTCGGAGAAGGAACAAAATTTCAATTTTTGGGACTTCTGGTATGGCAATAAATAAATAAGCAGCAGTTTACTGAGCTCAGGGCTACAAGATCATTAAAATGCCAGTATTTTTAAATATTTTACACCTGACAACATACACAGACTACATATAACTTCCTGGAAAACATTAAAGCAGAAAGATGCAGGGAAACAAGGAAGGAAAGTGAGGGGAAAAAAAACTTTTACTGAAGCTGAACTAATTGAAGACATCATGGAGAAACGGCCAGAAGGAAACTGCATTATGCCTGCAGAGATAAAAAATGCTTCCACTTCACTAGAGATGAAAATAAAACAGATGCACACAGAAATATTTAAAATAAGTGGCACTATACCAGATAATGTTTCACTGAACAAAACAAAAATTGCAAAAAACTGAAGAAGCATTAACAAAACATTAGGAAAACCTCACCTCCATGAAAACTTCCAAGACAACAGTAAAAGAAATAATGGCACAGGGTCATAGGTGTTCACTAGGCTAATGACCACAAGGGCCCTTTAAACCTAGCCATGCAGCCCAGATTCCTGACAAGCTCTGATACCCTTGATAAGTGTAAGCATGGGCCTGGGAGATGAACCATTTACGGGTTACCTCTGTCTATTAGAGACACAGGTGCCACATCAGGGATGGATTAACAGTTTCCCATCCAATTGTCCAAATTGCACTTGAATTGGGTTAGGGAGGAACTCTGCTTCACATGGATGGGGAGCATATTCCATAGACGGGGTAGTCTCTGGTGAAAAATTATATACGTGTCGTCTGTTGGTTTCTTGCTGTTACTTGCATTTGCATGCAGGCATGCCACAGTATATTAACTTTGTATGACCAACTACTTTAATACTGTATTGCACTAAGTACAATAAATACACTGAGACAAACTGCTTCAGTTAATACGACTTTACTGTTACATTTTTCTTTTGAATCTACAAGCATGCAGTACAGATGCTGTCAGCTCTCTATGGCAAATTCCCAAAGCTTGTTTATGCACACTCATATTTATACCAAAGTCTGATATATTTTTCTCAGTCTGATGTATTACAGTCATCTTTTATATAACACTTTTCTTTGTTCTTCTAATTTATGATTTGTCCTTGATTCTTTTTCAAGTTTGGTGGTCCAGGGAAACTCGGTCTTGCATTATCTGAAACGTGGTGTTCCAACGCTATCGAAAACATGATGTTCTAACTTTATCTTGCTTGATGTTGCATCTCTTTACTTCACTGATGTCCTTCCAACTGCCATCTGCACAGTTATTTTTACAGACTATTTCTCAATAACATACTCCTTTACATGGATGCCAATATCTAATTAAGCTATGCCAGCACACTTACTACTTCCTGTTTTTCAGCATTTTATACTATTCCTAAATTAACCCTTTATATTTCATATAATTCTTGCAACTTTTTATTCAAGCTAATAATCATGCTAGCAACAGTTTTGAAAAAATAGTGAATATATTAAATAAAACAGAATACTATTATTCTTTCATCTGGGATACATACCTATCTCTCCAGCAGGTCCTATTTATATCACAGGCAAGGTTTAAGTCTTTAGAATTGGTAATTCTGGTGCTGTTTGCTATGTGCCTATACAGGAGATCCATCAGAGTGGGGTTTGATAATGCCCTGTATGCCAGGCATAGATCTCCCCTCAAAAGTCTGTAGGAGACAGAATACAGAGATAGGGCCTTGAGGTGGTCTGCATAGGACATATTAGTTATGCCCTTGTATTCTTTTAGTGAGGAACCTCTGTGGACATTCCAATTGTTAGATATGCCTGGTTAGGTACATACCAAAGGGGGCACTGTACTCAATGACAGGTCTGATGAATGCCAAATACAGTGGAACAGTGACTTTCTTGGACTTAGATGCCATACCTTTGTTTATATGTTGCGCAATATAGAATGATTTCCTTATCACTGTACACACATGATGATCAAAGGCTAGATTACTATCTAAGTGTGTCCCTAAGTCCCTGACTACTGGGTCAGCCCTAAGGGGTGTATTGTCAATATGACAGTTACCAGGGATGGATAACTTCCCAAAGGATACTATTATGCATTTCTTGGCATTTAGTTTTAGTCCATGGCTCTGACACCAGTTGTTTGTCTGTGTCAGCCCCTCCTGGAGAACATTTGTGTCAGTGTGAGATTCAATAACAGCTCCTAATTTGCAATCATTTGCACATTTAGTCAGCCAGAGACCACTGACATTGGCCTTGACTTTTGAGAAGTAAATGCCAAAAAGGAGTGGTCCAAGGACTGATCCTTGTGGCATCCACTTGTGTTTGGCCTCTTTGTAGAAGTGGACTCCCCAGTTCTAACTTCCTAGGTCCTGTCTGTGAGCCAGTTGGCTATCCACCGTGTGATGTATGGGTTTGTACCTAACCTCTTGAGTTTGTCAACAATACCTAAGTGGGGTATTGTGTCAAATGTCTTGACCAGGTCATGGTAGGCAGTGTGAACAACTTTGCCCTCATCCATTGCTTTGATGACCTTCTCAAAGTCCACCAGGTTGAGTAGGCATGATATGCCCTTGACGAAACCAAACTGGGTTGGGTCCAGTGCCTGGAGGTTTACTATATCTCTGTTGATCATCTCCATGATAATTCTTTCCATAGCTTTACATATAAGAATAGTGAGACTTATGGGTCTGTAGTTTCCAGGGTCTGTAGATGGTCCACCTTTGTGCAGAGGGATGATTCTTGCCTTTCTCCATTCATGAGGCATGAACCCTATTTGGAGGCTACAGTTAAATAGTAATTCTAGAGGCCCTGATAGGTCATGTTTCAAGCTATTAAGAAGGCATCCTGGAATATTGCTTGGGCCCATTGATGCAGTGTTATTGGTCTTAGAGAGAGCATTAAGGACCTGTTCCATAGTGATAGTAGGGAAAGTTATATTTGATGATATTTCCTGTGGTAAGGTTGAGGGGCAGAGAGGGGTAAAGTCGGAGCTGAATTTATCACCCAAGAGGTTTGCTATATCTTCTGGCTCAGTATAGGTGACCCCATTTACAATGAGCTCTGCACACAATTGTGTTTGAGGTTGCGGACATAGATAAAGAATGCTTTGTGGTTGTTCTTGGCCTGGGAGGCCAAACTTACCTGAGATTTGGCTTTGGTACTCTATTTATCCTCTGAGTTGTTTGTTTAGTTTGATGAGAGTGATTTTATCCTGCTGGGTGCTGCACCTCCTAATTTTTTGCCATGATTTTCTTTCTCCTGTTATACAGCCAATTGAGTTTTTGATTCTACCAAGGTGGCTTTTTTTTTGAGTTAGTTCTGTACTTCTTCCTGGTGTGTACAGCTGCCTCTATGCAGTTATTAACATGCTTGTACAGGGTTTCTGTGAACAGTTCTGCATAGGCAGAAGTGTTCTCATGGTTTATGGGGGCTTGAAATTTTGCCAGGTTCTCACTTAATAGCAGGAGGCTAGCCTTAGAATAGTTCCTGAATATTCCAGGTTTAGCTGAGGGTCCAGGTTTTATTTTTACTTCAAAAGAGACCATTTTGTGGTCTGACCTTACCATGGAAGGCTTTACAGTAGGGGGTGTGCAGCAATCTCCCATATTAGTGAGGACCAGATCCAGTATGGTTGCACCCCTGGTTGGTGCACTGACTATCTGGTCCAGGGAGTTTGAGTTTACAAAATCCAGGAATATCTAGGCATGTATGTTTGGTGTCATATGGATTCCCAATTAATAGTGGAGTAATTAAATTCAGCTATGAATATGGTATTGGGTTGGATGGTTAGTGTCTCTAATAAGTTTAAATACACTGTATGGATCCCCTGGGTCATAGATGGGGACCTATAGCTTGCAAGGAAGTGGTATTGGATTTTACCTATGGTGATTTGAACATGGATCAGCTCAAGTGCATTATCCTGACCAGATTTGAAGTATATTTACTTTTGATGTAAATAGAGACACCTCCATCTTTAGCCCCTGCCTGTGAAGTAGCTGGCCTAAATGTGTGGAAGGCATTATAACCTTGCACTGCTGGTGTGCTCTCTGGGGCTTTAAATCATGTCTCAGTGACCACACAAACATCAGCATTCTCTAGGGTAGAGAGAGCTTCTAGGGAGTGGAGTTTTTTGTTTAGACTCCTAGCATTGAGCAGTAATACCTTTAGATTTTCTTGGTTTTGATTTGCTATGTTGGAAGCACCTTCAGTTGGGCATTGCCTAAAAAAAGAGTTACAATATGAATAACTGAAACAAAAGCTAATCAAATTAGAGGACAGATCATGAACAAAATAATCTCTGAAATGGCAGCACCAGAGACTGTAGAAGGTAAATATTGTGTAGAATTCATCAAAAGAGCACACAGATTAAATGTTCTAGGATTACAAGTAAGAAGACAACTGTGATCTATCCTTATAAAACTGCAAATTTACTGATTAAAAAAAGAAATCCTGTCAAACTCCTGGAAGAAAGAAACCATTATTAAAGTAGGCGAAGTAAGGATCTTTGTACCTTTGTGAAAAATGATTAATTTTTGCCCATACATGTGCAAAGAGAAATGCCTACCCCCCCCCCCCATAAAGAACTGCAGAGACATAAAACTGATCTAGGCTCCTGTTTCCTGTTTCCTTCAGACATCTGTCCTCTGGGAGTTATGACTTATGCAGATCTACAACAAGCTTATGAAGCTTTAAGAAACTCTGGGAGTTATAACTTATGCAGAGCTTCAACAAGCTTATGAAGATTTAAGAAAAAAAGTAGTGAAGATATGGAAGGTAATGCTACCGGTGAGAAATCCTGCAGCCAGAAAAATAACAAGAAAAGGGTGATTGTCAGAGAGAGACTCCCCAAAATTTTTTTTTAAATGAAACTTCAAGAGAAAGCAAGAGAAATTTAAGAGAACTCCAGAATATTGCTAAATTGAACAGATTTGGCATCCTGCCAAAGATTATGAGCCGGAATTAAGATGGTAAACTGACACCTGTTAATACTAAGGACATAATAATACTTAAAAGTAAAATTTAAGTAATTCAGTTATTTTATTTATTTACATTTCAAACTTTGAAAGTCCAACTGGGTAGATGCCCATTTTCAGCAGAGCCCTGGGGAGAAAAGCTCCAAAGTATTACAAAAACATTTGAAGACCGGGACTTCCAAGATTGCTGCATACTGGGTAACAGCTTAATTCTAGCGCTCTCAGTATGAAAAGAGAAATTTAGCAGAGAAAGTCAGTGGACCTAAAGGTGAATTTCAGTAACTGGCTAGTAAGTGCACTGCCTGGATAGCAGGAAAAAAGAAATACAGAGGACCTGAAAAAAAATCAGCTATAAAAGGTGACGAAAAAACACTGACCGGGAAAAGTACTGTACCTGTCCAGCAAAAAGCAGTCCAAGCTCCAGATATGACTTCCAGTAACCTAGAGGAAAGTATAAGGCAACTGCACACAGACCTGACTAAAATAAATTAATCACTGTTGGAATATATCAACTCAAACAATTAAAGGCTGGAAAAATGGAAGACGCTTTAAACAGATATTCAGATAAGGTGATAAAGCTGCAAAACTTACAAGCTGAAATGAAAAAAAAGACTGGCTGAATATGAGACTGCACAAGAAGAGATGTTCCAAAAATAATAGAATTGGAGGACAGAGCACATCGGGGAAAACCTGATATTTTCTGCTGGGGTTTATATTAAAAGACCGAAGAGGTGTTTCATTGAACACATCTTGCTCGACACATAAAGAGCGAATGCACTAAAGTGTGAATGCTCAAAACAGTGATTTCTTTCCCTGGGAAAGAAATCGCTAGCACAAACACACACACACACACTTTCAAACATAATGTGGGGGCTTTGCCCCCCACACCTCCAAATGGGGGGCTGTGCCCCCCCCCAACTAAATATACCAACTCTGAGATTGCACTACAGTGAGGAAAGGGGCAAACACACAGGGGTGGCCAAGCAATTTCTTTCCCAGGGAAAGAAATCGTTGTTTTGAGCGTTTGCACTTTAGCGCATTCGCTCTTTATGTGTCGACCAAGAGGTGTTCGATAAAACACCTCTTCAGCCTTTTAATATAGACCCTTCTGCTGTACCTGGGAAACTTGAAGGAACAGACTGTATTAATTTTATGAAAGTGCAAATAAGCAACTGGACTGGTATTCCACAACATGAATTGTTAATTGAAAGGGTGCCTTGTGTGTATGCTCCAAACCTGGCTATGAGAAAACAACCTAGATCTTTAATAGTAAAGATGCAATCTTACCAGCAGAAGGAGTTGATTCTGACAAAACTGAATCAGAAGGACAATATACTAAAAGTGGGAGACAGCAGAGTGTTTGTGGTGAATGACTACTCATTGTACACCAGGCAGAAGAGGAGTAAATGTATCCCGTTATTCAGGGAATGTCGAAAAGCAGGTGTGAGTTTCAAACTGCTGTACCCAGCTATATTCAAAATATTTTTCCCTGGAGAAACAAAATCATTTTTTGATGAAGAACATGCTAAGGAAGACATATATAAATGTTTGTTCAACAAAAAGTGAGCTGTGAAATAGAAGGAGATTCTGTTTCTTGTTTTTCTGGTAATAAAGACCACAGCGAGACTGTGCCAGTAAGACCTTTTCCAGTGTTTCAACAGAAAATGCTTGACAGAGGGGAAACAAGCACAAGAGTTTTTTTCCCCAACATCTTTATTAAATTATCACATATGACATAGGCAATCTTACATTTATATAAATAAAAAACAAACAAAATTACACCACTTTAGTTGCAAACATTATACATCACAGACAATATTGAAACAAATGTAGCTGAAAACATTATACATCACTTAAAATCTATCCAGTCATTGTCAGTTAAACATTATATGGCTCATAGGTTCATAGGTTCGTACTAGGCTATCTGCCCTAGAGCATTTATAAGCCTAGTCAGAGTGTGTGTGGCTTTCACCACCCCTTAGGATGAGAATACTATGCCTTTTTAGGGTTTAGTTTACTGTGCCTCTGTCTAGTAGTGACACAGAGATGACCCCCGGGGTAAACCTATGATCTCCCATCCACTCGTCAAGATTTCTCTTGAATAGAGTTAGTGAGGGGCTCTGCCTAACATGGATTGGGATTCTGTTCCAGAGTGTAGGGAGCCTCTGGGTTATGAATCTGTCCCTCCAGCACGTCCTATTTATTTCTGTGTTGAGGTTTAAGTCTCTTGCTCTCGTGGCTCTGATGGATTTGGATTTTCTGAGGTGGAGCATGTCCATTAATTCCGGATTGGACATGGCCTTGTACGTCAGACACAGATCACCTCTGAGTAGGCGGTATGCGACTGAATAGAGCTGGAGTTTTTTCAGTCAGGCAGCATATGACATATGTTTAAGACCCTTTATCCTCTTGGTGAGGAACTTTTGGGGTCTTTCCAACTGCTGCAGGTGTCGGGTAAGATACATCCCAAATGGGGCATTGTACTCAATCATTGGCCTGATAAGAGAAGAGTACAGGGGCACAATAACCTCTCTTGATCTAGATGTGAAACCCTTCATGATAAGGTGGGCAATATAGAAGGTCTTCCTAACCACTTTGGCAATGTGAGTGTCAAATGAGAGGTTACTGTCAACCTGGGTCCCTAGGTCCCTGATTACCTCTTCCGTACTTAATGGATTACCACCTATGTGGTAATTTGTGGGTACCTTGTTTTTCCCAAAGGGTATGACTATACATTTTTTGGCGTTCAGCTTAAGGCCATGGCTCTGGCACCAATTATCCGTTTCTATGAGGCCTCTCTGAAGGATGTTTGTGTCCGCTGGAGTATCAATTATGGCGCCCAGTTTGCAGTCATCTGCGAACTTTGTCAGCCACAATCCTCCTATGTTTGCCTGTACCTCGGAAAAATAAATGCCGAACAAAAGGGGCCCCAGGACTGAGCCCTGTGGGACACCGCTTGTGACTGGCTTAGAGTCTGACATAGCTCCAGCAACTCTGACCCGGTGGGTTCTGTCCTTGAGCCAGTTTGCAACCCATCTTGTGACATATGGGTTTACATTTAAGCTGGTGAGTTTGTCTATGATGCCCGAGTGGGGTATTGTGTCGAGGGCTTTTGCAAGGTCAAGGTAGGCTGTGTGAACTGCCTTACCCTCATCAATGGCCTTAGTGACTTTCAAAAAAGTCGACCAAGTTCAAAAGGCAGGATCTGCCCTTGACAAAGCCAAATTGGGTAGGATCCAATGTCTGTAGGTCCCCAATGTCTTTGTTTATGAGTTCCATAATGATCCTCTCCATAGCTTTGCAGACCAGGCTCGTCAAGCTTATGGGGCGGTAATTTCCAGGGTCCGTAGAAGCACCTCCTTTGTGAAGTGGGACCACTGTTGCCATACGCCACTCTTTGGGTACGTATCCTGTAGTAAGGCTAAGATTAAACATCTGCCTTATGTGTGGGTTTAGTTCCTCTTGGAGTTCATGTAGCACACAGTCCGGGACACCGTCCGGTCCCATTGATGCTGTGTTTTTAGCTTTAGAGAGGGCGGCTCTCACCTGGGCATCTGAGATGTTAGGGAGGCTACACTCTGCTGGGATAGTTATTTCTCCTTTTGGGGGGGAGGGGGAGGAGAAATTTGCACTGAACCTGTCTGCCAGAATGTTGGCAATGTCAGTGGGTTCAGTGTATTTTGTGTCATTTTGGACTAACTCTGAGCATATCTGGGAGTTTCCACCCAGGTTTCTAACATAGCTAAAGAAGGCCTTGTGATTGTCTTTGCGATTTTTCTCTCAAAGTTGACCTTGGATGATTTTATGAGTGATCGTAGTTTTTGCTAGTACTGATCAGAGATGCCTTCCCTTTTAGGGATTTTGCTCTGTCATGTAGTAGCTTCCTCCTCCTGTTGTAAAGTTTGTTTATGGCTGGGGTCCACCAGACCGGGCCTGCCTTTGGGGGAATGGGTCTTGGTTTTATTTGGGATTGCATGATCCATGCATTCTTGAAGGTGCCCGTAGAAGGCATTTGCAAAGGATTCAGCAGTGTGGGTTGTGGTTTCCACTGGCCCAGGGGCCTTGAAGGATACCACTTCAGTCTTAAGAAGTGTGAAGTTGGCTTTTGAGAAGTTCTTCACTGTGGTCTTTTGTGCAGGGGTGGGCGGGATGTGGATTTCCAGTGAGATTAATTTATGGTCTGATCTTACCAAAGAGGGATATACTTCCGGTGTGGAGCATTTTGTCCCCATGTTTGTGATGATCAGGTCTAGTATATTGTCTCCTCTTGTGGGAATGGTGACTAGTTGTTCCACTGCATTTGAGTTTATGAATTCTAGGAACCTTTGGGCTAGGGTGTTGGGGCTTGAGTAATGTTCCCAGTCTATGTTTGGGTAGTTGAAGTCTCCCAATATGATGGTATTTGGAGAGACATTCATACTCTCCAGTGTCTTCAGGAAGGCTGTGTGGGGTTCCTGAGTTTGAGAGGGTGGTCTGTAGCATGCTACAAACTGTAAGGCAGTCTTGCCTATGGTTAGTTGCACCTGGATGGTCTCCGATGCTTCGTGCATTGCCACTAACCTGGAGGTGTGGGTATCTTTGATGAATATGGATACTCCCCCTCCTTTTGTGGTTCGGTCCAAGTTTTGGGGCCAGAAAGCATGATATGAGGTAAAACCTGATAGTGCTGGGGTGCTCTCAGGAGCTTTGAACCAGGTTTCAGTCACTGCACAGACATCGATGTTCTCCATACTGAGGAGGGCTTTGAGGGCGTGCATCTTGAGATTTAGACTTCTGGCATTGAACAGCATTACCCTTAGTTTTTTTCCACTTGTGTTTTCTAGGGAGGTAGGTTTGTCATTTGAGCCTTGCCTAAAAAGGCACTATGGGGATGGCAAGAGCCTTGGCCAATATCCGGAAGCCCAGGGGTGACAGGTGCAAGCCATCCCTTGCGAAGCAGCGTGGCTTGTCAAGCATGTCATCCCAAGCAGACAGACATTGGATCCCCTTAGAATGACACCAGTAATTAAGCCAATTGTTAAAACTGATCATTTTGTCTTTGTACTGTGGCATCATTCTTGGTGAGGGTAAGATGCTGCTCAGGGTCAGGGTCATACCGGCCTGGGCTACATAATCAGAGAGCTCCTCTATGTCTCTCTTCATGTAGTCCAGGGAGGTACGTCTCAGGTCGTTCACACCGGCATGTACAATGACTGAGTCATATTTGTATTTGCTGTGGAGTGACCTGAGTGCTTGTGTTATGTGGCGGATTCTAGCTCCTGACAGGCAGCTTACTGTGACCTTTTCCTTGTTCAGTCTGGTGAGCGGGACGTCAGTGTGTCTGACTATGGAGTCACCTATTACAAGTGTGTCTGGCATGTTGTTTGGCCTTAAGGGCTGTGACTGTTTAGCACACTGACTTTGTGAACTATGTGTTGCATGTGCTATGTCTTGAGGTGGCGATTGCTTGGGTGTCTGCTTTGGAGGCCTCTGTTGTTTTGGTAGATTTTTAATCAGCGCCTCCTGTTAAACCTTGTTCCTTCTCTACAAATATTGTTCCCACAATTCCCAGTTTTTCCTATGTAGTTTGCTCCTTTCCTTTTCTAAAGATCCCAATTCCAGTTGCTTTATCTCTGTTACTATATTCATTACTTCTAGTAAAGTTGGTCTAAACTTTGTTTTGCATTTTCTACTAATTGCTTTTTTGGCAGCCACCATAATTAGACTCAGCAATTCTATATTATGTGTAGGCAATTCCGATTCTGTATCATAGCTCAAAAAAATCATCCCCCTATGAATTCAATCTGCTCACCCAGTGTCTCTGACAGAGCGGTCTGCAGGGAATCCCTAAAGTAAAAGCACAAGAGCTGACTAGAAAGATTGAGAGTACATTGGAAATGAAGCAGAGACAGGGCTTGGGAGAAGCAGATGAATAGGAATAGAACAAGAACATTTGGAAATATTAGACTTTCTTGGACTTTGTTAAACATTTTAGGGGACTCTAAAGCATATGCCCTCCTTCATGTCATTAATGTGTGGATAATAAAATCAATAACATAAACAAACCAACCAAGCAGACAGACCTCAATGGATCATGAAAATATATCAAAACCCACAAAGAACTAATGACCAGGTAGCACTGAACTCCAAACAAACTTTATTGTAGAACAGGTTAAGCACTTTTGTCTAAAATGTAGATATCTTCAAAACCATGAAATTTAAAAGACACAAACTAAAACAGTTTAAAAGTATTTTCAAATACACAACCCCTTCTAAAACAACAATTGGCTATAATGTAACAAGAACCCGCCAATAACATTAAAGGTACAAGAACACAAGTATGATAAATTACCCAATCTCAGTTCCATGATATGCATTCCATAAAAAACACTATTTAAAAATGCCTAAAAATATTGTAAAAAACTACAAGAAATTAGTTTTGATACCATATATTTTAATTCAGTAATAATGGAGATGGCTTCATTTAAACTGGGTTGACTGGAAGCATCTTATCATAGCTGCCATATCATCTCCCTGTGCAGCATCCAGTTCTCCCAGTCTCCACCATACCAGTCTGACTGTACTCTTTCCAAAGCAGAAAATTTAAACATGCTACAATTATTACATGTAATAGCATGTCTAGCTGAAGCGCTTTTATTGTCCTGCTTGTTAATACTGTAAAGATGCTGGTATATCTACTTATTAAGAGCATTATTGGTGTTTCCGATGTAAAATGATGGGCAAGAGCAACATCTAGCCAGGTAAACACTTTGTCATTGAAACAGTAGTATCTACCCTTAGCTAACCATTTATTTATTTTATTCCATAACTCACCCCCATAGTCTGATTCTACATAGGGGCATTGACTACAGTGACCACATTTCAGAGTTCTAAATATGTCATTATTCCAAGTTTCTATAGGTCTTTCCATTAGTCTCTTAAAGTTCGCCCTGTTTTTAAAAGTACATACTGGAGGTTTATCAAAACAACTTTTTAACCTATCATCATTTTGTAGACAAGACCAAATTTTAAGTCAAATATTTTTAATGTCCACAGAATGAAGTAAATAATGCATTACTATATTGCTGAAATTATATGAACATTTTGAAAAAAAGGCCAGCAGAGGTGTTGTTACTATCATTAAATGACTGATAGAATCAGAGGAATAAAGTAATTTAGTGATAATCGGGTCATATCTGTCAGGTCTACCAGAAAGTATCTGTGAGTGAAAATTATCAACTAAAAGTTCTGAGGACCCACTTTTGAGAAACATAACTTTTAATTTGTTTAACAGGATTAAGCACTCATTATCATCAGATGTCAGTCTCGAAACTCTAATGAACTGAGTTTTTATTACACTCTTCTTTTGATGGATAGGATGACAGCTTTTATAATGTAAAAAAGCATTGCAAAAAGTTGGTTTCTTATAGATAGAAGTACCAAAGCTGCCATTAGCACCCTTCCTAATTTCCACATCCAAAAATGCAACGTGTTATTATGAACATGGGGTATAAATTTCAAAAACATAGTGGATGACTCTAATTCATCAAAGAACTGATATAACTGGTCCAAGGACCCAGATCAAACTACAAAATATCATCCAAATAATGCAAGTAAGATTTACAGTTTTTGAAAGAACCAAGTTTAAATACAGTATTAATTTCCCACTTCAATAACATTGCATTGGCAAAGGTGAGAGCACATGTGGACCCCACTGCAATGCATGTAAGCTGCTTAAAATATTCTCCATCAAAATAAATGAAATTATTGTGCAAAATTAATTCCATAAAATTTGTATTGAGCCTCACTTCTTTAGATTTTAATGATGTAAACTGTGTTAAAACCTCAATGAACCAAACCATACCTTGTTCATCTGGGGTCACATTGAGCAAGTTTTTGACATCCAGTGTAACCAAAAAGCAACTGTCTACACAAGAAATGTTTCTCAATTTCCCACAAAGTCCCGAGTCATGAAGAATATGAGGAAATTTTTAAAATAACAATTTCAACTTCCAGTTGATGAACTTAGCAAAAGGTTCAGTGATCGAACCACCCACTGCCACAATAGGGCATAATGGTGGATTGGATAAATTGGAGTGACTCTTGGAGATGACAAATTTTTTGGAATAATCAAGAAAGGAACCTTCATAAAATTAAACAAGTCCGTAAGAGATGCCATCAGACAATAGATGTTAATAGACTTGTAGTCAGTGTTCATTTCATTGAGGGAGACTAACTGGTAGACTGTTTTGTCCATGAGTAAAACAGTCATCCCTGCTGGTATAATCCATCAAATCCATGATGACTAAACCTCTCCCCTTGTCCAGCTTTATACATCTTATATTCCTGTTGTATGTAATACTTTTAAAAATAGATTTCTCATTTTTGATGAGATTATATGTCATTTGTTTCCTCTTGTCATTAATTCTCTTATCTCACATTCACACGCCCTCTCAAAAACATTAATTACCAGATGCAAGGGGGGTTTATAGAGGCTTTTACATTTAAGGTTGCCTCCTGACTGTTCAGTAGAAGTCTTACTACCCAGCAAAACATATAAATTAAAGCTTTCTGGTAAATAACTTGAAATCAATCAGAGTGTGTTCTAAATTTACACAGCCAGAAGGGATAAAGGTAAAGCCCTTTAGGAACAAACTGTGATGTTCTGAACCAATATGTAGATCAGTAAAACTATAGATGTTAAAATTAAATCTGATGTTACAGATGTAGTACCTTGAATGGGGTTCAATGAGAAAAAAATCAGAAGGACCCTCTGCCATCACCGCCTGTTGGATCTTTTGGCATGTTGATTCCTCCTTGTCCAATTCTTCTGTATCACACCATTCTCATGATATCCCAATGTGTCTAACACTGACCTCTCCCTGCACTTGTTCAGCAGCCTCACTGAACATCTTGGTAATGGCTGGCCTAAAGGGACAGCTGTATCATTATTAAAATCATTATCATGTCCAGACACCAGTATCATTATTAAAATCATTATTGTGTCCATCAGTATATTCCTGATGCTGCTCTGCACCTATTGTAAAATGATGGTTGTTCCATATTTTGGGGTAAACCGACTTCTTCTTGTAATCGCTGTCATCTCTTTCCAACTTTTTATCTTTTCTGCATTTTTTAGGAAGCATCCTGGATTCCACATGCTGGAATACATTGTTGAAGGTGTGTTTGTGTTGCACAAAATTTAAATCACCTGAAATCAAAGTGACCAACCTGGAGATCTCTTCTTAGCACTTATGCATGTGCCGTTCATTTTTTGTAATCACCAAATGGGTGAGTTCCAAACCAGTTCTGTCAAACAAATGAAATTCCATGAGAAAAGAGGAATTCTCCTCTTCACCTTGGGGATATTTCCAAACACGTAACCCATTTGGCACATGCTGTTTCTTGACCCTTTTGCCCAAAAAATAATTGTCCAGATGTAGAGATTTGAATTTCTACAACGTTTTGTTGAGTTGTTTGATTTGTTGGTCTGTCAGAAAAAGTTTCCTTCAGTTGATCTGATGTAGACAGCTTCATCTGGGAAACTAAACTTATCAAGCTATTTTTGAACATTGGTTGCCTCAGAAAAGTCAGCCTGAATGTGAAACTGTAAACTGTTGCCCAAAGCATGTTTACTTTCAACATTTGAATGCAAGTCCAATTGATTTCTCTTACATCTATCAGTCATTATGTAGACTGTTTAGTCCCCATTCTGGTGTGCTATGAAAGAACCTGAGTGAAATGCTGAATTAATAAAGTTAAATTGCCCACCAGGGCAGGTAAACTGGAAGATGGGTTTCAGTGAAAAGAAGTTCCTCTGAGTCTACTGCTAACATAGTGGAAGCTGCCCAAAAATCTAAAGAACTAAAACAAATCAACTAAGCAGACAGACCACACTGGATCATGAAAATATATCAAAACTCACAAAGAACCAATGACCAGGTAGCACTGGACTCCAAACAAACTTTATTGTAGAACAGGTTAAGCTCTTTTGTCAAAAATATAGACATCTTCAGAACCATGAATTTTAAAAGACCAAACTAAAACAGTTTAAAAGCATTTTGAAATACACACCCCTTTCTAAAATGCCAAATCTGCTGCAATGTGGAAAGAACCCACCAATAAAATTAAAGGTACAAGCACACAAGTATGATAAATTACCTGATCTCAGTTCCGTGATATGCATTCCATAGAAAACACATACTATTAAAAAAACACACTAAAAAATTTGTAAAAAAAACTATAAGAAATTACAGTTTTTATGCCCTGTATTTTAATTCACTTGTAGTAGAGATGGCTGGTATATCTGCTTATTAAGAGTAGAGAAGTAGCTGAAAGTATTCTAAGAACTAAGCCAACACGGGATTGGAGAAAGGAGATTCTGCCAATAGGGATGACTGCAGTTAGGGATACAGACAATAGGCAACATGGGGATGGAATATATTGCAGAAAACTGGCAAAGGAAATAAGGAATTGGGAGCAAATAACTAGAGAGCAAAAGGTAAAAGAATGGGAAGATGCCAAGAACTTATTTAGACTGCAGGTTACAGATTGCCTTACCTATCAAGGAATGATATCAGGATATAGGCAAAGAGAAAGAAATAGGGGGGGTCCTAAATGAAGGACCTACACTGGTAAGAGTTTTTAGTAGAATCTAGAGCAGAAGTTGCTGTTTAGAAAGGAATAATTAGTAGAGCATATAAAATATTGCATATCTATAATAATCAATCAGCGCAGGTTAGAATGGATTAGGAAGAGAGACTGGATAAGCAATTCACAAAGAAACAATGGGGAAAATATATGTATGTCTCCCAAATATGCAACAAAGCCTAGCAGATTTAGAATCTTTGATTGGAAGTGTTTACATAAGTATTTTTATACCCCAAGTAGACTACAAAAATGTTTTCCTCAAGTAGACAGCAAATATTGGAGGTATGATGAGGAAGAAAGAGATAACTGGGAACATATTTTCTGGGAGTGTAATGAGTTGGCAGACTATTAAAGATTCCCTGCAGACTGCTCTGTCAGAGATGCTGGGTGAGCAATTTGGTGTATCTAAGGAATTTTTTTTGAGCTATGATACAGAATCAGAATTGCCTAGACACACTAAGGCCTTGCTGAGTCTAATTATCATGGCTGCCAAAAAAGCAGTTACTAGAAAATGAAAATCAAAGTCTAATCCAACTTTACTTGAAGTAGCAAACATAGTAACAGAGATAAAGCAACTTAAAATGGGATCTTTAGAAAAGGTTAGGAGCAAATTAGATAGGAAAATGTGAAGTGTGGGATCAATACATGCAGAGGAGGAAAGAGGTTTAAAAAAACAGGAAATGAAATTAGCTATGTAATGGTTCACTGACAATGACTGGATATATTATAAGTGATGTATAATGCTTGCAGCTACAATTGTGTCAGCATGGTTTGTAAGGTATAATGTTTGGAACTGAGACTGTGTCACTATGGTGAATTTTCATTTTATAAATGTAAGATTGCCAGTGTCATACATGATGATTTAATAAAGATGTTTCTTGTTTAAAAAAAAACATTTAAAGACCAATAGTATTATAATCTTCAGAAATAATACAAAAACATCTACAGTTTAAATAATTATACCAAATTAGACATAGTTTGAAGATATTGCTTAAGAATAAATATAAATTGTATGACAATGATTTATTTAGAGAAATTAAAGGTAAGTTAGTATAATACAAACAGGAACTGCAATGTGAAGAGTGAGAGAAAAAAAACAGGGTTGCCACCTTTTAACAAGGGCAAAGTGGGACATGGGGGTGTGGTCAATAGGCCATGGGGGTGTGGTCAATAGGACAGGGGGTGTGACCAACACCACACTGGCCACACCCCCACCACGACATCACCAGAGTTGTTAAAGGAGATGCAGTATTAGTTATGGATACAACATTGTGACATTACAGCATACTGAAAACTCAAACCATTTAAATGAAGTGAACTATTACTGCAAACACACACATTAATCAGTTGTAACAGTAAATAGCAGACTTCATGGGCTCCTTTTACCTCAAAACATAGCAATTAAGAGTAATTTACCCAGCACAGCAATGCAATAAACAGGCCCAAGTAAAAGCAGCACACCCATATTCACATTACAAGCAAAGCAGTACATTTTAACCTTATTAAAAATGCATAATAAATTAAATGCACACATTTACAAGTATAAATGAAAACAATCTTGAAACAGCTTCGGCAAATTGGCAACATGTACCTACTAGAATAATAAATGAATTACATTAACTGTTAACATTCCCCCTCAAAAGGTAGACTTGTACCACATACACATTGACTTGCAGGAACTAACAGGAAAAAATTACCCAAACAGTATATCCTAACTTCCTGAAAACAGCATTAAATTACACACATTTCCATACAAAAAAGTGCAAACTATGCTCGAACATTTTCTATCTGCAAACAGACAATACCCAGAAAAAGCTACGACAATAGAAATACATCGCACTAAATTTATATTTCACTGCCCCCCACCAGAAATAAACAACTTCTATACACAGTTCAGCCTTTTAAAAGTAATCTCTGTTGCTTTTTTTAAAGCTGTCCTGCTATGTTAAACCCATTTAATATAGCGAGACACTTTAAAAAGCAATGGAGATCTTGCTTTCTCCATTGCTTTTTTCAAAACTGTCTCGCTATGTTAAATGGGTTTAACATAGTGAGACAGCTTTAAAAAAAGCAACAGAGATTCTCCATTGCTTTTTTTAAAGCTGTCTCGCTATGTTAAACTCGTTTAACATAGCGAGACAGGTTGTAAAAAGCAACGGAAATCTTGCTTTCTCCGTTGCTTTTGCCCACAGCTCTGATATACTGCGTAAGTATACACATGCGCAGTACATCATAACTGCCGCAGAATACCAGACAGCTGTTGAAGGGCAGCAAGGAGGTATTATACAATGCCATTATTAAAGAAAAGTAATTATTTTTTTTTCTTAAATAATGTCATTGTATAATAGCAATAACCCACTTCTGGGTGTGGATAATGCTGGAGTTACCCACGGTTGTCTTTGTTTGGCCACTCGGGCTTCGCCCTCGTGACCAAACCATACCAACCGTGGGTAAATCCAGCATTACCCACACCCAGGCGTGGGTTATTGCTATAATATCAAATGAATTTTAAAATGTGCAGCTTACATGATAGTGACAAAAGCATTTGAAAACTGATGGAAGCAGAAAGACAGGTGATTTTTATTTGATTTTTTTTTTAACCAGCTAAATTTCACTAACTAGTGGGAATCTAGATAACTCTACAAAAAAGATGCCAGACAGGTCTACTGTATGCAAGAATGAAATACAAGAATACAAGAAGCCAGAACTGAATACATGCAATAAGTGATGGAACTAAGCATATTGCCTAGGAATGTAAATGGACTAATTGAGGGAAAAATGAAACGTGAAATGAAAAAGTGAGGCACATGATACGGTGCTACAGGAAACACAACTCCATATAAAAATATGAAAGTATAATAAAGGAAAGCAGAAGGGAAGGTTTTTAGGAAAGTATAAAAGGGAATGAGAAAGTAAAGTATTACTGTTGTGAGGAAACTTCTGTTGATAGAGGAAGAAAAAGCAGGCAAACAGTAGAAGTGCATTTTGATTACAGGGATGCTGGCAGGGAACTGGAATTATATTTGCCTCAATATATTTACCCCCAAAATCTACAATGCAGGATATTAAGTATGTTATGAGAGAGGTGATAGCATTTCAGAAAGGTATACTAATTGTGTCAGGACTATTATCTGTTGTAATATGGATGATTCAGAGGGACACAGACAAGAAAGTATACAAAAGGAGTATAGATACTTGGAGAAATATATGCATGTTTTGTCTTCAGAATGTAGTGGCAATACTATGAGAAAAAATTAATTTATATATTTTTTAAGAAAATATAAAGTCTGGGCAAGACTAGACAGCCATTACATCCTTCAGGAACATAATAATATGGTATATAAACAAGATACACATTCAACAGACCTTTCTAACTTCCAAAATCAAATATAATGAAATACTTTGACAAATACTGACAATTTGACAATTGTTCAACATATTCACAGGTTGGTTGCATGGAATAATGTTGGATTTCCCTAAGGAAATATTTGGGGATAACAGTAAGCTAAAGTTAAGGAACTTGGTGGAGATTAACTACAAGAAAAACGTTGGAAAGAAATCATAGCAAATGCTACCAGAAAAGTAAAAACTGCAAGAACAAAAAATAGATCATTTTGAGAGGTAGCTAAAGATGATATGCTTACATATCTAGAAAATGTAAATGAATACTGGACAAAAGCAGTGAAATACCTATTCCTTGACAATAACCATAGAGCAACTAAATTATTAGCTTAGAAATTGTGACAACAAAAAGTAGAAAGGATGATAGCAATTATAAGAAACCCAGATAATGGGAAAAATGAAGTAAATCCAGAAAAAAATAATAGAAGTTGTGCACAGCTAGTAAGTTGAATAGTAAAGTTTTAGAAGTGGAAGTTAGGACACAAGAAATGGAAGTATACACTTAAGAAAGCTACACCAGCCTAAATTTCTGGAAGAGGATAAGAAAAGTCTAATGGCTAAAACACATGAAGATGAGATTCGTGAGGCACTGAGAAGCCAGAACACTGGGAAAACTCCAAGTTGTGATAGGATCCCAATAGAAGCATGGAAGAGAAAGGAAAAACATAATTAAGGTTTGGGAGAAGCTATTCAACTGCATTATTGAGGAAGCAGCTCCATCTTCTACCTGATCTAAGGCAGTAACGGTAAATATATCACCAAAGGAAGTGAAAAGACCTAATGGATCCCGGAATCTTCAGACCCAGTTCAATGTCAAATAGGTTCATAGGTGTGTACTAGGCTAAAGGCCCCGGAGCCTTTACAAGCCTAGCCCATAGGATTACCCTGGCATTGTGCCACCCAACCTTAGTTCCCAGTGCCTCTGTCGAGTAGAGCCACTGGAGTGATCCCTGGGGTGAATTTTCTATTTCCCATCCACTCATCAAGATTTCTCTTGAAGAGGGCCAGTGAGGTGCTCTAATTGACATGTATGGGAAGTCTATTCCATAGCATGGGCAGTCTCTGGGTTATGAACCTGTCCCTCCAGCATGTTCTGTTGATTGTGGTAATGAGGTTGAGGTCTCTGGAGGTGTGGTGTGGAGGGATTTCTTTAGATGTAGCATTTCTAAGAGAGCTGGGTCAGACATGGCTTTGTAACTCAAGCAGAGATCGCCTCTAAGTAGGCGATATGAGACGGAGAATAGTTGGAGTTTTTTTAGTCTGTCCATATAGGACAAATGTTTAAGGCCTAGGATCCTCTTTGTGAGGTACTTTTGCAGCCTCTCCAGTTGTTGCAGGTGTTTAGTGAGGTACATGCCAAATGGGGCATTTTACTCAATGATTGGCTTAATGAGGGATGAGTAGAGGGAAACAATGACCTCTTTCCTCCTGGATGCAAAACCCTTAGTAATGAGATGTGCCACATAGGACTTTTTGACCACAGTGGCAATGTGGTGGTCAAAAGAGAGGTTGCTGTCAACCTGTGTTCCCAGATCTCTTATAATGCCTTCTGTGTTCAGTGACTACCATCTATGTGGTAATTCATGGGAACCGGGTTTTTCCCAAAAGGGATGACGACACATTTTTTAGCATTGAGCTTAAGGCCATGGTTCTGACACCAATCGCTGGTCTCAGTGAGGCCTTTCTGTAGGATGTCAACATCACTCAGGGAGTTAATAACAGCTCCCAACTTGAAATCATCTGCAAACTTTGTCAGCCAGAGTCCCTTTGTGTTGGCCTGGACTTCAGAGAAGTAGATACCAAACAGGAGAGGACCCAGGACCAAACCCTGTAAGACTCCACTTGTGACTGGTCAGCAGTCTGACTTAGAGTCAGCTACTTTCACATTGTGGGTTCTACCTGTGAGCCAGTTTGCAACCCACCTAGTGATATAGGGGTTGATGCCTAGTTTAGTGAGTTTTTCTATGATTCCTGAATGGGGAATGATATCAAATACCTTGGGCAGATCAATCAAGGTACGCTGTATGAACCACCTTGCCTTCATCCACAGCTGTGGTGACTGACTCAAAGAAGTTGACCAAGTTGAGCAGGCATGATCTACCCTTCACAAAACCAAACTGTGTAGGATCTAGAGTTTGGAGATTCCCTTTATCCTTGTTTATTAGGTCCATGACCATGCGTTCCATAGCTTTGCATATCAGACTTGTCAGGCTAATGGGGTGAGAGTTAATAAATGACAAAACACAAACCACAAAATTCTCCGATGGATGTGGAGAAAACACTACCGAGGTAGTGGAACCTAGCAGTCACTCACAATTGCAGGCAAATGATACGTATATGTTGCAAATAAATATCACAGATGGTACCAATGAAAATATTCACTGAAGATAGACCACTCGACAAAGACTCCGTGCTGTTGTTCACCGTTTATTGCAAGTATTACCTAGGTTTCGTCCGTCTCCACGGACTTCATCAGATTACATAAACTGTGGTGTACAAGCTACTTATATATCATAAGCCAGGTAAATAATTAACCTATCAATTAAATTTAATTAAATTAATCAATCAATCAGGTCCTAGGCGTACACCCTTTATTTAAAAACACAAACATAGTTTAAAAGAAAAATATTGTCTGTGTGTGTACGTGATATTAATATTAAATGTTAAGTGTATGTACAGAAAATATATAAAATCAAATAACTTTGTTCTGTACGATCCACGTATACAATATATAAATATAACAAATATTAATCATGTACCATATATAAAAAAATGTTTTTAATATATATATATTTGTAAAATATGTTTCTATTAAGTTAATAGTGTGAAATTACAAACAATTTAAAAATTATACGTGTTAAAAAACATAGAGCATGTAGTCACTATTAGTGTATACACCATTCGGTGTAATGAATGAACAGCATGCAAGATTAAATATATGAAAAATGTATAAATCTATTAAAATGTATATATTTAAAAAAATCATCAAATAAAAAAGAATATTAAATATATGTATATATGTGAATATATACATATTGCACATTCACAATATTGGTGATAAATGGGTATATGTGAATCTACTTGTGCTGCCTTTAAGAATGTGTGTGTTATCTCCCCTTAATATTGTTCAATCTAAGGATGGGTTTTATACTACAACACTCGTTGATACCAGGCCAATTGTATGCATTTAACTTAATCTGCATTTTTAATTCTTCTGCATCCAAATCATAGGTAGTAATCCTACCTTGTTGATCTTTAATAATTTGTTATGCCCCAAAAAATCTAAAGTGATGACTAGTGTTTTGTGTAACGTGTCTTGCTAAAGCATTGGTGCACTTAGATTTTTTGATGTCATTTAAATGCTCCCTAATTCTGTCTCTCATATGTCTACTCGTCTTTCCTACATAAAACGCATCACATAGTTGACATAAAGCTATATATACCACATTAGTGGAATAACAATTAAAGTGACTCCCTATTTTTATATTACAATGATTTACCCTAATGTTCTTACCAGTGATATAAATGTAGGGGCATACAGAACACCTACCACACTTGAAGTTACCCAGTCTCTTATTACATACTGCTTCCTTATTGTTGGTAACCCTCTCAAATAATTCCTTAAATGATAGGTCTTTTTTGAATATGTATGAAATATTACCCTGAAACATTCTTCCTAAGTTGTTATCAGTTACCATTAATTGCCAATTTTGTTAATTATTTTCTTAATAATATGAGAAATATCATTAAATGTTGTAATGTAAAATGGAATAGAATTTGAATCAAAATTTGTGTTTTGATGGTAATCATTTATCATATTGTCTTCAGACATATATCCACTAATAATAGCTTTATAAATACCTGTGTCCCTCTTGTTTTTAACTTCATTTAACACATTCTTACACAGTTCCTCCGGATACCCACGATTAATGAACAGAGACATCATAAAATTTAATTTGTCATAAAATTCAAAATCATTGCTCAAAATTCTTGCAGCCCTGACCATCTGGCCCTTAACTATGGCCTTTTTCTGATGGTCGGGATGCCAACTTACGTAATGCAAGTCCGAATTTGAAAAAGTAGACTTCCTAAATATATTAGATTTCAATGTACCACTAATTCTGTCTACTGTGAGTCTAACATCCAAGTATGTAATTGTGTCTCTATTCGTTTTGTGTGTAAATCTCAAAAACCAAATACTACTGTTGATATACTCAATAAAGGCCTCTAATTCAGTTTGGTCCCCATCCCAAATGAAAAACAAATCATCTAAAAATCTTGAGTAAAATTTTACATGAGTATAAAATTCAGTTTTAAACAAGTAATGTAGTTCCCAAAAGGTCATAATAAAATTAGCAAACATGGGGGCACACGCTGCCCCCATAGCTACACCATTGACCTGTCTGTAATAGTTCCCTTCATAATATAAATAATTGTGCCTTAAAACTATATCCATAAGTTTGGTTAACAAATTTATTTTGTCTTGGTCGTATAATTTAGTCTCAAATAACTGTTCCTCTAACCATACCAGACCTGTGTCATGCAGTATCACTGTGAATAGATTATTAACGTCCATTGTTACAAATATATAGTTGTGATTAAATTTAAAAGAACTTAATTTCCCTAAAAAATCCCATGAATCCTTAAGTACGTAAGTGAACTTAGTCATTCCCATCTTAAGATAATAATCCAAGTACTGACTAATGAAATGTGTCTTGTTTCTTTTTCCATCCACTATGGGTCTAAACTGAATATTTTCTAACCCTTTGTGTATTTTAGGTATTCCGAAAATACCACTAACCACTGGACATTCGTTGCTTAAAAATTTCCATTCCACTTCTGTTATTTCACCTTGATATAACATATCATCTAGTGCCATGTCAATTCTTTTATTTGCAATATTAATTTCATTTAAGCTAACCTCCTCATATGAGTCACCTAATAACATTGAGGTCATGTATGTGATGTAATCATTCTTTTCTACCACAACAACACCACTACCCTTATCGGGTTTCATAATTCTAATGTTGTTAGTACTAAGAATCTTATATAGAATATCCTGTTCATGGTTAGTCAAATTTCTATTCATAGGTTTTTTGTAGTTAAAATAAAACTGTCTTATTTCCATTTCACTTATTCTTTCAAATATCGCAACCTTATCATTCATAGGTGGATTATATACACTGGGTTTAATTAGTGTGTTTCGTTGACCATTAATGTTATAGTCAGTACTATTCCCCTGAAATAAGATTTTTAAATTCACTTTACGTGAAAAAAGTTTTAGATCCAATATTGTGTTAACCAAATTCCCTTTTCTGCAAGGTACATAATTAAAACCCTTTGAGAACAGGTTCACTATATCGGTGTCAAAAATAATAGAAGTGTAATTATATAATTTATAATCCCCTTTGCTATTAGTGATAACTGTGGGGTTCTTAAATATTACATTATCAACCAGTGTAAATGTACATGCAGTAACATTGTCCCGTGATGAACAACCAATTAATGGTTGAAATCCTGAATTTTCATGTAATAACTCATTAGTGTTACTTCTCTGCAGGTCGTGTATTTCTACCATATTTATACATTCATTTAAGTGAAAATCCAACTCAAAAGGAATTTCATAAACACTCAAATCACACAAACTCAGGTCCTCGGTATTGTTAGAGTTCAACGGCAATGAACTAGTGTCCATTGTACAAATATTGTCACTAAAAAAGTTAACCAAAGATTTGACTTCCCCAATGTCAAGGTTGTTCAAAGGAACCGTCGTATTCTTGACATCATTGTTGGGCAAAATTGTATTAACCAGTGCATAAGTATGATTACTTGACATATTAAAATGTCTGGCAGTCGTTTCAACATCAACCGTACTTTGATTAGGTAACATTGATAGTGTAATTGAAGTTTGCCAAGTACTAAATGTCTGGTTACTTACAGTTTCAGTTGGGTATATCGGTTCTGCCTCTGTGAGATGAGGGACGCCAACGGCTACTTGCGCGCCCTCCACGCGTTTTTTTGGAACTGATGTTGTGTTTTTGCATTTGTTAAATCTCTCTTCGGGCGTGCACCAGTAAATCCCAAATCGTCTTCTTCATAGGATAAATGCTGGTTTCTAATCCTTTCCGAGCGTCTCACTACATCCTCTCCAAAGTCTTCCACTGAATACTCACGCACCGAATCTCCATGGTCGTCACAGGAAGTGATGTCATCTAGTTCGTCAAGGTTACCACCCCTCTTGCGTGTTTGACCATTACCGTGGTTACCTTCAACTCTTTTTGATTTAGGATATAGGATTTAGGATATGTCGAGTGGTCTATCTTCAGTGAATATTTTCATTGGTACCATCTGTGATATTTATTTGCAACATATACGTATCATTTGCCTGCAATTGTGAGTGACTGCTAGGTTCCACTACCTCGGTAGTGTTTTCTCCGCATCCATCGGAGAATTTAATGGGGTGAGAGTTCCCAGGGTCTGTAGTCGCTCCTCCTTTGTGGAGAGAGATGACTGTAGCAGTGCGCCATTCGGTAGGGACAAAGCCTGAGGTGAGGCTGTGATTGAACAGGCCGCACAGGTGAGGTGCCAATTCACTCTGTAGATCATGTAGAACACAGCCAGGGATATTGTCAGGTCCCATAGAAGCTGTATTCTTAGCCTTGGACAGTCCTGTTTTAACTTGTGCAGCAGTAATACTGAGTGCCTGGCAATCTACTGGTATTGTGACTGGTCCCTTGTGGGGGGAGACAGGGATAAAGTTGGCACTGAATCTGTCGGCCAGTATATTGGCAATATTTGTTGGCTCGGTATAGGAGGTACCATCGTGCAGTAGCTCAGAGAAAATCTGGGTATTGCCGTGGAGATTCTTTACATAACTATAGAAGGCCTTGTGGCTGTCTTTACTATCTGCTGCAATTCTGTTTTCATAGCTAGCTTTAGAGCAGGGGTGTCAAACTCAATCACATAAGGGGCCGAAACAAAAACACATAGGCTAATTCGCGGGACAAATTTTTTATTAATTCTTTATTAAGATATATCTACTAAGACTAGTAGAAGTAAAGATCCTTCATCATCCTGAGATACCATATCTCACACCATCCTGCTGCATTAATCATTGCACAGAGCATTGAATTCCATCAGCGTCATCACTGTGTGGCTTATCAAGGTACATTAATCATGTTCTGAAAATAACAACAAGCACAAAACAAACTGTAAGTGTACTATAAGCAAAAAAGTTCAAAAACAGTTTTTTTAATACATTGAAATTTAGGTTTTGAAATTGCTCACCTACTTGTTTTCTGGCCAGATGTCTGAGACCATTTTCCTCTGGTCAGTGAGTCAATGTCTGGTTTTATATCTTGTGCTGTGGCAACCCGCAAAACAGCATGGAGGTTTTCATCGGTGATGCGTGATCTGTGCATGTTCTTGTTTAGATTCATTATTGAAAACATCTGTTCACACAGATAGGTGCTCCCAAACATGGACATAACACGGGCAGCATGAGTAATGGCTGTTAATGTTGGTTCTGATGAAATCTACTACCAGTAGATGAAAGCGCTCAACCAGTATTGTTGTCGAAGCTAATAAATTTTATATCAAGTTATTTCGTGCATGCCCTTGTGTTCAGTGCAACTTGGTGACTGTGACTGTGACTGATTTTGGATCCTGTTGTTACTTGTGGCCTGTCCAGTCGTATTTCATTTTCATTTTGTGGTGGGAGAGGAGAGAGATGGATTCTTTGGACGAACTACCATCTATTTTTTCGCCGAGGGGAGAGGATATACAGAGAATCCAGTCCGAAATGGTAATAATGAAAGGAGAGCTTACCCAGTTGCTTGAGCTTGTCAGTCAACCTGTTAGTCGAGTGATGATTGGAAGAGATGATAAAAGGAAGATGCCTCCGCGTAAGCAGGAAGTTAGTGGGTCGACACGCTCCGTGTGTAACTGTCAGGGTGAAGGAACGCCAGAAGTAGAACGAGCCTCTTATGGATCCAAAGGGAATAGGAGTGTAATTAAAGGTAATTCAGAATACGGAGAGGGATCGGAGGTCGACTACAACATATCAGGAGCGAGACCCAAATGGACTGCACCGAAGAGAACCTACGCTATGGTTGGACAATCGACACTAAAAGGTACTGTACATACCAATACTAAGCCGATATATAATGACAGGCAAAAAAGATACAACACCAGTAATTTTTTAGCAACCGGATTTGACTTTAATGGAAATAAAGAAAAAATAAGAGAATGTGAAGAGAATGACAATCACAAAGAGGAAAATAGGACATTGAAGGACTATATTTACGAGTTTGGCAAGAAACTAAAAGTTTTAAAAAGTGCCCAATTGGACAATACATATTTAAAGAAATGCTTAGATTCTAATATTGTACCTATGGGCCTAAGGTTTTATAAATGGCCAATGGGAATCAAAATGGATGATGAGAATGTAAAAGAATGTACTAAAATGTCAATGATTTTGGTTTTACATTTATGAAATTTATAATATCATGCAATGATACAAAGATTTGTGGTCTTTTGTCTGAAATTGAACAGCTGGATCAAATGATTACTAGTGATTTGTTATTTGATGAATTTGAAATGTGTTTTAATGCACAATTTACTTGGGTAGAAAATCAAATTAATAAACAGTATGACCGGAAATGTAAAAAATTGAGGAGGGATATACAGCAGTATGAAAGGGGTGAAGCCTATAAATTAGGTACCAATACGGGAAATGCTAATAATGGTATGAGAACCGAAACGACAAATGGTATGAATGAAGAAAGGTTTCATAGACACTATAGTGAAAGAAATGGAAGGGATGGCTATTCAAAAGATTTTTTAGGGGGAAACAAAAAGTGGGGAAACTACCACAACGAGTGGAACAGGAGACAAGACAGGTGGCAAGGAAACAATTGGGGAAGGACAAGGAACAACAAGTGAAAGAACAGTTAGGAAGAAGAGATAAAATTATAAAACACAGTGATGTGCACTATAGTTTGGGAGATTTTAGTATTTATAATTATACACAGACAGAATTAAGTAAAGATTTCTTCAAACTTTTATCTAAAGGAATGAAATATGTACCCAATGACAATGGTAGTATAGTGGATCACATCATAGATTTCAAAAAATATTTAAGGAAGCTTAACTTAGCCATATATTTTAAGGGGAACAAAGTGGGCGAGATGGATGAATTCAAGAAGAGAAGCACCTTTACCCCCCCTATGAACAGTACGTTGGCTATATTTGAAAAGGTTGTAATTAAGGAGTTATATGAATATATGAACAAAGGAAGAAAACATCATTATAATCTACATTTTAAAGAATATGAATCACTTAGACAAATACAGGCCAGTAATAATATAAGAATAATGAAACCCGATAAGGGAGGGGGGGGTTGTTATGTATGATGCTGATGAATACAATAATAAAATTAATAGTATATTATTTAATTCAGGTAACTATGAGGTGACATCCATTAATGAAGTCAACATTGGACATCATAAAGTGGACTTAATATTAGAAGAAATGTTATTAGATAATAGAATTAGTACAAATTTGTATGAATTCCTAAAGGTGGATTCTCCCATTGTTAGCACTATAGTAGGAATCCCAAAAGTGCATAAAGACCTAGCGGATCCCCCTTTCTGACCCATCATCTCGGGTAGCAAATCCAAAACTTTTCCGTTTGGCAAAGTAGTGGATAGATGGTTAAAACCTGTATACAATAAGGTCAGTCATATTGTGAAAGATTCCTGGGATTTCCTAGGAAGGTTAGATAATGGATACATCACCAACGAAAGTACATTAGTGACCATAGATGTTGTTGATCTTTTTTCCAGCATTCCTTTAGAAGAAGGATTAACTAGATTTCAGCATAGTATACAAAAATACAGTGACTTGGAATGGGAGAAAATAATGTTAATTTTGGAATTTATGGAAATAGTTTTGTCCCACAATTATATAATTTTCCAAGGAGAATATTACAGGCAAAGTAAAGGAGTAGCAATGGGGGCAGCTTGTGCCCCCATGTTTGCAAATTTGTTCCTTCTAGATTGGGAAAATGAATATATTTTAGAAAGCAAATGGAAGGAAAATATTATATGCTATCTTAGATTTTTGGATGATGCATTTTTAGTGTGGAGGGGTAATGTAAGCAGTATCAAAGAATTTATAAATTATCTTAATACTAGATGTGAATACCTAAGGTTCACATTTAGTATAAATAAGAATAGTATATCATTTTTAGACACTAAAGTTACTATAGAGAAGGGTATATTCAAATCTAACATATATAGGAAAGAAACCTTTAGTAATGATTATTTAGAGTTTACCAGCTGTCACCCCATACACCAGAAAAGGAGTATAGTAAAAGGGCAATGTATAAGAGCGGCAAGAATGACATCACAGTATTCGGATATGGTATTGGAGATGGATAATATAGGTAAAATGTTTGAAGTTAGGGGATACCCTAAGGAGATGATTCTGGATATTACAGAATATGTAAAGAAAGAATGGGGGAAAAAATACAAGCCCATACTAGGAGAAGCAAATGGGGTTATAAATGGACAAAAAAGATCCTTGGAAATGAATGAATATACCAGAGCATGTATAGTACAATATGCACCAGAAGCAAAAGGCATCAAAAATATAATACAGAAGAATTGAAATATCTTAAAAACTGAGGAGAGTGTATATAAGATAGTGGGGGATGCACCCAAATTCGTATATAGGAATGGGAACAATCTCAAGATGAGACTAGGGAAGAAAAACAATTCCAAATATGGAAAGCAGGATACACATACAACTAGATGTGGAAGTTGTAATCAGTGTAAATACATTATGTCAGTACCGACAATTACACTGGAAGATGTTCACAACACAAAAATTAAATTTAGAAAAGGTAATTGTAGGACGTCCCACATGGTCTATTTAGTGAAGTGTACGAAATGTCCTTGTTATTATGTGGGGATGACAGTCAGATGTCTGAGAAATAGAATGTATGAGCATTATTATAAGATAAAAAGGGAGGATACAAAAAATGCCCTTTGGAGACATCTGAATGGAAATAGGGTATGTAATACATTTAATTTTGCGATTTTGGAATGTATTAAGCCTAACCCCAGGGGAGGGAATATAAAATTATTATTGAGAGAGAGGGAGACAAGATGGCAAATTAAACTTAATGCCTCTGAATATCCTGGACTCAACGACACCATCTCTATTAAGCCAGTATTAGAGAACAATAGGTGAGTGTTTAGTTGTAGGAATAATATATGGTTATAGTTCACAGTAAAATTGTGTTATGAATATAAGGGGATCAAGTATAAAGTACATTAGGATGGGTAATACATTTTTATGCATTTTTTAAATGAGTTTATAATGAATTTTTTAATTGTGTTTTTCAAATGTGTTTTTTAAGGAATGTACATATCTTAAAGTCTGTTTTATTAGTAAATTAATAAAAGTTAGGCATTGTTTATTAAATAAGAGATTTTGAATAGGTTAAAATTTTAAGGGGTTAGTATAAGCTATTAAAGTTATATTAGGTAGTTGTTCTGGAATCAATGCACTGAGCACTTTAAATGGTTAATTAGTATATATAGGGTAGGAAATGTTTTAAGTTTGTGATTGGTGTAAAGCCATATAAAAAGTGAGTAATGGCTGTTAATGTTGGTTCTGATGAAATCTACTACCAGTAGATGAAAGCGCTCAACCAGTATTGTTGTCGAAGCTAATAAATTTTATATCAAGTTATTTCGTGCGTGCCCTTGTATTCAGTGCAACTTGGTGACTGTGACTGATTTTGGATCCTGTTGTAACTTGTGGCCTGTCCAGTTGTATTTCATTTTCATTTTGTGACGGGCAGCATGAAGTCTTAGCTGTGGCATCAAGTCAGGGGGCAGTAGACGGTAAAAGCCCTCTATCGCAACATCCTGTAACTTTGCTCTCAGGCCACTATCGGTTTGAAGCTCTATCAACTCCATCTGAAGGTGATGGGATGCACTGTTGATGTTGGCTGTGAAAGGATTGGCAAAGATGTCAAAGCTACACTGTTGTGCTCTGAAGTTAGAGAAGCACCAATCAAACTCATCAATTAACCGGCTCATTTTGGTAGCCAACTGAGCACAAGGATAAGGAGGCCGAGATACTCTGCCAAACAGGAAAGTGGGCAAGACTGTCCTGTTCTAGTTGGGACTTCCATAAGAGAAGTTTATGCTGGAATGCTGTGATCACATCAGACATCTTTGTGATGGCTTGTTTGTATCCCTGCAGCCTCTGATTCAGTCAGGGCAAGATGCTCTGTTAAATCACACATCATAGCAAATTCACAAAGCCAGGATGGATCTAACAGGTCAGGCAAGGGCTTTCCTTTACTTTGCATGAAAACAGCGATTTGTTTCCTGAGCTTAAAAAATCATTTGAGGACTTTGCTCCTGCTAAGCCACCTTACGGTGTGGCACGTCTCCATGCTCTGCACCTACCTTCTGTAAACACAGCTGGAACTGGCAATGATTCAGGCCACGTGCTTGTATAAAGTTTACTGTTTTTGTAACTGTGGTCATTATATTATCCATTTCAAGAACCTTACCACACATACCTTCTTGATGGAGGTAATCAGATGTGTGTGGCAGTCATTATTTAGCATTTTCTCCTTCATTAGTCCAACCAAGCCTTTTTTTCCTCCACACATTGCAGGTGCACCATTGGTAGTTAGCCCCACCAACTTTTCCCAGGGTAATTTAATATTATTTATGGACTTCTCCACTTCCTCAAAAATTTCCTTCCCTGTTGTCGTCCCTTGCATTGCAGCTACACCCAAGAGTTCCTCAGTGATAGAGAGGTCCATCTTCACAGCTCGTATAAAGATGAACAGCTGTTGCTGTATCAGTACTGTCTGTACTTTCATCGACAGCTTATGAAAAAACTAGATAACTGCGTGCCTCTTCAGCCAGCTGTGTTGTTAGATTTCCTGCAAGATCTTGAACTCGATCTGCAATGGTATTTCTTGACAAACTGACATTTTGGAAAGTCTGCATCTGGTCAGGGCACACCTGCTCACACACTTTTAGCATGCATTGCTTCAAAAAGGCACCCTCTGAAAAACACCTGGAAGCTCAGGCAAATTCTTCAGCCAAAATATAGCTAGCTTTCACTGCTGCATCATTTTTTGCTGTAATTGCAGTATGCCTTTTAATTCTTGGACAATTTTATGTCTTTCATGTAGGGTATATTTAGCATACTTAGCTCCATGTTTGGTTTTCAAAATCCCTACGTATATTGTACTCCATCACTGACACCGCCTCATAACACAAAATATACACTGGTTTGTCTTCGTGAAGTATAAACATATATTTGCTTTCCCATCTTTCATTAAATTGTCTCCCTTCTGCATCAAGTTTTCTCTTGGACATTTTGACTGCTAGATTCATGGATGTTGGCCTTGGGTAGAGGTGCTCCATGCAGGCACACTGGGATGACGCTCGCCACCACATTAGAATCTAATGTTACCATTTCAGCATCTTCTACAAACTAGGTAGGAAGTGCACCACCCTGCATCAACTTTTCTCTCAGACATTTGGGAGTGATTGCTAGATTCACAGATGTTGGCCTTGGGTAGTGGTGCTCCATGCAGGCACACAGGGATGACACTGACACAATCATCTGATGATCACTCTCCTTGCCATCACATTATAATCTAATGTTACGCACCATTCAGGCACACAGGGATGATGCTGATACAGCTGTCTGATGATCACTCTCCTTGCCACCACATTAGAATCTAATGTTAACACCATTCAGGCACACAAGGATGACGCTGACACAGCGCGCCTCCTGGCCAGCTCTCCTCACCGCAGGCCATAAAAAACAGCCAGGCGGGCCAAATTCGGCCTGTGGACCTTGTGTTTGCCACATGTGAGTTACAGGAAAGGCAGGAAACAAGCTTAGAATTTAGATTTTTTTTGTAAAGTGGAAAGGGAGAAAGGAGGAGCAGAAGATAATTCAAGGTTAAGAAACTAAGTGGGTTGGCCTTCTCAAATGTTCTCTCTGTATTAGATAGAATGAGCTAATGACACTAGACTGGGAGGAGTGTCCCAGATCAAATTTACAGTAGGGGCAGGCAACTGCAAAGCCACCAAGTATAAGAACAGGATAATAATAGGGAGGGTGGGAAACTAAATCAATGATATGATACACTCATTAGCAGGAAACCAGAACAAACAAACACAAACAGATGTTTAATAAATGGAGAACATTTCCAGTTAATACCTCACACACAATGAAACTAGCTAGAAATGATTTACAAACAGTGTGACAGTAAAAACCTTATTTATCAGGCCCTGTGAGGCAGACAATTTTAGTGCAACCATGCAGATTAGCTTATAGCTATAAAATACAGTAAAAGTATGCAGCAGACAATAAAAGTGTTATACATATCTATAATAAGCAATAACTAGTAAAAATAAGCAAAATAAAACAGGATACTTAATGTTATATATTACAGATCAGAGTTTGCTCAGTGCCCTTCCTCCGATTAGCTCTGTGTGAAATGGCAAAAACACTCACAAGGTAACTTCTTAAGTAACAGAAAGTTGAAACCTGAAACAGCTTTAAAAAAAGCTCAAAAGAACCAATGAGGTGCTAACTCCAAGCCGTAGTCCAGGTAACCCCAATCAGTCAATGACCATAAATACTACACTCTCATTGAAATGCAAAAATGGCTTTTGCGCCTGAATATGGACAATGCTACAACTACTACCTATACTACTTAGGCAGAAAAAAAGTACAAAAATGTTTATCACAGTAAAAAAAAACAGCAGTGATCCTTTAAATTAAAGTTTTAAACAGATAAAGAAGCAAGGAAACTCTAGAGAATGCTTTTAACTGCAAATAAATCAGTTATATGATAAACTCCTTGGCAGGAAATCAGAATAAACACAAACAGATGTTTAACAAATGGAGAAAATTTCCAGTTAATACCTCACACACAGTGAAACTAGCTAGAAAAGATTTATAAACAGTGTGACAGTGAAAACCTTATTTATCAGGCCCTGTGAGGCAGACAATTTTAGTGCAACTTTGCAGATTAGTTTATAGCTATAAATTACAGTAAAAAGTATGCAGCAGACAATAAAAGTGTTATAAATATCTATAATAAGCAATAACTAGTAAAAATAAGCAAAAAACAGAATACTTAATGTTATATATCACAGATCAGAGTTTTGCTCAGTGCTCTTCCTCTGATCAGCTCTAAATGTTTATATCTATCTATATTAGCTAACAGGCTAGCAAAAATATTACCTAAATTAATACAGCTGGACCAATGTGGATTCATGGGGGGGGGATAGACAAATGTTTGATGTATCATGATGATGAAACAAGTAGCAAAACATTAATAATGATAGGTTTAGATGACAGGAAAGACATTGATGGAGTGAGTGGAATTAACAAAAAAAAAAGACAATGGAAACATTTGCCTTTCCCCAGGAATGGGTGACATTGATCTTTAAAATATGTACATGTGCAGAGGGTAAACTAAAACGTGGAGAAAGACTCTGCGAAAAAACTGACAACAGAAGCAAGGCAGGGCTGTCCATTGCCCCCTTACTTATTTGCTCTATACTTAGAGGTCTTAGTTATAGGGATTAGACAGTGCAGGATACTGGGATAATAAATGGAGAGACAAAAGGAAAAATGTCTTTACTCACAGATGACATATTTTTCATAGCAAATCTGGAGAAAGACATGAGTTCTATTCACAGTACTGAGAAGATCCAATCAGCAAGTTATAAAACCAATGAATCAAAGACAAAAGCAATAGTGTTAAACTATGCACCCTCATATGACTTGGTGCAGGATTTTTCTTTCCTCTGGTGACATAACATGCGACATCTGGAAATATGGTTAAAACAAAGCACAGGACAGGTGACCAGAGAGGTGTTGGAAGAAATAACTCAGAAGGTAATGCAAATATAAAACAATGGAAGATGCTAATAGATACAGACAGTAAAAGACAAGCATTAAAAAAAGTTTCTGGTCCCTCTGATGCATGACATGGGGCAAATTTATTGCTAATTTCTGGGAGAAAAGACACTGATGACAAAAGTATAATAAAATAATTTATTTGGGATAATAAAGATTAGCGGGTACACTGGGATAAACTGATACTAATAACAGAGAAAGTGGGGGGGGGTTGTGGCTGCCTGATCTGAATGAGTATTTTTGGGTGATACAGTTATACTTAATCTGCTTTGTCCAAAATCAGTTTCCCAAGTGGAAAACCATGTTACTGTTTCGGGAGGATTCACACGGCTGAAGAGAACAAATTGCATTTGGTAAGACAACAGATAAAGAAAATGTGAGAAACTGTGCACAAAAACACATTGGTCATTCTACAAAACAAACATTAAATCAAAAGATGATTAGGGAATGGAAATACAGGACAATACCAAAAGGAATAGAAAGGGAACAGATAAACTACAGCAATGGATTAAAAGAAGAAAAATAAAAACCTATGATCCTAGGAATGGGACAAGACTGAATACATTCGATCTACAAGAAAGGGATTCTTTGGCATATATTGGATCATTCACAAAAGAAAAGAGACCATACAAAGAATTACAGAGGTAAGAGAAGCCAGTCATAATAGACTACATAATAGAAACTACAACTGACTAGGCAGTAAGGAAAAAATTAAGGGAAGCATAAACAGCATTAATAGAAACTGGGAACTCGACAAGGAACTAAGGTGAAACTGGACTGGAGTAGGAGATTGCAGAGCAGCTGTTAACAGATGAGCAGAAGGAGAAATATGTAATAGCTAAATATGCTACTAAATTTAGAAATAAAATATTTGCTTGGAAATGTCTTCATAGGTATGTCTATACTCCTGGCTGGTGCTGGAGATTTGAGAAACAAGAGAAGGGTACCTTAGAAATGATTTCTGGGATTGCTCAGAATTGTAAAGTAATAAACAAGAACTGCAAATGGTAATATGTACATAAAATAGAGGGTGAAAAGTTAGAATTTACCAAACACGTGACAGTTCTGAGCTGGACTGAGGTGAAACAACCAAGATAAATAAGAACATTGCTTTCATTGCCAAAATGGGTGATAAAAAAGAAAATGGTAAACTAAGAAAAAAAACAAATAGCTGAAATAATATTATGTCTGAAACGACAGAGATGGACCTGCAAGAGAAGGATAGATAGTGAGTTCCTAATTAAATGGAGTAAGTGTGGTCTATGCCATAATTCCAGTACATAATAAGTTTCTAATGATGCATAAACAGGTAACTAACCTTATCAGGGCTAAGTTAAAAAGATGAGAAATATTTTTTAACACCTTTACTGAATTATCACTTAAGACACAAACATACACTTATATAAAAGAAAACAAAGCATATCAACATATTCCCAGTTACAAATGGTATACATCACATGTTATAACTATCAATCCAACAGTACATAAATTGCTCAGTTCCTGCCTTCCCTTAAACCTTACACCTTATCTAAAACATGATTCTGCATGTATTGTTTTGCTCTTAACCTTTTCTAAGAATCCCGCTTCTAGTTCTTTAATCTCTGTTACAATATCCAGTACTTCAAATGTAGTTGGTTTAGACTTTTATAAAACAGGTTATTTATTTGGCTAAATGTATGGGATGTCCCACTTTCTATGTTGGAAAAATGGACAGAGCCCTTACGAATAGAATATATGAGCATATGTACCAAATAAAGAAGCAAAATAATAATAATGCCTTGTTTAGACACCTGGTATCTAGTTCCAGTTGTTCTACTTTTAAATTTGCTATTTTGGATAAACTGAACATTAATCTGAAGGGTGGTGATATTAAAACATTGTTGGAAGACAAAGAAATGAAGTGGCAGTTGTTGCTTAATGCCACAACCCCCCCAGAAATAAATAATATTTCCCTTCAACCAATTTTAGAACTTAGTATACTGAATTTTAATGTTTTATTGTACTTATGATATTCTAATGAACACACTTTATTATTTATAGAACATTCTCCATGTGTTTTTTAATAATGTTTTTATAATAGTTTTTCTTAATTGCAGGTTAGAAATTATTTTTCATAGATTCACTTATTGTTTTTAACATCTGCTTATGTTGTATTTTGATGCTTGCCATTTAAATGTAATGTGCTTGAGTTTGTTTAATTGATTGTTATATCCTTTAGGTGTATATAAAGGTTCTCCCTTGAAAGGTTTTTTAGATTCTGATGAAGTCCAGGCTATATTGAACAAAAGCGCTCAATCTAAATAAAGTTTAATTGGAATGACTTATTTGGTTTTAGCTTGTTTAGTTTGGATTTTACTGACTGGAGAGAAGTTTTTGTCAGCTGTTGTGAACACTATTTTTTTTTTAAATAAGATTATGTCTGAAACGACAGAGATGGACCTGCGAGAGGAGGATAGATGGTGAGTTCTAATTAAATAGAATGTGTGATCTATGCCATAATACTAGTATACAAGAAGTTTCTAATGATGCATAAACAGATAACTAACCTTATAATGCTAAGTTAAAAGATGAGAAATATTTTAACACCTTTACTGAATTATCACTTAAGACACAGACAAACATACACTTATATAAAAGAAAACAAAGCATATCAACATGTTCCCAGTTACAAATAGTATACATCACATTTTTATAACTATCAATCCAACATTACATAAATTGCTCAGTTCCTGCCTTCCCTTAAACCTTACTCCTTATCTAAAACATGATTGTGCCTGTATTGTTTTGCTCTTAACCTTTTCTAAGAATCCCACTTCTAGTTCTTTAATCTCTGTTACAATATCCACTACTTCAAATGCAGTTGGTTTAGACTTTGATTTCAATTTTCTAATAATTTTTTTTGGCAGCCACCAGAATTAAATTTAACAAGGCCTTACTATATCTAGGCAATTCAGATCTTGTGTCCCAGCTCAAAAGAATAATTTCCGTAATTACACCCATTTGCTCATATTTCTGACAGAGTCCTCTGTAGGGAATTCTTAGTCTGCCAACTCATTACAGTCCTAAAACATATGTTCCCAGTTACCTCTTTCTTCCTTGTCACAACTCCATTTGCTATCAACCTGAGGAAAAATCCTTTGGAGTCTGGTTGGGTATAAAAATACCCATGTAAACACTTCCAAGCAAAAATCCAACATCTTCTAGACTTTGTTACATACCCAAGAGCCACATATATGTCCTCCCTTTGTTATCTTGTGAATTGCTTATCTAAAGATGAGAAATATCTTATGCTGGTTCCAGGTATGGAATACTGAATAACTGGATAAATTCATACAAAGTTGTGTCATACTGCAAATATTTTCTCCTTTCTGTTTCTTTGAGTATTATCCTGGTTAAAATGAAGAGAAGAGCATAACAAATAAATTAGTTTGGGGGAAGCTCAAGTAACAGGGGGAGACTGGGATTTTGGATGCAGACCTTTAAGGAGAACAACAATAATCATACAGACTATTACATTCATAAAGTAGCAGAAGGTCTTCCAAGAACTAAGTCAACACAGGAATGGAGAAAGCAGATTCTGCTGAAAGGGATGAATGTAATTAGGGATACAGACAATAGGGGTGGGGATATATTGGAGAAAACTGGCAAAGGAACCAAGGTATCGGGAGAAATAACTAGAGGGGGAAAGGTAATAAAATGGGAAGATGCCAATAATGTATTTGGACTGCAGGCCAGAGCTTGCCTTCTATATCAAGGAATATCAGAGTATAGCCAAAGAGAAAGAAATAGGGGGTCCTAAATGAAAGACCAGCACTGGTAGAGGTTTAACTAGAATCTAGAACAGAAGTTGCCAATAAGAAAGGAATAACTAGTAAAACATGTAAATATTGCATGATAACTATAAGAATCAATCAGAGGAAGTTAGGAAGGACTGGGAATAGAGATTAGATAAGCAATTCACAAAGAAACGATAGGGGGATATATGTATGTCTCCCAAATATGCAATAAAATATTGAAGATTTAGGATATTTAGCTGGAAGTGTTTACATAGGTATTTTTATACCCCATGCAGACTTTAAAGATTTTTTCCTTAGGTAGACAGTAAATGTTAGACGTGTGATGGGGAAGAAAGAGGCAACTGGGAACATATTTTCTGTGAGTGTAATGAGTTGGCAAACTTTAAAGATTCTCTGTAGACTGCTCTGGACATGCTGGGCGAGCCAACTGAAGTAACTAAGGAAATTATTTTTTGAGCTATGGGACAGAATCAGAATTACCAAGCCATAGTAGCTGAGTCTAATTATGATGGCTGCCAAAAAAAAGAAATTACAAGAAAATGGAAATCAAAGTCTAAACCAACTTTACTACAAGCAGCGAAAATAGTAACAGAGATAAAACAACTGAAATTGGGATCTTTAGAAAAGGGTAGGAACAAATTACATAGGAAAAAATGGGAAATGTGGGATCAATACATGCAGAGGAGGAAAACCGTTTAAAAGAAGGCAGGATTTTAATGAGCTATGCAATGGTTGACTAACAATGACTGGATATAAGTGATGAATAATGTTTGCAGTTACAGTTGTGTCAGCTTGGTTTGCAGTGTATAATGTTTGCAACTGAGATTGTGTCTCTATGTCTTATTTTCATTTAAATAAATGTAACATGGCCTATGTCATACATGATAATTTAATAAAGATGTTTCTTATTTAAAAAAAAAATAAATTAGTTTAATAACTTAAATCTGATATTATAAATATGTTTATAACTACTAACAGAAAATACTTGCATTATTTTACTTCTATGTGAACATTGATCAGTTGAGTTATACAGTCATTGAAAAAACAAGCAACTTCCAGTAAAAGAGATTATTGTAACAAGCAGCAGTACAGGTATTAAAGTGCACCATGTATGAGGACTGCACATTATGTAAAAGAGAAAAACAAAATGATCAGGTAGCTCAAGCAAATACTTAATTGTAAATACAATTAAAAACATGGTTAAGCGCTTTCGTCTAGTGTAGAAGTCTTCAGAACCATGAATGATGAAACCAACACACACTGCAAAAGCGAGTTAAAAAAACAAATTTATACCCCCCCCCCTCCCCAATAAACTTACCAGTCACAAGCTAACTAGCAGGAAGTCTGCCAATATACTTAAAGAAACAATGGCAAGTAAGCAGATAAAACACAAGCAACATAATGAAATATATTAAAACCCACATTCAATGCATAATGGATAGACTAATAATTAAAATAAATTGTTATAACCTAGATGCTCTAAAATTGAAGTTCACTAAAAATTGAAATAGCACCATTGAGACTGGGATGATTGGTAGCATCGAGACAAAGCTGCCAAAATCATTTCCCAGTGGAAAAGCCAACTCTGCCAGTCCCCCGTGTACAGAGATGAATCAACTTGTTCTAACACAGTAAATTTAAATTTGCTAAAACTGGCACAGTTTAAAGCATGTTTGGCAAGTACGCTTTTATTGTCCATTTTGGAGAGGTATCTAATATCCTCATTTCTTTTTTTCCTCTTCTGTCCTGCTTTAAGGGTGCTGAGTTGGAAGGAAGACCTTTGAGGATCATTTTTTTCCTTCCTGTAACATTCTGGAGCCAAAGTTTTGGCATGTGTTGCAAGAAAAGTAAAGATGTTTCACCTCCAGACTCACTAGTCACCAAATATCACCTGTGCCCTGGGAGAAATCTTGAGACCACATCTGAAACATTTATGAATACAGAAGACCTGTCCTTGTATTTTACATTTTACAGTGAACGGTTGAAATCTAGAGGGAAAAAGACAAATAAATCAATGTCAAAATACTAAGAAAACTAGCAACTACTTACCACTGTGAATCCAGAAACTAACAATTCAGCAGAATAATATATTTAAAAAGCAAAAACTTTTCCATAACAACAAAATGGAGTTAATAGCACAGGAAAAGAACAAGAAGAGGCAAAAACACCAAATAGCTCACAATCTTTCCAAAATCTCACCTACATTAAAATACAGAAAAATTCTGACAAAAATAATGAAGCTACAAAAAAGATCAAACTCATGAAACAAGCTTGAGTGCACCTCTGGAGATGTTGAAGCATCAAGTGAGAAGTAAGATTTGGTGAGCAAAGGGTGGTAAGATGCATTAAGGGAGCAGGAAAAGAGCATCGGAGCCTGAGAATCTTAAAAGTGCAGACTGTCACCTGTACCCCTCAGTCCTGATGCTAAAGTGGGCAGAATGGATCATACAAAATCACATTTAAAATGCTCCCTCTTTGGAAGCCCAACAATATGATCTCCTTATAATTCCATAGTCTATATGGTAAGAAGATCTGGGTGGAATACAGAGCTTCCCTGTCAACTTTTGAGTCCCATAAATCCAAGACAGGGAGTTCTCTCTTTGCAGAGATGGGTCACTCGAACTGAATGGAAGGCTGGATTGCCTGACAGCTAAATCTGTGCTACATGGCCACACATTTCTAATAAACTTCTCTTGATCAAAGGTGAGAGACAGACAGCTAATACTATGGTGCAGACGGATAAAGCTCTATGCCCAAAGAAGCACAGGTTCAATTTCCAGCTCGACTGCAGTTGCATCCTACTGAGACTCCTAGGTGTGAATTTTTTTTTTAAACAAGAAACGTCTTTATTAAATTATCATTTATGACACAGGCAATCTTACATTTATATAAATGAAAATAAACCATACTGACACAATATCAATTGCAAACATACATTACAAACCATGCCAACACAACTGTACTTGCAAACATTATACATCACTTATATATTTAGTCATTGTCAATCAACCATTACATAGCTCATTCATTTCCTGACTTCTTTTAAACTTTGTTCCTCTTCTGCATGTATTGATCTCATACTTCCTATTTTTTTCCTATGTAATCTTTTCCTACCCTTTCCTAAAGATCCCAGTTCCAGTTGATTTATCTCTGTTATTATCTTTCATTATTTCTAGTAAAATTGGTTTAGACTTTGATTTCCATTTTCTAGTAATTGCATCTTTGGCAGTCATCATAATTTGACTCAGCAAGGCCTTATTATGTCTAGGCAACTATTTTGTTGGTTACACCAATTTGCTCACCCAGCATCTCTGACAGATTAGCTTGGAAAGAATCTTTATAGTCTGCCAACTCATTACAATCCCAGAAAATAAGTTCCCAGTTACCCCTTTCTTTCCCATCATACATTCACCATTTGCTATCTACCTGAGGAGAAATTCTTTGGAATCTACTCGGGACATAAAAATACCTATATAAACACTTCCAAGCAAAGATCCTAAATCTTCTAGACTACAACCCAATACAACTGAAAAGGCTGCCAAGGAGACGCTTTACCAATAAATGTTTGAAAGTATTCATTCTATTTTATTTAATCAAGAACTTTTTCAGAAAATAAACATAAAATGACTTCAGTTTAAAAAGATATTCCATAGGCCATAATTTAGTTCTGCCAAATCAAAACTGAATATGCAAATACAACTATTGTTTCTTAAAGGTATATTGTAATTGATATAAAAGTACTAAATCAGAGTATTTTTAATCTAAAGCATGCACAATAAATTAGTACAGTTTAAAAAAACAGCTTACTTGAAAAATTTATTATAACCTCTGTGTCGAAAGAAAGCATTTCAAATTTTTATATTTGTTGAGTCCTGGTATCTTATCAGTGGCAAGCCTAATCTGCCACTCCTCCTATCTACATTCTAACACAACTTAATTTCCACAAAAATCTTCAGTGTCAACCTTATCTAATACAAAGAAAGTACATTTCTTAAAGTCATTGCAAATCAAAGAATGGCTAGTGACTTTTTATTGTCCTTCTTCCTTATGGCCAGTTAAACACACAAGTCCACAAACCAAAGAATAAATACTAAATGAAGAAACCGAAAAAGTGCACCAGGTTACACTTTACTGAACGCTTTTGTCTCCTCAATGGAGACGTCTTCAGAATAAAATAAAGTCATCCCCCAACAACCTTATATATATATATATATATATATATATATATATATATATATATATATATATATATACACACATACACACACACACCCATATAAATAATTATTCAATTAACTAGTTAATGAAGCCCTAAAATGAGCCTCACTCAAAAACATAAATCACTATCAAAATTCATAGCATTATACTGTGACCTATTACAGGTTATAAAAACATATTCTATAAAACACACCAAATATAAATATTGCATTAAAAAATGTGCCTTTAATCTGAAGACAGTACTAATAGACACCCCACAGCTAAGACCAGGGGTTTCACTTGAATTAGTCCTGATCTACCATCTAAGTTCAGACAATTCTAAAAAAACATTTAATGGGCCACCTCTTTCCCCCATCTTTATCTGTTCTCAAATAATAAACCTAAATTATGCCCTTCATTGGCCATAATATTTGCTGCAAGGGCATTTTTACTTTCCCTTCTCTTAATATCATAGCAGTGTTGATACCCTCTGCTTCTAAAAGCATTTTTTTGTTTTCCCAATATAGAAGCTTGGACATTGGGAACATAATGCAAGGTATATTACTGCTTTACTACTACAACAAAACCTGGCATTGAGTTTATATTTACCATAATTAGGAATAATATATGTTCCTTCTATTACATATTGACACTGCATACAATAGCCGCATCTTGTCATACCCCCTTCACTATTAGGGATATACTTGCGTCTTTCAAGCATATTCTTGACACAGCATTCCTTTTTATATACAGTGTTAGGTTTAGTCCCCACCAATTTCAAATGTGCAGCATTTGTGTAAAAAATGTTCCAATTATGTCTTAAAATATTGATTTCATAAAAATGTTGATTTTAAACAAATATACCTAAATTTTTGAATTGTCTACTACAATCATCTTTTTCCTTTTTTTGTGGAACATTACCTGACCCAAACAAAGGAACAAAAAAAACATTTCTTTTTTGAATAACTTCATTCAGGATTGTACTGATAAACAGCTCAGGATATATTTTGTGTACTAGCATAACCTTTAAATTTCCATTTGTTCCAAAAATTCAGGGTACTCTGAAACCATTCTGACTAGTCGTACCCCCCTGCCCCTTAATTAATGATTTTTTTTTCTGGTGGAGGGGATGACTACTATCAAAATGTAAAAGGCTATTTGAATATGTGGGCTTATAAAACATATTAGAGGTGAATTGTCCAACTTCTCCATCCTTTTTGATAGTAATATCAAGATAATTAGCCTGTTCATAGCTGATAGTATGTGTAAATTCTAAGAAATCTGTACTAGTCTTTATAAAATTCCAAAAGTTTATCAAGCTCATAGCTATCTTTATCCCATAGAATAATGATGTTGTCAAGGTAATGACCGTAAAACTTCCAACCATTAACAAAGGGACTTTTGAAGACAATATCCCTTTCCCAAAATGCTAGAGCGGTGCTGGCAAATATGGGGGCACATGCTGCCACCATTGCTACGCCTTTTGCTTGTTTAAATAACTGCTGTTCAAAAGTGATATTTGTCTCCAATACTGTTTTCCATAAGACTCCTAATAGTTAAAATGTGATAATGATTAAGTGTAGTATATTGGTATAGGTATTGGTAAAACCACTCTATACCTGTATCATGTGGTATAACTGAAAATAAGTCCTGTATATCAATAGTTATAAACTTCAAGGTGTCATCAAACATTCCACTATTAATTTTTGCTAGAAAATCCCAGGAGCCTTTTAAAATCCATGAACAGTCCTTCAGAATATGTTTAAGCTGGGTGTTAATAAACCTGGCAATAGGATACGTCTTGGATGCATGAGCATCCACTATTGGCCTCATGGGTGGGTCCATTAAGTCTTTATGTATCTTGGGGGCCCCAGAAATTGTAGGAATGAGGACACCTATGAGAAGATTAGTTTAAATGAAAAAAAAAACATTTGTTATAGAAAAGTAGATGCGATGTTGGATGAGTTAGTTATGAATCAACAAATTAATAGGGACAAATTTTCATTTATGGTAGCTGAATATCTAAAAATTCCTACAATTTTTGGGGCCCCCAAGATACATAAAGACTTAATGGACCCACCCCTCAGGCCAATGTTTATTCAGTTTGTGACAGTAAAAATTATTCTGGTCTTTGTAAGGATAATATTTTTAAACTTGAAAAACTCATTTCTAAGCTAAAATCTTTACAATTTGAAATACGTTGTCTTGATGCGTGTGTTAGCAGGAAACAAGTACCATTTGGGTTGTGCATTTTTAAATTCCCTAATGGGGTAGCCTCTGGTTAAAGATGTAATGCAATTGTTTAACCAAACAGGAGTCGAAATGGTGAAACTTTTAGTAGCTGACTACAAAACTAAAATTACAATTCTTGAATCTGACATTTCTACTCTAAGCAAGTCCATCATTAATGATGTAAACTTTGGGCATTTTCATAGTCTGTATTATATTATTAGTGCTAAAGTAAGCAGGCTGGTTTTGACAGTAATTTATAGAAAAAAAATAATGAGAGATGCTGGAGCATATCGAACTGGAACAGCTTGCAATTTAGATAAGAAGAATCATAGAACCAATGGTAATGGCTATCAAGGGTCACCTAATACTGTCAATGCACATGTAAATACTAGAGTCACTGACAATTAAAGCATTAATAATAACAATTATGATTCACCCCCAGTTTTATCCCTGGGTCCTCTTCCTGTCTGTCAACTGAACTCCAGAAATATAGAACCCCCCTCCCCACTAGCAGAAGAAAGGCATGGGAAGAGGGAAAAGAAAAGGAAGATGGAAAACCAGAGGAAAGAAAAAGAAGTTATGTACTCATCATAACGTTCTGTGTTGTCCTTTTTCATTCTTCCTCAATCTGGGGGTTTAGTTCCAATCCTCGGAACCAACTCTGCTGTTAAAGTAGCTTGTGGCGACCAAAAACTTTGGAGCTCATCCCTTACCCACAATGCACCTATCCCAATTACCTCAGATCAAAGTATTTTATCTTTTCAATCAGCAAACTTGATGGAAACTCTATCTGGAATTGTAAACATATACCAAAAAGGAGGTCATATTTTATTTATTACCCATTCTTCTAGAAGTCAAGGGCAGGGGGTTGGAGGGTGGAGGGTGGGGAGTTGAGGAAGAATGAAACTGGACAACACAGATGGAAGATTATCATGAATACACAGCTTCTTTATCTGATGTCAATTTTCATTCTCTCCTCAACCTGTGGGACAGAGTCCCCAACTACTTTATATCCTGGGTGGACTTAAGGAAGGATGTTCCTGAGCACCACTGAGCTGAATGATGCTGTACCCCTGGAGACCAAATTCAATTTGTAATGAGTAATAAAGGTGTGGAGAGTAGTCCAAGTTGCTGCTGCACAGATGTCATCCATGGAAGCTCTAGATTGAAATACATCTGATGCTGCTATGGCCCTGGTTGAATGGGCTTGTAAGAGTTTTGACAAGGAAACACCCACTTCAGTAAAAATGAATGAGATACAATTTTTGAGCCATCTGCCTAAAGTTATAGTATTTAAAATATTGGTACTCGCAATATGAATTTGGATCTGAATCAGGCTCTCAAATAAAATATTTAAAATTAATCATGTATATAAATATATATATAAAATATAATAAATTCACAAAGCCCAAGCCATTTGATAATAGTTCAAATGATACTTAACTATAAACCAAGGAATATGTCAATATAATTTCAGAGGCCAGGGTATGAGAATTTCACGGCTTAACGCCACCCAGGCAGGTTTTGAGAAAGAAATTAGTACGTTTAAGAACAGATTGATTCAACATGGTTATAAACCAGAAGAAATAGAAAATAATTTGCAAGATTTGGATTTACTTAGGTTGGTTAGAGCAACGCCTTTCTTTTCTCAAGAAAGTAAGCTAATTAATAAAATTCAGTATACTAATCACACCTTAAAGATTCCCATGTATTATACTGTAGATAATCAAGTAGTAATGAAAATCATACAGCAACATTAGCATATGCTGACATTAGATGAAGAACTTCGAGAAATAGTGGTGGACAAACCTACCTATTTGTTCAAAAATAAACCCACTCTCAAGAGAATATTATGTCATCCAACTAAATTTAATGTTGATGAAACATTCTCTGGGACCAATCCTTGTGGTACATGCAATTATTGCCAGTATATTACAACCACAGATAAATTTACACATCCACAAAGTGGGAAAATTTATCATTTAAGTAAATGTAGACTGTAATACTAAACACGTAATATACTTGGCACAGTGCCAGCCATGCTTTTCATTTTATATAGGAAAAACTGATAGATCCTTCCGTGAGAGAATAAGGGAACACATGTATGCCATTAGAGTGAATTATGAACATAATGCTCTAGCAAAACATACCAAAAGATGTGGTATAGAACACACTTTTAAATTCATGGGTATTGATATCAATGAACCAACCATAAAGGAGGGGAATATAAGGAATAAAACGGAAAACAAGGAAATGCTTTGGATTATTAAAATGCATGCGGACAGAGGCAAAGGCCTTAATGAGAAAGTATCCATTAAAACAGTTCTTAGAAACAGACGTATTTGATGTGTAGGAATATAATTTGGTTAGTGTGGTCAGAAAATATTGAATCATTAAGTCAGTTTTTTGCCCCCTTTTTCTTTGAAGTCAGTAAATAGTTTAATACATAATACCAACATCAAGATTTTAAAAAATGGCTGATGTAATCAAATTCTGGCAATAATGGCTGATGTATAGATTGGTTTAACACAATATCTGATGCGTTGGGCAAAAGTATGTCAAATAATTGGTAAAGGAATGACATTAAAGAGATATAGGTAGCTTGTTATTAGAATGAAGAAGTTCTACGGAAGCCCTTCAGCTTTATTTGTTTTCATCATGTCTACTTAAAGCAAACATGTTATTTACCCATTATATCATACAATGGATACAAAATATATCCATATTACTAGGTTAAGACATATGCTCTAAGCATGACATCAAAGCGTTAGATGCTCTACAGCGTCTATTATGATTAGTTGCATTGCCGTTCAGAGTGTCCTGGAATTATATTGACATATTCCTTGGCTTATAGTTAAGTATCATTTGAACTATTATCAAATGGCTTAGGCTTTGTGAATTTATTATATTTTATATACATGATTAATTTTAAATATTTTGAGAGCCTGATTCAGACCCAAATTCATATTGTGAGTACCAATATTTTAAATATATATTTTTAATAAGCATGTCATTCATTAATTAGTATTTTATATAAAAAATTCTCTCTGTGGACATATTACATTTATACATTTTTATTATTTAGCTTGTAAAGTATTAGTAGTTGTATATATACTTTTTATGCATATATATATATATATAGTATTTCAAAAGTTTAATAATTAAGTTGATATATGATTTTTGTATGAATATTAATTTTGACAAGAGTTAGATATTTATTTCTGGAGAGAATTCCAATGCTGCCTATTTTACGATGGCTCAGTACATGCATAATTGGAAATTACATGTATAGTAGGTACGCAGGCATGAGACAGTTTCTTTTTTATTTTATCTTATTTCAATATTGATTCATTCCGAAACATTTTTTATATGCCACATAAAGTAGTAGTCTAAGTATTTTGATAGAATGTCAAGTTGATATATGACTTCTGTATGAATATTCGTCTTGATAAGAGCTAGATGTTTTTTAGAGAGAGTTTTAATGCTACCTGTATTTCATCAATGGTTCAGTACATGCACACTTTGAAGTTACATGTATAGTAGATAAGTAGTAGGAGATAGCTTTTTTTTCTCCTATTTTACAATTAACCTACTTTGGAAAATTTTATGATGAACATATTCCTATGGTTACAATAGAGTATGAGTTTAAATGTCTTGATAGAATGTTATTATTTTTATAGAATGTTTCATCTTGGAGGTATGATAGTTGCATTTTATTATGTGTTCGGTTCCAATGACGGAAAAACAAAGGCTTTAAACATTAAGTACAAGTAAATCATGAACAGACTAAGAAATTCTACAAGTAAGCATTTTTGTAAGCGATTCTTATTTATGTGGATATAAACGAGTGAATTTACTATGCAGAATCGTGTAGCAACTAAAGCAGTATGATTTTAAGAGTTAATTGATTAATTTTAACAAGTGTCACCTGACCAGTATATAAATGGTAGTTGGTCTTTAGTTCTGTTTTTACGGTCTGATGAAGAAGTTCTGAAAGCGCTTACCGAATAAAATATTTTATTTTATTTGATTCATACAGTGGTTTTATTTTAATTTTAATTTGAATATCCGTGTTTGCCTATCCGTTGCTTGCTACTTTGGGACATTTCATTACTACATTTCTCTAAAGCATGGAGGCATTTACTCTGTCAGGTGTGATGATATTTTTTCTAATTGGATTACTTTATAATCATAGTTTAGTATTGAAGTGGGCCTATATGAAGTTGGATCTGATGGGTCTTTACCATGTTTAGGTATTACAGCCACCACTGCTTTTTTCCAGGATGTTAGTGCTTCTCATTTAAAATACTGTTAAAACTTCCCTCCTAGTTTCCAAACTTCTACAGGAATACCATCTATTTCTGGAAAATTTTCCAGAGATTGGTTATACATCACCATTTTTGTATCTTTGCCTCCTATCCTAACCATTAGTAATGGAGCCTTGTCCACCTCTAACTTTTAATTCTTTCATAAACATTTCCATGTATACAGATTTTCATAAAATTTCCAAAATATTTCCAGTACTTTTATGGGATCTCTGGTTATATTCCTTGTTATACGCTCTCTAAGCTTGGTGACCACCCCTTCTCCTTTCTGTTGCCTGAGCTGTTGTGTTAAGTTTTTGTGCTCTGGAGGTCTCATCAAAAAACAGTTGCTTAACAGCAATCGTTCTAAACTCATGCATATTATATCAACATAATATTTTATTTTCTGTTTAGCATTCTGGAATTTCTCTTTTTGTTCTGTGAGATTACCCCTGTTCTGCAATACTTTAACCTTTGTCATTCCGTCTAAATATTGTCATTCCGTCTAAATAAATCTTCTTACTTCTTAACCATAACATCTGATGTTGTTAATCTTCTTACCATTCATTCTGAGAACTTGGAACCAAGTTGGTCTAATACCAAGCTCGCGTACACCAAACTCTCTCGAGCGAAACTGCTACCCACAACACCCTTCTCCCAGTTACCTCAGATCTCATTTGCCGTGCAGCCATATAGCAGCATTTCACTGAGCTCTCCAGCTGTTATATTTTTATAAAAATTTACTGTATTTTGAAATTTTTTCTATTCTAGCTCCTTTCTAGCTTACTATCTATACCTAGCTCTACCCACGGGTATATTTTCTCTTACCATCGTTGGTAAATGCCCTTCTCTACCCGTGTGGTATTCTTAATACCATCATTGGTATTTCTTTCCTTCTTCCCTTTATATCACTTTTTTGGATTTGTTGGATTGTATACTGGATATGTCTGATAAAAAAGGGACTTTGGGGTGCAAACACTGCACTTCCTGCAATGGCAAACTCCCCAACAGCGACTTACATGATGATTGTGTCTATTGTCTGGGGGTTTCTCACTTGTCTGTGAAACCTCCTTGCCAGACTTGTCTAAATTTCAGTCAGTGGACGCTGAATGAAAGGAAAAATAAACTTATTTTGAAAGGCCTACATTCTTCACCTTTCTCAGAGGCCCTTTTGTGTCGGAGGTCTCAATTCCTCCATCGGACAAGAAAAGTCTTCATTCTGACCCCTCTTCACTGGCTGGTGATAAGGGCAAGTCCCACAAGCACAAGGCCCAAAAGTCTTCTATGGAGCATAAGATCGCTCTCTCAGCTCTGACCATTTTGGTTTCGAGCTCAGCTCCAGTGGCCCCTGTGGACATTACCATGACTTCTACGTTGGCACCACCTTCGACACAAACATCTATGGTGCCAACTGTAGTAACAACTTCAGCTCCAGCATTATTGTCTTTGGTAACCTCGACACTGTCCTTGCCCCTCACCGCACGGAACTCGGTCCCAACTATCTCCTCGGAGCCAATAATGACTTCTAATCCAGGAATTTCTTCAGCTCTGAGTCCTTTCTCAGCACCGCTAGTGCTCCTAATACCCGTCTCCAAGTTGGAATCTTCGATGCCGACATTTCCAACACCACGGACCCAGTACTTCCCATCACTGGACTCGTTCTCAGGCCAAGCTTACAGCCCTTTTTTGGACCGACTGGACTCCCCTTCTGGACTGTCTGCAAGGTTCACCAGGAGTCTATCTGAATTGGATATGGTGTGCCTGTTCGATCAGATGTTGACAGCCAGAGGGATTACAAATTTTCCAAAAACCTATCCCACTTCGGGTTTTGGGTCTATCGCCCCCATGACTCCCACTTATTCTCCTCCCTCGGATCCTTCTGTTCTGAGGCCCATAGTTCTGACGTCCTTGGTGGGAACCCTTTCCTCAGCACTGACTGACACTCTCTGAAGCTTTGAGGCTTCCCCTTTGGGTTTTGGTTGCTACAAAACTGTCCCTTCTTCAATCTCCTGTTTGGGGGGGTGGAACCCTCTGCTCCCAATATGGTTCCAAGTTTTTTATTGGTTCTGTCTTCGGATCCAGGGGTGGCACCTGCCCCGATCTTGCTTGAGGCTCTGTCCCAGGGAGCAGGCAACGTGGAGTGGGATATGACCCTGGTTTCGAGACTGTCTTCCTCGGTTTTGGGCTCCCATTCCTCTTTGGCTGGACCAGCTTTCCAGGTGATGGGAGAGGGTGCTTGCTTCTGGAAGTGTTCCTCCTATGTCAGACCTTCCCCCTACTCCCTCTGAGCTACAGCTATCATGGGCCACCTCCCCAGGACACCGAGAGCACAAGCCTCAGGAAACCCCTGTCCAGGGTAATCTCCCTTCCGAATCTTCTTCAGACATTTCCACTGAAGAACCCCCTCAGAAGGTGTGTAACAGGAAACACCGGGACTCCTTGGAGGAGTCCCTCACTGAGGATACAGATTACAACGATGGGGAAGGGTCCCCTCACTCACCCTCTGATGATGTCTCCTTTGGAGATATCCTGGAAATATTAAAGAAGAGGGGTGACTGGAAGCCCTCCAATCCTTCCTCTGAGGAGTCCGTCTTCCTGCAGGCTTTCCACTCTTGGCCTTCTACTTCTTGGGTGACCCCACCTGCCGATGAGTTAGTCCAGCTCATCGTGCAGCATGTGTGGAAGAACCCTGATTCCATTGAGGCCATTCCCTGGAGACCGGACAAGATTCTTTCCCCACCAGAGGAGCAGCCCGATTGGTCTAGAGGCTTGCCAGTAGTCGCTAGGGTGGTGGCAGCGGCCAAAAAAAAGGACCTTGCAGAAGAAAATCCTACTGTCTACCCACCCAACAGAGAGTCCCGGCAAGTGGATGGATTAGGGAAGCAAGCTTTTGCTTCAGCGACCTTGGAAGTCAGGTCTCTGAATTACTTGGCACATTTTACGAGGCTCCAAAGGGATCTCATCTTCGAATTCTCTGGAACCCTCGCGGGTCAAGTTTCTGATGGAGCACGTGACAAAGTTGCTTCTCAGCTTACAACCGTAGAGTATCTCCAACTCGTCCATGAGGTTGCTGTCCTACGCAACCGAAGGGGCGGCTAGAGCTGCGGGTACATTTGTGACCCCACGGACTCCTTCAAGTCTTCCTTCTTCAACGCCCCTATCGAACAGTCCACTTTGGTTCTAAAGTAAAGGACACACTAACCAGGTGTGAACTAGATGGAAAGACCTCGTCTGCCATTGGCCTATGTTTTTCCAAACCTCAGCGCTCTTTCTCCGGGAACCAGAGGAGTGGAAAGATATGGCACAAAAAAATCTCAAGGCCCTTTCCAGAGTGCACGTGGTGAGGATTCCTCCAGAGGCAGAAGGGGTTCCAATAGCAGAAGATGCCCCTTTAGGGGTAGAGGGGGTCCCCGAAACCAGAACTGCATGGATTTTTTCTCTGGATGACCTTATCAGTGCTCCTGAAGCACTGCCGATTGCTTTCCTCTGGAAGCAGTTGGGGCTCATTTTTCACTGCACCAAACTGCCTGGCACTCTATTACAAACGATCGGTGGGTGCAGAGAATAATTTCCAGAGGCTATTACATCCCTCTAATATTTTGCCCAAGACCTTCAAAATGCCTTCCCGATGTTCCACCCAGTCAAAGGGAAGAGGCGGCTTCAGAGATTAAGAAATCTGTGTCAAAAACGAGTCATCCAACCAGTACCCCCCAACCAGTGCAAATCCGGTTTCTACCCAAGATTCTTTTTGGTGCCAAAAAAAAAAAAAAATGGGGACTGGAGACCCATTTTGGATCTCAGCCAACTAAACAAATCTGTAGTTCAAACCAAATTCCGCATGGTCACGATACAATCCATTCACCCTTTTCTTAGGGAGAGTGCTTGGATGTGCTCGATAGATGCGTATTACCACATCAAAATGGATAAGCGTTCCAGGAGTCGCCTTCACTTCAGGCTGGGAGCCAATCATTACCAATTCAGAGCCCTGCCATTTGGTCTCTCGATGGCCCGCAGAGTGTTCACAAAATGCCTAGCAGTGGTAACAGCTCATCTGAGACTCAAGGGATTCCAGGTGTTTCCATATTTAGACGATTGGCGCCTCTCCGCCCTCACCAAGCACCTACTGATCATGGCCCTCCACTACACTTTCACACTGGTGGAGTTTCTAGGGATCACAGTCCACTGGGAGAAATCCAAACTTCATCCTACCCAGCAATTGGAATTTATAGGAGCAGTATTCAATACTCAAACAAGCCAGGTCTCTCCCACCTCACAGGCTTCAGAGGTTAAGATTACAAGTGCAAGTGATACTCTGTCAAAGGAAGGTGTCAACAAGGGAAGTTCTACAGACTCTGGGATCTATGGTGGCAGCCATCCTGATTGTTCCCCTGGCAAGATTGCATATGAAGCTGTTATAAATGGCTCCTTTGTCCCAGTGGGTGTCCAATCTTCATTCTCTAAACTCACAGATCCTCATCACCAATTCCTGCAAGCAAGATCTTCTTTGGTGGATGACAGCAGACGAAGCTCTTTGGTGTCGCCCCTTCCAGACTCCTCAACCCAAAGCCACGGTGACCACAGATGCTTCCCTGATAGGGTGAGGGGGCCATTTTCAGGGAAAGACAGTCCAAGGCACGTGGGTTCAGCTTGGAGGCCAACTTGCATATCAACTTCCTGGAGTTGAAAGCGGTGCTGTTGGCATTGCAGGCACTTCATCCGCTCCTCACATCGGGAATGATTGCAATCCAGTCAGACAATATGCCTGTAGTCTGGTACATAAACAAGGAGGGACCAAATCCTACCCCTTATGTTGAGAGACCATGTGAATTTGGCATTGGGCGATAGCTTCCAACCGCTTTCTTATAGCAACGCATATCCTGGGGAGCTCCAACATGATTGCGGACAGGCTGAGCAGATGCATCCTCCTTCCACAGGAGTGGTCTCTCAATCTGAACGGGACGGCAGAAATTTTCAGCCGTTGGGGCCAGCCTTGCTGTGATCTTTTTGCTTCCCCTTCAAACAACAAATGCAGCAGCTTCTTTGCCCTCTTTCCCCCAGATGGGGAATCACCGAGAGACGCTTTGACTCACGACTGGCCTGTGGGTCTCCTCTATGCTTATTCTCCAATACCTTTGATACCCCTACTTCTAAAGAAAGCAATTCAGTTGAGATGCAAAGTGATCCTTCATTGCCCCTTTTTGGCCTCAGCAAGTATGGTTCCCCTTCCTCCAGCCTCATCTATTGCAACCTCCATGGATCCTGGACACTCACCAGGACCTCCGGGATGCATATTACCACATCAGAATGGACAAGCGCTCCAGGAGTCTCCTTCACTTCAGGCTGGGGGCCAATCATTACCAATTCAGAGCCTTGCCATTTGGTCTCTCAACGGCCCCCAGAGTGTTCACGAAATGCCTAGCAGTAGTAACAGCTCATCTGAGACTTCAGGGATTCCAGGCGTTTCCATATTTAGACGATTGACTCCTCTCTGCCCTCACCAAGCACCCACTGATCATGGCCCTCCACTACACTCTCGCACTGTTGGAGTTTCTAGGCATCACAGTCCACTGGGAGAAATCCAAACTTCATCCTACCCAGCAAATGGAATTTATAGGAGCAGTATTCAATACTCAAACAAGCCCTGTCTCTCCCACCTCACAGGCTTCAGAGGTTAAGATTACAAGTGCAGGTGATACTCTGTCAAAGGAAGGTATCAGCAAGGGAAGTTCTACAGACTCTGGGGTCTATGGTGGCAGCCATCCTGATTGTTCCCCTGGCAAGACTGCATATGAGGCTGTTACAATGGCTCCTTTTGTCCCAGTGGGTGTCCAGTCTTCATCCTCTAAACTCACAGATCCTCATCACCAATTCCTGCAAGCAAAATCTTCTTTGGTGGATGACAGCAGATGAAGCTCTTTGGTGTTGCCCCTTCAGACTCCACAATCCAATGCCACGGTGACCACAGATGCTTCCCTGATAGGATGGGGGACCATTTTCAGGGAAAGACAGTCCGAGGCATGTGGTCCAGCTTGGAGGCCAACTTGCATATCAATGTCCTGGAGTTGAAAGCGGTGCTGTTGGCATTGCAGGCACTTCATCCGCTCCTTCCATTGGAAATTATTGCAATCCAGTCAGACAATATGTCTGTAGTCTGATACATAACCAAGGAGGGACCAAATCCTACCCCGTATGTTGAGAGACCATGAGAATTTGGCATTGGGTGATCGCTTTTTTATAGCAACACATATCTTGGGGAGCTCCAATGTGATTGTGGACAGGCTGAGCAGATGCATCCTCCTTCCATGAGTGGTCTCTCAATCCAAATGTGACGGCAGAAATTTTCAGCCACTGGGGCCAGCCTTGCTGCGATCTTTTTGCTTCCCCTTCAAACAACAAATGCAGCGGCTTCTTTGCCCTCTTTCCCCCAGATGAGGAATCACCGAGAGATACTTTGACTCACAATTGGCCCGCGGGTCTCCTCTATGCTTATCCTCCAATACCTCTGATACCCCTATTTCTAAAGAAAGCAATTTGGTTAAGATGCAAAGTGATCCTCATTGCCCCTTTTTGGCCTCAGCAAGTATGGTTCCCCTTCCTCCGGCCTCATCTATTACAACCTCCATGTATCCTGGACACTCACCAGGACCTAATCTCTCACCCCCAGGGGTTGACTTCCCCAAATCTGCCCACCCTCAAGCTGACAGCTTGGTTTCTCCACTTCCGTTAATCGCCAGGCAAGAAACTCTCTCCTCAGCCGTTCACGATATTATTCTGGCCTCCCATAAACCATCCACCAGGAAACTCTACAGAGATAAATGGAAAAGGTTCACTATATGGTCTAATAATCAAGTGATAGACCCTTTTTCAGCCCCTGCAGCTGTTATACTTCAATACCTTTCTGTGTTGTTTGACAATGGGGTATCAGCTTCTACTATTCAAATCCACTTAGCAGCTATCTCCAATTTTCATAATGATTCAGATGGCATTCCTCATCTCCACCCACATTTGCAAGATGTTTCTCAAGGCAGTTTTCCATAGCAGATGCCCTATCAGGCAGCATGTAGAGACATGGAATCTCTCTCTGGTATTGCAGTCTCTCTCTCTACCCCCTTTTGAGCCTGCTGCGACATGTGACCTTAAATTCCTATCATGGAAATCTCTGTTTTTGGTAGTGGTCACATCAGCCAGACAGCTATCTGAGTTACAAGCCTTATGCATCAAGAGCCCATATCTAATCTTCCATAAAGACAGAATATCTTTGTACTAATCCATCTTTTCTACCCAAAGTGGTGTCTGACTTCTCTGTTAAACAGTCCATTGAGCTCCCTGTGTTTTTTCCAAATTATTCCAACAAGGGAGAATACTGTCTACATTCATTGGACGTACATAGACAACTACATTTCTACTTGGACAGGACAATCTTTTTGCAAGTCGGATCAACTTTTCATCTCCTTTTCTGGTCCAAAAATGGGATGTGCCATATCAAAAGTCACTTTATCAAAATGGCTCAGATTGTACTACCTTTTCATATTATTTGGTGAATGAATCCCAACCTGTTCATATCAAAGCTGATTCAATGAGCGCCATCACAATTTCTATTGCTTTTCATTCCATGGACGACATTTGCGCAGCAGCCGTTTGGGCTAAACCCCATACTTTCATCAAACATTACAAATTGGATTTGGTCTCCAGGGAAAAAGCGGCCTTCGGCTCAATGGTTCTCAGGAATGTTCTTCCATAAGGGCCACCCAGGTTTTCAAGTAGCTTGGGATTCTGTCCCATCAGTGATAAATGGGAAGATTAACATCATCAGATAAAGAAGTTATGTCTTACTGTAATGTTCCATCTGTGTTGTTGATCTTCTTCCAGTCATCACACCCTCCCCTCTGTCTCCCACCAAAGGCTCCTGGTGGGTCTTCTGGGTCCTTGTGGTGTTTCAGGGTTTCTGCACAGAAATGGCCTCTCCTTCTCTTCCATATGTTGCATGCAAACTCTATCTGAGGTAACTGGGAGAAGGGCATTGTGGGTAGCAGCTTAGCTCAAGATTTTTTGGTGTACACAAGCTTGGTTTTAGGCTGACTCTGTTCTGTGGGCTCAGAACCAAACCCATCAATGATGACTGGAAGATCAACAACACAGATGGAACATTATGGTAAGACATAACTTTTTTTCTTTTATTTCCACCCTATTTTAAACTCCACTTTAATTTTATCCCACTCCCCAGGTATATTTCAAAAGTAATTTCTATCTTCTCTAATAACCCCTGCTCACAGGCATTCAAACTCTCTCTAAAAAAACAAACTCGAATCTTGTTACAATAAAGTATCAAAATTTGCCAAAAATGCTACACACACCTCCCATCACTGTATATCCCTTCAAACACTCAATTGCCTTGAACTATCTCACTTCCTAATTTACCTACAGCTCACCACTGCACATAAAATCATAAATAAACCAGAAGATTGCCTCACTAATGCCCTCCTAACTTCGCTAGATACCTTAGATCAGAATATAAATGTCTTTTAAAGGTAGAATTACCCAAAATTACAGCTGGCTGAGCTTTTTACTCTATTGCTATAGCCAAGGTGTGGAATTCCTTACCCACCACAATCAGAGCCACTTCTAACCACACCATTTTCAAGAACTCTCTGCAAGAAAACCTCTCCAAACTTTTAGTTATGTACTTACCATAACTTTGGATGTATGGGATCCATCTCGCCTACATTCATAACTGATGGGTTCGGAGCCGATCCGTCGGCTCCGACTCGGCCACTATACACTAGAACAAAGTCTCTCATTGGCTGGGCTACCCCTTATCCCAGAATGCACCACACCTGCTTCCCCAGATCTTGTTTGTTTGCTTTCATACATTCATACAGGTACAGAAACACATACCAATAACTGTAACCAACTAGAGCCCTTCCAGAGGAGAGCTTAGCAAGATGAATATTTCCTCCAAATCCAAAAGGTAGGGGGAAGGAGGGTGGGTATGTATGAATGTAGGCGAGATGGATCCCATACATCCAAAGTTATGGTAAGTACATAACTAAAAGATGTAATGGGATCCTATCTCGCCTACATTCATAACTGATGGGACAGCGTCCCTAGCACCTAAAACCCCGGGTGGCTCACTGGAACACACTCCTGAGAACTGCGGAACCAAATGAAGCTCTGCCTCGGGAAGCCACATCAACCTTGTAATGAGAAATGAAGGTGTGCGGAGAAGAGCACGTAGCAGCTGCACAAATATCATCTATTGAAACTTTGGAGTGAAAAGCTACAGAGGTGGCCATAGCCCTGGTAGAATGAGCTTTGAGTGGGAAAGGCAACTCTATGCCTGACTGGGAATAAATGAAAGAGATGCAATCCTTAATCCATTTGGCAATGGTGGTTTTGGCAACTGGTAGACCTAACCTATTCTCCGCAAAGGACACAAACAGTTGGTTAGATTTTCGTGTCTGAGTGGTCCTATCTAAGTAAAAACGCAGTTGCCTGTGAACATCCAACTGGTGGAAGGTATATTCTGCTCTTATTAGAAAAATTTGGAAAGAAAACTGGGAGCTCCAATGATTGCTGAATGCATAAAGGGGATGCTACCTTAGGCAAAAAGGATGGATTCAATCTAAGAGAAACTCTGTCTTTGTGAAAAATCAAATAAGGAGGGGAAGAACAGAGAGCTTAGCAGAAGTTATTGCCACTAGAAAGGCAGTTTTCCACGACAGAAATTTTATATCACAAGTGGCTGCCGGCTCAAAGGGACAGGCAGTTAAAGAGGCCAGAACCAAATTTAAGTCCCAAGGGGGCACAGGATGAGCCATAGGAGGCCTGAGGAGCCAGGCTCCCTTAAGAAAGGACTTGCAAAGTCTGTTAGCCATTAATGAAGGCTCTATAGCAACATGAAAATTAGATATAGCCGCCAGTTGAACTTTAATTGTGGAGACAGAAGAGCCTGAATGAAACAATGAAGCAAGAAATTCCAAGACCTGCGGAACTGGGGCCATAAGAGGATCAATGCCTCGCTGCTGGGCCCAACAAACAAACCTTTTCCATTTGCTGGAATACAGCTTAACGGTGGATGGCTTGTGGGAAGAGGACAAGATGTGCATCACTTCTGAAGAAAGAGAGAGATCTCTAAGGATGGAAGTGGAGTAACCAAGCAGCCAGTCGCAGCGACCAGAGGGACGGATGAGAGTGTCCCGACTGATGAGACAACAGGTCCGGCACTGGGTCCAGAATCCAGGGGCCCTGTACCGCATACTTCTGAAGGAATGGGAACCAAACCTGACGGGGCCAATGTGGGGCGACCAAAATCATGTGGCACCCGACATGAAGAGCCTTCTGAATCACCCTCGGGAGAAGGGGAATCGGGGGGAAGGCATAAAGCAGACCGAGGGGCCAATTGTGGGCTAGAGCGTCCCTGGGAGACTGCCCCTGAGAGGGAGTCAGAGTGAAGAACTCTCTGCACTTCGCACTGTTGGGGCTGGCGAACAAGTCGCAACAAGGGAGACCCCATTTGGCGAAGATCTGCGCAGCCACTCTGTTGTTGAGGGACCACTCGTGGGGCAACAGGAGAGTCCTGCTGAGCCTGTCTGCAATCACATTGGCTTTCCCCGGAATGTGCGTGGCTACTAAGAAACGTCGAGAGGCTATGGCCCAGCGCCATACTCTCATGGCCTCCCTGCAAAGGGGGTAGGACCTGGTTCCGCCCTGCTTGTTTATGTGCCAAACTACCGACATGTTGTCGGATAGAATCGCAATAGTACCTTGGGAGAGTGCATGATGAAGTGCTTGTAAAACCAGAAGCACCGCTCTCATTTCCAGGATATTGATGTGAAGGTGCGCTTCGCAATCCTGCCAAGTGCCTTGGACAGACCTGTCCAGATAATGACCCCCCCACCCTATCTGGGAGGCGTCCGTGGTCACTGTGGCAACAGGGGGCTGAAGGGCAAAAGGACGCCCCCGGTCCAGGTTGGACCGACACAGCCACCAACGGAGGTCCCAACGACAACTGTCCGTAATCAGAACCAGGTGGTTCAGGGGAAGTTCTTGGTATGACCATTGAACCAATAACAGCCATTGCAGCACTCGCATGTGCAGCCTGGCTAATGGTACTAAGAGGATAGTTGCAGCCATCGTGCCCAATAACTGAAGAATCTGTCTGGCAGGAACTCGAGATTTGGGTAACAAATTTAGAACCTGTGATTGTAGAACCTGAATTCTTTCTGATGGCAAAAATGCCCGCATCCTTTTTGTGTCTAACTCTGCACCTATAAAGGAGATACGCTGAGATGGCCGCAGCACAGATTTTTTCCAATTGAAAGAGATTCCCAGCGAGAGACCCAAAGTTACTGTGGCCATCAGCGCTCGAATCAGAAGATGCTTGGAGGTGGCAGTGAGGAGCCAGTCGTCGAGATAGGGAAACACTTGGAATCCTAGACTTCTCAGGTGAGCTGTCACCACTGCCAGACACTTGGTAAACACCCTGGGGGCTGTGGTGAGACCAAAGGGCAGTGCACAAAACTGGAAATGACTGGTTCCTAGGCGGAAGCATAAATGACTCCTGGACTCTTGACGTACCAAAATGTGATAGTAAGCGTCCTTGAGGTCTATGGAGCACATCCAGGCATCCTTCTCCAATAACGGGAGAATGGACTGAAGGGTGAGCATCCGGAACTTGGACTTCTTCACAAAATGATTTAATGAGCTTAGGTCCAAAATGGGCCTTACGTCCCCTGTCTTTTTTGGCACCAAAAATAATCTTGAGTAAGTTCCTGATCCGATCTGGTCGGCGGGGACGGGCTGGATGACCCCTTTGCTTAGCAGCTTTGAAACTTCTACGGCTGCTAGATCCCGTTGTCTGGGTGGCACGTCCGGGATTCTCCTTGTAGGAGGAGGGGGCTTGAAAAAGGGGATGAGGTAGCCTCCGGTTACAATGCGAAGCACCCACTGATCCTTGGTTATAGATTCTCAAGCCTGTGGATGTTTCGCAAAATGACCCCCGACTGGCTCCGGAGAAGCACAGCCGGGCCACATCCTAGGGATGTTGAGGGTAGGAGGAACCACGAAAGGAGTCACGGTCCCCAGAGTTACGGGGGCCTCTGCCACCTCTAGGGCGGCATCTTCCTGAATCCCCCCCCTGCCTCTGGAGGGGGGATCACTTGGTGGAGTAGAGAAGAACTTTTGGGATTTCCTGAACCACATTTTCCCTCCTCTCTAGGCCTTGGGATAAGGTCTAGAGGGAGCGGAAAAACGGGCCCCAACGGCAGTCAAGGTCTTGCCCTCCTGCTCGCACCGAGTAAGTTTGTCCTTCACCTTGGGTCCAAACAAAGAAGACCCATCAAAGGGGGCGTCGGCGAAGGAAGACTTAAAGGCCTCCGCGAGTGGACACAAGCGTAACCAGGCTTGTCTCCTAAGAGCCACTCCTGTGCCCGCTGCTCTACTCGCCCCTTCGGCTGCATAGGAAATGAGCCTCATGGACGAGTTGACAATAGAAGATAGGGTAGTCATCTGGGCACCTATGGTCTGTGCTAACGCCTCAGGAAGATTACCCGCAAGAGACTCTCCTAACTCCTTGAGGAGGTCCCTTTGGAGCCTTGTAAAATGACAGGGATAGTTCAGCGATCGCAGGGTAAAGGTCGCTGAAGAAAGGGTACGCTTCCCGTACCTATCCATGCTCCTAGAATCCTTATTAGGAGGATGAATAGATGTTGAAGCCTCTGCCACGTCTTGCTGAGTGGCAGATGGCACCACCATAGCATCAACTGCAACACCCTTAGTGAGGAATTCCTTCTGGGGAGGGGCTGAAAGAAACTTATTAGGCCTGGCAGGCACTGGTTCCACTGTATCAGGATGTTCCCACACCCTCCGAGAGATTAGATCTAATAACTCGTTGAATGGTAGAGACACCCAGGAGGAGGAGGGCTGGGCCCCGAAGGCGTTGAGGAAGACTGACTCCTCAGCGGTAGGGGCTTTGGATTGCCAATTGCCTCTCTGTCTCAAGATCTCAAGGATATCCGAGAAGGAGACATCATCAGAGGACGATTTAGGGGACCCCTCCGCATCATCGAGGTCAGTATCTGAAGTTACGGATTCATCTTGGGAATCAACGTGCTTCCTCTTACACAGTTTCTTCCTTGGGGGTTCATCTGAAGCAGATTCAGAAGGACCCCCTGGAAGAAGGGAACCCTCTAAGGGGGTATCCTCAGGCCCCAGGGCCCCACTGTCATGGGAAAGAATGTCTCCAGAGGCACCAGTACCCAAAACTTGGGACGGTGGGGTAGGAACCTGCTGAACCGGCAAGGTCATGGCCAGCGCACTCCTCATGGCCTCAAAAGCAGGACCTCCAGACTCTGCAGAGGGCACTTGCTGAGAGACCACGGCGGTACCGGGAATACCTGCGGCCGATGCTCCGAGGGGAAGACTGGGCATCGAAGAGCCGAGCTCCACAGTGTTGCCCTCGGCCCCCGCCGAGGAAGACCCAGTACCAAACCCTGACACAGAGGACAGGGTAGGAATGAAGGTCGGAGCAGAGAAACTCCGAGGGGGTCCCTGCTCCGACTGGACGATTCCGCTGTGTTCTACCCGCACTGACTCCAACGGCTCCAAGGGGGTCGGAGGAGGAATCAAATGCACAGAATGTGGAATTGGCTCCAAAACCGAATGGGCTGGAGCAGAGATCATTTTAGTAAAAACTGGGGACTGGAACAGCCTCTGGATAACCCTATCCAAATCCGACAACCTAGAGGATTTGGAGGAAATAGACTGTGGCCGAGAAGACTACTGCCTCGGCTCAGATAAAGCAGGGGATCAGCTCCGAAAGGGTTCCAGCACTATCGAAGCCGAGACCGGAACCGTTTGTAACAGTGTCGGCACCGAAGGAGGCTCCGGGGCCGAGGGGGAAGAGTCTGAGCTGCACACCTCCAACGGCTCCGAGACCAAAGGAGCCGAAGTAGGTGATTGGCCTCTCGATGCACTAACCTGTGGCTCCGACACCAATGGAGCAGAGGGAAGAAGCACCGAGGCAGACCCTTCAGCCATCAGCTCCGAAGCCATTGGAGCCGAGGAAGAAGTCGTCGATCCAGGTTTCTTAGCTGTCGGGTCCGACGGACTGGCTGGAGCCGACGATCTATGCTTCTTGGGTGTCGGGCCCGACGGACTGGTCAGTGCAGACGATCTCTTCTTTTTAGAAGCTGGAGATGAAGCTAACGCTACCTCAAATGAAGGCTTAATCAGACCCCTAGGTATCAGCTTGTTTTTTCTTTCCTGGAGAACCCTGGAAGAAAAAGCGTGACACACACTGCAAGTATCCTGTAGATGTTTAGGTCCTAAACAGTACATGCAGACAGCATGGCTGTCTAATAGACATTTTATAATTACATTTTGCACACTTTTTAAACCCTGATTTCTGCTCCTTAGACATTTTGAGCACGGTAGAAAAACAGGTAACAGTTAGCTAGAATACACAGGTAAACTAATATATGGGCTAAAGCCCTCTAACTTAAACGGGCTTAGCCCAAAAACTATTTCAGTCATACAAGAAAAAAAAAACAACACAATAAGGGCAAAGGCCCTCTAACTCAAACGGGCCTTGCCCAGTACACTAGAAGCGCGAAAAAAAATAAAATCTAAATTTACACAAAACTGACCACAAACGCTCACAAAGCTGTTAAAACAGCTGTTTGTTTAAAAACCGACAGAAACCCTAGCCAAAAAGACCAAAAAGGTCAAGAAAATACACTTAGCTCCAGCCAAGTCGAGACCACGTCCAGCTTGAAAAGCAGCAAACGAGATCTGGAGAAGCAGGCGTGGTGCATTCTGGGATAAGGGGTAGCCCAGCCAATGAGAGACTTCGTTCTAGTGTACAGTGGCCAAGTCGGAGCAGACGGATCGGCTCCGAACCCATCAGTTATGAATGTAGGTGAGATAGGATCCCATTGCATCTATGGTTCTGTACATGTGCAAATAATTCTTCCAGCATTACACGAAACTAGAAACCTCTTTTAAGAACTTTAACACTTTGAAATACCTATCTTCACTTAATTTAACTCTTCTCCCTTTCAGTTTTATGCATACTCAGCTACAAGATGAAATTTCAAGAAAAGAAAGAAATTTTAATTGTATATCAACATGTATATATTGTACCTGGATGTAAATCATTACTTTTTGTATTTTGTATAATGTTGCTTACTAATAACTTAAATCTGTTAACAGTCGTTATGTAACTTTATCTCATCAATGTATATGTAATATGTAGAACTTTTCTCCCTGGGCCTCCATGAAAATGGGCACTCCTAGGCCCAGTGGATTATCCTGGAAAACAAATGCAGATAAATAAAACTCCCAAATAATTTCCACTACCCATTTGTTAAATTCCTCACTTTTTAACAGATGGGTGGGAAAGTGCCAGCATCTCATTTTTATTTCATTACCCCACATTTTTATTTTAGCTATTATTGGCACATGATCTGAAATAGTTATTGGATGCATATCAAGACTTTCAATTAAACATGTTCCTGTAAAATATAATTCCTGTCTAGCCTAGTCCAGTTTTTGTACCTTGTGGAATATGTAAATTCACTCTGAACTCTTACTACTGAATTCATATATTCCATGCCAAATATCTTCATATATGTCTTCAAAAATCTACCCTCTTTTGTTATATTTTCCCTTCTGTGTGCCCACCCTCACTACTGCAAATCAAATTCCAATCACCACGTATAAGTAATATTCCCTGCTGAAAGCTGATTATTTCTCACAGAATTTTCTTAAGTTCCATTATAGCAGTTTTAGGTGGAATATAAATACATGCCAGTAGCACGTTAGTACTACAAAGCCACCATTATCTTTTTTTCCCTCTATCACTACTGGAGCTTTTCTTGCAATTAATACAAGTACTCCCGTTTTCCTCTGTCCCAGATATTCTGCTGAACAACTGTCCTGAAATCCTTTCTTTATCAAATTCACATGATTGCTATATGCAATATGCACTCTGCATTTTTAATATAGTTCGCTACTCCTTTTTTGTGTATATCTGTAAGACCATTCACATTTAGAGACAATATAGAAAACTGTTGTCATTATGTTACTCTTCCCACCTGTTATGTGTAACCGTTTTTTTTTTTAAATGTCCAGTTTCATCTTTTTCTTTTGTATTGCAGGCATTCACTAATGTTTGGGAAGGTTGATCTTTTATATAGTTGATTCTTGTCATATCCATTTGAACCTATGTCACATCTTTTTGTTTTAGTGAAAACCCTCAAAAAGTCAGAACACCTCTAAAACATATTAACTTAATGCTAACACAACAAACTATGTTCATCTTCAAATATTAAAGTTTAACCCTCCTAATAGGAACATTTTTCCCAGACTAACAGCCACACTAACAGACTTGGATTAACCTTTAAAGGAAAACTCCACCCTAGAACTAAAAAAAATCACTGTTTCCTGACCAATTTTAACACCTCAAAATCACTCTAAGTGCTTTATTTGTAATTTTAGCCTGTTTTCAACATGGTTACCAATGGAGCTTAATGTATCAACATGATCTTGCTCTCCCATGCCATTGACATATAATGGGTCATTGTTATTCTCTCTACCTTCTGTAAAAGGACTGCTTCTTTTCTCAGACTTTTTTTTTACACTATACTTAGAAGTTATCCAGCTACAGCCAGAAAAGTAACTAAATTGCTGGCCTTTGTTCAGTGTTTTCTTTTGCAGTTCAAGAGGAAATTAGAGTCCCCTCCCCCCCCCCCACACTACCGCAGAGGTGTTAAAACAGTCACTGCACTGAGACACCCTTGCAGAATTAATTCCTCTTAGACTAGAAAAGGAAACACTGAACAAAGGCCAGCAATTTACTTTTCTGGCTGTAGCCGGATAATTTCTAAGTATAATGTATTAAAAAAAGGTCTGAGCTAAACATAAATGAGGGTGATTAGAGACAGAAAATGAGCAGTCTTTTTACAGAAGGAAAAAAATAACAGTGACCTCTCCCAAATCCCATTATATGTCAATGGCATGGGAATTCAACGTTACTTCCTTATGTCTGGCAGGAGTCACAAAAAGTATTATGGGAAAGAGAAAGGGTTTAGGGAAAACAAGATCACGCTTGATACATCAAGCTCCATTGGTAGCCATGTTGTGGAAAACAGGCTAAATTACAAATACAGCACTTAGAGTGATTTTGAGGTGTTAAAATAGGTCAGGAAAGAGAGTGTGAAAAAACTAGTTCTAGGGTGGAGTTTTCCTTTAAGGAAGGTTATCCATGTAATACACATAATACAGTCTGTGCTTCTACTTCTAACTGCAGTGTTTTTGTCTTCTTTATTCCTCTCACAGATTAGAAAAAACACTTGAATGCTTTCACAACATTATCTCCTAGCGCCACTGAGAAAAACATGTATTTCATTTTTTTATTGCCCCTTATCACATTGTCTCCCTAGAGACATGAGAACCAGATACACAGTTGCCTCTACTTTACTCCTGTTTTGCCTGGTGTACAGTGAGTAGTCTTTTTCCACAAACACTACTGTCTCGCACTTTTAGTACTTTGTCCTTCTGCCACAGTTTTGTCTCATTTGCTAGAGGAAAACTTTTTTTTTTTTATTATATTCAGTGTTCTTTTTTTATTTTCTTCCCCTTAAAACTTGATACTAGATCAAGCCAAGGACCTTAATCCAGTCATCCCTCTATGCAAGAGAAAGAAAAAAACATATCAATTTTTGTTGTATTAAGCTCTTTTGTCCACACTATTCTTCTCTTTTTACATTGCAGTGCCTGCATTTCTTAAAACCAAACTAGGAGAAAGAAAGGGGGGGGGCAGGGACATATGTTTACTTAGTATCCCTATTACACTTGAAAATAAGTGATAACACTTTACTTTATACCATGCAGATTATGTCATGCATTATAAAAATACTACTGTCAAACACATTTTTGTTATTAAAGTTGACGCTTTTCATCTTGTTTCTTCCAAACATTAATGACATGAAATAGGGCATATGGAGTCCTGTAAAAGTTTAACAAGATACAAAGTAGTCCAATATTTTCAGATTTTCTTGTTGTTATATTTCAAAAACAATTAATGCTTTCTAATCCTACATTTGTCAGTTTCAGAGTTGCTGTTTTTTCCTGTTAATCTCCATCTCCCAAATCCAATCTCTGCTTCATTTCCAAAAATACTACAGGTTTTTCTAGTCAACTCTTGTGCTTTTTTTTCCATCTCTCAAGCATTTTCCTTTGAAATATTTGAAAAAGTTTCACTGTTGGTGACTCTCTATGGGCTTTATTATCAGAACAAGAAGCATAATCTCCTCCTGTTTTAAGCTCACTTTTTATTGGATAAACTTTTGTATTTCCTCCTTAGCATGTTTGCATTAAAAATTATTTTGACCCTCCAGGTAAGAATATTCTGAAAATAGCTGGATACAGCAGCTTGAATCAGCATTCCCTGATGACTAGAATACATTTACTCCTCTTCTGTCTGGTGTAGAATGGGTAATCATTTTCCACAAACTCTCTCAGTTTTAGTAATTTGTCCTTCTGTCAAAGTTTTGTCAGAATCAACTCTTTCTGCTGGGAGGATTGCGTCTCTGCTATTAAAGTCTAGGTTGCTTTCTCAATGCCATGTTTGGAGCATACACACGTGCCCTTTTAATTAACTCCTGCTATGAAATACCAGTCCAGTTGTTATTTGTGCTTTCATAAAATTAATATAGTCTGCTCCTTCCAGCTTCTCTAGTACAGCAGAAAATCTTAGGTTTTCACTATGTGCTCTAATCTCTTCTTGAGCAGTCTCATACTTAGCCAACCTTTCTTCATTTCAACCTCTGATTTTTCCAGTTTTATCACCTCATCTGAATATCTGCTTAAAGCTTCTTCCATTTTTCCAAGCCATTTGAGTTGATATACCCCCCCCCCTTCAGTGTTTCATTTGTTTTAATTAGTTAAATACATTTGACTTATTTTTTTCCTCTAAATTACTGGAAGTCATGTCTTGCATCAAAGCTGGGGCTTGCGGTTCTTTTTGCTGAACAGCTGCAGAATTCTTTCTAGTCATTGTTTTCTGCTCACCTTTTGCAATTGATTTTCTTTTAGGTTCTTTGAATTTTTTTTTTATGGCATCCAGGCAGTGCACTTACTAAGCATTTACTGAAATTTATCCAGAAAGACAAGTTTACTGACTCTCTTTTCTGAGTTTATTTTTTCACAATGGGCAAGCTGAAATTAAGCTGTGGCCCAGTATGCAACTATGTTGGAACTCTCTTCTATCTCAATTTTTATTTTCTGATTTAAGTCATTTGTTGCCATGACAACCGTCTTATCTGCAGTCAGTTTCATGTAATGTTCCTTCCATTTTGCATTCCAGTTCTCTATCATTTGAAGTTCCTGTTCACAGCAGTTTTTATTTATCCACTTAGACCTTTTTTGCTAACATAATCCATCACCAGTATGAAAAAGTGTGCTCGGCTGAACCTCTCTGTTAGAATACCGTTACTTGCATCATTGGTACAAAGTTTGCACTAATTCTACTAATTTTTCTGGGACTTTGAATCATTGCAGGACTGCTCACAATCAGCTTTCTTGGGATCTTGCCACATATTTTCATCAAGTCTAGGAATTACCAGTTGGACTCATCTCCAGTTTCTCCTCCACTATCTTCCTCATTGCAAACATTAAGTCGGTTGTGTAGTGTATTTTTCTAAATCAGGGTTGCTCATCTTCAATCTTTCTTTCTACTCCTGCGCATATTCATTTACAAAACATCCTCTTCCACACAAATGCAGTATGACAGGAGTTTGATACCTCTGTACTATTCATGTTTGTGAATGTCCCCTCTGTTCTTGTAACACTGGCACCAACATGCTTATTCTCCAGTCATCTGAGATATGCATTTCTCTGCATACTGTGTTGAGTATTCTTAGGAGACATTTCCCCCCAACTCTCCCAACATCTTGATATATCTGCTATGATTTCATCTGAGTCTGGTATGTTCTCAGACTTGAGCTTTCTTAGTGAGAGTCATACTTCAAGGGTGGGTTCATCTTCCTCTTTCATTGTAGGATGTGCTTATGGCAAATTATATGGGGTTTTCTTAATTCAAAAGCTGCTGGAAGCACTATTTGCCTTTGTTGTCCTTTGGACAGGTGAGCAGATGGCTGCTGGCATTCCTTACAAGTGACATGCTAACCCTCTTTCAGTCACTGCCCTGCACCCTGATACAGTTTCTTTGTGCCATCTGCCAAGGCACTTTTTTTGAAGCTGGTAGTTTCTCGAGACACATTTGCCATTTTGACTGTTCTCAGCCTCTTTATTGGCCAACCAGTACTACAGTGCCGATTCTGCCTGATCAGTCTTTTCTACTTCCTCATACCTTTCTTTTAGCAAAATGAAGTTGATAAAGTTTCCCAGTGGCTGAAATCACATCCAGGACTTCCATCATGAAATCCAACCAAACTGAAGATCTAAGGGAAGGAATTATTAGGCCCTAAGGTGGACGCTAGTTATTTCAGCATATAGAAATATCCCTGGGGTACAGTGGGAGTTTTCTTTAGTACCAGCCATCTGAACCAAAGAAACCCTTCTCAACCAGAATGGGGTAATGAGAATGATTTGGGAATTACCCAATGAACGTCACATTAGGTGCAAATAGATGGACATACAGAAATCTCTACTGAAAAACAGAGAAAAGTGCATACACTACCATCTCCCTGACTAAATGAACCAAGGAGGAAAGGACCACATTTTCTTGTGCCCAAAATGTCATCTGCTGTACCATAATTATAGAAAATCCTAAACAGACACGATTTCATTATTTAGCTCGAGAAAATGGATGAATTTGTGCATGTTATCTTCAGCTATAAAAAGGGCTGAAGCTGTGGTTAAATGAGTCCAAGAGCCCATTCACTTTCCTCTAAAACATGTGGTAAAAAAAAAACACCATCAGAATGCTACTCATGTCTATGTGCCAGTCGCAAATGTACAGAGAAGGATAAGCTCATGCTGCCCAGTTTAAGTACCACATCATGGACTAGGAGGTTGAAGCAAGAAGGGAACCGGGAGAGAGAATTCCAGTTGATTTATGTGAAACCCATGTTTTATGCGAGGTTGGAGGGGGTCTGCTTCCATGAGTAGTCAGGTGAACTAACTTAATAGTGAAGCATCCATCATTGCTATCTAGAACAGGACCTGTGAATAATCCACCACATTACAGCTCAATAATGGATTCACGAGTGAACAATGGCATTTGCTCCATCAATAATGTGAAACCTGACATTTTCAACAATACACATTTTTGGGGGGAGGGAAAGACACCTGCACCCTCCAAGTACACACACACATGCTTTCACTAATTCCAGTCGCACTATAATTGGGATAAGTGCAAACTCAATATTCCGTGCAAGCTGTTTTCAGCAATTACAGTTCACACTGTTCAGTTCACACCTACAGAATGGGAGTTGTATGCATGCCACCATGTTCCTTTCTCCAGTAGGGGAAAAAAAAAAAAAGCTATGTGGCCATATGCAAAATAGGCTTACCTAATCCAGCAACTCTGAAGTACAATGAGAAACATATTTCCACAAATAGAATTTCTGGGTAATCAGGACTGTGACTGCTGTGCCAGTGAAGTCATTTCAATCAGATTCCGTGGGTGGATCCAAGAGATATTGCCTGATGCTTAAATTATAAGGGGGTCAGTTTTAGAAAATTAATTTTGCCTATAATAGGAAGACACTGGTAAGGGTGCAGTATTTTTCTATGATAGCCAGTGCAGGTTTCCTCACACAGGCTCTAGGAAGCCTGGCCAAACAGATGACCACACGAGAGAGCATCCAGAATGACTTACATTAATTCATCCACAAAGGACACCAGAGTCACACCAGCTGCAGGAACATTCCTCAGTCACTTGCTCTAGTCACAGCATCAGCGGTCAAAACTACAGCAGCCATGGTAAGGCTCCATCTTCCCCAAAGGATTTGACAAATGTCCCTCCCCACAGTTTTCTATATAAAAGATTCAGGAAGGCTTTTCAACCGTTCATAGGATAACAGCAGGTTACTAGCCTTAGCGGCCCCAGGACCCTTCCAGCCTAGCCAAGTTCAACCAGTGTTCCCAAGGGTGTTTGGTTCAAAGCTTGTTCCATAACAAACACCTATAGGCTAGCCAAAGGTCTTCAATTGCAACACAGAAGGAAAAACTGCTAGTACACTCTACCCAAAGTTCTGGCTGTTACCAAATGGTGGGGTACTGGGTCTCTGGCATCTGAACTGCTGCAAGTAGTTCATAAAGGATTATTCAACAGTACATCACTTCACCCACGGATTTACACAGGGCATTTATTGAGAATAGACAGCTGAAACCAGATGCTTTTAGGCAACAAAAATGCCACTCTTCTGCACAGTTGTGCTACAAAAAGGGGTGATCATACCATCTTCTGTCTCTGAAACAAGGACCTTTGGATCCTCAGAATTCCCTTCCAAGGTGTAGCAGGGGGAAACTTACTCAGATCCAGTAAGCATACAGTGCACCTTTGATGCAACACATATTGAATGACAAGGAAGTGAAGGTCAGATGATGGGTTCACAAAAGCATGTCTCAAATGCTGGTTGGTGCAAGTGTTAGCATCAGTGCTGTGGACTAACGAGGATAAGCTTTGTCAGTCAGTAGCAGACATACAACCAATATTTGAGCTGCCAAAGACTCAAGCGTCACTTCAACGGTCAGTCATGCCCAATAACAATGATGAGGAAGAAACTTCTTAACCCCAAATTCAACCTCAAGTCTTAGGTGGGAGACTTGAGGGATCACACCGTATAGATGCAGTCATGTTCCAAACCATCTGAATGAGAACAGTGTGGACACCCTAGGAAGCACTTTCCAAGATGATTCAGTGCCTCCAATATTCCTCTATCATCTTACAAGTTGGGGAATACGTAGACTTGAAAAAGCTTTGTCAGACTTAAACCTCTTCAGTTAGTTTGGAGCTGGCTCAGGGTAAAGGGCTCTTGGACTGGTCATGAACCATATTTCTTCTTCACAACCTTCCTGCTTGTTTTCTTCAGGTGATCATGATGAAGTGATTGCAACTGTGGCAATGCTTTAGAGCATGGCCTAATCTGAGGCAACTGCCAAATGTAGCTTGTAACTAGACACAAACACAGTTTTAGTATTTTAAACAATGAATGTGGGAACTTATAACAAAATATTAGTACCGACAAGCACAACTATGAATGCAAAGTACAAATCAAGATAAAAGGGGCTGAATGCATAATTTGACACCAACCAAGTGACATGTAGCAATCTTCAATACGTGTTGCAAAAGCAAGACCTGTTGATCACATTTTCCAGCTCTATCCACAAGCATGGCTTGATTTCAACTGTTGAAAGCAACAAAAGTATTCCTTGTATATGAGAAAATGGAAAAAAAAACTATCAATGATATAATTTCAGTAAACACTGAAGTGATATTACAGCTAACAGGAGATAGTGAACATATCTGCAGGAAAATGTTGTGCAGATAGTGGGGTGCCAGACAGCAGGGGATACATTCAAATATGACAGCATCTGCAACAAATTTCATGGTACCAGGCAAACTCTCTTCTGCCCTTCTTTGCAGAATAAAGAGTGACAAGTACGGCTCCGGGTTACATTAGACAGATTGTTAGTATGTAGACACATTGCTCACAATTGGTATAATCTACAGTGGTAAAGTCGCAAAAAAGGAGGGTCTCATCAGACCTACACAGGCCAATTAACTTAATCACTACAATACACAGAACTCATAATACAAGTTGAGATAAGACACCAGGGGAAACTTACTTCTGTTAAAAAGAAGCAGTTACAAGTTCTTAAGAATAGACTGCATTTTGTATCTTGTTTCACTCTTTGAAAAGGCAGCAACACATAGAGCAGTTAATGTAAATCATCTCCACCTTGTAATGGCATTTGACACTATTCCATACACAAGTTAAACATTTCAACAGATGAGTAACACAAGTAAAGAATAGAATCTCCCATCCATCCCACTGGAGGTAACCAGTGAAGCCCCAGTATTATTTACTTGAGATGGGCACCAAATATGTGATGACTGCATAATTTAAAAGATAACGTTCAGAAAGACACCCATCCTGAAAAAAGATAAAGCACATGCCATAACCCCCCCCCAAAAAAAAATCATGATTACAGTATTTGTTACAGTATATAAAGAGGACACAGCATATTGTCACATTAACACGATTAAAGTACATCCAACATCAATGGTAGGACAGGTTGCTGCAGGTGACTTTCATTCTAGCATCTACAGGTCTTTCCAAAGCTCAGACGTCTCCCCTTACGCTCATAATGCATCATACTTCCTTCAATAATCAGCCCTGAAAAAAGTACAGTTTTGTACCTACCATAAATGTAGATGTTCGAAGATCCACATTGCTGCAGTCCTTACACTTGGGTAGTCCGCTGTCCTCGGTCGCCCGAATATCAAATTTGACTGACATCAGGGCGTCAGGGTACAAACGCATGACCGACGTCATATCCTCAGTCTTTTCTTGCCCCAGATGTCAGAAGACCCTAAAATAAAGGTCAAAAAAAGACAGCAAACAAACAACCAAGCACCCTTGCCTAATTATATGTACAAAATATACACTATATACACAATATTTACAACTCAACCCACACAACCACCTCTAACTACAGAGGGAAGGTTGGACTGCAGCAATGTGGATCTTGAACATCTACATTTATGGTAGGTACAAAACTGTACTATGTTCTTCATCTCACATTGCTGCAGTCCTTACACTTGGGTAGAATCCCAAAGCAGAGGTAAGGGAGGATGGCCAAACTATAAGGAAGCAGGAGCTGCCAAAATGCCCTGCAAAACAGCAGTGGCAAAACCAGCCCTGGATTTAGAGTAAAGTGGTAGGTGATAATGCCTAGAGAAAGTATGCACTGAACTCCAAGTAGCTGCCTCTAAAATATCCTTGGTTGCCACCCCCCTCAAAGCTGTGCGAGTGGCAGTAGCTCTAGTGGAATGAGGCCTAATCCCAGCTGGAATCTCCTTGCCATGATGGGAATAACAGAAAGCAATGCAAAACCCAATCCACTTAGAAATAGTTTGTTTTGACACAGGCTTGCCCTGAGAACTCAAAGCAAAAGAAACAAATAACTGCTGAGACTGCCTGAACCCTTTAGTTCTGTCCAAATAATATCGCAACTGCCTGTGTACATCTAAAGTGTGCAAAATCTTTTCCCCTTTAATTTGGGGATTTGCATAAAAAGTAGGCAAATGAATAGTTTGGTTTAAAGCCACACTAGAAACCACTTTAGGCATAAAGGAAGGATTAGTACGTAAAGATACCCTATCCTTATGGAAAATTAAGAAAGGCTCAACCGCCATAAGGTCCTGCAATTCAGAAACCCTTCTTGCAGAGGTAATGGCCAACAAAAAAGCAGTCTTCCATGATAAATATTTCAACTCAGAAGTAGCTGCAGGCTCAAAAGGTTGTAGAGTGAGTACAACACAAAATTGAGATCCCAAGCAGGAGTAGGAGCTCTCTTATATTCTTTGCCCCTCTAAGAAATTGCTTGAACAAAGGATGAGAAAACAATGGTGGGTCACAATCATAGTGAGCCGAAATTGCTGCAGCATGAACCTTAATAGAAGAGAAGGACAAACCTTTGTCCAGTAACTCAGTAAGATATTGAAGAGCCACACTCAAATTAGGCTCAGAAACATCAAAATCTTTTGCTGCACTCCAAAATAAAAATCTCTTCCATTTATCTGCGTACACTTTCCTTGTACTAGGCCTTCTAGCTTCCAAAATAACATTCAAAACTTGCTGAAAGTGGAGGCCACTATGGTTCAAAACAGAATATGCCAGGCTGTTAGGTGCAGAGAGTGAAGCTTGACATTGAGCAAATGACTGTCCTCCTGAGACAACAGGTGTGGAATCGAAGGCAAAGGCCATGGAGGCTTCCGTACCAGGCTTCTCAGTAATGGGTACCAATGCTGTCGAGGCCAATCTGGAGCTATCAAAATCATCCTTGGCTTGTCTTGTCTGGCCTTTAGTAGTACCTTTGGGAGGAGAGGCAGAGGCGGAAAGGCATACACATGAAGATTGCTCCAATTGAAGGAAAGAGCATCCACTTTCCAAGCTGTGGGATGAAACCTTTTTGTGCAAAACTTTGGCAGCTGGTGGTTTAGTGGAGAAGCGAACAGATCTATGTCTGGAGTTCCCCATGACACTGTCAATTTCTGAAATACATGAGGATCCAATTTCCACTCGTGGGGATCCATAATTAGTCTGCACAACACATCTGCTAAGGAGTTCTGTGCTCCGGCAGAAACCTTGCCTGAAGATTGAGCTGTAAACTGAGAGCAGTCTCCCACAAAATCATTGCTTGCCTGCATAGAGGATAAGAATGTGTTTGCTTGTTGATGTACCACATGACAGTTGTGTTGTCTGTTAGAATCAACACCTGCCCTGGAAGAAGTAAATCCTTGAAAGCTATTAATGCAAACTGGACTGCTAACATCTCCTTCAAGTTGATATATAGATGTTGTAGTCTGGCAGGCCACTTGTCTTGTATCCACTTTCCATTTAGATGAGCTCCCCAAGCTTTGTCTGAGGCATCTGTCGTTAAAACCTGACTCGCCTCTGGCCGGGTCACAGAGAGTCCCTTGTTTAGGTGACATTCCTGAGCCCACCACAAAAATTCCTTTTGAATGCAAGGTATTATTTGAATGACAGTGTCCAGATCCTGGCAGTGCTGTGTCCATACATTTTTGAGATACCATTGTAGCTTCCTCATATGCAGTTTGGCATTGGGAAGCACCAGAATACAAGATGCCATGAACCCTAAGGCTTGAAGGACTGTCCTTGCAGTCAGCCCGGACTGATGAGATAGTTGATGGAAGTAAAGGGAAAGATTCTTTTGTTTGTCCAGGGTCAAAAAGGCCATCTGGGATGCTGTATTCAGTCTTACACCCAGAAAGCACATGTCCTGAGAGGGTACTAGACTGGACTTTATTGAATACCCCAGGCATCTTAGCACTGCTATCACATATTCCAGATGATGAAGAAGCTCGTCCCTTCCTTGAGCCAGAATCAGGCAATCGTCCAAATAAGGATAGATCTGTATTCCTTTTAGCCTGAAGAAAGCTATCACTGGAGCCAGAACTTTCGTGAACACTCTGGGCAATGCAGAGAACTGATAGTGAGAAGTCCCAGCAGATACTTCCTGCAACTTAGTCTGATAGGAACATGAAGGTAAGCCTCCTTGAGATCCAAAGTTACCATCCAATGATCTTTGCCCAGCAGAGGTAAAAGCTGCTGTAACGTAAACATTTTGAACTTGGGAATGTCCAGATAAGTGTTGAGGATAGATAAATCCAAAATTGGTCTCCACGTGTTCCCCTTCTTTGGTACTAGGAACAGGTGAGAATAAAATCCTAGGCCCACTTCTGGCATAGGGACCGGCTGTATGGCCCCTATTTGGAGTAACAGAGAAATTTGCTTGTGAGCCTCTATTCTTTGTTGAGGAGGAACGTCTGGCATGCCTTTGAAAGGAGGCAAGGTATGGAAATAAAACCTGTAACCGTGGTGAATGATATCCAATACCCATCTGTCTTGGGTAATTAAACTCCAATTTTCTTTGAAAAGTGCCAACCTTCCTCCCAAAGGTGCTGCCAGGCAGAAGGCTCTGGCAGCTGAAAAAGGTCATTGGGTCTGTTCTGAAAGGACTGACCCCTGCCCTCACCGAAGACTGTGCAGGAGAACTCCCTGTTCTAGGCCTGAAAGAGCCCTGAGCTCTGCCCCTACCACGTCTAGATCTACCCCTAGACTGGGAATCATAAGAAGGATACGTCCACCCCTTAGTAGGCCAATTCCTACTAAACTTTGGAGGCTGAACCTGCAAAAAATCTTTAACAGTCTGCATAGACTTAGCCTTGTCTTCCATTTTCTTTAAAACTGCCTCAACAGGAGAACCAAACAACACGTCAGATTGTAAAGGAGCATCCAAAATCCTTGTTTTAACATGGTCAGATAAATTTTGATCCCTCAGCCAGGCGTGCCTGCGAAGAACTGACCCAGTGGCAGCCACCCTAGACGAGGCCTGTACAGCATCAAAACCACATTGCAAAGAATGCTTACCCACCTGTTCAGAAACATGTACTTAATCCTGCAACTCTTTACAATCAATACCTTCTGCCAGAGCATCAACCTTAGACTTCAATTGTGAAAGGAGATAGTTTTGGTAATTCAACATGTGAAACTGGCAATTCAAAGCCCTCATAGCAAGAGTGGAAGAAGTATAAACTTTCTTCCCCCATCTATCCAAGGCCCTGGCCTCTATCTGCAGGAACCGGATTCTTGACAACAGAAGCCTTAACACCTTTAGGCCCCTGGCTAACAGTTTCTGGGTCTGCCCTAGGACTCTTAAAAAGATACTTATGAGCTTCAGGCACCCTGTAATACCTATCCGGTTTAACAGGAGCAGGAGGCAAAGAATCAGGATTAAGAGAAGCCTCTGTAAAAACATCTTCCACTACATCCAAAACAGGAGGTATAGCCAAAGGCCTATGCTGGGGTAAAAATAAAAATTCCCTAAGCCTTTTCCTGGAATCAGAGAAGTCCTGACCTTCCCAAATGCTCCCTCATGGAATGAAGAGTTTCTGAAAAGAAAAATCCTCAGGAGGAGAAGCAGAAGGAGTAGAATCATCCACATCAGAATCAGAATAAGGAGAGTACTCCTGCAAGTCTTCAGCCGAAGACTCTGAAACATCAGCCTGCTCAAAACTCCCTAGCTCAGGCTCCACCCTAGGTCTCTTATCAGGAGGGGCAAAGAACCCTAATCAAAGTAATCAAATCTTCTGCCATTTTAAGCATATGCTTCTTGGGCACAGATCCTGAAGAACTAGTGGTGACACCAACTGAAGTTAAACCTGGCATGGCCCTGGGAGAAGCCTTGGAAAGAGAAGGAGAGGGTCTAACCACGCTGGGCAGGGAGGGTAGTATAGTAAGCTGAGTAGCCCCAACAGCCTGGCCTGCCTACTGAGAGGCCACATCCTGCAATAACAAAGTCTCTCCCTGGGATCCCAAAGAAACCTCCGGTGGAACCACCGGCTCCATCGACTCCTCTAACAGTACTGGCGGTTCCTCTAGCCTAGGTTTAACTGCTTTGTCCGGCATTTAACCTGGCACAATCTAATCTTCTCTTTATAGTGCTTATTGAATCTAGCACAACTCAGGCCCTAAACAAGGAATACACAAAGTATGGTAGTCTCTATTATCTGTTTCCCACAAGAAATACAATTATTCACTTTTTCTGACATCCGGTAGACCACTGAGGCAAGAAAAACTAAAATATTCTTCGGTCTGAAACTCAATCGAACAATTTCTGCTTCTGCATCGGACCTTTGTACCCTGACGTCCTGATGTCAGTCAAATGCGCCTTGACCGACGTCAGCCTTATACTTTGATATTCGGGCCGACCGAGGACAGCGGACTACCCAAGTGTAAGGACTGCAGCAATGTGAGATGAAGAACATCTGATACACACAGGCATTTGTGTGTGCATGTAGATATTATATGGCTGCATTTGTGTATATACCTATTATACACACACGTATTCATTCATGGCAATGAGAAGGTCATACAATCTGAGTACTAATGTCCCTGCCGGCCTTGCAGCCAGTTAATTAGGTATCTCTGAAGGGGTGCAATACGAAATTGAATGGGAAAGAGATGTTCAAGTGGAGGGACATGGATCATGAAGATGCAACATTATGGTAAGTACATAACTTGTATAGTTTGTGATTAAGTCCATACACTTCAATGGCAAACTACTTGCCTTGGATGGATTCATAACAATACCATGCAAGATAGTTGTCCAAAGATCACCTAGCTCAAGAGATCACATCATATATAGTGTCTTACAAACGTGTGCTGTGAAGCCCATATCGCAATGGGAAAGATGCCATCCAAAGAAGCATTCCTTTTTTTAAGCCAACAAAATTAGGATACCTCTTGTGGTATAAGCAGTTGGTTTGCATTGCAAAGGATTACCCCTAACTATAATAGAAGGGCATACATTCAGATAACCACCTGGACTAAGTAACCTTCGATACCTTTTGGCCTAGTTTGGTAGGAGTGTTGAGGAAGTCAGTCCTCTTTCCTGAGGAGCTTTGGCCTTGGAAGAAAAAATCTTAGTTGTTTGAACATCTGGCAATGCAATTTGTAATTGCCTTTACTAGAAAACTGAATGAAAAATTCCAGACTAAAGGACTGGTTTAGGCAGAAATCTGGAGCCAGCCTACGTATGAATGCTATTCTCAAGCAGACCTTACTGCTGTGATTACGTATGGGAAACAAGAGCATGAAATACAAAGTTCAGAAACTTCTAGTTGAAGTAACTGCCATCAAAAAAAGGTTTTCTGGGAGAGGAACAAGGTCAACCCTAGCAGCATGTTCAGAGGGAGACATTTTTTTCTAACAAAGTTCAGGTCCCCTGAGAGACAGGGTATCAGAAGCATGGTCTCAGCATAAATATACATCAGAGAAAAAACTTACAGACCTTCAGAGATGACAAGGATGATGAGCAAGTCCCTCAAAAATTACGCTATAGCTCCTATTTGTACCTTCAAGGCTGAATAGCTGGGATCACTTTCATAAATGTCAGCTAGAATGGTAGGAATATGAGCCATAAAGAGTTGCCTAAATGAAGAATGCTGTCCACTACCCTTTGCAAATCTCCCTAGTAGTTGGTACTGAATTAGAGGGACAGACATACAGTTAGTCTGAAGGAAGACAGGTTGGGGTAAAACTTGGATGGCTGGGAAAAGACGCTTCTCAATGCTCTACACATTTGGAACCAGAACAGTGCTATAACAATGATCTTAATCCTGACCATCTTGGCTCTCTGTAAGAATGTTAGTATCAGTGAAAGAGGGAGAAATGTGATACCACAATTCTGAGGGCACTGGTGGGCTGCAGTATACCTTCGGAGTCTGCCCTTGCTGAGGATTGTGCTACTACATCTTGAGTTGGTAAGCAACTCAAACAGGCTGCATCAAGGATTTGCTCAATGGAGAATTATTTCAACCATTATCCAACTGAGAGATCACTCGTGGCATCAATAATCACCTGCTGAGCCTGTCCGCTAGAGAGTTGGCTTGTCTGGGAATGTGTACAACTTTTAGATCATAATGAGAATTCATTGTCCATTCCAAAATAAATGGTTGATCAACAAATGGGGGGGGGGGGGCAGGGGTTAATCTGGAAACTGTTTATGTAACCATTACTGACATTTTAAGAGTGAACAGCACTTGCACCCTGGGGAAAGAGGTTTTGCAAACCCCATACTGAGAGAACCACCACTGTTGTGCCCAGAGCACTTTTATAAATATAAAATAAATGCAGGTGAGTGACTTCCTGTTTTGGCCACAACCCTCAGACCATATGCCCAAAGCAATGTCCCCTACCCAAGGGCTGATGCATCCATGATGACCTGACAGTGAGGTAGTGGTGGAAGGTTAAGCTTTTCATTAAGTGACTCTTTTGTAGCCGACAAAGGAGGTGCATGATACATACTTGGGAAAGACCTATTAGGTTGTGAAAAAGGGTCCAATGTCAGAAACCAATGACACAATGTCCTCTCCAAAACTCCCATATAGAACTTGCAAAGTTAACTATGTTAATGGTAGCGGTCATGAGTCCCAAAATTCAGAACCAAGGCTGCTGTTAAAATACATTAACACAAGAAAAGTTAAATTTCTATCTCTAAAGACCAAAGTCTCATTGATGTGAGGCAGACAATATTGGTCACAGTGACATCCTATGAAGACCTATCCCTGTGATGGCTCCAAATGAGACTTTGCAGTACTCACAGATATCTCCAAACAGAAGCAACCATGCCCAGACTTCTCTTGTGGAGGCAGTGAAGAACCAGCCATCCAATTATGGGAATACTCTAATGTCATGCAGTCTCATGAACTGCTACTACCTCCATACCTTTAGTGACCATGCTGGGGGCCATTGAGAGACCAAATGGAAATTCTCTGAACCGGTAATGACAGACCCCCGTCCTAAAGCGCAGGAACTTACTGGACACCTTGGCAATTATTTGCAGATAGGCATTTTACATCTCCAGAGAGCACATTCAATTGACTTTTGTAAATAATAAAGGATTGACTGCAACATGGCTTATGAAATGCATAAGTCTAAGGACAATGTTCTTTGGCACCAAAAATCCTCGAACCCTGGGTTCCCTCTGGTCTGGTGGGACCTATTGGATGGCTTGTGCAAGTTGTTTGGGACCTGTAGCTCAGCCATTGCCTTATGAAGGGGTGGGATGGTCTAGAAGAGGAAGTAAATGCCATAGGGAGGCAGAAGGATAAAGGGAATCATGTAGCTTCTGGATATTACTTCCCTTAATTAACTACCCTGTGTGATGGCCTGCCACCATTTCAGCTGTATAGTGGTTTGATCCCAGACTTCTCTTAAACACAGTCTGGCAATTACTCTTGAATTCTGTGGCAAGCTATCGGAGGGCTGTGGAATCACTGCTTTCATGGACCTCTCTACTTCTAGGGTGGCATCCATTCATGACACTTCCTTGGCCTTGGGGAACTTCTATCCAAATGCTGCTCAAAAGTTGGCTGCTGGATCTTCTGGAGTCAAATTCTTTACATTCCTCTGATTCAACAAGTCAGTCTCCTGAAAAGTGAAGAATGAGACATCAACACACCTTTCCTTCTTACTTGCTCTTGAATGACTTACCATTCCTACGTGGTCCAAACAACGAGGACCCATCATATGGGGTGTTCACGAAGGACAAAGTGCAATTGTGTATACTTACCATAAATGTAGATGTCGAGTGTATTCAATGTTGCAGTCCTGACTAGTGGGATTTCCTGCCATGAAAGCCCTTGGCCAGCCCAATTACCACAGAAAAATCTCCCTTCTCTAACAGCTGGCAGTATGTGTGGGTATGAGGTGACTCGGATGAAATCATGATCTCAGTTTTTTTCTTTGCCCCCTGGAAAGTAGGAGCCCGCCAGATGGGCCCTAATATTAAGGGCCTTTGATACTGAACCAAAGAAAGGAAAGGGGCTACAGGAGGAACTCCCTAACTCAAGAAACTTGTTCAAGCCTAACATGTAGGCTAAAAGGGGAGGAGGGAGAGAAAGAATACTGCAAAAATAAATACTACTGAACATCTACACTACGTTCATGTTCCAGTGTTGGAATCCTGAGTAGTGGGATGATTCCCAAAGCGTTGGGAGAGTGGGTGGTAGATTAAGGAGAAGTGAGGATGTCCTGCAAGATGGCAGTGGCAAATCTTGCTCTGGACTTGAAGCGTAATAAATGGTAAAGAATAGTTGTGTAAAATCTTATGACCATAGATATCCTTCTCTTCAATGTTGCAGTATTCAAGGTGTGGGATTTCATGCCCTCAGGTGACTCGTGTGCCAGCTTCTATACAAAAGCTTCAGTTTGGCTGTTGCAGTGTGCCTGGGACACGCACGTAGGGCGATAAACCAGGAGCCTTAAATGTGATGTCTGCACACACAATCCTCATAACTTGAAAGGGCAAGGCCCAGCAGGAGGAATGCCAGTTGTTTCCAAGGTGTGTGACTTGGAGAACTGCAATGTAGACAGTAGAGATAAGGAATAGGACCTGGGGGTCTGGTGGGTGCGAAGGAGTACTGCAACAAGGAAGAGAAGGACATCTATGGTTATGGTAAGATTTTACAGAACTATTCTATTCCTATGTTGCAGTATTCTAGGTGTGGGAACGTACCACAGCTTATGTGGACGAGAGGGTTTGGTAGATGGAGAGTTCTACAAGACCCTGCAGGATTGCCCTGGCAAATCCTGTCCTAGCTCTGGAAACTTGTTCCAGTTTGTAATGCTTGGTGAATGTGTGGATAGAGGCCCACGTGGCTGCTTCCAAAATGGATGCTGTGACTACGCCCTTCATGAAGGCCCCTAAGGTGGCCACAGCTGTAGCAGAATGGGCCTTTATTCCCTCTGGGGGTTCTTTTCCATGGTGGGAGTAGCAGAAGCAAATAGCTTTCCTGATCCAGCATGCGATGGTTTGCTTGGAGACCGCCTTGCCCAGGGCTCTGGGGTGTAAGGATACAAAGCTGGTTAGACTTCCTGATGGTCTTAACTAGGTAAAAACAAAGTTTCCTGTGCACTTCCAGGGAGTGCAGTATTCTCTCCCCTTCATTAGAGCATGAGGGGAAGAAAGTGGCTAGATGAATAGATTGGTTGAGAGGTCATTGACCACTTTTGGCATAAAGGAGGGGTTGGTTCGCAGGGACACCGTCTTTGGGGAAGACGGTGTGTGAGGAGGTGGGGGGGACAGGCCATTAAGGCCTGCAATTCTGACACTCTTCTGGCTGATGTGATAGCCACCAGCAGGACCGTCTTCCATGTGAACATCTGTAAGGAAGAAGGTCCAGCAGGTTCAAAGGGATGTTGGGTTAATTTCTCTAAGATGTAGTTAAGGTCCCAAGGTGGAGGAGATAGGTTTCCTAGGTGGTCTCATGTGCAAGACCCCTTTAAGGAAAAGCTTTACGTTGAGTCTGGCAAGCAAGGGGGGTTCTAGGGGCAGGCAGGCTGATATGGCAGAGAGGTGTACTTTTACAGAAGAATAAGAAAGCCCACTCTTTCTCAATTGACACATAGTTTAGAAAGTACAGTTTTGTACCTACCATAAATGTAGATGTCCGATAGACATGCAACTGCAGTCATAACATGTGGGTTGTCCTGCCTCAGGCAGCCCTCGGTTGGCCGGATTCCAAAGTCTGGGTCCAACGTCGGCTGATGTCGCATTTCTCGACGTCAGAGCGGCTGGAGTACATAAGCATCAGCCGACGCCATTTTCTTCAGTGTTTCTTGCCCCAGATGCCAGGTGCCCTCCAAGGAAGGCTGTAATCAAATTGGAAGACAAAACCAGAATTCCAAACAAATAAATGAGCAATAAAACAAATACACCATAACAGATATCCCCAGCTAAGAGCAACAGGGATAGGAGTGGACCCTAGGCATAGAGGGGTATGGAGGGAGGGAAAATCCGACTGCAGTTGCATGTCTATCGGACATCTACATTTATGGAAGGTACAAAACTGTACTATGTCCTTCAAGAATGCAACTGCAGTCATAACATGTGGGTAGAATACCATCGCTTAGCTGGGGGAGGAGGTATGCTCTAGGAAAGAGATGGTGTGGCAATCAAACCCTGCAGGACTGCCGAAGCAAAGCCTGCTCTAGATCTGGAATATAGAGGGAGATTGTAGTGTTTGGAGAATGTATGCACGGAGCTCCATGTAGCAGCTTCTAAAATGTCCTTGGTAGGCACCCCTCTTAAGAATGCTGTAGAGGTGGCTGTAGCTCTGGTGGAATGTGGTCTCACATTGGCTGGAACAGTCTTTCCATGAAAGGAATAACAGAATCTGATGCAATGTCCAATCCATTTAGAAATAGTCTGTTTTGAAATTGCTTTTCCTTGGACAGCAGGGGCGTAAGCTACAAAAAGTTGTTCAGACTTCCTACTGGCTTTGGTTCTGTCCAGGTAGTATCGAAGTTGTCCGTGAATGTCCAAGGTATGCAAAAGTCTTTCCCCCTTATTCTCGGGATTGGGGAAGAAAGCAGGCAGATGAATGGCTTGATTTAGAGAAACCCTAGATACCACCTTTGGCATAAAAGTAGGGTTGGTCCTTAATGAAACCCTGTCTCTGTGGAAAATAATAAAGGGTGGTATTGCCATTAGGGCCTGTAGCTCCGAAACCCTTCTTGCTGAGGTAATTGCCAACAGGAAAGCTGTCTTCCATGAGAGAAATTGCAAGTCAACTGAAGCTGCTGGCTCGAAAGGAGGTAGAGTCAGTTTTTCTAATACAAAATTGAGGTCCCAGGCTGGCACTGGGGCCTTTCTTGGTGGCTTAATGTTCTCGATTCCCCTGAGGAATTGTCTTAGTAAGGGGTGAGAGAAAACAGGAGGATCAGTGTTGTATCTAGCTGAAATAGCAGATGCATGTATCTTTATGGAAGAATATGAGATACCGTTCTTTAACATATCTGCCAAATATTCCAAGATGAGTGGGATGTTCAACAATGATGCATCATGTCCCTTGCTGGTATTCCAATTGCTGAATCTTTTCCACTTTGCTAAGTAAACCTTTCTGGTGGATGGTCTTCGAGCCTCTGTTAGTATCCGCTGAACTTCCTTGGAGAGAGATAAGCTGAAGTTATTTATGGGTTCTCCCAGGCTGTTAGCTGCAGTGTCTGAAGATTTGGATGCAGTGTTTCGAAATTGTGTTGAGTCAAAAGTAGAGGCCACTGAGGGAGGGCCCACCTCCTGGTGTGACATATGCTCCGTAGTAGTGGGTACCAGTGTTGTCTTGGCCAATCCGGAGCTATTATGATTCCCTTGGGCTTCTCTGCTTTGATCTTTAGTAATACTGAGGTCATCAGTGGCAGAGGTGGGAATGCATAGATTGCTAGGGAGTTCCAGTTGAATGAGAGGGCATCTATTTTCCAAGCTTTTGGATGGTATGTCCTTGTGCAAAATTTTGGTAGAAGATGGTTGAGGTGAGAGGCAAATAGGCCCACTTCTGGCTTGCCCCATGTCAAAGTGAGTTGTCTGAAGGCCTTCGGATGCAACCTCCACTCGTGTGGATCTGTGAAATTCCTGCTTAGGCTGTCCGCCAACACATTGTCTTTTCCTGGAACAAACTGGGATTGTAGCTGGATGTTTAGGCTCAGCGATTTCTCCCAAAGCTGCATTGTCAGTCTGCAAAGGGGGTAAGAGTGGGTGCCCCCCTGCTTGTTTATGTACCACATCACAGTGGTGTTGTCTGTCTGTATCATTAAATGGCCTTGCTGAAGTTGGTGTTGAAAAGCCTCGATGGCATGCATTACTGCCAGTATTTCTTTTTGGTTTATATGCAGATGTGTTTCCTTTGGAGACCATTGTCCTTGTATACACCTGCCTTCCATGTGCGCCCCCCATCCAAGGTCTGAGGCGTCTGTAGTCATGGTCTGTGTTATCTGTGGTTTTTTGAATGACATACCTGTGTTTTCCTGGCTCACCGAGGCCCACCATAGGAATTCCTTTTGTAGGCATGGAATGAGTGGTATGATTGTCTCCAAGTTGTTGCTGTGTTGAGACCAAATGCTTTTTAGGTACCATTGAAGCTTCCTCATGTGTAGTTTTGCTAATGGAACCAGTAAAATGCAGGATGCCATGTAACCCAGGGCCTGTAGGAATCTCCTTGCAGTCATCTGGGTGAGTTTTGCTAAACCTTTGAAGTAATGAGTTAACTTCTCTTGCTCGTCTTCTGTCAGGTAAGCCATCTGAGAGGGTGTCTAGTTTGGCTCCTAAGAAGATTATTTGCTGGGATGGCTGCAGTCTTGACTTTTGGAAGTTGACTGTGTATCCCAGTGCTTGAAGTAATCGTATGACATAATCCAGGTTTTTTGTCAACATCAATTTGTCGTCTGCTTGTATGAGGCAGTCGTCCAGGTACGGGTAAATTTGTATACCCTGGAGCCTGCAATGAGCAATTACTGAAGCCAGGCATTTTGTAAATACTCTGGGCGCAGTAGATAAGCCAAATGGCAATGCTGAGAATTGATAATGCTCTGGCCCTGCAAGAAATCTGAGGTATCTTCTGCAGCTGTGTCTGATAGGGACATGCAGGTATGCCTCCTTGAGGTCCAGAGTAATCAACCACGACTCCTTGCCCAGCATGGGAAGAAGTTGCTGTAGAGTCAGCATTTTGAACTTTGGTACTATGAGAAAGGTGTTTAATGCGGACAAGTCCAGTATTGGTCTCCATTGAGATTCTTTTCTTGGAACAAGGAACAGTCTTGAGTAAAACCCCTGGTCTTGTTCTTGTTGTGGAACTCTTTCTATTGCTTTCATTCGAGTCAGCAGAGTGATTTGCTTGATAGCCTCTGCCCTCTGATTTTGTGGTAGGTTTGGCATGCCTTGTTTTCTTGGTAAGGTATGAAAATGAAACCTGTACCCTCGGTCTATAATGTCCAAAATCCATTTGTCCTTTGTTAATCTGTGCCAGTTTTCTGCAAACAGAGATAATTTCCCGCCCAAGGGAGCTTCTAGTTGTTACCTGGTAGGCAGTAGTAGAGGAAAGTCATTGAGTTTGTGGTTGTTGGGCAGGTGAAACCCCTGCGTCACTTCTGTGGTTTCCTGGCTGCCATTGTCGTCCCCTGTAAGGGCCTCTGTATTGGCCTCTTCCTCGGCCACGTCTGTTCTTACCCCTTTGAAACTTTTCTGGATTAGGAAAGGACCAGTTTTTCGAAGGCCAATTCCTACTGAATCTGGGGGTTGAACCTGGAGGAAATCTTTCACAGTCTGAACTGATTTTGCTTTTTCTTCGATGGTCTTTAACACATCCTTAGCATTTGCACCAAAAAGCTTGTTCTTTTCCAAAGGTGCATCCAGAAGTTTTGCTTTTACATGATCTGGTAGAGGTTGATCTTTTAACCAAGCATGTCTACGAATCACTGCCCCTGTCATAGCTGCCCTACATGAAGCTTCCAGTGCATCATATCCACACTGCAGGAAGTGATTGCTTACTTGCTGAGTGTTATGTACAGCTTCCTGCAAGGTCTTCCTGTCTAAAGGATCAGGAGAAGCTAATGTTTCTTGTAAATCTTCTAAGAGATAATCCTGATATTGTAACATATGAAAAAGGCAATTTAAAGCTCTCATAGATAAGGTAGTGGATGTGTAAACCTTTTTGCCCCATCTCTCTAATGACCTCACCTTCCCTGTTGGAGGGCAAAGGATTTTTTGAGGTGGAGGCTGAAACTCCTTTAGGCCCCTGTGAAATAGTTTCCAAATCAGCAGTATGGGCCCTGAATAAATGGGAATGAGTTTCTGGGACCCTGTAATACCTGTCTGGCTTGGCTGGAGCAGGAGGAAGAGAATCAGGGGTAGCACTAGAGTCAGAATACAAATCATCCAGAACATCAAGTACAGGAGGAATAGCTAAGGGCCTGTGCTGAGGCTTCTTAAGGAAAGTCAAGGAAAGTCCTAAGGAGTTTCCTAGAATCAGAATATTCCTGACCTTGCCACTTGAAATGTTCCCTCATGGTATGCAGAACTTCCCCAAAAGAAATATCCTCAGGAGGGGAGGCTGAAGGGATGGAATCTTCTGCATCCGAGTCCTCATAGGTCTGGAAGAGCTCTTCCTGACTATCAGAGTGGACAGAGCCCTCAGAGTCTTCATCTGAAGGAGTAGGGTCAGAGGGTTCAACCCGGGGCCTTTTATCAGGAGGAGGCTGGGATGCTCTCTCAGGATGGGCCTGTGAACCTCTAATCATGGAAATTAAATCAGCAGCCATGGACATAATTTGTGTCTCCGGAGTCGGCTGAGGTAAGGATTTATAAGTAATATGCTTTGTTTTGCTGGCTGCCTTAGCCCTAGTGTAGGCCTTAATAGACATGGCCATAGGAGGCCTGGCAGCTCCACGTGCAGGAGTGACCTTGTCTACAGCAATGGTCTCGGGCATTTCCTCGGTTTCGGTATCCGGAGGAAAATCTATAACTGGCGTCGGAGTAATGTCTGGAATCGGAGTCGCCGGTAATGCGATGTCTTCGGTTCGGAGCGGAGAGACCGTCTGAGGGAACCGGAGCACTCGCGCTAGGTTTTGGCGTGGAGTCGGTGGTAGACGCGGGCCAAGGAGGTCGGTCCCGGTCTTTTCGCTGTTTGTGATGTCTGAAGATCCGATGGCATGGTGTAAGCAAATTTATCGCCAAAAAAATCTTCAGCGAACTCCGCCCGGCGCCTGAGTGCGCACTTGTTGAAGCGAGCACAGGCTACACAGGCCGAGACGTCGTGGTCTGGGCCCAGGCAAGGGAGGCAGTAAGAGTGGAAATCCTTATGAGGTATTTGTTTACCACAAAAAAGACAATTGTTAACTTTTTCAGTAATTTCTGACATCGGCTGAGGCAAGAAAAGGTCCTCAACGGGGTACTTAGCTTTTTTGATGACTTCGGTATTGTAGAATACAGGAGCTGACCGACCGGCACTTGCAAACTGCTTCTGCTTCGGGCACCGCGCGGCAAGAAAGACTGGAGAAAATGGTGTTGGCTGATGCTTATGTACTCCAGCCGCTCTGACGTCGGACCCAGACTTTGGAATCCGGCCGACCGAGGGCTGCCTGAGGCAGGACAACCCACATGCTATGACTGCAGTTGCATTCTTGAAGGACATCCAGGGACACCTCCACAGAGCAAGGGTCCCTTCTCCTGTGAAGACACCATTTTGCAAATCTTTCCCACTTAGCCAGGTAAGATTTTCTGGTGGTAGGTTTCCTTGCCTCCCTTAGGACTGAAAGCACATCCTCTGAGTAGTGGTATCCGAAAGGGATCAAAAGTTTATCATCCACAGAGTCAGAGACATCTGTAAGTGTGGGTTGTAGGAGAGTTCCTTTGTCTTGCGTCAGTAGGTCCACCTTGTAGGGTAACAAAGTGATTGCCCTTGGCTAGTTTGTGAAGTAGGGAGAACCAGTGCTGCCTTGGCGAGTAAGGAGTCACTAACAAGATTTTTGGTTTGTCGCCCTGAATTTTCAGGAGGATTTTCTAAATCAGTGGGAATGGGAGGAAGGCATAAAGGAACCTCCCCTCCCAAGAGAAGCTGAAAGCGTCCATTCTCCGTACTTGAGGGGAGTGGGTTTTTGAACAGAATTTCTGCAGTTGCCTGTTCTGGGGGAAGGCAAACAGGTCTATTTGTGGAGCACCTCACTGGTGGACTGTGTCTAAGACGACCACCCTGTTCAGCATCCATTTGTGCTGAGGCGAGGAGGTGCTGCTCAAGAGATCTGCTTGGCGGTTGTCCTGTGAGGGGATGTAGGTCGCTTGCAGGACTAAGTTGAGACGAGAGGCTAAGTCCCATATCAGGAGGGATAGCCTGCACAGCTGATAGGCCTTTGTTCTTCCCTGCTTGTTGAGGTACCACATCACTGTAATGTTGTCTGTGACAATTTGGAGCACCCCTGGAACCAGAAGGGGGGGGGTGAAGGTCTTTAGAGCTAAGACTGCTGTCATTTCCCAGATATTAATGTGTTTGGCTTGGAGAGGGATGCCACTTCTCTTAAATCCTTAAGAGGCCAGAGTTGCTCCCAATCTGAATCTGAGGCACCTGTATGCATTACTTGGGTTGGGATGGGGGTTATAGTGGGAGGCCTGGGTTCAGTTGCACTTCCTGGATCCACCAGTTGATTTCTGTTTTCAGACAGGGAAGGAGGGGGGTGGCCTGCTCTAGGAGATGAAGGTGTTGGGACCAGGTGTCTTTCAGGATCCACTGTAACTTGCGCATGTGCATTCTTGCCAGTGGTAGCATGGGGATGGTCGCTACTATTAAACCCAAAAGACGAAGAAATTGCCTTGCAGTCACGGAAGTGGGAAGTCAAAGAAAGAACCTTGTCCTGTGGGAGAAAAGCTATCATTGCCTCTGTTCTGATTCTGCAGCCTTGGAAAATTTTGTCTTGGCTTGGGATCAAAAAGGATTTGGGGAGGTTGATGGTGAATCCTATGTTCTGCAGAAGGGACATGGTGAAATGTAGATGAGTCAATAGAGCATCCTTGGACTTTGCCAGGATCAGGACATCATCCAGATAGGGGTAGACCTGTATACACAGTGTTCCGCAGAAGGCAATGGCTGGGGCTAGGCACTTTGTAAAGACTCGGGGGGGGGGGGGGTGGATAAACCAAAGGGCATGGCAGTATATTGAAAATGTGAGGCAGGTCCAGAAAAATGCAGGAATTGTCTGTGGGAATTCCTGATAGAAATGTGCAGGTAAGCCTTCTTTAGGTCCAGGGTGGCCATGAAGGCCTTGGTTGGAATAAGAGGCAGCATGGTGGGGAGAGAGAGCATTTTGAAAGAGGGTACCTAAAGATGGAGGTTTAGAAAGCGCAGGTCTAAGATGGGTCTCCAAGGGCCGTCTTTTTTGGGGACCAGGAAGAGATGGGAGTAAGAAATCATTTCCTTTCTGTCCTAGAGGGGCAGGTTCTATGGTGTCTAGCTTTAAAATGTCTGCCAGAACTTGTGGCATAAGACGGACCTGTTTTTTGGGAAGGACAGTAATGCCTCTTCTGAGTGGCTTCTCTTTCCAGGATAGGAAGTACCCTTTTTGGATAATGTTTAAAACCCATTGATGTGATGTAATGGATTGACAAAGGGGAAGACAGTGGGGAAAGGTGGGCTGAGAGGGGAAGGTGGAGCAGAGGATCTGGAGTTGGTGGGTCTTCTAGCCACTCTCCTGGACCTGGAGGTGGAGGGCTGAGGAGTACTTCTCACAAAGGTGGCCTTAGCCGGGTAGTTCCTATAATACTGGGGATGGGTGACACCAGCAGGTGCTTGATGTCCTGGAGTTCTTTGCTTTTTTCTTGTAGATTTTTAAAAAAATGTCAGCAGATTGTTTGCTGAAAAGCACACTGTTCCAGCAGGGCATCCAGGATCTTAGACTTTAAATCCTCAGGGAGGTTCTGGAGTCTTAGCCATGAATACCTCCCTGAGGGCTGAAGCAGATGCTGCAGACCTGGTAGATGCTTCTGCAGCATCGTAGCTGCATCTGATGGAATGCCTGGAAACCCGTTGGGCTAAGGAAATTTTGGAGGACACGTCTGTCTTGATGGGACTGTCAGGCAAGGATGCTAGCATGGAGGAGGCTTGAGAGACCAAGTCTAATGCATAGTTGGTCGTGTGGGTCTGATAATTTATGGCTCTGAAAGTCTGAAAGCCAAAGTTGAAGTGTATACCTTCTTCCCCATCTTATCCATGTACTTTTTGTCAGTGGGCAGAAGGGAGGCAGAGGGCAGCAGTCTAGATTGCTTTTCTGCAGTGGTGGCAATAACTGGGTCTGCCAAGGGTGGTTTAATCAAGACGTTTTGGTTCTGTTACTTTACAGAAGCGGCCAGGATGCTTAGGGGCCGGAAACTGGGAGTCAGGGGCTTTAGAAGCAGCATTGAAAGCATCCAAGTAAGCAGGCAGAACAAGAGGAACTGCTGAAGGGGAGGGCGATTCCACTTGCAGCTCAAAGTACCTTTTTTGGGTGGCAAGTCATTTGGGACGTATCCCATTTAAAGTAATCCATCATCTTGGTGACGGTCTCACCAAAAGTAGTCCTCAGGGGGGGGGGGATCCCCTTCCACAGATTCCTCATCAGGAGAGTAATACTCCTGGGGGGGAGGCAATCTGGGAAACATAAGAAATGGACTCTTCTGAGGATGAGAAGGAAGAATCATGTTCTTCCCTGACTTCAGGGGTCATGGAAGGGAGAGAAAAAGCACAGGCAAGCCTAGGGCTCAGAAGAGGCAGGGTGGAGGTGGCTGAGGCTGAAGGCCATAAGGGTCTGCATGAGAGAACTGAAGGCCTGCCAATCCGGTGAGACTTCTGCAGAGGTGGAGGTATGCTTAGTTTTCTGCTTCGTTTTGGCCGGGGAGGAAGTAGAGAGAGGCCTGGGGTCGGGTTTGGAAGTAACACATTTGAAGTCTGGATCCTTGCCGGTCTTACCACCGAAACTGTTTCCCCCTAGACACTGACTACCGATGTCCGAGCAAGCTGAGAGGACGTGCCGGTTGTTGGCTGCAAAATGGCTTCCTCGAGGGACATTACTGCAGTCGACGTATCCTCTGAGTGTACCTCAACCCCTAGAACGGTAGTTGGCGGTGCGCCGTGAAGCAGAGCGGCAGGCAAAGGTGGCCTAGGAACCTTGGCCTTCTTGCGCGAAGGGTCAGGTGTGGCCTCTGATGCAGGATCCATCCTAAGGGCTAACCACTTAAGACATGGGTTCTCCAGGTAAAGGTTTAACGCGGGTCGATGGCTGCACAAGGTCTTGGCCACAAACGATTGACAAATAGCGCAAGCTACAATAACCAAGCGTTAGCAAGAACAATAGTCAAAAAACGAAAATTAGAAACCTAACTGGTTACTTATCTTTAAGATGAGACGTCTGGAGAGGCGATCGTACGATGCGAACGTCATCTGTGGCTGAAAAGTTGAGGATTGTGTGTGCAGACGTCACATTTAAGGCCCCTGGTTTATGGCCCTACATGTGACATCCCATGCACACTGCAACAGCTAAGCTAAAGCTTTTGTATAGAGGCCGATGTATGAGTCGCCTGAGGACATGAAATCCAAACCTAGAATACTGCAACATAGGAATAGGAGGACAGTTTGGTAAAGGTATGCACTGAAGACCAGGAAGTAGCTTCCGGGATGTCTTTGGTGGGTACTCCCTTTAGGAAGGTGGTAGAGGCAGCAGTTGCCTCTACCACCTTCCTAAAGGTGGTAGAGGTAGCAGTTGCCCTAGTTGAGTGTGCCCTGACCGCATCAGTTGGCTTCTTACCATGATGGCAGTAATAAAAAGAGAAAGTGAGATCCATTTAAAGATGGTTGCTTGGAAACTGGATTCCCTTTAGATCCGGTGGCAAAGGCCACAAATAGCTAGTCTTTCTCAAAGTCTTTGTCTGTCACGACAGTAATGAAGCTGCCTATACACATTCAAGGAATGAAGAATTCTTTCCCCTTGGTTTTGTGGTTTGGGAAAAGGGTAGACTGATGTATGGCTTGATTTAAAGAGGTGACCATCACCACCTTGGACATAAAGGAGGGGTTAGTCCTGAGAGGGACTACAGGTAGAAGATGAGGAAAGTTACTCTGCTATCAGTGCCTGCAGTTCAGAAACCCCTTCTAGCATAAGTGATGGCTAACAAGAAGGCAGTTGTCATTGTCAATTTTAAGTCAGGGGAGGCAGCTGATTCAAATGATGGAAGAGTTTCTCCAGAACAAAATTAAAGGTCCCAGGGTGGGGCCAGAGGCCTTCTGGGTGGCCTGATGTGGATCACCCCCCTCTAAGAAACTGTTTCATAGGGGGGTATAAAAAAGATAAGAGGTTGGGTGGAATGTGGGCTGAAATGGCAGAATCATGATTTTTTATGGAGGAGTAACACAGGCCTTTGTCAGACTGGACAGGCCAGGATCACCAGGCTCTTGGATAGATGCCTAGTCTGAGCATGTTGCACACACCAAAGGGAGAATAGTTTCCATTTAGCCAACTAGGATTTCCTAATGCTAGGCTTTCTGGCCTCTTTTAGAATATCTTGAACCAGTTTGTCTAAGATAGGATCTCTCCAAGATGTTAAGGTATCCTCCATGCCTATAATTTAAGGGTCCACCGGTTGGGGTGCACAATCTTTACCTTAACCTGTGTCAGATGTTCCAATCTACGTGGCAGCTGCCATGATTTTGTGCTGAATAAGCTGAGAAGCAGAGGTTATCACAGTGCTGCTTGGGCCAGTCTTGGGTTATTAGTGTTACCTTTAGGATCACCATAGGGAGCAGAGGAATCTGAGGAAAGGCATAGATGAAGAGGCCCATCCATGGGAAGGAGAAAGCGTCAGTCTTTCAGGCAGACTTCATTTTTGGCCCTGGAGTAAAACTTTTTCAATAGAGTATTTTCTCTGCTGGCAAAAAAGTATATTTAAGCAGCTCCCCACTTTTGGCTATACTGAGAAAAGATTCCGGATGCGTTTGCCACTCATGGGGTTCTGACAGATGTCTGGTGGTCTGCCAGGTGGTTATGCACACCTGGCTGGAATTGTGCCAGTATGTGTAACCACAGGGAGTGTGCAGTTTCCCAAACATCCATTGCTAGGTGGCAGAGAGTAGGTGTGAGGCCCCCCACTTGTTTATGTACCACATGACTGTGGTATTGTCTGTTTTCACCATCATCCCTGGTTTACATTTCTCTCTGAGGGCTACTAGCCCTTTTTTGACTGCCATAAGTTTTTTAAATTTGTCTCTCTAAGCTTGTGGTCCCATTTTCCTTGGGTCTGGAAGTGGTTGAAGTGCGCTTCCCGGGCTGCCTCCGAGACGTCTGTGGTCAGTATTCACATATAGGGGATAAATTTGAAGGGGAGATCTGGATTGAGGGAGCAAGTTTGGGCCCACCATGCAAATTCCTGAAATCCCTCCTTAAGGCAAGGGATCAATTTGTCTTGGCTGAGGGTGGCTGGGCATGCTGATACCACACATTTCTGAGGTACCACTGAAGCATCATGTGTGGCCTGGCAGGGAGATCATGAGGATGCAACAGGCTATTTAACCAAATGCCCTTAGGTACTATCTGGCTGCGAGGAAACCTGACCACAATTTTTTGGAAGTACGGTCAGGAAAGACAGCTTGTTCAGAAACAAGACAGAATAGAATCCAGTAGGGCCCCCAATCCTGGTTGAGGCGTCTGTATGAGACTTCTGATGATTTACAGTGAAGCCCAGGGAAGTTAATAGGTTCTGGGTGAACATAAAGTCTGCATTGAGCTTTGTCAGGCTTACAGCCTGGATAACGCAATTGTCCAGTAAGGGGTAAATTTGCAGCCCCTTTATTCTGGAGAAGGCAATTAGAAGGACTAAGGACTTTGTGAAAACCCTGGGAGCAGCAGACAAGCAAAAGGGCACTGTACAAAACTGATGGTGCCCTGTACAATAAGAAGCTTCTGTGCGATTCCTCTATGGGAATATGTAGGTATGCACTCTTTAGACCTAGGGTAACCATGAGGGCCTTTGGAGGGATAATGGGCAAAAGTTTTTGAAGGGTCAACATCTTGAATTTTAGAGCTTGCAGGAATTGAAGGCAGACAGATCCAGAATAGGCTGTCACCTGCCTTCCTTCCTGGGAACTAGGAAGAGTCTGGAATAGAAACCATTTCATTTTTGGTGTTCTGGGCCGTTTCCAGAGTCCTGGGTGCACAGCATCTCTATACTTGGGCCAATGCCGCTCTTTTGGTTTAAGAGAATGTCTGGGAAGCCTGGGTGTTTCAAAGGCAGCTTGAATTTGTAGCCCCTTGACATGTTTAGGGGCCCACTGGTCTGAAGTAATGAGAGATCAATTCATCTGGAATAATGTTAGCCCTCCTCCAAGTCTGGGAGAGGGAATGGAGGGGAAGGAAGGAGGAACTACCATGGAAGAGTCATGGTTGGGGCCTGTGGCCTAGAACTCCCTAAACGCCACTGCCTGAGTCTTTGATGCAGTCTCTGGCACCTTTCCTTTCATTGCCTATCCTTAGCTTTGGATGTAAAGGACCAATTCTTAGAAGGGTAGCTTTGACTGAAACTTGGGGGTTGCACCTGCAGAAGGTCTAACAGTCTGCATAGACTTGGCCTTGTCTTCCATCTTGAGCACAGCCTCTGCTTTGGGGCCAAAGAGAAAGTCCTTGTCCAATGGGGCATCCAAGACATTAGATTTGACATATTCCAGGAGGGACCGCTTCCTCAACCAAGAGCATCTTCTAATGACAGAGCCTGTAGCTGCAGCCCTCCTGGAGGCTTCCATAACATCATATCCAAAGTGAAGGGAATGGTTTACTACCTGGGAGCTGGAATTGCAAAGGTTCAGTAACTCCTTACAGAGACCCTTGTTCTCTAAAGTCATAAGCTTCCATTTAATATGGTACAGTAAAGTCTCCTGGTATTTAACCAAGTGGAACTGACAGTTGAATGCCCTCATAGGTAAGGTGGCAGAAGTGTAAACTTTTTTTTTTTTTTTTACCAAATCTAAGGACCTAGTTTATCTATGGACAAGGGGCTTTTGAAGGCGCTAAGTCTGGTTCTGTTGGGGCTGGGGATCATAACCTCTGGGTCAGCTGTAGAATTCTTGGAGAGATGCTTATGAGAATCCAAAACCCTATAAAACCAGTCAGGTTTTCTACGGGCAGGAGGGAAGGAGTATTGCTTCAAGGAAGAGTCATGAAAGACATCTACAATCTCCAAAACAGGTGTAATTACCAGGAGTTTATGTTCGGGGAGGTTGAGAAATTTCCTTATCCTTTTCTTGGACTGGGGGTAATCCTGAGCTCCCCATTGGATATCTTCCCTCAAGGTGTGCAGAGTTTCCCTGAAAGATAAATCCTCAAGAGGGAAAGCAGAAGCCAGGTTCTCCTCAGAGTCCGAAGTCTTCAAAGGATACCATGAATGGTCCCCTTTGAAAAACAGAGTCCTCCTGGTCAGAATCCTCATCCGATTCAAAAGGATCAGAAAGGACTTCTGGAAGGGGATCCACTTTCTTTTTCCTTAGGAGGATTCAGTTGGGAGTGGACTACCTCTAATAAGGGAAATAAGGTCATCAGCCAATCTTACAAGGTCCTATTGATAAGCCCATGAATGGGAGTTAGCAGGCCTAGGCTGGGGCTGAGATGAAGCCACTTCCGTAGGCGTTGCTCTATTTAGACTTAGCAACATCCAAAGCATGGACACTTCTCCCTTAATATATTGCATGTTACCAGGTGGCGGTGACCAAATGCATAGACTGCACTGTGGTCATCAAAAGCCAACACGTGAAATGCAGTCCCAAACCCAACTGAATAACTGTACCCTAACGCCTGAGCAGATGTCATGGGACCTGATGGCATATCAGACTCCGAACAGGTCTCAATAGTGGCCTGCATCACCACCTCAGTGACAGAAGGGGGCTGTGAAAATGCCTCACCTTCAATAAGTCTGGGAGGACTGGCCAACAGTGAGCAGGTGTCATTTAAAGACTTAAGCCTGGGTCTTTTTTCCCCTTCTCCCTTTTATGCTTCGGAAATTTAGCTTCGGATTGAGTGGCGGATGCCACAACACACAGATGACCCGATGATTCACTGATGTGCCTAGCTAAAATCTTGGCCCTATATCTAATGGCTCTAGCATTGAATCAGGCACAGAAATGACAGCTGGGAATATTGAGATCTGGGCCCAAGTAAGTCACACAGAAGGAATAAGTATTTGCAGAATCGGTTTACCACAACGGAGACTGTTTCTCTCGGACAGTCAAAAAATTGTAGGATTCCCCAATGGGGTAACTTAGCTTTCTGAAGTCTTCTCTCTGGTGCTGACTGACTAATGCACTGACTGGAACTCTGCTTTGGGCTCAGATGGCAAGAAGGAATGGAGATCATGACTTTGGCTAACTCCCTTTATACACTAGCATACTGATGTCAATCAGGGTGCCTGCTGGCTGTTGGAGGGAGATTTGGCAGGAAATCCCACTAGTCAGGACTGCAACAGTGAAACACGAAGAACATCTTAGAGCTTCCACAGAATTAAGAGCCTCTGCCCTGCAGGCCATCTCATGGTTAGAAATCTGATATGGCTGATGTTGTTCCATCATGGAGAGTGACGATGCACTTAGCCACTGTTACCTGTGATTCCAGCTTACAATATAGATCATTCTATAAGGAAATATTTTTCACTGTGTTTAAGTGCTTGTTCTACTAGGTGACACTGAAAATATGTCATGTGGGCCAGGTAATTCAATGTCCTAACTGAATGTATCAGAGGCATAAATATACTTAGTTATCCAAAATGTGTGAATCCCAATCTGGTGGATGAACTGAAAGGGATTCTTCAGAGAGCTCTCTCTCTTGGCAACAGCAGCCACCACAATGGTTCTGTCCAAAGAAACCTTACTCAGCCTGTCTGTCCAGTGGGTAGGGGTGTAGCACATATCTTTTCCAGATTCCTTAGGATGGTTTGTCATGTTGAGCTCTCACCATGCTGTACTACCAAATTAATTATGTCAAGTAGAAGGGGCCATCCAAAATGTCGCACAGTAGAGCAAAAAGCCTGCAATTGGTCTCTCACTAGAGTCTGGGGCTACTGACCATGAAACTCGGCATTAATTTCCGAATTCCCCCAACTTGGGGTCATTGATTTGAACAAATGGGGTGTTTTCCAGTGTCCAAGTTAGAAGTCCTGATGCCTCCTTTTACTTCTCTGTCGAATTGCTTAGCAGTGGAATCTTGACTGGATATCCTGGATCACCACACTTTCCACGTCTGTCTAGTGGGACAAGAATAAAAAATTCAGGACAATAAACTGAGGGGCATCCTAGAAAGGAGCAGACATCAAGACAGCCTCTCTGGGATTCAACAACCTGTCTGCACTGCCACTCTGTCCTCTGACTGCCTTTGTGGATATTGGTTCTCCAGAGTCTCTCAAAGATTTGGTTCCTAGCCATCCTCAATCCTGACAAAGGCTTCAGCATAGAAGAAATAAACACTGATAACACAGACTGAGAATGGTAGGAGCAAAGGCCACGCTCGAAATTAAAACCTTGGAGTCCGCTACCTGTCCCAATGAAGAGTGCTGATTGAAGCAGTCCCAAAGATGATGGCTGCAGTAAGGTAACCAACTGCAAATCCCTGTACTGACAGGGCTTATGGATTTAAAATATATAGCCACCCTGGAAACAGAGGGGGTAGAAGACACCCATCTCTACTTGAGTCTCAGACAAGACCATCATCCTGTCCCAGTTGAGGTGTAAAGGAGGAGTTTGAATAGATGTAGCCAAACTGATATGGAGGAAGGTCTTCACTCCAGGTACTGCAGAGAGTTCCCATTCCATGATGGAGCTTCTCCCCAAAGGATACAATGAGACTACTAAAACCTCAAACTGAGAAACCCCAGTGGAAGGTGGTGGTTCCTCAGCTGCACTTGGGTCCTTGTTTGCCCTTGCTGGAGAAGTCTCTTCTGGCTACTTTGGGAGGAGAAAGTTATCCCCGATCCTCATGTAATCATTGTCCACTCTTCTTCCGCTTGGATTCTGTAAAAATAACCCTTTTTAAAAACATGTGCTTACCTGTCCTACAGCATTTAAAACCTTTATTAAAATATCACTTCAAAGACATGGGCAAACATTAGTAGAAAACAAACCATCTTAATATTTACACGTTTTCTTTAATAACTTGGTCGAACATTAAATTATTCAATTCCTACCCTTCTCAACCCTCCCTCTTATCTCCTGAACGTTATTCTGCATATGTCTTGTTCCCACAAATTCCATTTCTACACAATTTGCTTCTTCCCTTTTCTAAACATCCCTCTTGAATGTTGTAAAAAAAAAAAAAGAAAAATTAACTGCAAGTATTTCAAACACAGTTGGCTTAGACTGATTTCCATTTTCTAGTAATTGCTTTTTTGGCAGCCAACAGAATTAAACTTACGGCCTTTCTATGTCTAGGCAATCTTCCTTTGTCTCATTCTCAAAAGAATCCTTTCCTTCATTACAGATATACTCCCAAAAACATGTTCCCAGTTACCTCCTCCTTCCCCATCACATGCTACCTACACAAGGAAAAATTATCTGAAGTCTGCAAAATACCTATGGAAATACTTCCAACTAAAAATACCAAACCTTCTGAACCTTTGCTGCACACTTTGGAGCCATACATGTCATCTCATTGTTTTCTTGTAAGTTGCTTTTTCAGTTTTATTTTTTTCTAACCTCCTCTGATTGGTTCTAATAGTTAACACATTTTATATGCTGTACAAATTATTCCCCATTTTACAGCAGTGTCTGTTCTAGATTTGACTAAACTTTACCAAAGCCAAGTCTCACTTAGGACTCCATTAACCCTTAATCTTTGCCATTACTCTGATATCAATCTCAGATAGGGAAAGCTAGTTTATAACCAGCAGTGCAAACTTCTTGGCCTTATCCCAATATATTAATTACATTTCCCCCCTCGTTATTTGCTCCCAAAACCTTGGTTGCGTTGTCATTTTTCACTAAATTCCATTCCCTTCTTGCCAGTTTTCTGCACCCTTACTTGCAGTCATTTATATGCAAAATCTCATTTTTGCAGTCACATGTTGGCTTAATACTTAGAAGACTTTCTGCAACTTTAGGAATATAACATTCTGTACGATGGTTATTCTCCTCCTTAAGGATCTGCATTCAAATTCCCAGTTTCTTGAAACCTCACCCCAAATCATCATTCCCTTCCACTTTGAATTACAACCTTCTGCTTGTTTTATGTATATGAGCCTTAATTTTGTAGCCCTCTGAATCAGGTAATCCTAAACCCCCTTGTTCAATTGGATCAGCTTACCTAACTCTTGCCCTCTTTCCTTCCCAGATAAATTCCTTCAAATCTTATTATTGTCCACAACTTCCCTGTCTGTTAAAAAAAAAAAAAAAAAAAAAGCCTTACCTGTATACAACACTAAAGGAGCTAAAAACATTTCCTGCAGCATTCTTGAAACAATGTTTTGGCATATCTAATGGGGAATCCAAGTATTCCATCCCCAGACATACAGCACAAAAAATGGTGGGTATCCTTATTGGGGGTATTTTATAGCCCCATTTCATGTCCCTTTAAACCTCAAGATCTTGTCCCCCTATCAATAACCCTACCTATGTTAGCACTCTACAAGTCTAACAGGAAAAAGGGGTAAGCCATACAGATCTAAGTTAATGGCCAACTTAGATGCTGGAAGAGGCAAAATAAAAACTAGGGAATGGGGAGGGTGCTGCCGCCTTAACTCCATGAGAAACATCACGAGTGCTTCATCAAAAGACACACTCCAGAGTGCTCAAATGATACAGAATTCAGAAATATGCTTAACTGAGAATATCACAAGAGGAAATCCCAAAATTTACCCAATGCAGAAAGTTTCTGTGTTGCAGCAGCTACATACAGTAGACCAGGCTCAAGAACACCAACTTCCAGAAGAGCTGGAGGAGGCAGTGTAGAAAGTGGAAAACAACCTATGTACCATACTTTGTTCAAGTGCTGAAAACAGCCTGGTGGACACCACATACCAGCAAAGGTAACACACATACCTGGGATTAAACACAAGTGAATCAGTTCTTAACTTGCATTTCACTACTAAAAACTACATACAGAACAGTGGAAAAGAAAGCAGTACATCACTACATGTCCCCCCCCCTTTACAACATTATTAGCATGCATATTAAGTACTACTACAAAGTGGGATGATGGCTACTAAAACTGAAATGATACAGCATGGAGGCGCAAACTGGGTCATATTACACAGGCCTTGAAAACACAGCAACTGTGAAGTGTCACTAATCAGTACCAAAAAGCCTCACCTTTGAGATGCTTCATAAATTATCAGTGATTAGGTGGATATTTTACAATTCTCAAATTACATTTCTACTAACCTCTGCAACATTGTTGATACAAATATATATAAAAAAATATAAAAAAAAATATAAAATAAATAACAGCATTTCACTTTTTTAATTTATTTAAACAATCCCCACAGCGGCCCCCAAAAAACTGAGATCCAGATGACAAACTGAGCTCCTATGTCATATGCAAATAAAACAAAGACATCACACAGAACTATGAACAACAGGGCACTAAACACCTTTCTAAACAAAAGGCGTCGACCATATGGGACTGTTTTACAGTACACAAAGAGGGGGGGATGTGCTTTAACACAGGCAATTCCAAGAATCAGTAATTTTAAGTCCTGTTGTTCCTGTAATATTCCAAACTGAACACACCCATTGATCACTATGCCAGGCTTAGCCAGCCAAGCACTGGTACTGGCAACCTACTGCCATGAACTGCAGGAAAGAGAAGTCGCTGACCCATCACTAGTCAGGAAAGGCTGTTGTATGAAAATAAAGTTTATCCTGAATGGATTCTCAATGATCAAACTTGTTCGGACAGACTGCAAATAATTTGTTTGCAGAGTTTTTGACACAATGCTCTTCAATATGCAAGAATGTGCTAAACTAATCATCCAGACACACAAACACATCTGATTAGCTGGGCTCATGCCATTCCAGCCAATAAAGGGAAGCATCCGTTATGGGGTTTACAAATTCCTGCACTGTTGTGGTTACTGCAACAGACTATAATGCTAAGATATGGTACTGTCCTGCATGACATCTAGTTACAGAAAGAACTGCAAGCAATGCAGCTCCATCTCTCACCTACAGAGAGCAAATAAAATGTTCAAACCCTTCAAGCATTTTGCTTCTGCATTGCACTCGTCTCCAACACCACCAAGGAGTCGTCACTGGAATAAAGCACAAACCCCAAACTGATGCAACATATTCTGACAGTCTGGATACAATTCTAACTTCAAAGGAATAATCACACTTTGCCTGAGCATTTAATGACCCGTCTGAAAATTTACCTGGTCATATGACAATGCACTGTAAGAGAGCCTTTTAAAGTCTTTTTAAATTCATAATTATGACTAATCTCTAATTTATATACACTTTTTCAAAGTTTTAAAAAAGAATTGCATTTTCCTGAATACAAGGAATTAACAGTCAACTGTTGCCAGAAAATGTCCCAATAAAAACAGAGCAAGAATCACTTAAGTGCTCACGCCCACAACATGTCTAAAGATGAATTCATCTTCCCAGCGTTTACTGCACGTAGAAGCAAAACAGGCAACAGAACTACAGTTTTTCTTCCAGGAAAGCAAGTGGACCAACAAACCTAGTCCAGTTATAAATGGATGGCAAGACAGAATTGACACTGCTCCTGTGGGTAAACAAAACCACTCAGAAAAAAATGATTAAGTCTCCCAACAAATCATCTAAATAAGACCCTAAAATATATATATTTTTTCATTTGTGTACACACCCTCACAGGAGTGTGAGCAATGAAATTTAGATAACAGCAGAACTATCGATCCAAAAATTCTCAATGCAGCTCCCTAAAATCACCACGTGGACTTTGAAGGGGTTCTCAGTTCACAATGTTTCCCCTACTTTTCCTCAAAGTGGGGAGTAGGAATGAGATTTTCCAAAATATTTAATAAAATTAAAAAGAAAAAAGTAACTGGTGACAGCTCAGGTGTTGCAGGCTCAGCCCTGAGAAAAAGCAGAAATTCAAAACAGTAACCTGAAAATAACTTAACACAGTGGTAGGTACTAAGAACAAAAGGACAGGAGGGCACAACACTGCAAGACAATTCCACACTTCAATTCAAAGTTACGAGTCTATGGAAAAATAACAGTTTCAATATTTCCTGACTGCTGGCTGAAATCCCAGCTACCATGTTAGCAGTCAAAACAGAACTTTCGAGTCAGTAGAACTGTTTTGGAAAAAAAATATTGGTGTTATGTTGTGGTTTGCAGGCCACAAAATTAAGTGATACAGCTTTCACATTAACACACATCTTTCAAGCAGGGCAAGTATAAAAATTTAACAAAATTTATATTATGTTTTCCCTTGTGTATTACTGGTAATTTATTTTCTTTAAAGCAGACTGTTTATTACTGAATCCTGTGATCCTCCCATCATTAGAAGTCAATAGGAGCTGGTAGTACACTGGGAAGTCCAGGAACCATCTCTTTAGAAGAAACAGCACCAGTTCTTTGCTTTGTTTCTTCAGGGTGCGTTGCGGACACTACAGAAAAGACTGACCAGTCAGTTTTAGGGACACCATGTACAAATGACAACCTTCAATCTCCAGCTTCATTCTCTTCTACTGCTTCTCCAGTAGTGGCATTTTCTGCATTTTTGGAGGCCTTTAATTGAAAGGAGAGAAAGAATTAAACCTTCCAACTTAATCTGCCCCACCCCATCAATTCAGAAGGTACCAACTATTCAGTAAATCATTTATAAAAAACAAAAATTTAAGTCACCCACAATGCAGAACTTCCAAGACAAGCTTTCAAAAGATAAAAGCTCACACTTGCAATGACCACTAAGAAAATAAAGCAAATACAAATCAAAATAAATTTCTTCTTGACAAACGTCAGGTAAAATACACAACTCAAAGCACCTGTGTGAGCAAGTCTACTCTGTGAGGTAACTTGCGATTTCTCCTAGCTAAATGCAGAACAGGGGGAACCTGTGCTTTCTTGGCCAAAAGGGGGTCACCAGCAAATCTTTTGATTTGTCCTGCTGAAATTTCATCAGGACTTTCTGTAGGAGTGGGAAGGGTACAGAAACATCTCCTCCCGAGACACAGAAAAGGCGTCTGTTGCCCTCGCTAGGGGGCTGGGAGCACTAGTACAGAACTGTGGAAACTGCCTGTTCAGAGGGGAGGCAAACAGGTCTATTTTGTGGTGTACCCCACCTGTGGACTATGTCCAGAAACACATCCCTGTGAAACATCCATTCATGAGATTGAGAGATGGATCTGCTTAGGGTGTCTGCCTTCGTGTTCTGGGCTGAGAGCATATAGATGGCCTGCAGAGCTGCTCCATGTCAGACCGCCAGTTCTCAGGCCTGGAGTGCAAGTCTGCATAGCAAGTAAGATCTTGCCCCCCCCCCCCCGTTTGTTCACATACCAAAGAAAGTACAGTTGTGTATACTTACCATAAATGTAGATGTCCGTGTGTATTCACTGTTACAGTCATCACATTTGGGTTATCTGCTTGCAGTAGCCCTCAGTCGGCCTGAAGGTTATACTTCCAACAAAAAAGCAAATACACCTAAAAGCTTTTAAGCATAGTAAAGGAGAATAGAGGCATAGCCAAAAGAAGACAGGGGGGCTGGAGGGATGGTAACCAGGACTGTAACAATGAATACAGTTGAACATCTACATTTATGGTAAGTGTACACAACTGTACTATGTTCTTTGTGTTTCACTGTTGCAGTCATCACATTTGGGTAGATTCCCAAAGCTAAGGATGGGAGGAGGAATTTAGATAGCATTAGGACTAGCTATAAGGCCCTGCAAGACTGCAGTGGCAAAACCATCTCTGGATTTAGATGAAAATTTGCAAGGTAATGTTTGATGAAAGTATGTACAGAACTCCATGTAGCAGCTTCTAGGATTTCCCTGGTAGGGTCACCTCTGAGAAAGGCTGTAGAGGTAGATGCAGCCCTGGTTGAGTGTGGTCTTATCCCCTCTGTGGGATAGGTTTTCCATGGTGCTGATAGCAGAAATTAATGCAACGGCCTATGCTTTGAAATGCCCCCCCCCCCCCCCTCGGCCCCTGCAGCAAATGCCACCAGCAGCTGTTCAGATTTCCTTTGAGGGTTAGTCCTGTCCAAGTAAAATCCAAGTTGTCTGTGCACATCTAAGGAGTGCAGTATCTATTCCCCTTTGTTCTGTGGATTAGAAAAAAAATGTTGGCAAATGAATGGACTGATTAAGAGCCACACTGGATACTACCTTGGGTATGAAAGAGGGATTGGCCCTGAGGGACACCCTGTCCGCGTGAAAGATGATGAAAGGCTCCACTGCCATAAGGGCTTGTAATTCAGACACCCTTCTTGCTGAAGTGATTGTTAAAAGGAAGGCTGTTTTCCAACAAAGGAATTTTAACCTTGCACTTGCAGCTGCTGCGGTAGCATTGTCGCCTCACAGTAAGACGTTGTCCCGTTCGATTCTCAGAGCGTCTTCTGTGTGGCGACATGCGTGAATGGGCGTTCCTTCGTTGAAGGTTGTGCGCCAGGCCCGGCAAGTCGGCACGTAAAAATCTACTGCCAATCATTAGCGGACCGGAGTTCTGCTGTGGCGACCCCTAACCAGGAAAAGCCGAAAGACACAACAACAACAACTTGCAGCTGGCTCAAAAGGAGGTAGAGTTTTTCCAATACAAAGTTAAGGTCCCCAGCTGGAGTTGGGGCTCTCCTGGGTGGTCTTAAGTTTTTGGCCCATCTGAGGAACTGCTTAAGCAGTAGATGAGAGAAGAGGGGTGGTTCTGTGTTGTAATGAGCTGAAATGGCTGAGGCGTGACTTTTGATGGAGGAAATGGAAAGGTCCTTGTGAAGCATCTCAGTTAAGTATTGAGGAATCTGAGGTAAACTGGGCGCTGCTGTGCCCAGCCCTTGAGTTTGGTTCCAGGAAAAGAATCTTTTCCATTTTTCAGCATAAGATTTTCTAATACTAGTCCTCCTTGCCTCTAGAATGACATCCAACACTTGTTTAATGAGGGATGGTAACGGAGAGATCAGGTAATTAGCCAGGCTGCCAGGTTCAAGGTTTGAAGCCAAGGATGCAGAATCTGGCCCTCCTACAGGGACAGCAGGGTAGGGGGTTCTGAGGCAGGTGCAATGGTACCAGCAGTGACACTGCGCAAGATGGGGTACCAGTGTTGGCATGGTCAGTCTGGTGCAATCAGTATCGTCCTTGATTTGTCCTGTTTGATCTTTAGTAGTACTTTGGAGAGGAGAAGTAGAGGAGGAAAGGCATAAACTGATAGATTTTTCCAGGTGAAGGACAGGGCATCCACTTTTCAAGCTTGATTGTGGGGAGTCCTTGTGCAGAATTTGTCCAATTGGTAGCTCTGGGGGGAGGCAAACAGGTCTATATCTGGGCTCCCACATTTAACATTTTGAAAGTCTTTGGTTCCAGTTTCCACTCATGTGGGTCCATGAGACTTCTGCTTAGTTCATCTATCAGTGTATTTAACTTTCCTGGCAGGAATTGAGCCTGTAGGTGCACTTGGTAGCTCAAGGCTGTGTTACACAGAGTCATGGTTAGTCTGCAGAGGGGATATGAATGGGTACTCTCCTGCTTATGTACCACATAACAGTGGTGTTGTCAGTCTTTACCATTAATTGTCCTGGAAGAATGTGGTCCTTGAAGGCTGTCAGAGGATTCTGTGCAACTAACATTTATTTTTTATTGATATGCAGGTGCATTTGACTTTGGTTCCATTTGCCCTGAATGCACTTCCCTGCCAGGTGAGCCCCCATGCACAGTCTGATGCGTCTGAAGTTAGTGTTTGGGCGGCTGGGGATAGAGTGAATGGTAGTCCCTTGTTTTGGTGGTAGGCCTCTGCCCACCAAAGGAACTCTAACTGTAGGCAAGGTATGATAGGAATCATAGCTTCTAAATCCTGAGAATGTTGACACCATAGGTTTTTTAGATACCATTGTAGTTTCCCCATATGCAGTCTTGCATATGGAATTAGGAGAATGCAGGAGGCCATGAACCCCAAGGCTTGCAGTATTTGCCTTGCAGACAGCAGGGGTTTTGTGGCCCTTATTTTGAAGTAAGCTGTCAAATGAATTTGTTTCTCTGGCGTGAAAAAAGCCATCTGGGAAGTTGTGGTCAAGCTTGCTCCCAGGAATATAATTTGTTGACCGGGTACAAGATGCAATTTCTTTTTGTTTATGGTGTACACCAGACAGGATAGCACCTTTTGTACAAACGCCAGATGATTCAAAAGTATGTCCTGGCTTTCTGCCTGAATTAGACAAACGTCCAGGTATGGGTATATTTGAATATTTCTTTGCCTGCAAAATGTAATGACTGGAGCTAGGCACTTTGTGAATACCCTGGGCGCAGTAGATAAGCCAAAGGACAGTGCAGAGAACCGATAATGCATGTAGCCTGCTTTGAAGCGTGGGTATTTCTGCAAGATTCCCTGACTGTGATATACAGGTAGGCTTCCTTTAAATCCAGTGTTGCCAAACAGGCATCCTTGCCTAGCATAGGAAGCAACTGGTGAAGAGTTAGCATCTTGAAATTTGGGATCACCAAAAAGGTGTTTAGGATGGAAAGGTCCAGGATAGGACGGCATGAGTTATCTTTTCTGGGTACCAGGAAAAGTTTTGAGTAGAAACCTTGTCCCTTTTCCTCTTCTGGTACAGTCTGAATAGCCCTTATGCTTAAGAGAGAGAATACTTGCTTTTGAGCCTCTGCCCACTGATTTGGGGGTAGATCTGGCTAACCATTTGGGGTTGGTAACGTGTGGAAGTGAAATCTGTGTCCTTGGGAAACTAGATTTAAAACCCATTTGTCCTGGGTAATGAGTTCCCAGTTTTTTGTCTGCAGAGCAATCTTTCCCCCTAAAGGAGAAGTCAGTTGAGAAGGGCTTGGAAGTTTTAAAGTTAAGTCACTGAGACAGTTTACCATGGGGGGGGGGGGTCTCTCACTACTCCCCGATTTGGAAGTGTGAGCCCCCCCCCACTGCTTAGTCCTGTGCGTACCTTGGGACTGAAACCTGGGTGTACTGCTGGTTCTGGGTTTGGACTGAAGGCCTGGAAGAGGTAGGAAAGGACCAATACCTAGAGGGCCAATGCCTACTAAATCTTGGAGGCTGTACTTGTACGAAATCTAACAGTTTGCATAGATTTAGCTTTTTCCTCCATCTTTTTAAGTACTACTACTGCTTTGTTGCCAAACAGGCGGTCCTGATTTAAGGGTGCATCCAGCAATTTAGCCTTAACATGATCTGGCAAAGATTGCTCCTTAAGCCAAGCATGCCTTCTAAGTACAGACCATGTGACAGCAGTCCTGCAAGATGCCTTTAGTGAATCAAAATTATTAAAATCAAATTTTCTGTTCATATTGTGGCATCATCCTTGGTGAATGTAGAATGCTGCTCAATGCAAGGCACGTATCTGTAACACATTCAGAGATCTGCAATGTCTCATTTCAGTTACATCTCAGGTCATTTCACCCACACGAGTTACTGGGGCACAGTGACCTGAGTGCATGCAAGACACTATGGATCCTGGCTCCAGATAGTCAGCTAAAGTTATCTTCTTGTCCATCCTGGTGAGAGGAGTATCTGTCGTACAAGAGTATTAGGTAAAGTGTTGCTTGCTTTATGGGCTTTGTTCTTGGGGGATCATTTAGCAGAGGCTTATGTGTAGTGTTAGGTGTTGCTTTTGGTGTGTGCTTTAGTGACTGCCAAGGGTAGGTGTTGCAGTTTGATGGCCTAGGTCGTCTTTTAGGTTTGGAGAGGTTTCTTTTTAAGTGCATCAGTATAACAAGGTCTATGCATGTGGTGAGTGGCATGAGTGAAGGATGTAGCGTGTGTTTTTGGCAACTTTTTTTTTTTTTTTTGTCTCCAGTGAAGTTATGTATGTATGTACATCTGTTGAATACTATGTTAGTTTCTTTAAGGATTAAATGGTTGTCAAGAGTATGAAACAATTGCTACATTGTCTTATGATGCCCATAGCTACCAAGCTAGCCACAGAGATTAAGAAATTGTAAAGCCATGTTGTCAATGTTGGGATATTATGGTTTAGAGGTCACCTAAGTGGTGTCTAGGGTGAAGGCTAGATGTTCAACAGTACTATGAACTTAGTAGCAATACTGCACCCCATACACAGCCCACTGTTGCGTCAGGCAGTTGGAAGGGCTAACTCCTCAGACCTTTTTAATCAAAGGACCCTGACCTATACTTGCCAGAAAGAGCCATCACTCTTATCAAGTACTGTATCACCCAGACATTCAGGTTGAGAGCTAATCACCTCTACAAAAAGAAGACGAAAGTACAGTTTTGTACCTACCATAAATGTAGATGTTCGAGTGCTAATAGAGCTGCAGTCATAACAGATGGGTTATCCTGCCGTCAGGTGGGTCCTCGGTCGTCCGAATTCCAAAGTCTAGGTCCGGCGTTGGTTGTCGTCGCTTCCTCCCTGACGTCAGTGCGGCAGGGGTATAAAAGAACCAGCCGACGCCATCTTCTTCAGTTTTTCTTGCCCCAGATGTCAGGTTCCTCCAGAAGGAAGGCAAAACCTAAACTTATGTAATAATGCAATGTAAAATAATCAAAAAACAGTAGTTTGCAAGCAAATACACCATAAAAGAATACCCCAATCAGGTTGTATGAGAAGGTGTTTGTCATAAGGCCTGTCCCAAGAGGGGATGGAGGGAGGGAAACCTGGACGGCAGCTGTATTAGCACTCTAACATCTACATTTATGGTACGTACAAAACTGTACTATGTTCATAGTGCATACAGCTGCAGTCATAACAGATGGGTAGAATCCCAAAGCTAAAAATGGGTGGCAGGCACTAAGTGGAACTAGGAGGAGCAATGATGCCCTGCAAGACTGCTGTGGCAAAGCCCACTCTAGATTTAGAGTAAAGTGGAAGGTGACAGTGCTTGGAGAAAGTGTGCACAGAACTCTAAGTGGCTGCTTCCAAAATGTCCTTGGTAGGAACCCCCCTGAGGAAAGCTGCAGAGGTAGCTGTGGCCCGTGTGGAGTGGGATCTGATGCTTGAAGGCACAGTTTTTCCATGAAATGAGTACTAAAAGCGTATGTAGTGGGCTATCCATTTTGAGATTGTCTGTTTGGAGACGGCCTTTCCTTGAGCACCTGGAGCATAGGACACAGAGTTGCTTGGATTTTCTGAATGGCTTTGTCCTGTCCAAATAATAACGAAGTTGTCTGTGAATGTCCAAGGAATGTAGTAGTCTTTACCCTTTGTTTTGTGGGTTAGGATAAAAGGTAGGTAAGTGGATAGTATACTTCAAGGCTACACTGGATACTACCTTTGGCATAAAGGAAGGGTTGGTTCGTAAGGAAACTCTGTCCTGATGGAAAATGATGAAAGTTTGCACAGCCATGAGGGCCTGTAGTTCCGAAACCCTGCGTGCTAAGGTGATAGCCAGAAGGAAGGCAGTTTTCCATGACAAATATTGCAGTTCTGTTGAAGCAGCTGGCTCAAATGGAGGCAGGGTCAGTTTTTCCAAAATGAAGTTGAGGTCCCAAGCAGGTATTGGTGGTTTCCTTGGGGGTTTTATATTCTTAGCCCCTCTGAGGAACTGACTTGAGAGGATGAGAGAATAAAGGAGGATCTGTGTTTTATTGTGCAGAAATGGCTGAAGCATGGATCTTGATGGAAGAGAAAGACAGTCCACTGTTTAACATCTCAGCTAGGTACTGTAATATTTGAGGTAAATTACCCAAGGATTCTGGCTCTTTTTCTGATTCCAGGCACAAAACCGTTTCCATTTGGCGGAGTAGGCTTTTCTAGTAGGTGGTCTTCTGGCCTCCAAGATGACATCCTGCACCTCCCTGGAGAGGAGGGTCTGCTGGGAAATCAAGGGATTCTCCATGCGGCTAGATTGAGGGTTTTCAGCTGACTGAAGAGTTTTGAAGTTGTGCTGGGCCAACAGAAGAGGCACTAGAGGCAGGATCCATGGTGGGGAATGCATGAGGCTCTTCAGGAGTGGATACCAGTGTTGTCTTGGCCAGTCTGGAGCAATGAGAATCATGTTTGGCCTCTCTGCTCTGGCTTTTAATAGAACTTTGGGCAGCAGAGGAAGAGGTGGAAAGGCATAGACTGTCAATGTTGTCCAATTGAAAGAAAGTGCGTCCACTTTCCAGGCCTGTGGATGATAGGTCCTTGAGCAAAAATTTTTCAGTTGGTAATTTGTGGGTAGCAAAGAGATCCATGTCTGGCTGTCCCCATGCCTGAGTTATCTTTGCGAAAACTTGAGGATGCAACTTCCATTCGTGTGGATCTGTCATATTTCTGCTTAGGCTGTCTGCCAGTGTGTTTTCCTTCCCTGGCAGGAATTGTGCTTGAAGTTGGATTTGCAATTCCAGAGCCGTGTTCCAAAGGGACACGGCTAGTCTACACAGGAGGTATGAATGAGTTCCTCCCTGTTTATGTACCACATCACTGTGGTGGTGTCTGTCCTCATCAATAGCTGGCCTGGATGCAGTAGGTCTTTGAAGGTCATAATAGCATTTTGTACTGCTAGCATTTCCTTTTGATTGATGTGTAGGTGCTTCTCTTTTTGGGACCATTTTCTCTGAATGCACTGATCTGTCATGTGCGCCCCCCCCAGGCGTAGTCCGAGGCGTCTGTTGTGATGATTTGATTTGCTTGAGGCATGCAGAAAGGGAGACCTATGTTTCTTTGGCATGCTTGAGCCCACCACAGAAATTCCTTTTGAAGACATGGAATGGGTGGTATAATTGTTTCCTAACTGTGGCTGTGTTGAGACCATAAGTTTTTTAGGTACCATTGAAGTTTTCTCGTATGCAGCTTTGCACATGGGATCAGCAGGATGCAAGATGCCATGAATCCCAGAGCCTGCAGGACTTTCCTTGCAGTCAGCCTGGTGAAAGCTGCCATTTTGCTGAAGTATTGAGATAGTTGCCCTTGCTTCTCTGGCGTGAGGTAGGCCATCTGGGTGTTTGTATTCAAGCTGGCACCCAGGAAAATTGTTTGAGAAGGTATTAGTTTTGATTTCTTTTTGTTGACTCTGTATCCCAGAAAGTTCAACAGTTTTATTACAAACGCCAGGTGTTTCAGAAGTATGTGCTTGCTGTCCGCTTGGATCAGGCAGTCGTCCAGATATGGGTATATTTGTATCCCTTGAAGTCTGCAGAAGGCAATTACTGATGCCAGGCATTTCGTAAACACTCTGGGCGCAGTAGATAAGCCAAAGGGCAATGCAGAGAATTGATAATGGGTTGAACCTACAAGAAATCTGAGGTATCTTCTGCAATCTTGTCTGATAGGGACATGCAGGTATGCCTCCTTGAGGTCCAATGTTACCAGCCAAGACTTCTTGCCCAGCATGGGAAGAAGCTGCTGTAATGTGAGCATCTTGAATTTTGGTACGAGTAAATATGTGTTTAGGATGGACAGGTCTAAAATAGGTCTCCAATCTTTGTCCTTCCTTGGTACCAGGAATAGTCTGGAATAAAAACCTTGACCCTGTTCTTTTGCAGGTACCTCTTGAATAGCTTTCATGTCCATGAGAGTTGAAATTTGTTTTTGTGCCTCTCCCCTTTGATTTTGTGGCAGGTTTGGCATGCCTCTCATTTTTGGAAGGGTGTGAAAGTGGAATTTGTAGCCTCTGTCTATAATGTCCAGGATCCATTTGTCTTTTGTGACAATATGCCAATTTTTTTTTAAAATAAAGCCAGTTTTCCGCCTAAAGGTGCTGCCATTAAAGCTTTGCTTGGCATGCAAAGGGGAAAGTCATTGTGTCTGCTTTCTGAATGACTGTGATCTATCTTCTTCACCTCTTGGTGTAGGTGCTTGCCATTGTCTGGCTCTGAATGATCCTTGAGATTGCCCTCTACCCCTCGGGCGCCTGTATCTGCCTCTGAGGTCTGTCCGTGGCTGGAAAGGACCAATTTTTTGAAGGCCAGTTTCTGCTGAAACGTGGAGGTTGTACCTGTAGGAAATCTTTCACTGTTTACATTGATCTTGCCTTTTCCTCCATTTTCTTTAGTACATCCTCAGCTTTAACACCCAACAATACATCTTTTTGAAGAGGTGCATAGCTTTGACATGATCTGGTAAGGTTTGCTCTTTGAGCCAAGCATGTCTATGTATGACAGACCCTGTAACAGCAGCTCTGCATGAGGCCTCTAAAGCATCAAAACCACACTGCAAGGTATGTTTACCCACTTGCTCTGCACTATGCAACAAATCCTGCAATTCCTTTAAATCTGGTTGCTCAGGTTGGGTCATTTTGCTTTTCAACTGAGATAACAAAAACTGTTGATACTTTAACATATGGAACTGACATTTTAATGCCCTCATGGTTAAAGTGGCCGAGGTGTACACCTTTTTCCCCCCACCTTTCTAAAGCTCTGGAATCTCCCTCTGAAGGTAATGGTTTTTTAGCAGTAGAGGCCTTAATTCCCTTGGGACCCTGTGAAATAGTTTCTGGGTCAGCAGCATGGCTTTTGTATAGGAACTAGTGTGAATCAGGAACCCGGTAATACCTGTCAGGTTTAACAGGAGCTAGAGGTAAAGAATCTGGGTTGAGGCTGGCTTCTGTGTACACATCTAATATATCCAAGACAGGAGGGATAGCCAGAGGCCTGTGCTGGGGAAGCAAGAGAAAATCCCTGAGCCTTTTCTTGGAATCTGAGTAATCTTGGCCTTCCCAGTGAAAGTGTTCCCTCAAGGTATGTAGGGTTTCCCCAAAAGAATAGTCCTCAGGGGGGGGAGACCGAGGGAATGGACTCCTCAGCATCAGAGTCTTCAAAAGGGGAATATGAATATTCCTGGTCCTCAGAATGTTCTGAGGTAATAGAGGCTTGATCTGAGGAAGGGTAGTCTTCCTCCAATCTGGGCCTTTTGTCCGAAGGGGGTTGAGAACCCCTGATAAGAGTAATCAAATCCTCAGCCATTTTGAGCATCTGTTTTTAGGCATGGGGCCTTGAGAGGGGTTTTTTAGTTTTCATGGCTGCTTTAGATTTTGTGAAAGCCTTAATGGAAAAGGAGGAAGGCCTGAAGACACCTTGAGAAGTGGTAGGCCTGTCTAAACTCTGAGTTTCCCCGCCAAGAGTGGCGTCGGTATCTGTAGTCAGAATGGGGGCCGAGGAGCCTGCGACCTCGGGCACAGAAGACACCGGTAATGAAGCGTCATCTGTACTCAGGGGCTGCGTAGGTGCCTCGCTGAGAACCGGAGCACCGGTAGTCAGCTTTAGCGTGCTGTCGGTAGAAGTCGCGGACCTCGTATGTCGGTCCTTATCTTTCATAGTTTCATACTAGGCTAACTGCCCTTGCGAGCCATTTTAAGCCTAGCCAATTATCCCCTGTGAGATTCAAACCCTGTACCTTGCGTTTGTAAGGCAAACACCTTAACCATTAGGCCACCCTCCCAACCTTGCGTCTTTTACTCAAAACTGGAGTCGGAGTATCCGACGACATAATGTAATTACATTTTTTACCAAAATAGTGTTGGGCGAACTCCGCCCGACGCTTAATAGTGCGTTTGTTGAATCTAGCACAAAAACGGCAGGCCGAGACGTCGTGGTCTGGGCCTAAGCAAGGACTACAGAAAGAATGGAAATCCTTATGCGGTATTTGCTTCCCACATGAAATGCAATTATTAACTTTGTCTGACATCGGTCTGAGGCAAGAAGAGTTTCCCCAACGGGATACTTAGCTTTCAAGATGACTTCGGCTGAAATATTTTCGTAAATCTCAGGGGCTGGCCGACCGGCACTTGCGAACTGCTTCTGCTTCGGGCACCGCATGGCAAGAAAGACTGATGAAGATGGCGTCGGCTGGTTCTTTTATACCCCTGCCGCACTGTCAGGGAGGAAGCGACGACAACAGACGCCAGACCTAGACTTTGGAATTCGGCCGACCAAGGACCCGCCTGACGGCAGGATAACCCATCTGTTATGACTGCAGCTGTATGCACGATGAACATCTATACATTATAATTTGCTTATGGTCACTGAAAGAGGGACGAAGGGCAACCCCCCTAAAAGTATGACATTATAATGGGCCAATAAGACACCATACATAAAGGCCGATCCACTGGACTACCGTATTTCTTCGTAAATAAGGCCTAACCAGAAAATTAGGCCTAGCATGGTTTTCCAGGGTGGCCATGATATAAGCCCTACCCCAAAAATAACTCCCAGTTAAGATAGTCAACACAAGATAGTCAAAGGACGTATTGAATTATAAAATAATATTGACACCCATTGACTGAGGTTATCGTACTCTGCTCACCATTTTCGGACCAGACACCCAACTTCTTCTCTTTGCAGAAAATTGTAAGATTCTTTCCCTGGGAGTCCTCCACGATTCTTACTCTAATCATCATTCACACTTGACGGTTGAGATCCTTGGCCCATAAACACTGGCAGGTGTACTTTGATCAAAGTACAAACAACGCACTTGACGAATGGCTGTGGCTGCGTCTTAACATTCACCATTTTGTGTTGCCACTCCGGTCTCGTAAGTCTTCAATTAACTCCCCCGCAGACAAGATGACTGCAAAAAGAAAGCTATTCCGTCAGTTACAAGAAAAGAATCGTGGAGGACTCCCAGGGAAAGAATCTGACGGCTTTCTACAAAGAGAAGTAGTTAGATCTCTGAATTGTCCGAAAATGGCATGCAGCGTACGATAACCTCGCTCAACAGGCCGATGAGGGAAATGCTAAGAAGTGCAAGTGTGGATCAGGTCGGCAACCACTATTTCCTGAGTTAGAAGACAATTTGTGAATGGACTGCTAACAGGAGAGCAAACGCTTTGGTTGTGCGCAGGGCTGACATTCAAGCATTTGCCCTTGCAATGGCACCACAGTTAGAAATATCCCCAGAAGAATTCAAAGCATCACAACATTGGCTGGATGGCTTCCATAAGCGATATGAACTGTCTCTAAGAATACCACCATTCAAAAAGGGAGATATTTAAGTTATTAAACGTGCACTTGCATTCAAGTCCTTTGCTGATGGCATTGACTTTTCTAAATACCAAGTCTCCAACATGATTGCTATGGATGAAAGTGCAGTGTTTATGGGCCAAGGATCTCAAACAACTGATCAGAGGGGTGCCTTGTCAATCTACATTCCCTCCACTGGTTATGAGACTGCAAGTGTTACCTGTATTTTGGCAATTCGTCTAGATGGAAAGAAAACCCCACCGCTAATCATTAGTAAGGGCAAGAAAGATGAGATTGAATGTGTTTCAGGCATTTACATTCTTGAAACCAAAAAAGCCTGGTGAACACAAGCAGTTATAAGGAAGTGGGTCGATGTAATGCTGCCACTTGTTTTGCGAGGTGGCAAAAGAGGTCTGCTAGTCTGGGATTCAGCCAGTACTCACCGCGCTACAGACATGAAGAAATTCCTTGCACGGAGAATAGATCAAATAATGACTCCCGCAGGAATGACCATCTCCAGACTCTTGATATTGCAATAAACAAGCCATTCAAGGACCATTTGCGCATGGAACTCGATGACATTGAAAACAGAATGGAAAGAAATCAGCATGGAAACTTTGTGAAGCCTAGCCTGCAAGAGGTCATGACTTGGGTGAAAAATTCATGGGATAAAATCACTGACAGCTGTGTTGCCAATGCACTATGAGCAGGCTACTTGGACAAGCAGTGCTCATTTAAGGAGAGCTCTATTGTTAGGCATGACAGATTGGGGCCAATGGTTCTACAGGAAATAAGAGCTCTCATAAAATCATCCAAGGCAAATTTTGAGAGAAAAATCGCCAAGGACTCTAAAGACAATCATAAGGCCTTCTTTAGCTATGTTAGAAACCTAGGAGGAAACTCCCAGATATGCTCAGAATTGGTTCAAAATTATGTGAAAATTACTGAACCTACACACATTGCTAACATACTGGCTGACAGGTTCAGTGCAAACTTCTCCCCCCCCCCCAAAAGGAGAGATATCTATTCCAGAGGATTGTAGCCCCCCAAACATCTCCAACGCCCAGGTGAGAACTGCCCTCACTAAGGCAAAAACACAGCATCCATGGGACGGATGGTGTCCCGGCTGTGTGCTTCATGAACTCAACGAGGAATTAAACCCACAGTTAGGACAGCTGTTTAATCTTAGCCTCACCTCAGGATACGTACCCAAGGAGTGGCGCACGGCGACTGTGGTCCCACATCATAAGGGCGGTGCCTCCACAGACCCTGGAAATTACCGCCCCATTAGCTTGACAAGCCTTATCTGCAAAGCCATGGAGAGGATCATAATGGAACTCATAAAGACATAGGGAACTTGCAGACTTTGGATCCAACCCAGTTTGGCTTTGTCAAAGGCAGATCCTGCCTCTTAAACTTGGTTGACTTTTTCGAGACAGTCACCAAGGCCATTGATGAGGGAAAGGCAGTCCATACAGCCTACCTCGACCTGGCAAAGGCCTTCGACACAATACCCCACTCAGGTATCATCGAAAAACTCATCAGCTTGAATGTAAACCCATACATCACAAGATGGGTTGCAAACTGGCTAAGTGACAGAACCCACAGGGTCAGAGTTGCTGGAGCCATGTCAGACTCAAAGCCTGTCACAAGTGGTGTCCCACAGGGCTCAGTCCTGGGTCCACTCTTGTTCGGCATCTACTTTTCTGAAGTACAAGCAAACACAGGAGGGTTATGGCTGACAAAGTTTGCAGATGACTGCAAACTGGGGGCCATAGTCGAAAACACATCTGACACAGATATCCTCCAGAAGGGCCTCACAGAAACGGATAACTGGTGCCAGAGCCATGGCCTGAAGTTAAACGCCAATAAATGCATAGTCATACCCTTTGGGAAAAACAAGGTTACCCCTAGCTACCATATAGGTGGCAATCCACTAAGCACAGAAAAAGTCATCAGGGATCTGGGGACCCAAGTTGACAGTAGCCTTCGCTTGACACTCATGTTGCTAAAGTAGTTAGGAAAACCTTCTATATCGCCCACCTGATCATGAAGGGATTCACATCTAGATCAAGGGAGGTCATCGTCCCCCTGTACTCATCACTCATTAGACCTATGATTGAGTACAATGCCCGCTCGAATGTATCTGACCAGACACCTGCTGCAGCTTGAAAGGCCCCAAAGTTCCTCACCAAAAGGATTAATGGTCTCAAAAATATGTCTTATGCTGCCCGACTGAAAGAACTCCAGCTCTATTCAGTCTCATACCGCTTGCTCAGAGGTGACCTGTGCCTGACATATAAGGCCATGTCAAACCCAGATTTGATGAATATGCTTCACCTCAAAAATCTAGATCCCTCAGAACCACAAGGGCGGAGACTTAAACCTTGACACGGTTATAAATAGAACGTGCTGGAGGGACAGATTCATCACCCAGAGACTCCCTATGCTGTGGAACAAAATCCCGGTACATGTGAGGCAGAGCACCTCGCTGGCCTTGTTCAAGAGGAATCTTGACCAATGGATGGGAGATCGCAGATATACCCCAGGGATTACTTCAGTGTCACTGCTTGACAGAGGCACAGAAAAATGATAGGCATAGTTTTTATTCAAACTAAAGGGGTGGCGAAAGCCACATAACTATGGGCTAGGCTTATAAATGCCCTTGGGCAGATAGCCTAGTATGAACCTATGAACCTATGAACAAGAAATTCAGGCCGGAATTTGGGGGTTGGAGACTTATGACAATGTTGCAGAAGATGCTGACATGACTGCATTTCAATAACTTTTCCATTATCAGGGTAACAGAATGGATTGCTTTTGCTTTCAGTTTTATTCACCACCTCCAATACACATGTATTGAGATTTTTCTGCACTTTGTTAAGCATGAAATATTGCACTGAGAAAGCCAAGGTGTAGATATTCTGAAGTTGAAACGTTTGTTGCACTGTTTATGTAGGATTTTCACACAACTGTTAACGCAGTACTTAGAACTGTTGCCTAATAACAGAAAAGTACCAAATAAGGCATCCCCTGATGAGACATAGTGCGTATTTCAGTGGGGGAAGAGTATAAGATCCGGTCTAATTTTCAGGGAAATACGGTATGTTATTGCCACCCTCTCCCCCTCAGAAGGCAACCAGGTAAAACAGCATCTCACATCCACTCACCAGTCAGTCAAACAAAGCTAAATATGCAGATGGCAACAAACTGTACTGAAACACAAAATACATGCAACATCAAACAGATGGGGACAAGAACCCAGCATAGACAGGAATGGGATTGGATATATTCTGCTTAACAGGTATTGCTTTATCTCCAAAACATAAGTACATAAACCAGTTGAGGACAAAGCACCCTCAAAGAACCCTGAAAGACTGCATTAAGAAAGTCTTCCTCTGTGCTGGCTGGCAGTTTAACTTGTAATGCTCAGTGAAGATACTTAAATAAAACAAGGTATCGGCTCCAATCTCTCAAAACAAAGGTGCACTGTCACCAGTACTATGAGCTACTTACAGGATCCTGCAAGTCCTTCGCATATCCTTCTTACAAGTACAATTTTTGGGGGGGGCATGGGGGTGGCACAGCCATTGACTAAAACTCCTGAAAATTTACTTCTCAATTTGCCCTTACAAGCCATTCTGCAGTTATTTAAAAAATGAAAAAAGCAGAGCATCGGAATCAAAGCCACCACTGACTTAGCCTTAATGCACAAAGAGATTAAGCAGCTTTTACAGGACACAAACACCATATACAGAGGGGAACAAACCAATCTCAAACACTCCTGGCTATCAGGAATTCCACCAAAAAGAAAATCTTAAGGCTACCTAACCCCACAATCTGACTGGAAGTCTTACTCCTTTCAATGTAAAGCTTAAGCTGCCTTCTAGGATCCACACTCTGTAGCTGTTCGTAAAAATTACAGAACTTGAAGCCTTGGACTCGAAGCAATATCCAGCATAAGCTTAAAGCACAAAAGGATTAGTAGCTGAAGGCACTCTATGCTTATAGAATACTAGACAGGAACGTGAACTTGCATCTTAAACGCTTCTGGCTGACTACCAATAACTTTTTCACGAGGCTACCAGACTCTAGAAGCACAATATTACTTGATCAACCTTTCCAAGATGAAATTCACATCCCACTGTCAAATCCCTTACTTCTGGGAATAGTAAAATGGGAATGCACAGAGTATCTAGGGCAACACCACTAATAAATATTAAATAAATCTTAAAGGAAGTAATGCAACGTTGCAATGACTGCAAATTTTCACTCAGGATATACAGGGAAAGTCTACTTAATGAGTCTCCACTCAATTGTGAGTGATGCAGCTGATTATCTAGAGGACATGGAGCATAAACTTAGTAAAAACCTATTATACAATGACCCCCCATTAATATTCCAAAACGTGCACGCTGATTGGTCAGCGTGCACATTGTAAATCAGAGTTATAGTAATGGAAAAAGGTCTGGTCACCCAGACTTTTTCCATTAGTATAACTTTTTTACAGCAATGGACAGCGCAAGATCTCTGTTGCTTTTTACACACTGTCTCGCTATGTTAAACGAGTTTAACATAGTGAGACAGCTTTAAAAAAAGTAACTGAGATTCTCTGTTGCTTTTTAAAGCAGTCTCACTATGTTAAACTCCTTTAACATAGTGAGACACTTTGTAAAAAGCAACGGAGATCTTGCTTTCTCCGTTGCTTTTTTCAAAACTGTCTCGCTATGTTAAATGGGTTTAACATAGCGAGACAGCTTTAAAAAAAGCAACAGAGATTCTCCGTTGCTTTTTTTAAAGCTGTCTCGCTATGCTAAACTCCTTTAACATAGCGACAGTTTGTAAAAAGCAACTGAGATCTTGCTTTCTCCGTTGCTTTTGCTCACAGCTCTGATTTACTGCGTAAGCATACGCATGCGCAGTACATCAGAACTGCCGCAGAATACCAGACAGCAGCGGAAGGGCAGCAAGGAGGCATTATACAATGCCATTATTTAAGAAGTGTCATTATTTTTTTTCTTAAATAATGTCATTGTATAATAGCAATAACCCACATCTGGGTGTGGGTAATGCTGGATTAACCCACGGTTGTCTTTGTTTGACCACTCTGGCTTCGCCCTCGTGACCAAACCACACCAACTGTGGGTAAATCCAGCATTACCCACATCCAGGCGTGGGTTATTGCTATAACAAACCACAATATTACAGGCAAACTAAATGATGTACACAGCTGGTCCTCACTGGTACTGTCATGCATTGAAAAATAGTGTAGCTAACATTTAAAGTGCATTTTCTGACAATTTTGTCACTGGTGATAAAGGAGTTTGTGGTCTTAAGTACAGTAATCTCATATTTCAGGAAAGTGATGTGATGATTTTCGAGGAGCAAGCAGTGAGGGGAATCACATTGGTCTGCAGAGAGCAACTGGTAAACAGTAATGAAATTATGGAATGCACATGGTAGTCTAAAAGCAGAGAGAGGAACAGTGTATGGACAATTTTAGTGACTTTCTATTCCAGGAATGGTTGATGTTCATAGGTGTGTACTAGGCTAATGGCTCTGGGGACTTTACAAGCCTAGCCTATAGAAGTGCCCTGGCATTGTGCCGCCCATCGTTAGTTCTCAATGCCTCTATCAAGTATAGCCACTGGAGTGATTCCTGGGGTGAACTTTCCATTTCCCATCCACTCAAGATTTTTCGAAGAGGGTTAAGTGAGGTGCTCTGCTTGACATGTATGGGAAGTCTATTCCAAAGCATGGACAGTCTCTGGGTTATGAACCTGTCCCTTCAGCATGTTCTGTTGATTGTGGTAATGAGGTTGAGGTCTCTGAAGCATGTGGTGCAGAGGGATTGGGATTTCTTTACATGTAGCATTTCCAACAGAACTGGGTCAGACATGGCTTTGTAAATCAAGCACAGATCACCTCTTAGTAGACGATATGTGACAGAGAACAGCTAGAGTTTTTTTTTAGTCTGTCCGTGTAGGACATGTATTTAAGGCCTAAGATCCTCTTCGTGAGGTACTTTTTTGGCCTCTCCAGCTATTGCAGGTGTCTAGTGAGGTACATGTCAAATGGGGCATTATACTCTATGATTGGTCTAATGAGGGAAGAGTAGAAAGAAATGATTACTCTTTCTTCCTAAATGCAAAACCCTTGGTAATGAGATGTGCCACACAGGACTTTCTGACCACAGTGGCAATGTGGTGGTCGAGGGAGAGGTTGCTGTCAACCTGTGTCCCCAGAATACTAATAACGCCTTCAGTGTTTAGTGGGCTTCCATCGATGAGGTAAATTAGTGGGAACTGAGTTTTTCCCAAAGGGGATGACAACATTTTTGGCATGAAGCTTAAGGCCATGGTTTCGACACCAGTCACTGGTCTCAGTGAGGCCTTTCTGTAGGATGTCTGCATCACTTGGGGAGTTAATAATGGCTCCCAGCTTGCAGTCGTCTGCGAATCTGGTCAGCCAGCGTCACTCCATGTGGCCTGGACTTCTGAGAAGTAGATGCCAAACAGGAGAGGACCCAGGACTGATCCCTGTGGGACTCCTACGGTAACTGGTTGGCAGTCTCACTTAGAACCCACAGTGTGAAAGTAGCGGACTCCATCTGCGAGCCAATCTGCAACCGACGTAACGATACAGGGGGCTGATGCCTAGTTTGCAGAGTTTATCAATAATTCCTGAGTGAGGAATGGTATCAAAGGCCTTGGCCAGATCGAGGTAGGCTGTATGAACTGCCTTACCTTCATCCATCGCTCTGGTGACAGACTCAAAGAAGTCAACCAGGTTGAGCAGGCATGATCTACCTTTCACAAAACCAAATTGCGTGGGATAGAGAGTTTGGAGACTCCCTATATCTTTGTTTATTAGGTCCATGATGTGCAAAATAAGTCCATGGAAATCAGCAGTCAAAACAGTTTCTACATACAAAAGATGGTTAAATTGAAAATGGAAAAGTCTGCACATGCAAATTTTTAGAAGGTAAAGGATGTGAAAACTATGACAGTACAATAAATGGATTTTCCAAGAGTGAATGGGTAATGAAAATAGCATACAGATAATCACTGTTGATGGCTGACAGGACATGTCAGTCCAGAGTGATACTGGCTCATTACGTGACTTAATATGAAAAACGGTTTCTAGCACAACTCTGGCAACTTAGGATGACGACTGATGGAAGATTAGTCTTTGCAGATCATGACTTTCTTATAGTAACTTGGAGCAAGGGGCATATTTCGGTTGACACAGAATATCGATAGCAAAAACTAAACTGCTGACAATAACTTGTACTTCAAAGTGTACTTTCCAACAAGGATAGAAAGCTTCACCTCAGCTCAGTTGAACACAGACAAGCTAAATGTGTTCCTGCAAACACTGACTTATGTGATTAAGGAGTGTGGGGCAGAAAAGGACAAATGGAGTGAATGGCTTGGACACCGCCAAACCAGAATAGGGAACAAGTTCTTGATCAAGGACTAGGTGTGTTTGGTTTTTAGATTTACACTGGGGAATGCACGGTGGAAGGAAAAATGTCACTTGGTTACTTGAGTGGGCACTGAACTTTTGGGACAGGATAAAGGTGACCAAATAGTGCAACAAAGGGAAGGATGCATAAAAATGACTGTTTAAACATATTATGACTTTACTTTTTGAAATGCTACAGCCCAAATTTTCCTAATGGTTGGTGTAGTGCAGTCTTCAAAGTGGACAGATGGTGCCCAGGCAGTGATGTATTTAGACCATACAACTTTTTTGAGAGAGCATTACTTAACTGATACCTGGAGCTCTTGTAGTGAAGAGTCTTCAAGGAGAACAAAAAAAACACACTGCCTAAATGCACTACTAGTTAAACCTGCTAAAACCTGACCTGAATGCAGTTATAATGCTCTCAATATAGTAGTACTATGGACAACGGTGATTCAAAAAGACTTTATACAGGCTGATGCTCAGGGTAAGCATTTCGATATCACTGTGCATTTACTATTTCAGTGTTTTGAAATTGTACATTTTTTCAATGGTGCAGCTCAACAATATTATCATGACTTCTGAAGGCTCATTTTATATGAAGCTCTGTTATAACTGTTTTAGTATGAAAAAAATATTTGAAAGAGGTGGGCTATCTGCAGTCAAATATTGTGCGAGCAAGACTTCTGAGGAGGATAAAACTGAATAATCTACTGACGCATTTACAATGTGTGCTGCTTACGGCTGCACCTGCTAAGTGAATCTGAATGGTACCCCAAACTAGGGAGTTTTGTATGCAAGTGGTTCAGAATACGTTGTATGGGCTGATGTTTAGAAAGAGTATAAAAGTAAAAATAACTTCATGAGGTTCTGAACCCGTTATGTTTGTCAAACAGTGCATACTACTTCGGCAACACTGAATCCCTCGTCCACATGATTCTGTTACAGGCGCTTGTGCTTAAGTGACTTAAAATGTGATTTATGCTCCAACTGCTGCAGATTAACAAACATCAAGGTCGGTTATGTACGAGTCAAAGAGTCTTCAAAGACGACAAAAAACTTGACTACTGATGACACTGTATAAAGGGGCAGGACTTCAGGTGGGCATACAAACAATGGATAAATACAGACTGTGAAGGGGAATGTGTTCAAATAAAATAGACCAATGGGTATCAAAATAAACTACAGCAAACAGTGGACCACTGAATAAAAAATAGGTGTTCTGTTTTCAAATGTAAGAAAGTAGTAACATGATACAGGGGACACTGCTAGGTCACGTCAGAAAATACACTGCGATTTATGTAAATACATTTCTTGTTTGTAGTGAAGATGGTAGTCTGATCAACAGCTGTTTAAAAGGCAAGATCAGCCAGGGACAGTATTCTGCTCTGAGGAAAGTGCTGGTACTTATTCCTGTTCAACAACTGCAGTCAGCATCGCAGAGTCCCTTTTACTACAGAAAGGGAAAGAACATTAATCTTAACTACATGGTAGACTTGCACTTCAGCAGGCAAAAATATACTCTACCCTGTTAACATGATGCCCTACCATGCGAGAAAGGCAAAGTTACTCAGTATATGCAGTGGGTTACACAAGGAATCAGAGGGGGACCTTGTGGTAGACCCTCTTAGCCAGGCATTCAGTGAATGATTTAGACATTTTACAGAAGCTACTTCCTACCTAGATTAAGGATACCTGGACATTACTACAAGACTTTAGAACACACTCACTAGTGAGCTAGGTATACTCAATCAGGTAGAGCACTATGTGGCCATACAATGCCCCCAAGGCCCATTACAGGCCTCTTGTAGGATTACCAGAGTTAAGCAAATCATGTGAAAGCAACTGTAGGAGATGTTGGACTTGGGAGTAATCCAGGAGTCCAATTAGTCTCTGGGTCACCCCATTAGTACTGGTACCAAAGTAAAGCAGCAGCATTGGGTTTTGTATAGAACACAGGAAAATGAATTGCTGCATGACAGCCAGATGCTTATACCATGCCCATGGCATATGAAGCCTCAGAAGTCGGGTGAAGCCAAGTATCCAACTACAACTTACCCGACATCTGCAGTTTGGGAGCGGTCACGTTTTGAGACTTTTTAGTTATGACTTGAATTAGATGCCGTTTGAGATGAACACCCGCAGCAACCAGAGTTTAACAGACCACATCTGAACTGAAGTGGGAGTGTATGCACTTGACACCAGAATAAAGGAGAGTTGTGTAAAATCTTACCATAACCATATATGTCCTTCTCTTCCACGTTTCAGTATTCACTACTGGGCGAGTACAAAAGCTCACTGCTGGCTGGGGGGTGGTCTGGATGAAGATTCCAGGAACCCATACAGGATAGCCCCAGCAAATCCCACTCTGGTCCTAGAGATGTTGTCCAACTTGTAGTGTCTGGTGAAGGTGTGCACAGATGACCAGGTAGCAGCTTCCAGAATGGAGTTAGCATCTAGATCTTTAAAGAAGGCTCCAGCGAAAGCCATGGCTCATGTGGAATGGGCTCTGATGTTGCCAGTTGTCTTTCCATGGTGAGTAACAAAAGGAGATGGCCCTGGCAATCCAAGAAGAAATTATTTGTTTTCCCACAGCTTCCAACAGAGCCCTGGAGTGGAAGGAAACAAACAGCTGGTCTGATTTGTGTATAGGCTTGGCCGTATGCAAATAGAAACGAAGTTGCTTGTGTACATCCAGGGAGTGAAGGACTCTCTCACTGAGGATTTGGAAAGAAGGTGGGCAGGTGGATAGCCTGATTTAGGGAGAAGTCATTAACCACCTTGGGAGTGAAGAAGGGATTAATCCTGAGGGTGACCCTGTCCATATGGAAAACTAGGAAGGGTGGAGTAGCCATGAGGGCTTGGAGCTCTGAGACCCTTCTGGCTGATGTCAAAGCTACTAGCAGTACTGTTTTCCAAGTGCAAAATTTCAAGTCAGCCTTGCCAGCTGGTTCAAAGGGTGGCAGAGTGAGTTTTTCCAGCACATAATTAAGATCCCAGGGAGGAGCAGTCTGTTTCCTAGGGGGTCGTAAGTGTAAAACACCTTTTAGCAATAGCTTGGCTGTAAGCTAGTGGAGGCTCCATAGCCAGGCAGGCAGAAATGGCAGACAGGTGTGCTTTTAAGGAGGAGTTCACACAGGTAAGTGAATTAGAGGCAAGTCGCTGTCCAGCGGCTCCATCTGTCTTTTCTGCCATCAGATAGAAAACCATCTCCATTTAGAGGTAGAATTTTCTTGCGTTTGGTTTCCTGGCCTCCTGGAGGACAAAGCATGTCCTCGTTGTACAGATGTCTGAAGGGAATCAGAATCCTATCAGCCACAGGAAGAGGTGCAGAGATCTCCACTGTGGGTGAATCTGTGTTCCCTGGTGCTGAGAGTAGATCCACTGAAGGTGGTAACTTCTGGTGACTGCCCTTTGCAGATGAAGTAAGGTGAACCAGTGCTGCCTTGGCTAAAAGGGGGTCACCAACCAGATTTTTGGCAAGTCCTGCTGAATTTTCAGTAGGACACTCTGGAGAGGGAAGGGGGAAGGCATCTGTTCGAAGAGCCTTTGGGTCGCGAGTTCTGGAGCAACAGCTCTGGAGTTGCCCACTTGTGGAGGCGGCGAACAGGTCTATATGTGGAATATTCCACCTGTGGATCAGACCTAGGAATACCTCCCTTAACAGCATCCACTCGTGACTGTCTGAGGTGGCTATGCTTAAGGAGTCTGCCTGGCAATTGTGTTTGGAGGGGATGTGGGCTGCCTGTAGGGAGGATCCCCTGGGAGACAGCTAGATTCCATACCTGTCGGACTAGTCTGCAGAGGAGGTATGACTTGGTCCCTTCCTTGCTTGTTCAAGTACCACATTACTGTGGTATTGTCTGTGAACCTCTTCAGAATGCTCTGTCTGAGGAAAGGCAGAAAGGCCTGCAGGGCCAGAAGTATGGCCGACATTTCCTTGATGTTGATATGCCATTGTTTGTGATGGTTTTTCCACAAACTTTGCACTGATCGTGTCTAACGTTGCCCCCCAGCCCAAATCTGAGGCATCTGTGTGCATGATCTGAGAAGGGGAGGACAATAGTAGAGGGAGACCCGGGGTTTAGGGTCACCTGGGCCATCCACTACTACAGTTCTTGGTGCAGGCAAGGGAGAAGTGGGATTCTGAACTCTAGCGGGTGTGAGTGCTGGGCCCATACCGAATGAAGATACCACTGCATCTTTCTCATGTGTAATCTTGCCAGTGGCAGCCATGTGGCCAAGAAGTCTGAGGAATTCTCTCGCAGTCAGGGCAGGTGAAAGGAGGGCAGATTGAAGATGGGTCAGGGAAAGCACTTTTTCCTGGGGAAGGAAGGTCATTCTGAGGTCTGTTCTGATTCTGCTTCCTAGGAAGACAATGTCTTGCGTAAATTTTAGTTTGGATTTGGGGAAGTTTATGAGGAACCCTAGAGACTGCAGCAGGAGCAGGTGGTCCTGTGTGTGGCCAAGGAGGGTTTGACTGCTGCTTGAATGAGCAGGTCATCTAGGTATGGGAAAATTTGCATACCGCTTGTTCTGCAGAAAGCAATGACTGGGGCTAGGCATTTTGTAAATACCCTTGTAGAAGTGCAGAGTTCAAAGGGCAAGGCACAGAACTGAAAACGCAAGGAGCCTGCTTTGAATTTGAGGAATTTTCTGGAGGACAGTTTTATGGGAATATGTAGATAGGCTTCTTTGATGTCCAGGGTCACCATGAAGGCTTGGGGGAGAATGAGGGGAAAGAGATTGGGTAGAGTAATCATCCTGAAAGAGGGGACCTTCAGGAATGGGTTGAGATGGGAAAGGTCTAGGATGGGTCTCCATGGTCCCTGCTTCCTGGGCACCAGAAAAATTCTGGAGTAGAAAAGTACAGTTGTGTAACTACCATAAATGTAGATGTTAGAGTGTATTCACTGTTGCAGTCATTACAATTGGATTATCCTGCTGACAGGCTACCCGCAAGTCGGCCTGAGTTCCAAAGTCTAGGTCCGGCGTCGGCTGCTGTCGCCTCCTCCCTGAAGTCAGTGTGCCAGGGGTATAAAAGATGCAGCAGACGCCATTTTCTTCAGTTTTTCTTGCCCCAGATGTCAGGTGCCCCTAAAACGGTAGGCTAAATTACGCCAATATGCATGCATACACAAAAAACAACTTTTCCTTCATCTACAAGCAAATACACCACATAGGTTGCATTGAATAGAGAAGTACAGATAAGTCCCAGCAAAGGAAAAGGGGGATGGTGGGAGGATAACCTGGACTGCAACAGTGAATACATAAACAGTTAGTTATGTACTCACCATAACGATCCATGTATGTGGTCCATCTCACCTACATTCCTTACTCACGGGTTTGGAGCAGAGAATCGGCTCCGACTCAGCCAAATTTCTCTAGCACGAAGTCTCTAATTGGCTGGGCTAACACGGTATCCCAAGATGCACCTCACTCTAGCCCCAGATCTTGTTTTTAATCATACCAATCATAACAATTAGTTATGTACTTACCATAACGCTAGATGTATGTAGTCCATCTCGTCATATATTCACCTGTGGGTTCGGAGCAGACAGTCTGCTCCGACTCTGCCTATATACTAGCTCGAAAGTCTTTGATTGGCTGGCTAAGATGGTATCCCACAACACCGTGCTCCACATCCCCAGATCTAGCTTCCTGCTAACAAAAGACATTTGTACAATGCACACACACACAGCTCCACAGCCAAGATAAGGTCCAACAAGTTGTCTAAAGGGACTAATACCAGGGTTATCAAAAGAGATCCTCCAAATTCTCCAGGCAGGAGGACGGTGGGTGGGTAATGAATATATGGCGAGATGGACTACATACATCTAGCGTTATGGTAAGTACATAACTAATTGATGTTATGTAGTCCTATCTCGCCATTATTCTTCACCTGTGGGACAGCGTCCCTAGCACCTATATCCCGGGTGGCTCAATGAAAGATACTCCTGAGCACAGTGGAGCCAAAGGAAGACCTGCCCTCTGGATACCACATCTAATTTGTAATGGGACACAAAGGTATGGGGAGAAGCCCATGTTGCAGCTGTGCATATATCATTCAAGGATAATCTTGAAATGCTGTAGACGTTGACACTGCTCTTGTAGAATGTGCTCTGACTGGAAAGGGTATGTTTCTACCTCTTGTCTGGTAAATAAAGGAGATGCAACCAGATAGCCATCTAGAAATGGTTACTTTGGACACCGCTGACCCTAAGCGGTTGTCTGAGAACGAAATGAAAAGTTGATCTGATTTCCTCCATTCTTTAGTCCTGTGTAAATAAAAGCGTAGTGGCCTATGAACGTCCAACGTATGAAACCGATACTCTGCCTTGTCAGAGAAATTGGGAAAGAATACTGGCAGTTCGATGGATTGATTAATATTAGACAGTGACACTACTTTGGGAAGAAAAGTTGGGTTCGGCCTGAGGGAGACCCCGTCTTTATGAAAAACCAGGTAAGGGGGCTTAGTTGACAAGGCCTGAAGCTCTGAAACCCTCCTGGCAGAAGTAATGGCTATTAGAAAAGCCAATTTCCATGTCAGAAATTTCAAATCACAAGAAGCAGCAGGCTCAAAGGGTGCAAGAGTGAGAGCCTGCAGAACAAAATTAAGGTCCCAAGGCATAACCGGTTGAGCTACAGGGGGACGAAGGAGTAGTGTGCCTTTCATGAAGGTTTACACAGTCTGTGCGTCATTAAGCTGGGTTCATGAGCCACATGATAATTAGAGATGGCCGCTAGTTGAACTTTTATGGTGGCTGGGGCTGACCCTTGGTAGAATAGTTGAGAAAGGAATTCTAGCACAGTGTTGATGGGAGCAGTGTAGGGGTCAATATCTTTAGTAGACTGTGCCCATATCGAAAACCTTTTCCACTTACTGGAATAGATCTTCCTAGTGGCTGGTTTGTGAGAGGATGAAAGGATATGTACTACATTTGGAGAAAAATCGTGATACCTGACTATGGTCGGAAGTGGAGTAGCCAGGCGGTCAGCCGGAGGGTCTTCAGGGAGGGGTGGAGCTGTCCCGACATATGTGTCAGTAAGTCCGGACGAGCGTCCAGAGTCCAAGGAGGTTCCACTGCAAACTGTTGGGAGAAAGGGGAACCATACCTGTCGAGGCCAGTATGGAGCGATCAGAATCAATCTGCTTCCCAGAGATGGTGCTTTCTGAATCACCTTCGAGATGAGGGGAAACTGAGGGAAAGCATATAGCAGACCCGAGGGCCAAATGTGTGCAAGAGCGTCCCTTGGATATCCCCCCAATGGAGGTATCAGTGAGAAGAATGCGTGGCATTTCGCACTGAGAGGGCTGGCAAATAGGTCGCAGCAAGGCTGACCCCATTTGTTGAATATGCTGTCCGCCCTGGCGGTTCGGGGACCACTCGTAGGGCAGAAGGATAGCCCTGCTTAACTTGTCTGCAATCACATTGGTTTTCCCCAGAATGTGCGTTGCTATCAAGGTCCTGTGGGAAGCTATCGCCCAATTCCACACTCTCATAGCCTCCCTGCATAGCGGATATGATCGGGTTTCCCCCTTGTTTGTTGAGATACCACACTACGGACATGTTGTCAGAGTATATCGCAATCGTCCCGGTCGGAAGGACATATTGAAGCGCCTGCAACGCTAGGAGCACTGCCCTCATCTCCAGGACATTTATGTGCAAATTCATCTCGTGTTCCTGCCACGTACCTTGGACCAACCTGCCGAGATACCCCCCCCCATCCGGGAGGCGTCCGTGGTCACTGACTACCAGGTCAGGTGAAGAGAACGGTTTCCCTACTACTAGGTTGTCAGTGCACAGCCACCAACTCAGATCCTGTCTGCATATGTTTGTGATCAAGATGGGATGAGATAGAAGCAAACTCTGAAAGGACCACTGAGCGAACATGAGCCACTGTAATATGCGCATGTGCAGCCTCGCTAAAGGAACCGTCATGATAGTGGATGCCATCGTGCCTAGTAGCTGCAGCACTAGCCTTGCCTTTACGCGCGTCAAAGGTATCATCTTCTGAACCTGCCTTTGTAACCTCGTGATCCTTTCCATGGGCAGAAACGCTCTCATCAGAATAGTATCCAGTTCTGTTCCTATAAATAAGACACGCTGTGAGGGTAGCAAGGCAGATTTTTTCCAGTTTATTGTGATGCCTAGCTGATGGTATAGTTTCTGTTTTGACAAAGTAGATGCTTGGTGGGGGTGGCTAGGAGCCAGTCGTCCAGGTAAGGAAACACCTGGAATCAAACGCCTTAAGTGAGCAGTCACCACTGCCATGCATTTGGTGAACACCCTGGGGGCTGTGGTGAGACCAAAGGGCAGGGCTTGAAACTGGAAGTGTCTGGCTCCCAGTCGGAAGCGTAGATGACACCGGGATGCTTTGTTCATTTTTATGTGGTAATAGGCATCCTTCAGGTCGATGGAGCACATCCATACTTCCTCTGCCAACAGCGGGAGAACTGATTGTAGTGTGACCATTCGGAACTTGGACTTGCGATCATAATGGTTTAGTCGGCTGAGATCCAGAATGGGTCTCGGGTCCCCCGTGCTTTTTGGCACCAAAAAGAATCTTGAGTAGGTCCCTAATCCGATGTGGTCTGGGGGGACTAGCTGGATGGCTCCTTTTTCTAGCAGCTGAGAGACCTCTGATGCTGCTTGGTCCCTTTGACCGGGTGGTGGGTCTGGGATCCTTTTGGGGGTAGGGAGAAAGGAGTGAAATGGAATGGTGTAACCCTCTGGCGATTATCCCTAAAACCCATCTGTCCTAGGTTATTCTTGCTCCGAACCCACAGGTGAACAATAATGGCGAGACAGGACTACATAACATCCCATATTCAATCAACACTGGAAGAAATTCCAGCCAGATAAGGGGAAAAAAATCACTGACCTTGAAGGTTCCACAGAGCTAATATTCCTCCAAATCCTCTAGGAAGGGGGCAGGTGGGAGGGTACGTAGGAATGTAGGCGAGATGGACCACATACATCGATCGTTATGGTGAGTACATTAACTGATGTTATGTGGTCCTATCTCGCCTACATTCCTTACTCACGGGACAGCGCCCCCAGCACCTCTATCCTGGGAGGCTCATAGGAAAATACTCCTGAGAACCATGGAACCAAAGGAAGCCCGGCCTCTAGAAGCCACGTCCAGCTTGTAATGAGTAATAAAAGTGTTGGGAGAGGCCCAAGTGGCCGCAGCACAAATATCATCCAAGGAAAGCCTAGCATGGAAAGCTATTGATGTAGACATAGCCCTGGTGGAATGAGCCTTGACAGAAAAGGGTAAAGTTCTGCCTGCTGACGAGTAGATGAATGAAATACAATCTTTGATCCATTTAGAAATTGTGCACTTGGAAATAGGACAACCTGCCCTGTTTTCTGAAAAGGACACAAACAGTTGATCAGATTTCCTAACATGCTTAGTCCTATGCAAATAAAATCTCAGTTGTCTGTGCACATCCAACTGATGAAACCTGAACTCTGCTTTATTGGAAAAGTTCGGAAAGAACACTGGTAGCTCAATAGATTGATGGAGATTGACAGTGGATGACACCTTTGGAAGGAAGGAAGGGTTAAGCCTCAGGGAAACTCTGTCCTTATGAAAGATCAAATACGGAGGTTTAATGGACAAAGCTTGAAGTTCTGATACCCTCCTGGCCGATGTAATGGCTATCAGAAAAGCCGTCTTCCAAGATAAGAACTTTAAGTCACAAGTGGCAGCCGGTTCAAAGGGTGGTGACGTCATAGCTTGTAGCACAAGGTTCAGGTCCCATGGCAGTACAGGTTCTGAAACAGGGGGACGAAGTAACCAAGCACCTTTTAGAAAGGCTTTACAGAGTTTGTGGCCCATAAGAGAGGGCTCGTAACGTGTGAAAATTGGAAATTGCAGCCAAATGTACTTTAATGGTAGCGGGCGCGGAGCCCTGACGGAACAACATGGCTAAAAAATCTACGACCGACGGAATTGGGGCTGTGAAGGGGTCCAAACCTTGGGCCTGAGCCCAAATAGAGAATCTCCTCCATTTGCTGGAATAAATCTTCCTGGTGGAAGACTTATGAGAAGACAAGATGTGCACCACTTCAGGTGAAAAGGAATGTCGTTTGACTAGCGACGGAAGTGGAGCAGCCAGGCTGTCAACCTGAGAGTTCGCAGGGATGGATGAAGTTGTCCTGACATGTGAATCAGGAGGTCCGGCACTGGGTCCAGAGTCCACAGACCATCCAGTGCGTACCGTTGAAGAAAAGGGAACCATACTTGTCGAGGCCAGTGTAGAGCAATAAGGATTATCCTGCTTCCCAAGGATATGGCTTTCTGTATCACTCTTGGTAAGAGAGGAAACAGAGGGAAAGCATAGACCAGACCGGGGGGCCAATCGTGAGCTAGAGCATCCCTCGGTGACTCCCCCTGTGGGGGGATCAGAGTGAAGTACTTGCTGCATCTGGCATTGAGGGGGCTGGCGAAGAGATCGCAGCAAGGCTGACCCCACCTTTTGAAGATCTGAACCGCCACTTGGTTGTTCAGGGACCACTCGTGAGGCATCAGAATAGCTCTGCTTAGCCTGTCCGCTATCACGTTGGACTTCCCCGGAATGTGCGTTGCCACCAGAAACCGTTGGGAAGACACTGCCCACTGCCACACTCGCATGGCCTCTCTGCAGAGGGGATAAGATTTGGTCCCCCTCCTGCTTGTTCAGGTACCACACTACAGACATGTTGTCCGAGTAAATTGCAATCGTTCCCCGAGGTAGAGTGCTCGCAATGCCAGAAACACCGCTCTCATCTCCAGAAGATTGATGTGCAAGTGTACCTTGTGATCTTGCCAGGTGCCTTGGACCATCCTGCCTAGATAATGCCCCCCCCCCCCAATCTGGGAGGCGTCCGTGGTCACCATGGCCACTGGAGACATAGGAATCAAGCTCCTTCCTCTGTCCAGATTGGAGGAGCATAGCCACCAGAGGAGGTCCTGTTTGTATCGTTCTGTGAAAAGTATCAGGTGGGAAAGAGGAAGCTTCTGAAAGGACCACTGAACCGACAGGAGCCACTGTAGGTTCCGCATGTGTAACCTGGCCAGAGGTACCAGCATGATGGTGGAGGCCATGGATCCCAAGAGCTGAAGAACTAACCTGGCCTGAACTTTTTTGAGGGGCAACAGTGCGTGGATCTGAGACTGCAACACTCTTATCTTGTCCTGTGGCAGAAAGGCACGCATTTGAATAGAGTCTAGCTCTGTGCCTATAAAAACAACATGCTGTGAGGGCTGCAAGGCAGACTTTTCCCAGTTCAAAGTAATTCCTAGATGTTGGCAAAGAGAGATGGTCGTCTCCCTGGCTTGAACGAGCAGATGCCTGGTGGGGACGGTGAGAAGCCAGTCGTAAAGATACGGAAACACCTGGAATCCTAGACGTCTCAGGTGAGCCGTCACCACTGCCAAACACTTGGTAAGCACCCTGGGGCTGTAGTGAGACCAAAGGGCAGGGCACGAAACTGGAAGTGACTGGCTCCTAACCGGAAGCGTAAATGACTCCTGAATGCCTTTTCCATTTTGATGTGGTAGTAGGCATCCTTGAGATCGATGGAGCACATCCATACTCCTTTCTCCAGCAGTGGAAAAATGGAGTGAAGTGTGACCATCCGGAACTTGGACTTCAAAACGTAGTGATTCAGCCGACTGAGATCCAGAATGGGTCTCGCGTCCCCTGTTCTTTTTGGCACCAAAAAGAGTCATGAGTAAGTTCCTGATCCGACACGGTCTGAGGGGACTGGTTGGATGACTCCTAGCAGCTTTACAACTTCTAGTGCTGCTTGATCCCGTTGACTGGGTGGGACGTCTGGGATCCTTCTGACTGGGGGGGGGGGGTCGACACAAAGGGAATAGTGTAACCTCCTGTAACTATTCAAAGCACCCAACGATCCTGGGTGATGCTTACCCAGGCTTCCGGATGCAATGAAATTCGGCCCCCTGATTGGCTCCGGAATAGCACAGTCAGGCAACGCCTCAGGAACGCTGGAAGGAACAACCGCAAAAGGAATCGCGGTCTCCCGAGTTGCGGGGGCCTCCTCTGCCTCTAGGACAGCGTCTTCTGGAATACCCCCCCCCGCCTCTGGAGGGGGAGTCACCTTGAGCTGCGGGAAAGGACCGCCGAGACTTTTTGAACCACATTTTCCCTCCTCTCTGAGCCTTGGGATAAGGCCTAGAAGGGAGAGAAAAATGGGCCCCTACGGCAGATAGGGTCTTCCCCTCCTGTTCGCATCTTGTGAGGGTGTCTCTCACTTTGGGTCCGAAGAGACAGGACCCATCAAAGGGGGCGTCAGTGAAGGAAGACTTAAAGGCCTCCGCGAAATGACAGGTGCATCCAGGCTTGCCTTCCAAGAGCTACGCCTGAGCTAGCTGCCCTACTCGCCCCTTCGGCTGCATAAGATAGGAGCCTCAGACGAGCTGACAATGGAGCCTAGGGTAGACAACTGGATGCTCAGAGGAGGAATCACAGGTACCAGAATGGTGACTGGCTTCCGAGCCGACTGGGTCGGAGCCGAGAACAGTTTTGCTAGCATAGGCGACTGCAGGAGCCTCTGGACCACCCTATCCACACCCAAATCAGACAGCCTAGAGGATGAAGGAGATTGGCTCCTACCCGGAAACACATGCCTGACACTGGGTGACCGGCTCCAATAATATCGGAGCCAAGGTTGGCTCTAGCACCACAGATAACTCCGGCGGCCCTGAGGACAATGGAGCCGAGGAGGTAGTATCTCCCTATCTAAACCTTCTCTTGCGGCCCTGAGGACAATGGAGCCGAGGAGGAAGTATCCATACTCGAGACCGTCTCCTGCGGCCCCGAGGACAATGGAGCCGAGGAGGCAGCAACCACTATTTTAACCTTCTCCGGGGGCTCCGAGGAAGCAGACGGAGCCGGAGGTCTCTTCTTAACTTTGGAAGGCTTAGATTTAGGACTGGAAGAAGAATCTAAGGACTCCTCAAAAGAGGGCTTAATCAGGCCCTTCAAAATCAGTTTTTTTCTTTCCTGCAGTACCCTCGCGCTAAAAGCGTGGCAGAAACTACAGGTGAATAGCCCCAAGACAATACACACAGATGGCATGGCCATCCGTAATAGACATTTTGTAGCCACATTTAGTACACTTTTTAAACCCGGAGGGTTTATGCTCCTTCTGCTCTTCAGACATGGTAAAAAACAGCACACAGTCAACCAACGACAAGAGGAAGGCAGGAAAACAAACACCACTGTCGGCCAAGGAACTCTAAATCAAACGTTTCTTGGAGAAGCAGGGAAAGACTAGAACACATCCAACTAGTGTTTTAACACCAGAAAACAACATAGGAGAGGACTAGGTCCTCTAACTTAAACGGGCCTAGCCCGCCAAACAAAGGGATACCACAAACACCCAATCTCACTAACACTCGCAATGAAACTTAGACAAGGAGAAAACTAGCTATTAAAATAGCTTTTGTAAAATAACAGACTGCTAAAATACTTAGAAAAAGTATTTGAAAGGGTACTTAGCCACAGCCAAGCGAGACCACGTCCTAACTCTACGAGTGGCAAACGAGATCTGGGGCTAGTGCGAGGTGCATCTTGGGATACCGGGTTAGCCCAGCCAATTAGAGACTTTGTGCTAGAGAAATTTGGCAGAGTCGGAGCCGATTTTCAGCTCTGAACCCGTGAGTAAGGAATGTAGGTGAGATAGGACCACGTATCATCTACATTTATAGTAGGTACACAACTGTACTATGTTCATCATGTTTCACTGTTGCAGTCATTACAACTGGGTTGAAAACCAAAGCTAAGGTTGGGAGGCTGGTGCTAAATAGGATTAGGAGAGGCTGTGAGGCCCTGCAGAACTGCAGTGGCAAAGCCTGCCCTGAATTTAGAGTAGAGAGGTAAGTGACAGTGCTTTATAAAAGTGTGCATTGAACTCCAAGTTGCAGCCTCTAAGATGTCTTTGGTTGGTACTCCTCTGAGGAAGGTTGCTGAAGTGGCTGCTGCTCTGGTTGAATGTGGCCTAATGCCCTTAGGCACGGTTTTGCCATGCTGTGAGTAGCAGAAACAAATGCAGTGGCCTATCCACTTTGAAATAGTCTGCTTTGAGATCGGCTTTCCTCGTGATCCTGCAGCATACGCCACTAGAAGTTGTTCAGTCTTTCTGAAAGCTTTGGTTCTGTCCAAGTAGAAGCGTAGCTGCCTGTGAATGTCCAAAGAATGCAGAAGTCTCTCACCCTTATTCTGTGGGTTTGGATAAAAGGTAGGCAAATGAATTGTTTGGTTAAGGGCCACACTGGACACTACCTTGGGTATAAATGTAGGGTTTGTCCTCAGAGAAACCCTGTCAGGATGGAAAATGATAAAAGGTTCCACAGCCATGAGTGCCTGTAACTCAGACTCGTCTAGTGGAGTCGATTGCTAGGAGCAGAGCTGTTTTCCAGGATAAGAATTTTATATCCGCTACAGAGGCTGGCTCAAATGGAGGCAGTGTGAGTTTTTCCAAAACATAGTTGAGGTCCCATGCAGGTATTGGTGCTCTCCTTGGAGGTCTTATGTTTTTGGCCCCTTTGAGGTACTGCCTTAGTAATGGATGAGAAAAAAATAGGTGGTTCTGTATTGTAATGAGCTGAAATACAGCGGCATGAATTTTAATTGATGAAAAGGAAAGGCCTTTATCCAGCATCTCAGTTAAGTATTGCAAAATCTGAGGAATATTTTGGAACAATCGTGTCACTACCTTGTGCCTGGTTCCAAGCACAAACTCTCTTCCATTTTTCTGCATAAGACTTTCTGGTGCTAGGCCTCCTGGCCTCCAAAATATCATCCATTACTGCTTTAGAGAGAGGTGTGTCGAATGGCTACATTAACTGCCATGCTGCCAGGTTTAAGGTCTTGAGTTGGCTGTGCAGTATCTGTCTTGTTGGGTCAATAAGTGAGGAATTTAAGGTAATGTCCAAGCTGGGCATTGAGACAAGCTCTTTAGGGTTGGGTACCAGTGCTGGCAGGGCCAGTTTGGGGCAATGAGTATAATTTTTGGCTTCTCTTGTCTGACCTTGAGGAGTACCTTGGGGAGGAGAGGCAGAGGAGCAAAGGCATATACTGTTAGGTTTTTCCATCTGAAAGATAGAGCATCCACTTTCCATGCTTGCTTGTGATAAGTCCTTGTGCAGAATCTCTGTAGTTGGCAGTTGTGAGGGGAAGCAAATATGCCTATGTCTGGGCATCCCCAGTTCCTTGTTATCATGCTGAAGACTTGTGGATCCAATTTCCACTCGTGGGGATCCATTAGGTTTCTGCTTACTTTGTCTGCCAGAGTATTTATCCTTCCTGGCAGGAATTGTGCTTGCAGATGTACTTGGTAAGTCAATGTTGTGTCCCACAAGTTCATGGCTAGTCTGCAGAGGGAGTAGGAATGTGTGCCTCCCTGCTTGTTTATGTACCACATTACTGTAGTATTGTCCGTCTTTATCAGTAGTTGTCCTGGATGAAATAGATCCTTGAAGGCTGTCAGGGCATTCTGAACAGCTATCATCTCTTTTTGATTGAAATGTAGATGCATTTGACTTGCTGACCATGTGTCATGAATACATCTTCCTGCCATGTGGGCCCCCCAGGCATAATCTGATGCATATGTTGTCAATGTCTGCCTGGCTGTGGGCAAGGTGAATGGCTGTCCCGTGTTGTGGTGACAGGCCTTTGCCCACCATCGAAACTCCTGCTGCAGGCAGGGAATGAGGGTAATTATTGTTTCCAGGCCGTGGCAATGCTGGAGTCCAAACACATTTTAGATACCAATGAAGTTTCCTCATATGCAGTCTTGGATATGGAATTAGCAGAATGCAGGATGCCATGAAGCCCAAAGCCTGCAGAATTTTTCTTGCAGATTACTTATTTCAAAATGTTGGCAACAAAGACCCAGTTATCAGTCTGTGTTTGTCTGGCGTGAGATAAGCCATCTTGGCAGTTGTATTTAACGAAGCAAAAGGACACAACTCACAGCTGAAGACGCACTCACCAAATGCAAGATAAATGAATGTAAAAAGATGAGAGCAGTCACCACGAATAAATCACCAATGCAGACAAAGTCCAAAAATAGCCCACGTTATCGTTCAACACCAGTCAAAGTAGAGGTTAAAAAATTCATTTATTTCTAAACAGGAATGAGCGCTTTCGCATAGTCAAACTATGCTTCATCAGATACATTAGCTCAATGGAACTCATCAAATATATGTACCAAACATTTTGGCGGGCTCATTAATTAACACAATACATTAATTAAAACAATTAGAATCCATAGAAACGGAATCAAGTGGGGTAAAAACACCTTGTACTTCACAATTCAACAAGAGTCATAAATGACCTAGTAAATCACGCCATCAGAACTGCGATGCTTACACATTCCAATAGCGCATAAAGCTAAGTTTAAACAATCAAACTTCTATTTAAATTGTTAGAATTATATATATATATGCAGTAGTTCTTACAAAACATTATCGCTCCTCGCTCATTGCGATATCACCAGCTAACGGAATATCCTTACTAATACAATCCGTCGCTGATCAGCTATAGCGTTAACCTGAAGGAAACATCCAAACTGGAAGTGTAGCCACAAATAACTTAACGAAGCAGAAAACTTAATCAAAAGTTAGCTTAAAAGTGCGTACATATCCAGATGTCAACAATGTGACGTTCACTGTATAGTCAAATCCTCCTTCCATACGCAACACTGTCACATGTAATCAAAGCACCAATGGGGTGACTTGAAACGTTCAAGAGTGGTCTCCTTGGTCTTAGTGTCACCATTGTAATCATAGAATGAATGCTGAATGGCGGCTCTTCACTCAGGTCACTACCAGCCAAAAACGAAACAAATTACTCATACATAACATAACCTTCGGTCACCCTCAATATTAATAATAGTTCTATATACTGAAAGTTCTATGTATTAAAAATAAACAAACAGTTATTATGTTTACAAATTAATATATCATAATTATTATGTGCACACATTGAATACACTACGTATGTCAGGTCAGATATATGGACTACCAGATCAAAAATATATACATACTGGATGTGTGTCAAACGGAAATGAATGCATAGCTATAAAACACCATAGACTATTGCATACTAAAAATTATTGATTAAAAGCCTAGACTGAAGGTTCCTGATTCTAGGTATAGTAATTCCACCTTGAAGGACGATACATATATTATAGCCCTTAATAGGACTTTATCCATTATACGTGGGCATATGAAAAATTCATTAACAATACAAATACACATTATACATACTAAACCACAAATGAGGTCATTTGTTAGAGTTGTTGCAATATAAACCCATACCTAATATAGAAACCATCAAACTGATGATGCAATATATAACAAAGTAACAGTATAGATGACAAAACCTTAAAGTCAATAGAAGACACTATCTGCGTTCAATTAACACAGGTTTCAAAGAGATGGCATTGTTTAGGCCTGGTGGAAGATGCGCCGCTAACTTTAAAATCCACCGCAGCTCAGCTTTAGCCAGCATGTTTTCAATGCTACCTCCCCTTGAAGTGGGCTCCAATATTTGTAAGACCCTAAATTTGAAAAAATGGGAATGGTTTTCATTCACATGTCTGGCTAATGCATTACTCACTTCTTGTCTCCGAATTTCATACAGATGTTCATAGATGCGATCTCTTAATCTTCTCTTTGTTAAACCTATATAAAATGCTGTACAGAGAGAGCAAGTAGCCAGATATATCACATTTTTGGTGTTACAATCAGCATAGTGTTTAGGTTTAAAAACTATATTCATATTCGGATGTTTGTAATCCTGTACTTTACTTAAACTATTGCATCTAGGACAATGTCTGCAAGGGTGGGTCCCTTTTGTTACTATGTCTCCCAGTAACAAACAAGTAGATTTACCCACATTCGTGATATGTTGATCATTACAGAGTTGTTTTTTCAAGTTGTCACTATTCTTGTAACAAAATTTTGGTGTGGGACCTACTGTATCTCTAATTTGTTTGTTTACTATGAGAACATTCCAGTTTTTCTTGATTACTTTTCTAATACTCTCAACCTCATTAGTATACTTAATGACATAGCATACTCTATTGCTATAAGAAGTAGAATCAAAAATGGGTCTGTTCCTGTAATTATCAGATGTGGATGTTTTATCTATGGTGACATAATCAGTGTCACCAATGACTTCCTGACTTATTCTTCTCACCATGTTCATGTCGTAGCCCCTTTCCTTAAATAGGAGTTCCATGGTGTTAGATTCCTTAAATAGATCGTCTCTATTTTGACACAGTCTGGATACTCTAATAAACTGACTTGTTACTATGCCTCGAAATGTATAGGCTGGATGCATACTGTCTGGTGCTAACAATGCATTTTTCCAGACAGTTTTTCTATAGAGTGTAGTTGTAATTCTACCTTCATCTGTCAATCTTAGTGTGACGTCTAGAAAGTTAACTTGCTGACATGAGATCTCCACAGTGAATCTTAAAAAATCAGTTGTGGTTTGTAGATATTTCAGGAAATTCTGAAAATCATCAGCTGAGCCCTCCCAAATTATAAGTATGTCATCTACAAACCGTTTATAATATCTGATCTGCCTAGAGGACTCATGGGGGAACAGGAACAACTTTTCCCACCAGTACACTACCAGGTTAGCATAGGTGTTGGCACAGGGGGTCCCCATAGCTACCCCCCATGCCTGTAGGAAATATTCGTCCCCAAATATAAAGATGTTGTTATTCAATACTATGTCTAGCAATTGTGTAACCAATATAATCCTGTCTGTGGAGAACTGAGTTTCCTTGTGTAATAGCTCCCTGATGTACTGTATCCCTATATCATTAGGGATCGAGGTGAAAAGTTTCTCTACATCCATGGTTATAAGAAGATAACCTGTCTTGGCTTTATCCAAGTACATATCTTTAAGGCTATCTAGCAGTTGATAAGTATCCTTAAGAATAGTGCAGCAATTGTTAACCACTGGACGTAGAAGGCTCTCTAAGAAAGTAGATATACGGGCGGTGACCCACCCATCACCTGCTACAATCGGTCTCATAGGGATAGGCCATACCTCTTTGTGAACCTTAGGGAGACCTTTGAGGATGGGAATGACTGGATCCAATTGCAGAAGATATTCATACATCTCTAAGCTAATTTGCCTACATAGTAAGAGATCATAAATATTATCATTAACTGTTTGTATAATGGTAGAAACTTGCTGAATGGTAATACGTGTGTAGGTAGTGTGATCAGATAGCAATTCCTTCATACACTTCACATATTCTTCTGAATCCATTAACACTACACCCCCCCCCTTTATCAGCAGGTTTCACAACCAACTTGTCATTGCTCTTTAGTGTAGCTAAAGCATAATACTCATCCCTATTGAGATTAGAAGACACCTTATTGGACTTGAGACTATTTTGCAGGCGAGTTTGCCTAAAGTTACTATTTGCGGATGAAGAGAAAAGTAATAACAAGACTGATTCATTAATTATGTTTAAGAATAGAAGTACTTGTTCACCTTCATTACATCCCATGGTACAATGCTTTCTGGATATGTGTGAAAATGATCTGTATGTATTGTTTTCTTCAACACATAATAGGAAAGGGAGATTTTATAATCTCAATAGGGATGAGTATTATGCTTTAGCTACACTAAAGAGCAATGACAAGTTGGTTGTGAAACCTGCTGATAAAGGGGGGGGGTGTAGTGTTAATGGATTCAGAAGAATATGTGAAGTGTATGAAGGAATTGCTATCTGATCACACTACCTACACACGTATTACCATTCAGCAAGTTTCTACCATTATACAAACAGTTAATGATAATATTTATGATCTCTTACTATGTAGGCAAATTAGCTTAGAGATGTATGAATATCTTCTGCAATTGGATCCAGTCATTCCCATCCTCAAAGGTCTCCCTAAGGTTCACAAAGAGGTATGGCCTATCCCTATGAGACCGATTGTAGCAGGTGATGGGTGGGTCACACCAGTATATCTACTTTCTTAGAGAGCCTTCTACGTCCAGTGGTTAACAATTGCTGCACTATTCTTAAGGATACTTATCAACTGCTAGATAGCCTTAAAGATATGTACTTGGATAAAGCCAAGACAGGTTATCTTCTTATAACCATGGATGTAGAGAAACTTTTCACCTCGATCCCTAATGATATAGGGATACAGTACATCAGGGAGCTATTACACAAGGAAACTCAGTTCTCCACAGACAGGATTATATTGGTTACACAATTGCTAGACATAGTATTGAATAACAACATCTTTATATTTGGGGACGAATATTTCCTACAGGCATGGGGGGTAGCTATGGGGACCCCCTGTGCCAACACCTATGCTAACCTGGTAGTGTACTGGTGGGAAAAGTTGTTCCTGTTCCCCCATGAGTCCTCTAGGCAGATCAGATATTATAAACGGTTTGTAGATGACATACTTATAATTTGGGAGGGCTCAGCTGATGATTTTCAGAATTTCCTGAAATATCTACAAACCACAACTGATTTTTTAAGATTCACTGTGGAGATCTCATGTCAGCAAGTTAACTTTCTAGACGTCACACTAAGATTGACAGATGAAGGTAGAATTACAACTACACTCTATAGAAAAACTGTCTGGAAAAATGCATTGTTAGCACTAGACAGTATGCATCCAGCCTATACATTTCGAGGCATAGTAACAAGTCAGTTTATTAGAGTATCCAGACTGTCAAAATAGAGACGATCTATTTAAGGAATCTAACACCATGGAACTCCTATTTAAGGAAAGGGGCTACGACATGAACATGGTGAGAATAAGGCAGGAAATCATTGGTGACACTGATTATGTCACCATAGATAAAACATCCACATCTGATAATTACAGGAACAGACCCATTTTTGATTCTACTTCTTATAGCAATAGAGTATGCTATGTCATTAAGTATACTAATGAGGTTGAGAGTATTAGAAAAGTAATCAAGAAAAACTGGAATGTTCTCATAGTAAACAAACAAATTAGAGATATAGTAGGTCCCACACCAAAATTTTGTTACAAGAATAGTGACAACTTGAAAAAACAACTCTGTAATGATCAACATATCACGAATGTGGGTAAATCTACTTGTTTGTTACTGGGAGACATAGTAACAAAAGGGACCCACCCTTGCAGACATTGTCCTAGATGCAATAGTTTAAGTAAAGTACAGGATTACAAACATCCGAATATGAATATAGTTTTTAAACCTAAACACTATGCTGATTGTAACACCAAAAATGTGATATATCTGGCTACTTGCTCTCTCTGTACAGCATTTTATATAGGTTTAACAAAGAGAAGATTAAGAGATCGCATCTATGAACATCTGTATGAAATTCGGAGACAAGAAGTGAGTAATGCATTAGCCAGACATGTGAATGAAAACCATTCCCATTTTTTCAAATTTAGGGTCTTACAAATATTGGAGCCCACTTCAAGGGGAGGTAGCATTGAAAACATGCTGGCTAAAGCTGAGCTGCGGTGGATTTTAAAGTTAGCGGCGCATCTTCCACCAGGCCTAAACAATGCCATCTCTTTGAAACCTGTGTTAATTGAACGCAGATAGTGTCTTCTATTGACTTTAAGGTTTTGTCATCTATACTGTTACTTTATGTTATATATTGCATCATCAGTTTGATGGTTTCTATATTAGGTATGGGTTTATATTGCAACAACTCTAACAAATGACCTCATTTGTGGTTTAGTATGTATAATGTGTATTTGTATTGTTAATAATGAATTTTTCATATGCCCACGTATAATGGATAAAGTCCTATTAAGGGCTATAATATATGTATCGTCCTTCAAGGTGGAATTACTATACCTAGAATCAGGAACCTTCAGTCTAGGCTTTTAATCAATAATTTTTAGTATGCAATAGTCTATGGTGTTTTATAGCTATGCATTCATTTCCGTTTGACACACATCCAGTATGTATATATTTTTGATCTGGTAGTCCATATATCTGACCTGACATACGTAGTGTATTCAATGTGTGCACATAATAATTATGATATATTAATTTGTAAACATAATAACTGTTTGTTTATTTTTAATACATAGAACTTTCAGTATATAGAACTATTATTAATATTGAGGGTGACCGAAGGTTATGTTATGTATGAGTAATTTGTTTCGTTTTTGGCTGGTAGTGACCTGAGTGAAGAGCCGCTATTCAGCATTCATTCCATGACTACAATGTTGACACTAAGACCAAGGAGACCACTCTTGAACGTTTCAAGTCACCCCATTGGTGCTTTGATTACATGTGACAGTGTTGCGTATGGAAGGAGGATTTGACTATACAGTGAACGTCACATTGTTGACATCTGGATATGTACGCACTTTTAAGCTAACTTTTGATTAAGTTTTCTGCTTCGTTAAGTTATTTGTGGCTACACTTCCAGTTTGGATGTTTCCTTCAGGTTAACGCTATAGCTGATCAGCGACGGATTGTATTAGTAAGGATATTCCGTTAGCTGGTGATATCGCAATGAGCGAGGAGCGATAATGTTTTGTAAGAACTACTGCATATATATATATATAATTCTAACAATTTAAATAGAAGTTTGATTGTTTAAACTTAGCTTTATGCGCCATTGGAATGTGTAAGCATCGCAGTTCTGATGGCGTGATTTACTAGGTCATTTATGACTCTTGTTGAATTGTGAAGTACAAGGTGTTTTTACCCCACTTGATTCCGTTTCTATGGATTCTAATTGTTTTAATTAATGTATTGTGTTAATTAATGAGCCCGCCAAAATGTTTGGTACATATATTTGATGAGTTCCATTGAGCTAATGTATCTGATGAAGCATAGTTTGACTATGCGAAAGCGCTCATTCCTGTTTAGAAATAAATGAATTTTTTAACCTCTACTTTGACTGGTGTTGAACGATAACGTGGGCTATTTTTGGACTTTATCTACATTGGTGATTTATTCGTGGTGACTGCTCTCATCTTTTTACATTCAGTTGTATTTAAGCTTGCACCCAGGAATATTATCTCTTGAGAGGATACGAGTTTTGATTTACTTTCGTTTACTGTGTACTAGACCTGTTAGCAATCTTTTTACAAACGCCATATGCTGTAGTAGAATGTCCTTGTTCTTTGCTTGAATAAGGCAGTCGTCTAAGTAAGGATATATTTGTATTCCTCTTTGTCTGCAAAATGCAATTACTGGTGCCAGGCATTTTGTCAAGGCCCTGGGCGCAGTAGATAAGCCAAAGGGCAGTGTAGAGAATTGGTAATGCATTGAGCCAGCTATAAATCGGAGGTATCTTCTGCATAATTGTCTGATTGGGACATGCAGGTATGCCTCTTTTAGGTCTAAAGTCACAAGCTAAGCCTTCTTGCCCAGCATGGGCAGAAGCAGCTGCAGAGTTAACATTTTGAATTTTGGAATATCCAGGAATGTGTTTAGGATAGACAGGTCCAGTACTGGTCTACAGGCTTTGTCCTTTCTGGGCAACAAGAATAGCCTGGAGTAAAATCCTAGTCCCTGCTCTTGCTGTGGTACTTGCTGAATGGCTCGCATGTCCATGAGGGATGAAACTTGTTTTTGTGCCTCTGCCCACAGATTGAGTGGCAGGTCTGGCATACCGTTTGGCCTTGGCAGGGTGCAAAAGTGGAACCTGTAGCCTTGTGATACGATATTTAAGACCCATTTGTCCTGGGTGATCATGTGCCAATTTTGTGATACAAGTGCTAGTTTTCCCCCCAAAGGAGCTGCCAGAAGATAAGTGCTTGGTGCTGGCAGGGGAAGTCATTGAGACTGTTTCCTGTATGGCTGTGATTTTTCCTCTCTGCTTTTGGCGGTAGAAGCATCCCATTGTTTAGGCCTGTATGAGCCTTGGGGCTGTGATGTGCCTCTGGGGCATCTGTATCTGCCTCTGTGTGGACTGTCTGACACTGGAAAGGATCAATTCTTTGTAGGCCGGTTCCTGCTAAATCTGGGAGGCTGTACCTGTAAGAAATCCTTGACTGTTTGCATAGATTTAGCTTTGTCCTCCATTTTCTTCAGCACCTCTTCTGCTTTAACACTAAACAAGGTATCATGCTGTAATGGAGCATCTAAGCTTTGCTTTAACATGATCTGGCAGATTCTGTTCTTTTAACCAAGCATGGCTCCTAATGACAGAACCTGTAACAGCGGCCCTGCAGGAGGCCTCTAGAGAATCAAAACCACACTGCAAAGTATGCTTTCTCACTTGTTCAGCTGCATGCAATAAATCCTGCATTTCTTTGTTTTCTGCACATTCTGAATTTGTCAACATTTTCTGTTTAAGCGGTGACATAAGATATTGCTGATATTATATGAAACTGACAATTTAAAGCTCTTACAGCCAAGGTAGCAGAAATATAAATCTTTTTCCCCCATCTGTCCAGGGCCCTGGAATCCCTATCAGAGGGTATAGGGTTTTTTGCAGTGGAAGCCTCGACCCCTTTGGGACCCTGAGAGAGAGATTCTGGGTCAGCAGCAGGGTTTTTATAAAAAAATGTATGTGAATCAGGAACCCTGTGGTATCTGTCTGGTTTAACAGGAGCCGGTGGGTAAGGAGTCAGGAGACAGACCGGACTCTGAAAATACATCATCTAGAATGTCTGAAACAGGAGGAATAGCAAGGGGCCTGTGCTGAGGTAATAAAAGGAAGTCTCTGAGCCTTTTCTTGGATTCTGAGTAATCTTGGCTCTCCCAGTGGAAATGCTCCCTCATAGTATGCAGGGTCTCCCCAAAGGAATAATCCTCAGGAGGAGAGGCTGAAGGGATAGATTTTTCAGCATCAGAATCCTCATAGGGAGGAAGAGAATATTCCAGTTCAGAAGAGGAATCGGAGGAAATGGAAACCTGATCTGAAGATTCATATTCTATCTCTTGCCTAGGCCTCTTATCAGGAGGGGGATGGGAAACCCTGATCAAAGTAATTAGGTCCTCGGCCATTTTAAGCATCCGTTTTTTAGGCATGGAGGCCTGTCCAGGAGAATGCTATACTTGTTTCTTTGCCTTTAGAGCTGCTTTAGTCTTTGCCTTTGAAGCTGAAGTTGGTTTCACATATAACTGTGTAAGCCTGAAAACACCCTCAGAAGCCGATGCCTGCTCAGCACCTCCGGACCCATCTGAGGGAATAGTTTCCGAGTGTCCCAATACCTTGAGTTTCCAATGCCCTAGTCAGCTCCACGTGGAAGTCGGAAGCAGCCTGTGGCTCTGATGTAGCGGGCGTCCAGGGCTGTGAAAGCGCCTCACTGAGAACTGGCGACAGGCCTAGCGGAAGCCTCGTCGTCTGTTTTGGACCTCGGATGCCTGTCCTTTTCTTTTTCTTTGCGCTTTTTATAAACTCCGGTAATCGGCTGCTCCGATGGCATTATATAATTGAATCTTCAGCCAAAGTAATGAAATGCAAAATCGTATCGATGCTTAATAGTGCGTTGGTTAAATCTAGCACAAAACAGACAACTAGCAACGTCGTGGTCAGGGCCTAGGCAATGAATACAGTAAGAATGAAAATCCTTATGAGGTATTTGTTTCCCACAAGAAATACAATTAACTTTTTCTGACATCGGTCTGGAGCAAGAAAAAAAGTTTCCCCAATGGGGTACTTAGCTTTAATGAAGACTTCGGATCTGAAATTCGAATTTGAGAATCTCAGGAGTTGGCTGACTGGCACTTGCAAACTACTTTTGTTTCGGGCATTGCGCGGCAAGAAAGACTGAAAAAAATGGCGTCAGCTGCATCTTTTATACCCCTGGCGCACTGACGTCAGGGAGGAGACGACAGCAACCGCCGCCTGACCTAGACTTTGGAACTCAGGCCGACTGCGGATAGCCTGCCAGCAGGATAACCCAATTGTAATGACTGCAACAGTAAAACACTATGAACATCCCCTCCTTCGAGGGGGGGGGGGGGCAAGTTCTATGGTGCCTTGGAGCAACAGGTTGTGTAGGACCTTGGGGAAGGACCGACCATTGAGAGGGGGGAGATAGTGGTAAAGGAAGTTGGGGGGGGCATCTAAGACATGAAGTAACCCTCCAGGATAGACAAGACCCACTTGTCGGATGTCACTAGGGCCCACATACAGAGATGCAGTGAGAGAGACGGGAGGATAGAGGTACGGTGGGAGGAGGGGGGGTGGAGCAGGCAGTCAGATGCTGCCTGCCTTTTCTGGAAAAGGTGGTCTCTGGGCAGAGGCCTGAGGTGTCCTAGGCTGAGTAGTCTAGTCTCCTGTGAGGTATTCTAGACCTGGAGGGGACAGAAGGCCTAGAAGATTTCCTAATAAATTGTGTCTTGGTCGGGTAATTCCTCTAAAATTTTGGGATTGGAGAGACAAGAAGATGGTTTAAATCTTGGAGCTCTTTCCATTTCTGCTGAAGTGACTTAGAGATCAGCTACCTTGGATCCAAAAAGGGCAGTGTGATCCAAAGGAGAATCCAGGAGTATGGCCTTAACGTCATCTGGTAGGGGCTGAAGACGCAGCCAAGAGTATCTCCTCAATACAGAGCCCTATGCAGCAGACCTGGCAGAGGCCTCTGCTGCATCATATGCACACCTTAGAGAATGTTTATTAACTTGGGAGATGAGGCCAAGCAAGGAAGACAGGAATGCCATTGCAGAGCAGTCAGGGATCTCATTAAGTTCCTTAGAGCTTTTTCCAGTAAGGCCAGGGAGTATTTGGCCATGTGTGACTGGTTATTTGTAGCCCTGAAGGCTAGAGTAGCAGACGTGCACATCATCTTCCCCCACCTCTCCATGGCCTTGCTGTCTATCTGCAGGCATGACAGTGGTAGTAGGGAGAAGTTTAGTAGCCCTATCAGTGGCAATAGAAATGGTTGTTGGGTCAGCTGGCGGACAATTGAAAAGGAATTTGCCTGCATCAGGTACCCTATACAACCAGCCTGCCCTTCTAGGGGCAGGTGGCTGGGAATCTGGGTTTATACATGCTGTTGCAAAGTCATCCAGGAAGGCAGGCTGGACAAGAGGAATAGGAGCTAGGTTAGGAGATTCCATCTGGATCAAGTCATAGAACCTTTTTCGTTTCTCAGACATGTCTGAGCAATCCCATTTAAAATGTTCCCTCATAAGATTTACAGTGTCCCCAAAGGTAAGATTTTCTACAGGGGAGTCGGGTTCAACAGAGGCCTCTTCTGGGGATCCATACCCCAGAGGGGATGAAATCTGAGAAGAGTAGGACAAGGAGTCATCTGAGGAGTCAGACTTTTCCTCTTCTGCAGGTTGGCTAAGAGCGGTCTCTGGCTGAATAGGCCTAGGGCTAAGGAGAGGAGGAGAAACATGAGGGAGGTTAGGCACAAGGGCCACGAGTTGTAGAAACTGACTGAAGGCCTGCCACACTGGCAAGGCCTCTGGGGTTGAAGTGATATGCCCCTTCTGTTTTTTCTTTGTAAGCCTAACCTGGCTAGTGGTCGGCCTTAAAGTAGGGGGAGTAATGGCAAAGTCTTGTTCCGAAGCACCCGTCCCAGAAGCTGGTTCCCTCCGGCATCTGAATCAGGTGCCGGGATATCCTCCCTGGACGTGTTGTCCACTCTGGATTTTGCAGCCGCCTGGTAAGTACCCGCTTTATCCGATGTGATGGACGCTGGTTCCTCGGCCAAGCTAACAGTGGCTACAGGCTGAGAATCTGCAGAGGGAGGCAGGGTGGAAGTAGACAGCCTCATGGGCTTGGCCCTCTTCCTAGGTGGCTCGGATGGGGTGTTGGACGCTGCTTCCATTTCGAGAGCGATCTGCCTAAGGAGCAGACTTTCAAGGTACAAGTCAAGGACCTGAAGTCAGCGACAAAGGGTCTTGGGGACGAATGACTTACAAATGGCACAGTTTTTATAATCACGATCCCTACCCAAAAAAGAGACACTGGTCGTGAATGTCTGTGGAGAATCTAGCGACCACAGTTACACTTGCACCTATCGGACATTAACAGACTATAATAATTTCAAAAGGACTGAAGAAAATCCCCAACAGGGTACTTATCTTGAAGCAAAACTGATCTGACACCCGCAAGTAGCAGGAACACCTGGCATACGGCTGGCAGCTGAAAAGATCCAAGGACTGGTGCACGCAGATGCCACATTTATGGCCCACATACCAGCCAACACGTCAGACGCACCAACAAGGACTGGAAAAGCTTTGGAAACCTGGCTGAACAAGCTGATGGGAAGATGGGTAAACCCACCAGTGAATACTGCAACACGAATAAAAGGACATCAATGAATCTACATCTGGTCCTGGCAAAAACATGCTTAACAAGTAAGGCAAACTATGAAAGGGCAGTGTTAACATATCAAGGGCAATGGGTGTCAAGTGGGAATAGCAGAAATAGGTGGTGGTTGGCTGGAGCCAGCCAGGGTAGAGAGTTCCTATAAACACATCCTGTATCTCTGCTAAGTAGCAGGTGAGGGAATTCCTACGGACAACCAAGTACTAACAATAGTCTGCCCCCACTACAGTATGATACTCTAACAGACCACCACCAGAAAGAAAAGATCAGATACAGTTGTTTGGATGGTAGACTGTAAACAGGCATTCCAAACCTGTAAACAGGCTTTGATTTGACCTGCTACATTAGGCAGTCCTGACTACAAACAAGAATTTATTGCAGTAGGTGATGCTTCACACAAAAGGGTGGGGGCTAAGAGGGGAACACCTCAGTCACCTCCACTGTACAATGCAGCCCAGGAAGGAATCATAGGTATCAATTAAAAAAATCGGTATGTGGGCTCTACAAAATTAATTTATTGTCTTTTGTTCACTGAAAAAGTCTGACCAGGCACAAGTCCAATTTTCAGCAAAGGCTCAGGGAGTAAAGCTCCTTATAAAATACATATTTACAATGAATATAGCATTTTCATCCGCGTGACCAAATAAAGCCAACCGTGGATAAATCCAGCATCCCCCACACCCAGCCGTGAGTTGCTGCTATTACACAATGACATTTAAAGAAATTAGTTAAGCTTTTTATGCAGTACACCAGTGCTTTGGAAAGCAAGCGAGAGAGATAAGATCTCTTTTTTTTTTTTAAAGAAAAAAAGCTGTAACCTCAGGATAGTTTACAGGTATGCGAGATGGCAAAAATACAAAGAAAATCAGGTATGTTTCTTTAGTTTTGTAAAACGTACCTGACTTTCCTTGTATTTTCGCTGCTCTCGTAAGTACCCATTCCCCTCTTATTTTAAGAAATGTGTTGGGCTGACCAATCAGCATGCTCATTTTTGTATGTTAATGTCCAGTTGTATAATAAAAGAAAATAAAACAATATTTTAAGTATTACTTTGCAAGTAGTATCAAGCTAAATAGTAAAGATGTTTATCATATACTTCAGAAGTTTTATTTTACATAAATCTAAGACATGTTAACAGGCGATAGCTGGAGATGCAACAGCAGTGATAATACACAGAGGTTCTCTACATGTGTATCGACGTTAATGAGTTAGGATGTCACTACAGCAAGAAAGAATAGTGTAAAATCATACCATAACCATAGCTGCCCTTTTTCCATGTTGCAGTATTCTTGGTGTGGGATTTTCTGCCTCAGGCGACCCATATGTTGGCTCCTATATAAAAGCTTCAGCTTGGTTGTTGTAGCTGCATGGGACGTCACACGTAGGGCCATAAGCCAGGGACCTTAAATGTGACATCTACATGCACAGACCTCAGAACTTGAAAGCCCAGCAGGAAGAGCAGCCAGTGAGGTCAGTCATAGGGTCAAGGAGCCTTTATGTGGTTGCATAAATCACAGGATAGGGTGTAGACCCCAAGAGACCCAAGGATATGAGTAATTGAGAGAGACAGAAAAAGGACAAGGGGGTTTGGTTGGTGGGAAGGAATACAGCAACATAGAAGAGAAGGACATCTATAGTTATTGTAAGATTTTAGACAACTATTCTATATCCTTCCATTCCTATGTTGCAGTATTCTTGGTGTGGGGCAAGTACCACAAGCTTAGTTGGAACGAAGGGTGGAGGTAGAAGAGACCGACTCCACAAAGCCCTGCAGGATTGCTCTGGCAAATCCTGCCCGTGCTCTGGAGACATGGTTAACTTGTAGTGTTTGGTGAAAGTGTAAATGGTGGACCATGTGGCTACTTCCAATATGGAAGTGGTGCTCGGGCCTTTTAAAAGGCTTTGGAGGCTGCCACTGCCCTAGTGGAGTGAGCTTGACTCCCTGTGGGAGTTTATTTGCCATGGTCTGATTAGCAGAGGCAAATGGCTTTCCTAATCCAACATATGATGGTTCGTTTGATGACTGCCTTGCCCAAGGCCCTGGGGTGGAAGGAAATGAAAAGTTGATTGGATTTTCTAATGGATTTTATCTAGGTAAAATCCTAGCTGTCTGTGTACATCCAGGGAGTGAAGTAATCTCTCACAGTCATTGGTAGGGGAGGGGTAGAAGGTGGGAAGATGAACAGATTGGTTTAAGGACAGATAGTTGACCACCTTTGGCATGAAGGAAGGGTTAGTTCCAAGTGTTATCCTGTCTTTGTGGAAGGTAGTGTATGGGGGGGGGGGGGGGGGGGGGGGCGCCATTAGGGCCTGTAATTCAGACACCCTTCTGGCTGAAGTTAAGGCCACTAGCAGTACTGTCGTCCGTGTGCACATTCACAGAGAAGCTGCACTTGAGGGTTCAAATGGAGACTGGGTTAGTTTTCCAGGATGAAGCTAAGGTCCCAGGGTGGTGGGATGGGCTTTCTAGGTGGTCTGATGTGCAACACCCCTTTTAAGAATAGCTTCACGTCGAGCCTGGCTAGTAGGGGTCAGGCAGGCTGAGATTGCTGAAAGGTGAACTTTCAATGAAGAGCAAGAGTCTGCCTTTTACTAGCTGACACACATGCGAGAACTAGGGGCAGAGGATCTGCTATGCAATATCCCTGCCCTTGTCCAGACACCATTTTGAAAATCTTTCCCATTTAGCCAAGTATGATTTTCTTGTAGTAGGTTTCCTGGTCTCCCTCAGGACTGACAGCACGTCCTCAGAGTATTGGTGCCTGAAAGAAATTAGAAGTTTGTCACCCAGAGTGTGGGTGGATTTCCCTTTTGCTGTCAGGTCCACCTTGTGTGGCAACTTGTGGCGACTGCCCTTGGCTAGAATGTGAAGTAGGGGGAACCAGTGCTGCCTTGCCCAGTAGGGAGTCACCAACAAGATTTTTGGTTAGTCTTTCCCCGATTTTCAGGACGACTTTCTGAATTAGTGGGGAGGGAGGAAAGGCATATAGAAACGTTCCCTTCCAAGAAATGCTGAAAGCGTCTACTCTCCAAGTTAAGGGAGAGTAGGTTTTGGAGCAGGTGGTCTGCAGTTGTCTGTTCTTGGGGGAGGCAAACAAGTCTACCTTAGGAGTGTCCCACCAGTGGACAATGTCTAGGAAGACATTCCTGCCCAACATCCATTTGTGCTGTGGAGAGGATGTCCTGCTTAGAAGGTCTGCTTGCTTGTTTGTTGTCCTGCGAGGGGATGTAGGATGTCTGCAGGGACAAGTTGTGTCGACAGGCTAGGTCCCGTATCAGTAAGGTTAGTCTGCATAGGTGGTACGCTTTTGCTCCCTCCTGCTTGTTTAGGTACCACTTAACTGTGTTGTCTGTTATTATTTGGAGAACACCTGGTAGGAGGAAAGGGCTGAAGGTTTTCAGTGCTAGAAAGACTGTTGTCATTTCCTTCATGTTGATGTGTTTGTTCCTTAAGGAAGGGTGCCACTTTGCTTGGACCCTGTAGGATGCCATTGTGGCTCCCCATCCTGGGTCGGAGGCATCTGTATACATAACCTGGGTTGGGAGAGGAGGCTGCAGAGGATGGCCTGGGTTGAGCTGGACTTGCTGAATCCACCAAGTAATTTTTACCTTTAGGCAGGGCAGGAGAGTGACTTTTTGCTCTAGAGGATGCTGGTGTTGAGACCAAACATTTTTTAGATACCACTGTAGCTTTTGCATGTGTATTCTGGCTAGTGGAAGCATGGGGATGGTGGCTGCCATTAGGCCCAGGGTCCTTAGGAATTGACTTGGTTATTATTTGGGTCTGCAGCAGGGCTTTGAAATGGGAGGTCAGGGAGCTGACCTTGTCCTGGGGAAGGAAGTCTTTCATAATGTCTGTTTTGATTCTGCAACCCAGAAAGCTTGTCTTGTTCTGGTGTCAAGGATAATTTTGGGAGGTTGAGGGTGAAAGTACAGTTTTGTACCTACCATAAATGTAGATGTTCGAAGATCCACATTGCTGCAGTCCTTACACTTGGGTAGTCCGCTGTCCTCGGTCGGCCCGAATATCAAAGTATAAGGCTGACGTCTGTCAAGGCGCATTTGACTGACATCAGGACGTCAGGGTACAAATGCGCATGACCGACGTCATATCCTCAGTCTTTTCTTGCCCCAGATGTCAGAAGACCCTAAAAATAAAGGTCAAAACCAAAAGACAGCAAACAAACAACCAACCATCCTAGCACTATAAATATGTACAATATATACAATATACCTCATATTGACAACCCAACCCACACAGCCGCCTCTAACTACAGAGGGGAAGGAGGGAGGGTAAATTGGACTGCAGCAATGTGGATCTTCGAACATCTACATTTATGGTAGGTACAAAACTGTACTATGTTCTTCATCTCACACTGCTGCAGTCCTTACACTTAGGTAGAATCCCAAAGCCGAGGTAAGGGAGGATGGCCAAACTATAAGGAAGCAGGAGCTGCCAAAATGCCCTGCAAAACAGCAGTGGCAAAACCAGCCCTGGATTTAGAGTAAAGTGGAAGGTGATAATGCCTAGAAAAAGTATGCACTGAACTCCAAGTAGCTGCCTCCAAAATATCCTTAGTTGCCACCCCCCTCAAAAAAGCTGTCGAAGTGGCAGTAGCCCTAGTGGAATGAGGCCTAATCCCAGCTGGAATCTCCTTGCCATGATGGGAATAACAGAAAGCAATGCAAAACCCAATCCACTTAGAAATAGTTTGTTTTGACACAGGCTTGCCCTGAGAACTCAAAGCAAAAGAAACAAATAACTGCTGTGACTGCCTGAACCCTTTAGTTCTGTCCAAATAATATCGCAACTGCCTGTGTACATCTAAAGTGTGCAAAATCTTTTCCCCTTTATTTTGGGGATTTGCATAAAAGTAGGCAAATGAATAGTTTGGTTTAAAGCCACACTAGAAACCACTTTAGGCATAAAGGAAGGATTAGTACGTAAAGATACCCTATCCTTATGGAAAATTAAGAAAGGCTCAACCGCCATAAGGGCCTGCAACTCAGAAACCCTTCTTGCAGAGGTAATAGCCAACAAAAAGCAGTCTTCCATGATAAAACTTTAATTCAGTAGTAGCTGCAGGCTCAAAAGGTTGTAGAGTGAGTTTCTCCAACACAAAATTGAGATCCCAAGCAGGAGTAGGAGCTCTTCGTGGGAGTCTTATATTCTTTGCCCCTCTAAGAAATTGCTTGAACAAAGGATGAGAAAACAATGGTGGGTCACAATCATAGTGAGCTGAAATTGCTGCAGCATGAACCTTAATAGAAGAGAAGGACAAACCTTTGTCCAATAACTCAGTAAGATATTGAAGAGCCACACTCAAATTAGGCTCAGAAACATCAAAATCCTTTGCTGCACTCCAAAATAAAAATCTCTTCCATTTATCTGCGTACACTTTCCTTGTACTAGGCCTTCTAGCTTCCAAAATAACATTTAAAACTTGCTGTGGAAGTGGAGGCCCACTATGGTTCAAAACAGAATATGCCAGGCTGTTAGGTGCAGAGAGTGAAGCTTGACATTGAGCAAATGACTGTCCTCCTGAGACAACAGGTGTGGAATCGAAGGCAAAGGCCATGGAGGCTTCCGTACCAGGCTTCTCAATAATGGGTACCAATGCTGTCGAGGCCAATCTGGAGCTATCAAAATCATCCTTGGCTTGTCTTGTCTGGCCTTTAGTAGTACCTTTGGGAGGAGAGGCAGAGGCGGAAAGGCATACACATGAAGATTGCTCCAACTGAAGGAAAGAGCATCCACTTTCCAAGCTGTGGGATGAAACCTTTTTGTGCAAAACTTTGGCAGCTGGTGGTTTAGTGGAGAAGCGAACAGATCTATGTCTGGAGTTCCCCATGACACTGTCAATTTCTGAAATACAGGAGGATCCAATTTCCACTCGTGGGGATCCATAATTCTTCTGCTCAACACATCTGCTAAGGAGTTCTGTGCTCCCGGCAGAAACCTTGCCTGAAGATTGAGCTGTAAACTGAGAGCAGTCTCCCACAAAATCATTGCTTACCTGCATAGAGGATAAGAATGTGTTCCCCCTTGCCTGTTGATGTACCACATGACAGTTGTGTTGTCTGTTAGAATCAACACCTGCCCTGGAAGAAGTAAATCCTTGAAAGCTATTAATGCAAACTGGACTGCTAACATCTCCTTCAAGTTGATATGTAGATGTAGTAGTCTGGCAGGCCACTTGTCTTGTATCCACTTTCCATTTAGATGAGCTCCCCAAGCTTTGTCTGAGGCATCTGTCGTTAAAATCTGACTCGCCTCTGGCCGGGTCACAGAGTCCCTTGTTTAGGTGACATTCCTGAGCCCACCACAAAAATTCCTTTTGAATGCAAGGTATTATTTGAATGACAGTGTCCAGATCCTGGCAGTGCTGTGTCCATACATTTTGAGATACCATTGTAGCTTCCTCATATGCAGTTTGGCATTGGGAAGCACCAGAATACAAGATGCCATGAACCCTAAGGCTTGAAGGACTGTCCTTGCAGTCAGCCGGACTGATGAGATAGTTGATGGAAGTAAAGGGAAAGATTCTCTTGTTTGTCCAGGGTCAAAAGGCCATCTGGGATGCTGTATTCAGTCTTACACCCAGAAAGCACATGTCCTGAGAGGGTACTAGACTGGACTTTATTTCGTTCACAGAATACCCCAGGCATCTTAGCACTGCTATCACATATTCCAAATGATGAAGAAGCTCGTCCCTTCCTTGAGCCAGAATCAGGCAATCGTCCAAATAAGGATAGATCTGTATTCCTTTTAGCCTGAAGAAAGCTATCACTGGAGCCAGAACTTTCGTGAACACTCTGGGCGCAGTAGATAAGCCAAAGGGCAATGCAGAGAACTGATAGTGAGAAGTCCCAGCTCGAAAACGCAGACACTTCCTGCAACTTAGCCTGATAGGAACATGAAGGTAAGCCTCCTTGAGATCCAAAGTTACCATCCAATGATCTTTGCCCAGCAGAGGTAAAAGCTGCTGTAACGTCAACATTTTGAACTTGGGAATGTCCAGATAAGTGTTGAGGATAGATAAATCCAAAATTGGTCTCCACGTGTTCCCCTTCTTTGGTACTAGGAACAGGCGAGAATAAAATCCTAGGCCCACTTCTGGCATAGGGACCGGCTGTATGGCCCCTATTTGGAGTAACAGAGAAATTTGCTTGTGAGCCTCTATTCTTTGTTGAGGAGGAACGTCTGGCATGCCTTTGAAAGGAGGCAAGGTATGGAAATAAAACCTGTAACCGTGGTGTATGATATCCAATACCCATCTGTCTTGGGTAATTAAACTCCAATTTTCTTTGAAAAGTGCCAACCTTCCTCCCAAAGGTGCTGCCAGGCGAGAAGGCTCTAGCAGCTGAAAAGGTAGGTCATTGGGTCTGTTTACGAAAGGACTGACCCCTGCCCTCACCTGAAGACTGTGCAGAAGAACTCCCTGTTCTAGGCCTGAAAGAGCCCTGAGCTCTACCCCTACCACGTCTAGATCTACCCCTAGACTGGGAATCATAAGAAGGATACGTCCACCCCTTAGTAGGCCAATTTCTACTAAACTTTGGAGGTTGAACCTGCAAAAAATCTTTAACAGTCTGCATGGACTTAGCCTTGTCTTCCATTTTCTTTAAAACTGCCTCAACAGGAGAACCAAACAACATATCAGATTGTAAAGGAGCATCTAAAATCCTTGTTTTAACATGGTCAGATAAATTTTGATCCCTCAGCCAGGCGTGCCTGCGAAGAACTGACCCAGTGGCAGCCACCCTAGACGAGGCCTGTACAGCATCAAAACCACATTGCAAAGAATGCTTACCCACCTGTTCAGAAACATGCACTAAATCTTGCAACTCTTTACAATCAATACCTTCCGCCAGAGCATCAACCTTAGACTTCAATTGTGAAAGGAGATAGTTTTGGTATTTCAACATGTGAAACTGGCAATTCAAAGCCCTCATAGCTAGAGTGGAAGAAGTATAAACTTTCTTTCCCCATCTATCCAAGGCCCTGGCCTCTTTATCTGCAGGAACCGGATTCTTGACAACAGAAGCCTTAACACCTTTAGGCCCCTGGCTAACAGTTTCTGGGTCTGCCCTAGGACTCTTAAAAAGATACTTATGAGCTTCAGGCACCCTGTAATACCTATCCGGTTTAACAGGAGCAGGAGGCAAAGAATCAGGATTAAGAGAAGCCTCTGTAAAACATCTTACACTACATCCAAAACAGGAGGTATAGCCAAAGGCCTATGCTGGGGTAAAACAGAAATTCCCTAAGCCTTTTCCTGGAATCAGAGAAGTCCTGACCTTCCCACTTAAAATGCTCCCTCATGGAATGAAGAGTTTCTGAAAAAGAAAAATCCTCAGGAGGAGAAGCAGAAGGAGTAGAATCATCCACATCAGAATCAGAATAAGGAAAGTACTCCTGCAAGTCTTCAGCCGAAGACTCTGAAACATCCGAAGCCTGCTCAAAACTCCCTAGCTCAGGCTCCACCCTAGGTCTCTTATCAGGAGGGGGCAAAGAACCCCTAATCAAAGTAATCAAATCTTCTGCCATTTTAAGCATATGCTTCTTGGGCACAGTTCCTGAAGAACTAGGGGTGACACCAACTGAAGCTAAACCTGGCCTTCCTCTGGGAGAAGCCTTGGAAACAGAAGGAGAGGGCCTAACCACCCTAGGCAGGGAGGGGAGTATAGTAACCTGAGAAGCCCCATCAGCCTGACCTGCCTCCTGAGAGGCCACATCCTGCAATAACAAAGTCTCTCCCTGGGATCCCAAAGAAACCACCGGCTCCACCGACACCTCTAAAGAACCGGCGTCCGGTACGGACGGTTCTTCTAGCCTAGGCTTAACTGCTTTGTCCTTGCGCTTCTTCGAAGAAGCGGGCGTCAGAGCATCAGACGGCATTTTATAATTGCACCGCTTCCCGAAGACTAACCTGGCACAATCTAATCTTCTCTTTATAGTGCGCTTATTGAATCTAGCACAAGAGCGACACCCAACAACGTCGTGCTCAGGCCCTAAACAAGGAATACACAAAGTATGGTAGTCTCTATGCGGTATCTGTTTCCCACAAGAAATACAATTATTCACTTTTTCTGACATCCGGTAAACCACTGAGGCAAGAAAAAAACAAAATATTCCCCAACGGGGTACTTAGCCAACTTTGACTCGGTCTGAAACTCCGAAATCGAACAATTTCAGAACGCCAACCGGCACTTGCAACGCTGCTTCTGCATCGGACCATGCGGCAAAAAAGACTGAGGATATGACGTCGGTCATGCGCATTTGTACCCTGACGTCCTGATGTCAGTCAAATGCGCCTTGACCGACGTCAGCCTTATACTTTGATATTCGGGCCGACCGAGGACAGCGGACTACCCAAGTGTAAGGACTGCAGCAATGTGAGATGAAGAACATCCCCAGATTTTGTAGTAGGCACATGGTGAAAGCTAGATGGATTAATAGGGCTTCTTTGCAGTCTGCTAGGATCAAGATGTGGTCTAGGTAAGGATAAATCTAAATCCAGTGTTCTGCAATAGACAATGGATGGTACCAGACATTTTGTGAACACTCTGGGGGCAGTGGACAAACTAAAGGGCGAAGCAGTAAATTGGAAATGAGAGGAGGGTCCAGAGAAACAAACATTTTCTGTGGGAGGGTAGAATGGTTATGTGCAAGTAGGCTTCTTTCAGGTCCATTGTGGCCATGAAAGCCTTGGCCGGTATGAGAGGGAGCAAACTTGGAAGGGACAATATTCTGAAGGAGAGCACTTTTAAGAATAGTTTTAAGAAGCAAAGGTCTAGAATGGGTCTCCATGGTCCATCTTTTTTGGGGACCAGGGAAAGTCTTGAATAGAAGCCCTTTCCTTCCTGTCCTGGGGAGACAGGTTCTATGGTGCCCAAGTTCAGAAAGTCTGTCAGGACCTGTGGGAAAAAGCGTCTGATTTCCTGGGGGAAAGGAGACACCCCTTAGGGGGGGGGGGGCTTTCTTTCCAGGAGAGGAAGTATCCTTCTTGAATAATAGCCAGAATCCATCTGTCTGTGATGATTGTTTTCCAAAAGGGGAGGCAGTGGGAGAGGTGGAAAGAAAAGGGTAAGGGGGGGGGGCAGTCATGCATTGTTGGGGCCTCCTCCGTCTTGAAAGGGCTGTCTAGAGGGAGGCAGAGAGGCAACTGGCCTGGTAGGCGTTTGCGCCTTCTGGTTCCTCTTCTCTGTCTGGAAGAGGTAGGTCTAGCAGAGGGTGGTTTTCGTCTGACAAATGTGGCCTTGGTGGGGTAATTCCTGTAATACTTGGGAAATTGGGGACACCAAGAGATGCTTGATGTCTTGCAATTCCTTGCTCTTTTCCTGCAGACTTTTAAACATGTCTGGTGATTGTTTGCCAAACAGCAAATTAGGGTTCAGTGGGGGCATCTAAGATCTCAGACTTGAAATCTTCAGGCAAGTGTTTCAGGCGAAGCCAGGAGCATCTCCTGTTAACAGAGGCAGCTGCTGCAGAGTGTGCAGAGGCCTCTCCAGCATCATAGCTGCATCTAATGGAGTTTCTGGCTACTTGGGCAGCCAGAGAAAGTTTGGAAGAGATGTCAGCTTTTGTGGGGCAGCCAGCAGAGTAGTGGCTTGAGAGACCAGGTCCCAAAGCATATTCGGTCATATGTGCTTGATAGCTGATGGCTCTAAAAGCCATGTGGAAGAGGTGTAAACCTTCTTTCTAATTCTATCCATTGTTTTGCTGTCTTCGTCCATAGGTAAGAGAGGCAGACAGTCTGGATTATCTGGTGAGATGGCAATCACAGCTGGATCTGCTAAAGGAGGCTTGATTAAAAATTTTGGTCATCAGGCACCTTGTAGAAGCAGTCTGGCCTCTTAGGGGCAGGTGGCTGAGAATCTGGTGTCTTTGATGCAGAGGCAAAGGCATCTAAACAGGCAGGGATGACAGGTGGAGAGGCAGAAGGGGAGGGGCATTCCACTTGTAAAAGCTCAAAAATACCTAGAGTGCCAGACATTTGTGAGGCGTCCCATTTAAAATATTCTTTCATTTTGGTGATTGTTTCGCCACAGGTAATATCCTCTTTGGGGGGGGGGGGGCTCCCTCAAAAGATTCATCATCTGGTGAATAGTATTAGAGGGGAGGCAATTTGTGAAGTGTAAGAAATGGATTCCTCAGAAGAGGAATAAGTCTCTTGCTCTTCTTCCCCCTCTTGTGAGGTTAAGTGGTGGAAGGGAAGAGGCAGAAGAAGGCCTAGAGCTAAGCAGAGGGATGGTAGCTGGATATGAGGCTGAGGGCCAGAAAGGTCTGCATTAAGGAAGAGGTGAAGGACTGTCAATCTGGCTCCCTCAAAAGATTCATCATCTGGTGAATAGTATTAGAGGGGAGGCAATTTGTGAAGTGTAAGAAATGGATTCCTCAGAAGAGGAATAAGTCTCTTGCTCTTCTTCCCCCTCTTGTGAGGTTAAGTGGTGGAAGGGAAGAGGCAGAAGAAGGCCTAGAGCTAAGCAGAGGGATGGTAGCTGGATATGAGGCTGAGGGCCAGAAAGGTCTGCATTAAGGAAGAGGTGAAGGACTGTCAATCTGGCAGGCGTTCTGCGAGTGTAGCCAGATGTTTAGTTTTTTTTTTCTTTTTGACTGGGGTAGACTTAGGAGTAGGCCTGGAGTCAGATGCCTGGTTAATGATAGTGTCTGGTGGAGGGATCCCGGCCGGAGGCCCGGGTGTGTCTGTTCCGCCTCGGCGGTAGCCAGTGTCTAGGTTGGCTCCGGCGACGTGCCGGTCATCAACAGTGAAGCAGCATTCTCAAAGGTTGCCGTAGAAGTAGACTGGTCTGTCAGACGCCCCTCAACTCCTAAATCGATAGCTTGTGGGGTGTCTGACAGCACAGCGGCAGAGGAAGAGAGGCTAGGAAACTTGGCCTTCTTTCATGGAGGTTCAGTCATGGCCTCCGTGACTGGATCCCTCCTAAGAGCTAATTTTTTTAAGCCATTGGCTTTCCAGGTAGAGATTTAGAGCGGCCAGATGGCTGCGAGGGTCTTAGGAATGAAAGACTGGCAGATGGAGCAAGCGTTGTGATCGTGCTCCCCGCCTAAGCAAAAAAACGCAGCAGTCATGCGTGTCTATGTGGTATCTGGTGCCTGCATTTGCCCTTTTTTTCTGACATCGGCTAAGAATTGCTACAATAAACCAAGCTTTAGCTAGAAATAAAGAAAACCCCAAGGGGTACTTAGCTTCTAGATGTTGTGCGGTGAAGTAGCGAAGCACATGATGCAGTCGTCTGCTGCTGAAAAGTTCTGAGGTCTGTGCATGCAGACATCACATTTAAGGTCCCTGGTTTATGTCATCACATGTGTTGTCCCACACAGCTACAACAGCCAAGATGACGCTTTTCTATAGGAGCAGACGTACAGGGTCACCTGAGGCAGAAAATCCCACACCAAGAATACTGCAACAAAGGAATAGGACAGAAAATATAGGAGGAAGAAAAGTATAAGTAGAAATAATCAAGAAAAGCACAAGTAGCAAAAGTTCTGATAGTGGTGAGGTTGAGAGAACACTAGACAGGTAAGATGATTAGGTGTGTAAGGAGGGAGTATTAGTAAGACAGGATTAAGGCTATAGGTTAGTTGGAGCAGCAGTAGTGTGGATGAAAGAGCCAGGGATAAGAGAGGTGAAAGTCAGGGTGACAGACTGGCAATAGAAGCGAAAGAAAAAAAAAGTGACAGGAGTTGGTTTAATCAAGATGGGAGCATTAGCATAGCCATGAGGAAGTTTGGTGATTTAGGCTGCGTTTGAAATGTGTGGTAATGTCTTGTTTTATAATGGGCGGGGTGAAGTTCGTGTTTAGTAAAACAGGTTGAGTAAAAGTGAGTCACCTGTACCATTATGAAACTTTGGTCCTGATCAGAAAATACCTGTGAGCAGGGATTACTAGGATGGAAGTAGTGCTCGAGGATGTTTTGTAGTGATCGACAGGTGTTGGGTTTGTGTATTATTTTGTGGGCACTAAGTAGCTGGGAGAAGATAAGGTAATTAGGTAGTACAAGCCAGTGTAGATGCATCAGTGCTAGAGATGGATACAAACTTATCTATACTGCATCAAAACTCTAGAAAACAGCTTTGGGCCTACATGTATGGCTGAAACTCACTATGGTTACAAGCTGTAACCCTTTAAAGGGCGAGTGGGCAAAGTTTTTTCAAGATGGGATTTTAGCATTACAGTCCTATAATATGACTATCTGCACGAGTGGTACTGCTAATACCACTGTAGATCTGTCAAAAAACGGAATAAGGTATTGTGTGAAAACGGTGCACTCATCTCCAGCACAATTTGAAGGTCTCTCAAGAAAGCCTGTACTAAGTCTGTATAGGGGGAGAGGAGATGTGATATTTGAGAAAACATCTGCTACTGTTTTTTTTTTTTCTGAATCTGATTTGCTAGCCTGCAATTCAGAGTTATAAAACCTGCTGCAAGTAAATTAAAAATGTCATCTAAATGTGTTTCAGGGGCAAGAAACGATGAGAGCACTTGACCTTTTCCTATGCAATAAATGCATAAAGTTTATAAATTATGGCCAACGACATTAGTCTGGGAAATGCAATTTATACAAAAGGCATGAAATGTATAGTAGACAAGTGAAAAACACTGTGGTCATTCCTTGCAGTTACATAAACTGACAATTCCTACGCTAGGCCAAAAAGTGAAAACTGAAAGTGCAGTTAGGAGATTTACAACATACCTAGCTAAGACGACAAAAACAGTCATTGGCAAAAGAATGTGAATCTCTGCCAACTGCACCTGTGGTTTCTGCATGGAAAAGATAAAAAATCAAATAAATGAATGAACCGTTATAAAATTTATAGAAAGGAAACTGGAGCTCGCCAGACCTGCAAATTGCTCCAGCCACTAAGTCTTTAGCTGTGATGTATTCAAGAAATGGAAATTATGTCCCCCCCACAAATCTTAGAAACCTCCTGTAGGATTTACAAATCTGGTGCCGCAAGAAGACATCCTTTTTGTTTACAGTCACCATTCACAATCCCCAAGGGAAAGGGACAGGTCGGATTGAACTTCTTTACTTGAAATGTGTAGAAAAAGCAAATCCAGAAGTGGCCTCCAACTTAGCTTCTCCCAGTTTCCGGGCAAAAGAAAGGACTTGGAAAAGAAACCAATTTCTACAAAGGGAGAATAATATTTTAATCACATCTTATTGGGTTATAACAAAGGTTCATAGGTGTTACTAGGCTAACGACTACAAGAGTCTTTTTAAGCCTAGCCATGCATCCCAAATCTCTGACGAATTCTGATACCCTTGATAAGTGTAAGCATGGGCCTGGGAGATGAACCATTTACAGATTACCTGTGCTCACAGCCAGGTTTGCGTTGTCACTTGGAATTCAAAGGATTTTGGATCTGAATTCCACTCCACACCTTTCTCCCCCTGCACTGGTACTTGTGGTTTAGTGACCCAAGTGCTTGTGTAATCAGGCGAATTCTGGCCCCTGAAAGGCAACTGTGACCTTTTCCTTATTTATCCTGGTGAGAGGAACAGGGTCTCTCAAAATGGAGTTTCCTATAACTAAAATACTGTGTTGTGTGGTGTTAAGCCTTACGGACTCAGCAGTTGAGACACTATGGCGTAGCTGTACGGGGTTCCTATCATGTAGTCACACTTTTACAAGTTCGAACCTCATATGGTCGAGACCATAAGTTAGAATTTGTAAAAGTTTGAGCGTTTCAATGGAAATCTCCATAACCGGAGGTTTCCGTTTTGCTCAATGTGGTGCAATCTCTGAGTTGGTATATTTAAGTACCGGGGGGGTGGGGTGGGGGAGGCTTGCCTCCCTGCTTATAACAGTTTATTTTGTTTCCCCCTTTTTTTTAATGCATATTCAAAGTTTTGTAACTTCGAACATAATGATTCGACCATTACGTGCTCGAAGTTATAAAACTTCGACTATATGATATGGACCTAGCTGTACGTGTTGTGTTGGAAGATGTCTTGATAGTGGGCACGTGGCATTGCTGAGGACAGCGTCTGTGAAACCTTTGAAGTTTGGGTAAGTTACATGTGACCACCTCTGTACATGTGGTGGTGTGTCTGGTCCTTAGTGTGGTGAGTGTGTGCCACTGACAACCTGCCTGGTGTGTGCGCCTGTGTGTGACAGTCTTGCCTCCACTGACATTCTGCAACTACATGTCCACCAATCTAGCTGCAGACAACAGGAAAGCGCCTATCCATGGCTGCCAGTCCTCATGTGTTTTACAAGGTAAAAGAATGAGGGGTGTTTGCAACCAGAGGAGGTTTGGCTGCTTTAAGTAGTGTGATGTACAGCTAATGATGCAGTGAAGCTGCTCAGCATACAAACCAGTTGCTCCTTGAAGCAGAAAGGGACTGTGTAAATTTCAGAGATTCTCATAGGACAGATACAACTTCTAGGTGCTTACAACTTTACATGGCACTTCTAAACGCCACTGCATGAAGCACAGCACTGAACACTAAGCTTGTATACAAGCTGGAAAAAAACCCTCTCAAACTACTACCAGTTTGTAGCGCAAACCAGATCTAAGGTGGCCAGTTTGACTTTTTTCTGGTGAAAGTAATTTTCTTGCCTTAACTTGTGTTACATCCTGTGTGTGGAAACTCCTGCACAATCAGCACATAATCTTGATTTAATAAAAATGCAGTTATATTGGCAGATGAAGACTACAGAAAGTGAAGCCTCAGAGTATTAGAAGACTGAAAAGAAATTGTGATATTGAAAATGTGTGATGTAACAGAAATAAACAGAATATGCATTACTGTTCAGTTACACTAATAAAAATCAAGAGTCAGCACAAAAATGCAAAGCACCAAAAGAATTGACGGGAGCAAGTAGAATGCAATCACAGAATCAAGGAAAAGAGAACTTTAAAGCAACTACTGAAGTATCATTAGAATACAGAAAAGACAGGGTATTGATTCAACTTGCTGAACTGACAGCTATGAGCTTAGTGATTGAGCTGCACAGAACTGAACTGGATTGGTAGGGTCTGGCAAGTATGGTGGTGTGTGTACCCCACCCCAATTTATAGGTAGGTACTAGGCTATTGGCCCTAGGGCCTATATACGCCTAGCCAAAAAGGTACCCTGGCTTTTGCCACCCAAGAAAATTATTTTCCTCTGCCTCTGTTGAGCAGAGCCATAGAAGTATTCCCCGGGGTGAATTCCCTATTTCCCATCCAATCAAGAATTTTCTTGAAGAGTGCTAATGTGGAGCTTTGTTTGATATAGATAGGTAGTTTGTTCCAGAGTATGGGAAGTCTCTGGGACAGGAATCTATCCCTCCAGCATGTTCTGTTTATTGTGGTGACAAGGTTTAGGTCCCTACAGCATGTAGCTCGGAGGGACTGGGATTTCTTTAAGTGGAGCATGTCCAACAGCTCTAGGTTTGACATAGCTTTGTACATTAGGCAGAGACCGCCTCTGAGTAGGCGATATGTGACGGAGTAAAGCTGGAGTTTTTTGAGACAGTCTGCAAAGGGCATCTGTTTGAGGCCAGTAATCCTTTTTGTGAGGTATTTCTGCGGCCTTTCCAGTTGTTGTAGATGGCATTGTGAGGTACATACCCAAAAGGGGCATTGTACTCTATTAATGGATGTGATGAGTAGAGGGGAACAATTACCTCTTTTTTCCTGGATGAAAAACTTTTGTGATGATGTGTGCCATATAAAAGTATTTCCTGACTACTGTGGCAATGTGACTATCAAAGGAGAGACTACTGTCCACCTGTGTCCCAAGGTCTCATCACACTTCTGAAACTAAAGACTATAAAGGGAGGGACTTGGGTAGGGACCCCCTATGCCTAGTGCATAACTTATGGCTTCTAAGTATAAAACATGTTAAAGGAGGAATTATTTTATTTTTATTTATTTATTTATTTTTTTACACAAAGTTTTGAAAGAACAATCCAGCACAATGGAAACCTGATCAGTGTTCTCCCCCTATTTGTGACCTTTACATACTCTATCAGAAGGCTCATTACACCTGAAAAATGAACCCCACCTACCCTCCACTGTATATCAGCAAGATGACACCAGGAAAGAACATGTTAAACTGTGGGGAAAGGACATACATACAGTGGGGAGGGTAGGAGTCACTTCTGTGCACTTCTTAAAAGAAAAGAAAGTGGAATCAACTAGTGCATCTACTGGTGGCTCTCTACAAATGTCAAGAACTGCAGTATACTTGCAGTAACCCACAAGTCTAAGTAATTGCCTTGGCAAAGATGTGCTACTTACCCTGAACAAACCAACTTCTGTGCAATATACCTCAACTTACTATAAGTTAGCACATAAATAATGAAGTAAAACATACCACGCTGCACAGCTCTGAACTACTAAACACACTTCCTCCACTACCTATCCAGCAACACAACTCAGTGGCTTAAAGTCAATCAAGTTGCATCTTGTTGACCACAACCTGATTAAGGTAATACTTCAAGTCACATGATTAGTGGTACCACAGCACCATGGATGAAACCAGGTATATGCCAAGTAAGGTATGGTTTTTACAAGTTCACTTTTAAGGCTTCAACATTTTACAAAATACAGGGGCATCAAATTTTACAGCCTCAAACAAATAAGGGTACAAGTGAAATAGTGAAACCCAAGGTTACACCAAACCACAATGTACAAATTCACTTTTACTTTAGCCCCAAAACAAGTGAAAATGTTGCACCTCAACCAGTAAAGATAACTGATCCTAGTGATGCACACTTGTTATATTTTCAGCCATTACAATTAAAGGTCTCTAATTCAACAGATTTTAAAGTAGGTGCCGAATATGTTCAACTGAGCTGAGCAGGAGTCCTATACAAATCAAAATGTTTGGCTACTTGACTGGGGGTCAACAGTATGAAAGCTCCCTAAAAATGCAGTTCTGCTTAGGGCAGTCTGACACTGCAATTATAAATGCAGTCAGGCTTATATGCAAGGGATTAAACCTCTAACTTTAATAGTTGCTTATGGATATAAATGCAGTTCTGTATACTGCCTACTTAACATAAAGCTTTAAATATCTTTAGGACAAAACTGCATCCAAATAAATTTCTTAGTAAAACATACTAATTTTTCTCCAGGGTTGTATCTGAAAGCAGACAGCATCAGCTTATCACACCGAAACAAGAATCTACCTAGGATTCCTACCCGAAAATAAAAATTTGGTAATGGCAATATAAGCAAACAGGTTTCCTTATAGGCTGTGGGCTTGAATACATCAATTTCAGAAAAGAATCAGGCAATAAGTTTATAGAAAACCAAGAAAACAAAAAAAACTACTACAAATCAAGAGAAAAACGAGTTGAATGGTAGGAGAAAGCTGAAATAAGCAAATACGTGTAACGTAATGCTAAAGCAACTAAAAACTTTAATATGGTAAGCGCTTTCAGTGGTAATATTCCACCTTCTTCAGACCCAGAACAACATAACAATGATACTTATATAGCTTGTAGTTAATTGTCAATTAGTCAATCAACCAATAAAAATAAAACCATAAAAAACAATATTTAAACAGTAGAAAACCTGCTCTAAAAAGTTACAATGTTAAATACGTAATAGTCAATTTATAAATAACATTATGTATAACATATATAAATATTATACTACAAAATAACATTTTAAAAGCTACTAGGGCGAAACTGAAAATGTATAATATATGATGACATAAATTTACTGTAAGAACTAAGATATTTAGCCAAGTAAAGTCACATAAAAAATATAGTAACATGTAAAACATATATATTAAATAATTGCATGCTGGTTAGAGACTAAAGTCTGATCATAATAATACTGAATATATGACCAAAAACAGAGTCCATATTTTTATATATATGAAACTATGTAAATATTACTAGGTTTCAAACTTAATCAACAAAGTATAATATCAAATTCAAAACCTTTTATGCAAAATTAATATGTTATCTATTTAAAGCTCTTAATTTTAACATGCTTTTAATAGACACAAATTCATTTAAACCAGGGAAAATGTATGCAGCCGTAACCAGGTTTTTCAAGTGGACAGGGATTCAAACCACAACAATCAGAACAACCAATCGAACCAGAGACGGCAAGGGAATTGGAAGAACAATCGGAGGAACAAGAGGAGGAGACAACACCAATTGCACCTAATGAACCAGAAATTTTATTGAGTACACACAGTGACTTTAAAATTTTCAATTATACTGCTATAACTGTAGATCAAAATATGGTTGATTTCTTTGCTAAAGGTCTTTCCTTTGTCCCTCATCAAAAAACTAATTTTATAAAAATGATAGTTGATCTTAAAATGTATGTGCGCAAATTGAATTTAGCGGTTCTGATGGGGACCAATTCTACACTTGTGAACTCTCTACGAGTCTCTAGCTTGTTTAACCCCCCACTTGTACCCACATTAATGTCCTTTGAAAAAAATGTGCGAGATAGATTTAAGGAGACTATCAGATAATGATATGCATGTTAGATTAATGCACACTAACATTATCTCTGAGGACAAACAATACATTGATTTGATACACAATTGTGGTATTAGACTTATGAAGCCGGACAAGGGAGGGGGCATAGTGTTTATGAATCAGTCTAATTACATTAGTAAGATGCGTGAACACATGGATACTGAGGTATATACCCCTGCTAGTTTACATCAGGTTAATACTGCATACAGGCACATTAGAACTGCTCTTGATTTATTTCTGGAAGGGTCTATTGATATAGACACCTTTCAGTATCTGTCTATGGCAGCACCTAGAATTCCTAGTATTTTTGGGACTCCAAAACTACACAAGGATATCAGGAACCCCCCCCTTTAGACTCATTGTTGATGGTAGGGGTTCGATTACTTTTGCTTGTGCCAAATTGGTAGATAGTATTCTTAAACCACTTATTAACCAGGAATTGCAAATATGTCATGATTCATGGAGTTTCCTGGATAATATTAACAACTTGGGAGTATAAGGACAACAATATTTTTGTTACGATCGATATAAAAGATCTTTACACAGTTATCCCCCACCAATTGGGTATAGAATGGGCGAGAGAATTTATGTTGTACAAGAAAGTAGAGCATGATAAAATACGCCTGGTTGAAACACTTTTGGATCTGATTCTTTCTAATAACTATATTATGTTTGATAAGAATATATTTTTACAAAATAAAGGGGTAGCCATGGGGTCTCCATGTGGTGCCAGTTTCACCAATAGTGTCATGGCATATTGGGAACATAATTTTTTGTTCCCTGATAGTGTTTTTCAGGAAAATGTACTATGGTACACCAGATACCAAGACAACATGTGTCTGGTATGGCAAGGTGATATCCAACGGATTGAAGGATTCATACAACATATTACCAACAAAACCAATTTTCTTGAATTCACTTATCAAGTAGGGGTAGATAGTGTAACATATCTTGATGTACAACTGACTAAAGACAGCTATAACAAGCAGTATAAAGCTACCATCTATAGAAAACCTACCTACTCTAATGCCTTCCTGCACTACACTAGTGAACATCCATATCACCAGAAAAAGGCAATTGTTAAAGGCCAGTTGGTGAGAGCTGCACGGATGGTTACTGAAGATGTTGACTTTGACTTAGAATGCAACAAGATGAAGTCCATGTTCATAAGTAGGGGGTATCCTATCAAACTATTTCTAGAAACACTTGCAGAAGTTAAAGATAAAAGATCAACAGGTTGGTTTAAACCTATTTTAACTAGCAGAGTACACAAGGATGGCATTACTACCAACACTAATTTAATTACACGACAGCATGACAAAAACGATGACGGTGTCACGTTATTACATCTTAGTTTCCTATCTACTTTTTCAGCTGACACGGCAAGAGTCAGAGATTTTTATAAAGAATTGGGCATTAATTTTGGAAGAACCGTCCATTTGCACTAAGCTAGGTATCAGACCCCGCTTTACTTTTAGAAGGGCTTTTAATCTTAAAAACTTGTTGGAAAGGCATAAGAATGAGCATTTAGGTACGAACAAGCGGGTACATAAAGGTATGCGTAAATGTGGGCATTGCACACAGTGTAAATACATTCAAGTGACTACTGACATCAATATTAATAACAAACAGTACACAATAAACGGCTCCTTTAATTAAGAGTCCAAAGCTGTAGTATATGCAGCTTGCTGCCAGGTTTGTCCCTCATTTTATATAGGTAAGACCGAGCGGAAACTAAAACAAAGAATATACGTGCATTGTTATGCTGTTAGTAAAGGAGATGTTAACAATGCTCTTGCTCGGTATATTTTACAATTTCCAACACATGGGTTTTTATTTTTGGTTGTACACCAAACACTTTTGGACCCGAGAGGGGGGCCTTGGCAACTTTTATTAGAACAAAATGAGTTGTATTGGCAAATCAAAACGGCTGCATACATTTTCCCTGGTTTAAATGAATTTGTGTCTATTAAAAGCGTGTTAAAATTAAGAGCTTTAAATAGATAACATATTAATTTTGCATAAAAGGTTTCGAATTTGATATTGTACTTCTTATTTGATTAAGTTTGAAACATAGTAATATTTACATAGTTATATATATATATATATATATATATATATATAAATATAAAAATATGGACTCTGTTTTTGGTCATATATTCAGTATTATTATGATCAGACTTTAGTCTCTAACCAGCATGCAATTTAATATATATGTTTTACATATTACTATATTTTTTGTGTGACTTTACTTAGCTAAATATCTTAGTTCTTACAGTAAACTTATGTCATTATCATATATTATACATTTTCAGTTTAGCCCTAGTAGCTTTTAAAATGTTATTTTGTAGTATAATATTTATATGTTATACATATATATTTAATGTTATTTATAAATTGACTATTACGTATTTAACATTGTAACTTTTTAGAGCAGGTTTTCTACTGTTTAAATATTGTTTTTTATGGTTTTATTTTTATTGGTTGATTGAATGACTAATTGACAATTAACTACAAGCTATACAAATATCATTGTTATGTTGTTCTGGGTCGGAAGAAGGTGGAATATTATTACCACTGAAAGCGCTTACCATATTAAAGTTTTTAGTTGCTTTAGCATTACGTTACTCGTATTTGCTTATTTCAGCTTTCTCCTACCATTCAACTCGTTTTTCTCTTAAGTTTATAGAACATTAAAAACGTAAAACCATATTTGAAATTTAACTGCAATCTTAAGGCAAAATAAAACAGATACAGGTCAGCCTCAGATATGAGGCTGGTCTTCCAATTATCTAGGTTTACCTTAAAGGTGGCAAAGGTGCTAACCATTCACATGTACTTACGTTTGCCCCAGAGATGGGAGATGCACTGAGATAAGAAACCATCACATCTCTTATCTGTTGATGAGACTTTAGGTTTACTTATCCAAGAACAAACTGGAATGATTGTTATAATTTTACAACTTCTAGGTATAGAATACCAAAATAGGTTGAAACTGTTAACCCCCCCCCCCCAACTTCTAGTAAAGCAAATAAAGGGAAACTGCCAGCCATGCTTTGGGCTCACAGATTCCAAAACAGACTGGTACCAACCAATAAGTCTACTAACCTCTCCTATGGTCATCCTTTCACTGCTGCCAGTGATCACTGCTGTTAAGAACCTTTTCATGTGAAGGCCTTGCCCTTACAGACTACGTCTGAAATGCTTAATAAAAGAAGGCCTAACAGCTACTGAAGACTTTGTCCATTAAAACTGATCTTAGACTTTTTCTAGTACAGAACTCTTACAGCCTAGGCAATCTTCCCCTGGATCATTCCATTATGAGACTGCTAGTTCTTTCTTAATGTGCCTTAATTTGTGATCACTTGCACAACATGCATTCAGCTCCTGAAAGAGCTGACCACATCACAAAACTGATGAAAGGTGGGCAAGATAGCATTTATTAATCTGTTGCAAAGGTCTGCTCTCAAAAAAGTACAGTTGTATAAGATCTTACCATAACAGATGTCCTTCTCTTCACTGTTACAGTACTCATTACAATAGGGATCCCCTGCCAAAGGCAGCCTGATGTCTGGCCAGTATACCAAAGCCTTTAGGTTGCTTTAAGATATGCCGTACATCACACATATGCTCCTCACATAGGGAATAAAGTGACATCCAGACATACCATCCTCAGAACTGACAGCCCCAGTAGAAACGCCAGTTCAAGGAGAAGAGAGGTACAGTAGAGATGATTATTCAAAATGTCAGTTATCTGAACACAGCCTTCCAAGGTTTACACATAGGAAAAATCATTAAGTCTGAATATGCAAACGTTATACGTATTCACTTGTGTGCGTTTGAGCTTATAGCCTGCTCGTGTGAAAAATATTTTTTATTTTCCACTGGAATAGCTGAATGGTTGAAAAATGTATTCCCTGCATGAAGAAAAAACAAGATTTTAGAAGTTTTTCATCTGGTTCAGTTATACGTTTGATTATCCAAACTACGCAAGGTCCCAGTTAGTTTGGATTATCAACTCGCTCTTGTAATCAGCACATTCAGAAGAGAAAATGACTAGGGGGAGGAGGGAGTGAATACTGCAACAACTAACAAGACATCTAACATTATTTCAAGATCTTACTCAGCTGTACTGTGTCCTTCCATTTCACTGTTGCAGTATTCATTACAATAGGGATAGTGCCAAAGCTGAAGATGAAGAGGAGAAGGAGGAAGGACCAGCACAGCTCTCTAGGAACCCATGAAGTATGGCTCTAACAAAACCAGCTCTAGCTCTGGAAATTCCATTCCACTTCTAGTGCTTGGTAAATGTATGCACAGAAGTCCAGGTAGCTGCCTCGAGAATACAGTTGGTATCCAAACCCTTGAAAAAGCACCAAATGAAGCCACAGCTCTAGCAGAATGAGCCTTAACAGACGGAAGGCTATTACCATGAAAATAAAAAAGAAATGGCTTTAGAAGTCCAAGAAAAAAAGTTTGCTTGGACACAGCCAATCCTAGGTACCTAGGATGAAAGGAAACAGAGCTGATAGTCTCATCCAAATAACATCAGAGTTGTCTATGCACATCTGTGTGCAGCACCTTCTCACTGGCAGATTGCAGAGAAGGGAAAAAAGTAGGCAAATAGACTGATTAAGGAACAACTCTCATTCACCACCTTGGGCATACAAGAAGGATTAGTACAAAAGGAAGCCTGTCCTTATGAAACACCAAGAGGAGGATACACCATAAGGGCTTGAAGCTCAGACACCTGTCTGGCAGAAGGGCCAACAAAAGTACAGTCTTCCAAGAGCAATACTGCAAGGAAGCTGAAGCTTAAGGCTCAAAAGGAGCCAGAGTAAATTTTTCCAAAACAAAAAAAAAAAAAAAAAAAAAAAAAAAAATAGGATCCAGGGGAGGAGGAACAGGCTTCCTGGGAGGCCTAATATGAATGATGCCTATAAGGAATTCTAGAAGCTAAAGGAGGTGGCAAAAGGCAGACAAGCAGAAATAGCCAATAAATGGGTCTCAACTGAAGAATACGCCAATGCAGCATAGAGCAGTTCACACAAAGAATTAAAGGAACATCCACAGAAAGTGGACCCAGGTTACGAGAAAAGACACCAAACAGAAAACCTCTACCATTTGGATAAGTAGGATTTCCTGGTCTCTTGCAGGACCCTAAGCACAATCTCAGAGAAAGTGCCTGAAGAATCAATCTTTTCACCCACAGTGTCAGTTGAAGAGCGGACAGGTGGGGATGGATAAGAGATCCCTTGTCTTGTGTAAGTAGGTCCACCCTGTGAGGTAACTTGATTGCCTCTGCCTAAATGCATAAAGGGAATCAATGCTGTCTTGGCCAAAAGAGTTACCAGCAAGTTTTTGGGAGCATCCCATCTGGGAGGTGTCCGTGGTTACCGTGGGGATGAACGATCTTCCATGATTCAGATTGGAGGGGAGAAGCCACCAACGAAGATCTTGCCTGTATCTCTCCGTAATGAAAACAGGATGGGACAAGGGCAGATCCTGATATGACCACTGGGCCGAAAAGAGCCATTGAAGTATTCGCATGTGCAATCTGGCAAGAGGAAGTAGAAGGATGGTAGCCGCCACTGTTCCCAGCAACTGCAGAACTGTTCTGGCTTTAGCTTTTCTGCGGGGCAATAAGGCCATAACTTGAGCCTGTAACACCTTTATTCTGTCTAAGGGTAGGAATGCTCGCATCTCTACAGAGTCTAGCTCTGCGCCGATAAAGGCAACACGCTGTGATGGCAGCAATACAGATTTTGCCCAATTGAAGGTAATTCCTAACAGACGTCCCCATTTGAAGGTGGTTCTCATGGCTTGAAGAAGTAGATGCCTGGTGGGGGCGGTGAAAAGCCAGTCGTCTAGATAAGGAAACACCTGGAATCCTAGATGTCTAAGGTGAGCCATCACCACTGCCAAACACTTGGTAAACACCCGGGGGGCTGTGGTGAGACCAAAGGGCAGGGCCCGGAATCGGAAATGACTGGCTCCCAGCCGGAAGCGTAAATGATGCCTGGAGGCCTTGTTTATCTTGATGTGATAATAGGCGTCCTTGAGATCTATGGAGCACATCCATACTCCTTTCTCCAGTAGGGGAGAATGGATTGTAATGTGACCGTTCGGAACTTGGACTTTTTCACAAAGCGGTTTAAACAGCTGAGATCCAGAATGGGTCTCAAGTCCCCTGTTCTTTTCGGCACCAAAAATAATCTCGAGTAAGTTCCTGATCCGATCTGGTCTGCAGGGACTGACTGGATGGCTCCTTTTCTTATCAGCTTTGAGATTTCTAGTGCTGCTTGATCCCGTTGACTGGGTGGAACATCTGGGATTCTTTTTGACTGTGGGGGAGAACGGATGAAGGGAATGGTATAACCTCCGGCGATGATCCGAAGCACCCATCGATCCTGAGTGATGGACTCCCAGGCCTGAAGGTGCTCCGAAAAACGACCCCCGACTGACTCCGGAGAAGCACAGTCGGGTAATCCCTCAGGGATGCTGGAAGGAGGAGCCACGAAAGGATTCGCAGTTTCCTGTATTGCAGGGGCCTCCGCCGCCTCTGGGGCGACGTCTTCCGGAGTAATTTCCCCCTCCTCTGCCTCTGGAGGGGGGTTCACTCTGATGGGCGGGGGAAGACTTTTGAGACTTTCTGAACCACATTTTTTCTCCCCTCTGAGCCTTGGGATAAGGTCTAGTGGGGAAACGGGCCCCAACGGCAGACAAAGTCTTACCCTCCTGCTCATCTCGTGAGGGTGTCTTTCACTTTGGGTCCAAAAAGGGAGGACCCGTCGAAAGGGGCATCCGTGAAAGAAGACTTGAAAGCCTCCGTAAAATGACACAAGCGCATCCAAGCTTGCCTCCTAAGGGCTACGCCTAAACTCGCTGCTCTACCCGCTCCCTCGGCTGCATAAGATACGAGCCTCATGGATGAGTTGACAATGGAAGAAAGGGTAGACAGCTGGGCATTAACAGACTGGGTCAACGCCTCAGGCACGTTACCCGCCAGGGTATCTCCCAACTCTTTAATGAGATCCCTTTGGAGCCCCGTAAAATGACAAGTAATTCAGCGACCGCAAAGTAAAGGTTGCTGAAGACAGGGTACGCTTCCCATACCTATCCATGCTCCTAGACTCATTATTAGGAGGATGGATGGAAGTAGAAGCCTCTGCCACACCCTGCTGAGTGGCAGACGCCACCACCATAGCATCTACAGGTACTCCCTTGGTCAAAAATTCTTTTCCAGGACGTGCAGATAAGAACTTATTGGGGCGGCTAGGAACTGGCTCCACAGAGTCAGGGTGTTCCCACACCCTTCGACAAATAAGATCCAACAATTCATCGAAGGGTGGAGACACCCAAGAGGCGGAAGGCTGGGCTCTGAAGGCCTTGAGGAAGACAGACTCCTCCTCAGAAGGGTTTTTGGATGGACAGTCGCCCCGCTGTCTCAAGATCTCCAGGATGTCGGAGAACGAGACATCATCCGAGGAGGACTTTGGGGACCCTTCTGCATCATTGAGGTCTGTGTCCAAGGTGACAGACTTATCTGGGGAGTCTAGGTGCTTCCTCTTACACAGCTTCTTTCTGGGAGGCTCTTCAGGCACGGACTCTGAAGGGCCTTCAGAAAGCAGGGGACCAAACATGGAGGTATCTTCAGGCCTTGGAGCCCCGCTGTCCAGAGATAGAGGGTCGCCATAAACTCTAGTCATAGTGTCCAGGGTGGGAGAAGCCGATTCGGGTGAAGTCACCAAGGACTTGGCCAGCGCCCTCCTCATAGCCTCGAAGGCAGGTCCCCCCCGAATCGGAGGAAGGGCCAGTCTCCGAAACCATGACTGGAGTCAGGGTTTCCCTAGCCGAAGCACCAAGGGGGAGACTCGGAACCGAAGTCAGTGGTCCCGATGTATCACCCTCTGGCCCGACTGAGGACCCCCGAGTACCGAAACCTGCAGAAGGAACAGAGAAGGTTGGAGCCGAGGCCGGAACCGAAAGACTGGCAGGGGTCTCGGAACCGACCCAAGGACTTCACTTGACTCAGCACTCTCAGACAACATCAAGGATGTCGGAGAAGGAAGGAATGGAACAGATACTATGGTGGGCTCCGGAGCCGACTGGGCTGGAGCCGAAAATAATTTAAATAACACTGGCGACTGTAGGAGTCTCTGGACCACCCTATCTATATCCAAATCAGATAACCTGGAGGAGACAGGAGGTCAAGAAACCTTTCCCATCGGATCAGAGACATGACTAGAACGGCTCCGAATCAGCTCCAAGATGATCGGAGCCGAAGTAGGCTCGAGAAGCACAGAAACCTCCTTCGGCGCCGAAAGCTGTGGAACCGAAGAAGCCGGCTCCGAAATGGAAAGTATTAACTGCGGCTCCGAAACCAATGGAACCGAGACAGTGGACCCTGCTGTAGACCCCAAATCCTGCGGCTCCGAGACCAATGGAGCCGAGGAAGGAGACACAGCTTTAGACCCCATAGCCAATGGCTCCAAGACCAGTGGAGCCGAGGAAGGGGACATCGACCTGGATCTTTTCTCCGGCGGCTCCGAAGAAGAGGACGGAGCCGGGGACTTCTTTTTCGACTTAGCCCTGGACTTTTCAGAGGGAGAAGAAACAGCTTCCTTAAAGGAGGGTTTAATTAAACCCTTCAGGATCAGTTTATTTTTTCTCTCCTGCAAGACTGTCGAAGAGAAAGCATGACAGACACTGCAAGATTCTTGCAAGTGTTTGGCGCCAAGGCAGTATACGCAAATCTCGTGACCGTCTGTCAAAGACATTTTATAGCTACACCTTGCACATTTTTAAAAACCCGATGGCTTATGTTCTTTATCTTTGGTAGACATGATACACCAACACAAGTTAAACACTAAGGGGGGGGGGGAGAACAGCTCTAAGTTAAACGCAGACACACAAGATAGGGCAAAGGCCCTCTAAAACGGGCCTAGCCCGCCAAACAGAAGGATCACCACACAAGAAACAACAATCCCACTCAAACAACAATGTCAATTACCACAACGTAGCTATGAAAATAGCTTTTGAATATAAATTCTCCTACAGAAAACTGCTAAGAGATATGAAAAAAGTCACAAAGAGGATACTTAGCCACAGCCAGGTTGGGACCACGTCGATACTCCAAGAGCGGCAAACGAGATCTGGGGGTTTGGGCGTGGTGCATCCTGGGATATAGGGTTGGCCCAGCCAATTACAGACTTTGTGCTAGTCAGAACGGCCGAGTCGGAGCCAATTCTTGGCTCCGAGCCCATCAGTATTGAATGTAGGCGAGATAGGATCACATTACATCTGACTTTAGAAACCAATGAAGTTTTCTCACATGAAGTACAGCAAAAGGGAGCACAAGAATGGTGGAAGCCATGAATCCCAGAGCTCTCAGAAATTTCCTGGCTGTTAATGAAGCCAGAGGAAGAAGGGATTAAAAAAGTAAATGAGAATTAGGGCCTTGGGAGGAGGCAGGGATGCCAGCATAGGAACGGTCTGGATCCTGCACCTCAGAAAGACATGATCCTGAGAAGTCAGAATGGACTTTTTGAAATACACAGTGAATCCCAGGCTCTGCAGAAGGGAAACAGCAAAAATGGAAGTTTTGCAACAAGGTCTCTGGAGAGGATGTCTGAAACAGGTCGTCATCCAAAAAGGGTAAGACTTGGATCCCCTTAGCCTGCAAAAAGCAATCACAGGAGCGAGGTATTTGAACACCCTTGGGCCAGTATAAAGGCCAAAGGGTGAAGTAGAGAACTGAAAATACTAGGAAACAGAGAAGCGTAAAAACGTCCTGAAAAGGGGATGAATCAGGACATGAAGATAAGCATCGTTGTGGTCCAGACACACCATATAAGCCAGAGGAAGCAGAAGAGGGAACAAGGTCTGAAGTGACAACATATGAAAAAAAATGGACCTTCAGAAAGGTGCGTAGATGAAAGGACCAGAACAGGTCTTCAAGTGCCCTCTTTCCTGGGCACCAAAAATGTTCTGGAGTAAAACTCCCTCCCCCTTTGGGGAACTGGAACTTCTTGAATAGTTCCCTGAGTCAAGAGATCCCTAAGCACCTCTGGAAAGAAGGGTAACTTACTCTTGAGGGGGCAGAGGAATTCCCATTGGGGGGGGGGGATTTCCAGACCATGAAATACCCTTGGTGGATAATGGACAGAACCCAGAAGTCCTCAGTAATAACAGGAAGAGAAAGGGAAGGACAAAAAGAGGAACTGGCTGAGAACAGTACAGTCACAGCTCCTGGACTTGTCAGAAAAGGAGACTCCTGGGTAGCATTAGCAGGAGGAGCCAATTTCACACCCTTCTTACCCTTGGGGGAGGGCAAGACTGCCTACAAAGGCAGACATACAGGGGTAATTTCTCTGAAATTTAAGCACAAGAGAAACAAAAACACGTCTAAGTTCCTGCAAGGCATTCCCTTATCCTGAAGAGACTTAAATCAGCAGCAGATTCAACAAACAAGTGTTTGTTGTCCAGAGGAGCATCCATCAATTTAGCCTAAATATCATCAGGCAAAGATGAAATTGAAACTGAAACCACGAATACCTCTTCACAGAACAAAAGGAAGCAGCCCTACAAAAAGCATCTGCTGCAACATAACTACACTAGAGTGGCGAGCCACCTGGGAAGAAGTCCTCAACAGGGAAAGAGCAGAAATCTTCCCTTCAAAGTTAGGGAGATCAGAAATTACTTGACAGGCCTGGGAAAAAAGGGCCAAAATGTACCTGGACGTATGGGTCTGATAACGGACAACCCTAAAAGCTAGGGTAGCAGAGGTATAAATCTTATTTAGTCTTTCCATAGTTCTGCCATCTTTATCAGTAATTTAGAAGGCTGCAAATTATATGACTTTTCAGAAACCATAGACACAATAGAAGGGTCAGCTGAATGACACCCATAGAGAAATTTACAGACATCAAGCACCCTATAAAACCTGGGGCCAGGGTTCTGTGAATCAGGAGCCTTAACAGCAGCAGAAAAGGCATCCAAGAAAGCAGCCAAACCAGGAGGAACAGCAGAAGATCTAGGAGAATCCATCTGCAGGCACTCATAATACCTCTTTTATACCTCAGAAACCTAGGCACAATCCCATTTAAAAAAAATCCATCATTCTGGAGATTGTCCCTCCAAAAGAAATTTCTTTGAAAGGAGTAAGGACTAGTATATATTCCTCTTCCTCAGACCCATAGTCTAAAGGAAAGAGGATCTGCGATGAGTAAGCAATGATTCCTTATCTGAATCCACCTCAAGTAGAAGACCGGGGTTGTGTAAAATCTTACCATAACCTTAGATGTCCTCCTCTTCCATGTTGCACTACTTAAGTGTGTGATTCTTTGCCTTGGGCGACTCAAACGCCGGCTCCTATACAAAATCTTAAGCCTGGTTGCTGTAGGTGTGTGGGACGCCACATGCAAGGCCATAGACCAGGTACCTTAAATGTGACATCTCCATGCACAGACCTCAGAACTTAATTGCCCAGTTGGACAGTCAGCTAGCACGAGCCAAATGATGTCCACAAGAAGTGTGAAGTGCCATTTACTGTCTGGTCTGACCGCAGTCTAGATGGTGCTCCAGGGTGCCCTCTAGATAGGTCAGTAGGAATGAAGGGGACAGGTGGCAGGGAAGGAATAATGCAACACGGAAAAGAAAAAGAAGTTATGTACTCACCATAATGTTTCATCTGAGTAGGTACTTCATTTGTCTGCAACCTGTGGGTATCGGATCCGACCTCGGATCCAAGCCGGCAGCTTCACTAGCTAAAAGATCCGAGCTCCTAGCTCCACCCCTTACCCATAATCCCCTGCTGCCTACTGTATTACCTCAGATCGAGTTTGTCCAGTTCAAAAAAAAATCACACCTTTGACAGGATCAAGTATTGCCTAACCTCATGAAAAATAAAATTTTTCAGGTGACCAGGTATCATGATATGGTTAGGTCGGTTGCAGACAAATGAAGTACCTACTCAGATGGAACGTTATGGTGAGTACATAACTTCTTTATCTGAAGTAGTTACTTCATTTGTTCTGCAACCTGTGGGACAGAGTCCCCAGCTACCTATAAAAATAACCCTGGGTGGCCTTACGGAAGGATATTCCGAAGCACCACGGAGCCAAAGGAAGCCCTACTCCTCAAAATCATATCCAATTTATAAATGGGAAATGAACGTATGAGAAGAGGACCAAGTAGCTGCTGAACATATGTCGTCCAGAGGAACCCTGGACCAGAAGGCTGCTGATGTAGCAATGGATCGGGTTGAATGAGCGTAGATTCCCAAAGGGACTGGTTTACCTGAGGACGTATACCCGTGGATTATGCACTGAAAAATCCAATTAGCTAGGGTTACTTTAGAAATTGCCTTTCCCATAGCTGATTTGGCGAAAGACAAAACTGATCAGACTTGCGAAAATCTTTAGTCCTGTGCAGGTAGAAACGTAGTTGCCTGTGTACATCCCGTTTGTGCAATGTGTACTCCACTTTGTTCTGAAAATTTGGGAAGAATACCGGTAAATTGATTGACTGGTTAATATTTGACTATGAAGCCACCTTTGGTAGGAAAGACGGGTTAGTACTCAGACACTCTATCCTTGTGAAAAATGAGGTAGGGGGGTTTCATGCACAGGGCTTGGAGTTCTGAAACCCTCCTGGCTGACGTAATAGCCACTAAAAAGGCTGTTTTCCAAGACAAGAAGTTTAACGGAACCGAGGTGGCAGGCTCAAAAGGTGGACTTGTCAAAGCTTGTAGGATTAAAGTTAAGTCCCATGGAGGAAGCACCAACTTTACTGGTGGCTTCAAAAAAAAAATGCCCCTCAAGAAGGTTTTGCATATCTTTGAAGATGCTACAGATCCCAGTCCATCTCCCACGTGAAAGTGGGAAATGGCTGCTAGTTGTACCTTAACAGTGGAAGCGCTCGCTCCTTTTTGAAAGATTAGCGACAGAAAATCCAGAATCGTTGGAATAGGGACTGTAAAAGGATCTAGGCCCTTGCCCTCGGCCCAGATGGAAAAACGTTTCCATTTACTATTGTAAATTTTTCTGGTAGCAGGCTTATGGGCCGCCACCAGAATGGCCTTCACTGGTGATGCGATACCGGGAGTCCTAGCCATCAGAGGAACTGGATCAACCAAGCAGTCAGCTTGAGGTTTAGCAGGTTTGGGGTTTGGCATCCCGCAGGATGCAAAATCAAATCTGGAATGGGATTCAGGATCCATAGAGGAACTATACTGTGAGACCGCAGATAAGGGAACCAGATCTGACGAGGGCAAAATGGGGCTATGAGGATAACTTTGCTCCCCAACCGAAGTGCTTTCTGAATGAACTTAGTCATAAGTGGGGGGGGGGGGGGGGGTAAGCATAAAGAAGACCAGGTGGCCAAGCATGCACCAGAGCGTCTCTCGGGGGTCTCCCCTGAAGGGGGAAGTACTGCGAAGTACTCGCTGCACTTTGTGTTTGACGGAGAGGCGAAAAGATCGCAGCGAGGCCAACCCCATGGGCGGAAGATCTGCATCGCAACTGAAGGATTGAGAGACCACTCGTACGGGGTGAGAATAACCTGACTCAGTTTGTCTGCCAATATGTTGGACCGACCTGGAATATGTGTTGCTACCAGAAAGCGGTTGGTGGATACCGCCCATTCCCACACTCTCATAGCCTCTCGGCAGAGGGGATAAGACCTGGCTCCCCCCTGTTTATGTACCAGACTACCGCCATGTTGTCTGGATCGCAATAGTCCCTAGAGAGAGAGAAGGTGGTGGAGAGCTTGCAACGCTAAAAGCACCGCCCTCATCTCTAAGACATTGATATGCAAACCGGCTTCTCTGGGGGTCCACGTGCCTTGGACGGTTCTGCCCGAACAATGCCCCCCGAGGCGAGAAGCATCCGTGATCAACGTGGCTTGGGGTGGGGGAAATACAAAGGGTTTCCCTTCCTGCAGCTCTCGCGAGTGAAGCCACCAAAGGAGGGAGTTCCTGCAAATTCCGCCCAGTGGAATAGGAGTGTTCAGCGGGTGAGACACTAGTGACCACTGAACTTGAAGAGTCCACTGTAAGACCCTCATTCGTATGCGAGAATGAAGAGAGACCGATGGCCGCTGCCATAGACCCCATTGCCCTCAGGACTAACTCCACCGCAGGAGCTGGGCTTTGAAGAAGGGCTAAGATCTAATGCGATAAGCTGTTGAGCCTGTCCGGGGTTAGGAAGGCCCGAGAGATGCCGGTGTCCAATTTGGCCCCTATAAACTCCAAAACCTGCACTGGTTGAAGGAAGGACTTTTGAAGGTAAACTGATATGCCCAAACTCTGGGGGAGAGTCAGAGCATAATCCCTTGCAACACAGAGTTGATGCCTGTTGGGGGCGGCAAGGAGCCAGTCGTCCAGGTACAGGAACACCTGAATGCCCTGGAGTCTCAGGTGGGCTGCAACCACTGCCATGACGTTGAACACCCTGGGGGCTGAGGTGAGGCCGAACGGGAAAACCCTGAATTGATAATGACCGTCTCCCAGCCGGAAGCGGAGGAACCTCCTGGATCGCCTGTCCATCAGAATGTGGTAGTACGCATCCTTGAGGACTATACAGCACATCCAGTCATTCTCCCGAAGGGGGAGAATAGACTGAAGAGTGACCATCCGGAACTTCTCCTTGGGGACGAACAGGTTCAGGGCGGAGAGATCTAGAATCTGTCTTAAGTCCCCCGTCTTCTTTGGCACCAAAAAGAACCTGGAGTAGTAGCCCAATCCGGACTGGTCAGGGGGGACGGGCTGGATGGCTCATTTCTAGCAGCTTTGACACCTCTGAAGCTGCTGCCTCCCTTTGATCGGGTGAGACATCGGGGAGGCGCTTGACTTTGGGGGGTAGGTTCATGAAGGGAATGGTGTAACTTCTGGACATGATTCGGAGCACCCATCGATCTGTCGTTATGGACCCCCAATTTGACAGATGCTCCGATAAACTCCCCCCGACTGCGTCCAGAGAGGGACAGCTGGGTAAGCCCTCAGGGTTGTTGGGCGGGCCTGTCCGAGAAAGGTTCCCTAGACCCGAAGTTACGCGGTCCCCCTCTGCCTCTGGGCTGGCATCCACCTTGTCCTCCTCTGCCTCTAGAGGACGAGGGGTCCGAAGCCGGATGAGACTGTTGAGACTTGCAGAACCACAACTTCTTTTGTCCCCTGATTCCTTGAAAAGGATCGTTGGGGATTCGAGTAACAGACCCCGATAGCAGACAGCGTCTTCCCATACTTCTCGCTTTGGACCAGCATTTCGCGTATGGTCTTGCCAAAAAGCGAAGATCCAAAGGGCGCATTAACGAAGGACACCTTGAAGGGTTCCGTGAAATCGCAAAAGCGGAGCCAGGCGTGACGCCGCAAGACTACCCTGGCTCTGCTAGCCCTAGCGGCTCCCTCCGTAGCATGAGAGAGTAGCCGCATGGACGTGTTAGAGATGGACTTTAGAGTGGCCATACGGGTCGCAAATGTGCTTTTATCAGCGACCGTCATGGACTCTGGGGGGGCTGCAGCGTATTCCTTAAGTCTCGCTGTAGCCTGATAATGTGTGCCATATAGTTCAGCGCCCTTATGGAAAAGGTTGCCGAAGCAAACATCCGCTTCCCAATACGGTCCATCGCCAGAGATTCCTTATCCAGAGGATGGACCAAGGAACCCTCCTGTGCAAGTTCCTTCTTCGTGGCGGCCGCCACCAACATGGCATCAACAAGGGACCCCTTAGCCCAGGACTGCCTATCTGCAGGGGGGGGGGGCTAAGAACTTTGTCGGGACGTCTAGAGATTGGCTCCACGGTGTTGGGCTCTTTCCACGCCCTGGTGGGGATTGCAACATTTCCATGATGTCTCCAAAGGAGACATCCTCGGGGGGTGACCTTGGGGAACCTTCCCCTTCATCCAAATCCGTGTCCGTGGTGTGGGACTCAGGGGAGTCCAAGTGCCTCCTTTTACACTGCCGTTTGCGAGGCACCTCCTCGATGAGACTGTCGTAGGAGGGCTCGCCCACGGGGTCCTGTTCCTCTAAGGGAACTAACTGGAGGGTTTGAGCAGGCTGTCCCATAGGATGGATGATGGAGAATAGACCCACATGCATAGGGAGAGCGGGGCCCGGACCGGGGATCTGGAAGACCTCGACATCACCCTCTCCACTACCTCAAAAGCCGAAGGAGAACTACTTTCCTCAGGCTCTGAAGGTAGTCTCCTCGGCTCCGAAGCAGGGATTGACGTCAGAGCCGAGAGAGAAGTATGCTCCGACCAACACTGCGCCGGAGATGCACCAATCCCCACGGATCCGATGCTCGGCCCCGAGAACTAGGATCAGACACGCTCGAGGGTACAGTCTGCGAAGATACCAGAGCTATCGGCGCCGATGAAACCCCGGCTCCGAAAGGGCCCGGATCTGATGGCTCCAAAACCCTAAAGCGGGTCGGAGAAGGAGTGATCGGAGCAAAGAGGACTCGCCGAGGGAGGCTGACATCTCAGATGCTCAGGTAAGAGCCACCCTCTCCAAAGCAAAAAACACAGCATCAATGGGACCAGACGGTGTCCCGGGCTGCGTCCTACATGAACTCCAAGAAGAGCTAAACCCAAACATAAAACTACTGTTCGATCTCAGCCTTACTACAGGATATGTGCCCAAAGAGTGGCGTACAGCAACAATGGTCCCTCTCCATAAAGGTGGTGCCTCAACGGATCCTGGAAACTATTGCCCCAAAAGCCTGACTAGCTTGGTCTGCAAAGCTATGGAAAGTATCATCATGGACCTCATAAATAAAGATATTGGGGACCTACAGACACTGGATCCTACCCAGGTCGGCTTTGTTAAGGGCAGATCCTGCCTCTTAAACCTGCTTGATTTATTTGAAACAGTCACCAAGGCCATTGACGAGGGGAAGGTGGTCCACACAGCCTACCTGCACCTCGCAAAAGCCTTCGATACAATATCCCACTCGGGCATTATAGATAAGCTCACCATCCACTAGATGGATTGCAAACTGGCTCAAGGACAGAACCCACATGGTTAGAATTGCTGGAGCCATGTCAGACTCCAAACCAGTTACAAGTGGTGTCCCACAAGGCTCAGTCCTGGGACCTCTCTTGTTAGGTATATATTTCTCGGAGGTACAGGCCAACACGGAAGGACTGCGGCTGGCCAAGTTCGCAGATGACTGCAAACTGGGCGCCATAAACTCTCCAGCAGACACAAGCATCCTCCAAAAGGGCCTCATAGAAACAGACAACTGGTGCCAGAGCCATGGCCTTAAGCTAAATGCCAAAAAGTGTATAGTCATCCCCTTTGGCAAAAACAAAGTGCCCACAAATTACCACATAGGTGGTAATCCATTAAGTACAGAAGAAGTAATTAGGGACCTGGGGACCCAAGTTGATAGCAATCTCTCATTTGACAACCACGTGGCCAAAGTGGTTAGAAAAACATTTTATATAGCCCACCTAATCATGAAGGGATTCACATCTAGATCAGGGGAGGTCATCGTGCCTCTTTACTCATCCCTCATCAGGCCCATAATTGAGTACAATGCCCCTTTTGGGATGTACCTTACCAGACACCTGCAGCAACTGGAAAGACCCCAAAAATACCTCACCAAGAGGATCAAAGGGCTCAAACAGATGCCATATGCTGCCCGGTTCCAGAAACTCCAGCTCTACTCATTGGCATACCGCCTGTTCAGAGGCGATCTGTGCCTGACGTATAAAGCCATGTTCAACCCGGAATTAATGGACATGCTGCACCTCAGAAAATCCAAATCCCATCGAGCACGCTCGAGAGACTTGAACCTCAGCACTGAAATAAATAGGACATGCTGGAGGGACAGATTCATAACCCAGAGGGGCTCCCTTCACTCTGGAATAAAATCCCAGTCCAGGTTAGGCAGAGTCCCTCACTGACTCTCTTCAAGAGGAATCTTGATGAGTGGATGGGAGATCATAGGTTTACCCCAGGTATCACTTCTGTGTCACTGTTAGACATAGGCACAGTATACTAACCTCGAAAAAGGGCATAGCAAAATAAATTTAAAATGGGTGGTGAAAGCCAAACACATTCTGGCTAGGCTTATAAATGCCCTAGGGCAGACAGCCTAGTATGAACCTATGAACCTATAAAGAGCACCCCATCTGCATTTGGGTCTGCAGGAATCGACGCATCATCCGATCCATGTCCGCGTCGCCAAGGCTCCTGGTCGATCTAGAGGAAGTCGTCGAGACGGGCCGGGAGGGCCGCCTCGACGACCTCGAAGGAGACCAGTACTCCTCCTCTGGCTCAGGTGAGAATAGTGGCGAACGGAGCAGAGAGGGGGAGGATCCGGAGACCCTCGAAGGAGAGCTAATAACTTTAGATGGAGGGGGCTGAGGGGTGATCCTCAGCCTGCCTTTTATGAGACCTGTGCTCGTCTTTCTCCTTATGTCTCTTCTTTGGAGACAGAAGCACTAGCATCCCCCGAACCCTGCATAGCAGAGGGAGTTTGAGTCCCAGGCAGAGCGGGGGGAGCTAAAGGCACCAGGGCTACAGAAGCAGCTTGAGCCTTCGAGGGGGAGGAAGAAGCCTAGTCCTGGGGAAGTAAGCCTGCCAGGATCAGCTTGTTCTTCCTGTCCCTAATTGCCCGCGGATTAAAGGCTGCACAAACTGGGTAAGCCGTTGATAAGTGGGCCACTCCCAGGCACAAAACGCACTGAGTGTGGCCATCAGCTGGGGAAAGCTTATGGCCACACTCAGAGCACTTAGAAAAAACGGCCTTGGGCCCTTCAGCCATTTAACAATACACACACCCAAACACCAAGGGGGGAGGGGAACAACACGCGACGCTAAGACTAAAAACTAGTACAGAAAAGGGTTCTAAACTCCAATTCTACTAGGGGAATTACTACCACAACACACGCTAACTAAACAAAAATTAAATTTAAAGATATTTTCTCTGAGAGAAAAATGTAACGCTCTCACCAAGCCTAAGGAGCTCTTCACAAGTAGCTGCTTCAGCCGCGGCAAACTCGATCTGAGTAGGCAGCAGGGGGTTATGGGTAGGGGGAGGAACTAGGAGCTCGGATCTTTTAGCTAGTGAAGCGTCGGATCCAATACCCACAGGTTGCACAACAAATGAAGTAACTACTTCAGATCTACAGTTATGGTAAGATTTTACACAACTATTCTGTTCTAGTCTCATCTTGCAGTATTCTTAGTGGGGAGAGTGCCACAGCTTAGAAAGAAGGAAGGGTGGACATCGTGGCAACTGATTTCAGAAGGCCCTGCAGGATTGCCCTAGCAGACCCTGCTCTGGCTATGGAGGTGTGGTCCAATTTGTAGTGACTGGTAAAGGTATGCACAGAGGACCAGGTGGCCTCCTCCAGAATGGAGGCCATGTCCAGGCCTTTGAAGAAGGCTTTGGAGGATGCTATGGCCCTGGTAGAGTGAGCTCTTAAGTAGGTCCTTGGCACGTTAGGAATAGTAGAAGTAGATAGGTTTCCCGATCCAGAAGATAGTTTGTTTGGACACTGCCTTGCCCATGGGTGGAAGGATACAAATAATTGGTTGGATTTTCTGATGGACTTGGGTTTTGTCTAAATAAAACCTCAGTTGCCTGTGCACATCCAGGGAATGGAGTATACTCTCTCTGTCATTAGTGGGAGAGGGGAAGAAGGTGGCCAGGTGAATGGACTGGTTAAAGAATAGTTCGTTGGCCACCTTGGGCATAAAAGAAGGGTTGGTGAGTAGGGCAACTGTGTCCTTGTGGAAAATAGTGTAGGGTGGGCAGGCCATGAGAGCTTGTAACTCAGACACCCTTCTAGCAGAGGTAATGGTCACCAGCAGAACAGTTTTCCATGTACACATTTGGAGTGCTGCACAGCTAACTGGCTAGAATGGAGCCAGTGTGAGTTTTTATAGGATAAAGTTTAAGTTCCATGGCAGTGGGATGGTTTTCTAGGTGGTCTGATGTGCAAGAGCCTTTCAAGAACAATTTAACATCTAGCCTGAATGGCAGAGGAGTCTAGGGGTAAGCAGACAGACAGCAGATAGTTTGACTTTCACTGAGGAGTATGAAAGGCCAGTCTTGGGTTCACATACAAAAATTAGGACAAGAGGAACATCTGCTAGAAAGGGATCCCTATGCTTTTTGAGAGACCATATGGAGAATCTTTCCCATTTTGAATTGTAGGATTTTCTTGTAGTAGGTTTCCTGGCCTCACTCAGGACTGAAAGTATGTCCTCAGAATAGTGGTGTCTGAAAGGAATTAAAAGTTCACCCACAGTGTTAGGCACATTTCTAGGTGAGGATGAATTAGTGTTCTTCTGCGGTGAATAGGTCCATCTTGTGGGGTAACTTGTGGTAATTGCCTTTGGCGATTTATAGTAGTAGGGGGAAAGTACAGTTTTGTACCTACCATAAATGTAGATGTCCGAACTGGATAGCATCTGCAGTCATAACAACTGGGTTGTCCTGTCGTCAGGCAGCCCTTCAGTCGGCCGGATTCCAAAGTCCGGGTCCGGCTTTGGCTGATGTCGCACTTCACCCGACGTCATCTCTGTTGGTCTTCGGGTATAAAGGCATCAGCCGACGCCATTTTCCTCAGTGTTTCTTGCCCCAGATGCCAGTTGCCCTCTTGAAGGCTAAAATTTGGATAAATGCCAATGTTTCCAAAAAGATAGAGGTAAACACAAAAATAAGCATGTATGTACACATATACAAACAAATACACCATAAAAGAGTCCCCCCACCAGCTAGCTATTAGGAGGGTAAACACCCTAGGAGTACCACAGAGGGGAAGGAAGGAGGGTAATCCTGACTGCAGATGCTATCCAGTTCGGACATCTACATTTATGGTAGGTACAAAACTGTACTATGTCCTTCATGGATGCATCTGCAGTCATAACAACTGGGTAGAATACCATAGCCAACTAGGGGAGGAGGAAAAACTAGATTATGGTGTGTTTAAGATCCCTTGCAGTACAGCAGTGGCAAACCCTGCTCGGGATCTGGAATATAGAGGCAAATTATAATGCTTGGCAAATGTATGCACGGAGGTCCAAGTAGCCGCCTCAATAATGTCTTTGGTTGCCACTCCTCGTAAGAAGGCTGTGGTAGTGGCTGTTGCCCTTGTAGAATGAGGTCTTATGTTCTATGGAATTGGTTTTCCATGGAAGGAGTAACAGAATCGTATGCAATTTCCTATCCATTTGGAGATTGTCTGTTTGGAAATAGCTTTTCCTTCCCTTCCTGTTGCATAGGCTACAAAAAGCTGGTCAGTTTTTCTGGTACTTTTTGTTCTGTCCAGGTAGTAGCGTAGCTGTCTATGTATATCCAAGGTATGCAGTATTCTTTCCCCTCTGTTTTGTGGGTTGGGAAAGAAGGTAGGTAGGTGGATTGCCTGGTTTAAAGACACTCTGGATACCACCTTAGGCATAAATGTAGGATTAGTCCTCATGGACACTATCTTGGTGGAAGATTAGGAAGGGCTGTACTGCCATTAGGGCCTGAAGTTCAGAAACCCTCCTGGCTGAGGTTATTGCCAGTAGGAAAGCAGTTTTCCACGATAGATGCTGTAGGTCTGCTGTTGCTGCTGGTTCAAAAGGTGATAGTGTCAGCTTTTCTAGCACAAAGTTCAAGTCCCAAGCTGGCAATGGTGGTTTCCTTGGAGGTTTTACATTCTTGATTCCTCTGAGGAACTGCCTGAGTAAAGGATGTGAAAAGACAGGTGGATCAAAGCTGTATTCTGCTGATATAGCTGATGCATGTATCTTGATGGAGGAGTAGGACAGGCCTGTATGTAGAAGTTCTGCCAAATACTCCAGAATGTTAGGCATATCTATGTTTGACATCTTTTCCTCTTTCAGTACTCCAAATGACAAACCTTTTCCATTTTCCTGCATAGTTCCTTCTTGTGGAAGGTCTGCGGGCTTCAAGAATAATATCTTTGACTCTTTGGGAAAGTTCTGGATTAGCTGCTGCTATGTGATGTTCCATGCAGTCAGTTGCAACGTTTTTAGGTTTGGATGCATGATGCTGTAGTTGTTCTGAGTTAACATCAAAGGCATCAGGGGTATTGGCCACATATTGTTCCGAGACATGCTCCTCAGCAGTGGGTACCAGTGTTGTCTTGGCCAGTTTGGAGCTATCAGGATTATCCTTGGACGTTCTTCCTTGATTTTTAGTAATACCTTGTGTATCAAGGGAAGTGGTGGGAATGCATATGCTGTTAGGCCTTTCCAGCTGAAGGAGAGCGAATCCACTTTCCATGCCAGTGGGTGGAATGTCCTTGTGCAGAATTTTTTGAGCTGGTGATTGAGAGGGGAAGCGAAAGATCTATCTGAGGCATTCCCCATTTCTTTGAGATGGTCTTGAAGATGTCCGGGTGTAGCATCCATTCGTGGGCATCCGATGTGGTTCTGCTTAATATGTCTGCTAGAGTATTCTCCTTTCCTGGTACAAATATTGCCTGTAACTGGATGTTGTAGCTGAGTGCCAGGTTCCACAGCTCCAAAGTCATTCTGCATAGGGGGTATGAATGAGTGCCTCCCTGTTTGTTGATGTACCACATGGCTGTGGTGTTGTCTGTCCTCATCATCAACTGGCCCTCTTTGAGAAATGGTTTGAACTTTTGGATTGCCAGTTTTACTGCCAGCATTTCTTTTAGGTTTATGTGCAGGTGAAGTTGATCCTGCGTCCACAATCCTTGCACGCATTTGTCCAACATGCGGGCCCCCCATCCTAGGTCTGAAGCGTCTGTTGTGATGGTCTGGTTTGCTTGACATCTGCGAAAGGGTAGACCTGGGTTTGACTGGCATGCTTGAGCCCACCATAGGAACTCCTGTTTTAAGCATGGAATTAGTGGAATTTCTGTTTCTAGGCTGTGCCTGTGTTGGGACCATAAATTCTTTAGGTACCACTGTAGTTTTCTCATATGTAGTCTGGCAAGTGGGACCAAGATTATGCATGATGCCATGAAGCCCAAGGCCTGCAGTACTTTTTTTGCTGTTAACTTGTTCTGTTTTGTTAGAGCCAAGAAGTAAAGAGGGAGTTCTTTGTGTTTTTCTGCAGTTAGGAATGCCATTTGTCTTACTGTGTCCAATTCCGCGCCCAAGAATGTCCTTGTTTGGGATGGTATCAGCCTTGATTTTTGTAAATTGACTGTGTATCCCAGTGCTTGTAGCAAGTAAATGACCCTTTGTAAATCTGTTGTCAGCTTGCTTTTGTTGTCCCCTTGTATTAGGCAGTCGTCCAGGTATGGGTAAATTTGAATTCCCTGTAGTCTGCAGTGGGCGATTACTGATGCCAGGCATTTTGTGAATACTCTGGGCAGTAGATAAGCCAAAGGGCAATGCTGAGAATTGATAATGCTCTGATCCTGCAAGAAATCTGAGGTATCTTCTGCAGATTGGTCGAATGGGGACGTGCAGGTATGCCTCCTTGAGATCTAGAGTTACCAGCCAACACTCCTTGCCCAGCATGGGAAGAAGTTGCTGTAGGGTCAGCGTTTTGAATTTTGGGACAATGATGTATGTATTTAAGGTGGACAGGTCGAGAATAGGTCTCCAACTTGTTTCCTTTCTTGGAACTAGGAATAGTCTGGAGTAGAATCCCTTTCCTTGTTCTGTTGTTGGCACTCTTTCCACAGCTCTCATGTTTGCTAATTGCATTATCTGTTGTAGAGCCTCTGTTTTTTGATTTGGAGGTAGGTTTGGCATTCCTCTTTTGACTGGTAAAGTGTGGAAGTGGAACCGGTAACCTTGATCTATGGTTTGTAAAATCCACTTGTCCTTTGTGATATAGTGCCAGTTTTTCGAAAATAAGGTTAATTTGCCGCCTAATGGAGCTGCTATTTGTTCCCTGGTAGGCGGATTTAGAGGTAAGTCACTGTGGTTGTGTTGTTGTAGTGGCAGTGGTTGTGTCTGTGCCTCTGTTGTTACCTTGCCACTGTCGTCCTCTGTAGGCACCTCCTCTGGATTGGTTTCTGCCTCTGGAACGTCTATTCCTGCCCCTTTGGGATCTTGTGGAGTCAGGAAAGGACCAATTTTTGGCAGGCCAGTTTCTGCTAAACCTTGGGGGTTGAACCTGCAAGAAATCTTTAACCGTTTGAACAGATTTTGCCTTTTCTTCCATTTTCTTCATTACCTGCTGGGCAGGTGTACCAAACAAGCTGGTCTTATCCATAGGAGCATCTAATAACTTTGCTTTAACATGATCCGGTAAGGCTTGTTCCTTTAGCCATGCATGTCTTCTTATCACTGTGCCAGTCATGGCTGATCTAAATGAAGCCTCCAGTGCATCATAGCCACATTTTAAGGAATGGTTACTAACCTGTTGTATGTTATTTACTTTACCATTTCTAATACATATTTCTTATCAATAGAGTCATCAGAGGATAGCTTTTTTGTTAACCGATCAAGCATAAACTCTTGGTATTGTATCATGTGAAACTGACAGTTTAAAGCTCTAGCTGAGAGAGTAGCTGAGGTGTAGACCTTTTTGCCCCATCTGTCTAATGACCTGGCTTCCCTTTCAGAAGGAATAGGGTTTTTAGCTGTGGTCGAGGCTACTGCCCTGGGACCCTGGGATATAGTTTCGGAGTCTGCAAGTGGGGCCTTGTAAAGGTGGTGATGAGTGTCTGGTACCCTGTAAAATCTGTCTGGTTTGGCAGGGGCTGGAGGTAAGGAATCTGGTGCAGAGCAGACATCATTGAAGGCATCGTCCACCACAGAGAGGACAGGAGGTATAGCTAAGGGCCTGTGCTGTGGAAGGTGCAGAAAGGTCCTAAGTCTTTTTCTGGAGTCTGAGAAATCCTGCTGCTGCCATTGGAACTGCTCTTGCATAGCATGTAAGGTTTCCCCAAAGGAGAATTCTTCTAGTGGGGAAGCAGCTGGAATGGATTCTTCAGCATCTGAGTCTTCATAATTGGAGAAAGGAGCCTCTGGCTGGTCTGTTATGTCTGATTCATCGGCAGAATCATCAGAGGACACAGGCTCGGGGCTCTGCCCTGGGTCTCTTCTCTGGGGGCTGAGAGGCCCTGTCTGGGTGAGATTGAGATCCCCTAATTAATGAAATTAAATCTTCTGCCAGAGTAAGCATTTGTGAACTAGAAGAGGGCCTGGTTGTAGGGGGTTTAACAGGCACTGTTTTAGTAGTTTTGGCTGCTTTAGCCCTGGCAAAGGCCTTAATGGACATGGCTGCTGGAGGCCTAGCAGCACCACGTGCTGGGGTAGAGACATCCAAGGGAATGGTGTCTGATAAGTCAGTGGCAACCACCGTAGTGGATAAAATTTCTGAGGCCGATTCAAGAGAAGTAGCAGGGGCCTCAGTGGTAGTGATAGATTCAGCTGTACTTTGATCAGTTTTCTCGGTTTCGGCCGAAACAGAGACACTCGCGGTTTGCTTAACCATGGTTTCGGCCGAAACCGCGGACCGCGAGTGTCTGTCTTTATCTTTGCGTTTTTTAGTAGTTTGGGTAGTCGGAGGATCCGACGGCATAATATACGCAAAATCAGAACCGAAAAACTGTTCAGCAAACTCCGACCGACGCCTAAGCGTTCGTCGGTTGAATGAAGCACAGGCCGAACAGGCTGCTACGTCGTGGGCTGGGCCTAAACAAGGCAGACAATAAGAGTGGAAATCTTTATGAGGTATTTGTTTCCCACAGGTTAAACAATTATTAACTTTTTCTGACATCGGCTGAGGCAAGAAAGAGTCCCCAACGGGGTACTTAGCTTTAGAAGTCTTCGAAGTAGTATTCGGTAGAAGTAATCTCTGGATCCGACAGACCGGCACTTGCGAACAGCTTCTGCTTCGGGCGCCACGCGGCAAGAAAGACTGGGGAAAATGGCGTCGGCTGATGCCTTTATACCCGAAGACCAACAGAGATGACGTCGGGTGAAGTGCGACATCAGCCGAAGCCGGACCCGGACTTTGGAATCCGGCCGACTGAAGGGCTGCCTGACGACAGGACAACCCAGTTGTTATGACTGCAGATGCATCCATGAAGGACATCCAATGCTGCCTTGACCAGTAGGGAGTCACCAGCAAGATTTTTGGTTTGTCCTTCCTGATCTTCAGGAGGACTTTTCGAATGAGAGGGAAGGGGGGGGGGGGTGCATAGAGAAATAGTCCCTTCCATGAAATGTTGAAGGCGTACAACCTCCAGGCTAGTGGTGAGAGGTCCTTGGTACAGAATTCTGTCAACTGTCTGTTCTGGGGGGGGGAAGCAAACAAATCTACCCATGGTGTGCCCCAGTGGTGGACAATGTCTAGAGAAATTTCCCTGTTCAACATCCACTTGAGGATGATCTGCCGAGAACATCTGCTTGTTGGCTGCCCTGAGATGGGATGTAGGTTGCCTGCAAGGTAAGTTGTTTCTGGAGGCTAGGTCCCAAATCTGGATTTCTATCCTGCACAGGATAGGAACTTGGTCCCTCCTTGTTTGTTGAGATATAACATGACTGACATTGTCTGTGAAGACTTGAAGGGGACCTGGTTGCAGGATTGGGAGAAAGGCTTTCAGGGCCAAAAGGACCGCTGTAATCTCTCTCACATTGACATGTTTTTCCCCCCAGAGGGTAGGGTACCAGATCTGCACCTTGAGACCCTTCATGGTAGCCCTCCAGCCCACGTCTGATGTGTCTGTATATGCATGTACTGAACTGATGTGTGTGTGCATGTGTGTGTGTGTGTGTGTGTGTGTGTGTGTGTGTGTGTGTGGGGGGGATGGTGGTGGAGAGGAAGGCCTGGGTTCATTTGAATTTGTTGTATCCACCACCTTAATTCTACTTTGAGGCAAGGTAAGAATAGGATCTGCAATTCTACAGGGTGGTTGAGATGGGACCACACATTCTTCAAATACCACTGCAGTTTTCTCATATGCATCCTGGCTAAAGGCAGCATAGGAATGGTGGCTGCCATAAGGCCCAGAACCCATAGGAACTGTCTTGCTGATAGTTGCTGAACGTGGATCAGGTCCTGGAAGTGGGTAGTAAGGGAGAGAACTTTGCCCTAAGGGAGGAATGCCTGCATCAGATCTGTTCTGCTCCTGCATCCCAGAAAGATTTTGTCCTGTGGGGTTAGGGATGACTTGGGGAGGTTGAGTGTGAATCCCAAGCATTGTAGCAAGGACATGGTGAACTGCAGATGGTTTCTTAGGGTGTCACCTTTTTCTGCAAGAATGAGGTCGTTGTCTAGGTAAAGGTACATATGAATGTCTGGTTCTGCAATAGGCTATTGCTGGGGCCAGGCATTTTGTGAATACCCTGTGTGCAGTAGATAAACCAAGGCTGTAAATTGAAAGGGAGAACAGGGCCCAGTAAAATCTAAGTACTTTCTGTGAGAGGGTTTTATAGGGATGTGGAGGTAGGCACCCTTGATATCTAGCATGGCCATGAATGCCTGGGCTGGCAATACTGGAAGAAAAATCTTGGAGGGATAACATTTTGAAAGATGGAACTCCTAAGAAGAGGTTTAGAAAAGACAAATTCAGAACAGGTCTCAAAGGGCCATCCTTTTTTTGTGCTAGAAATAACCTTGAATAAAAACCTTTTCCTTCTTGTCCCGGAGGGACGTGTTTTACAGTTCCATGATTCAGAAGTTCCTGCAGGATCTGGTGAATAAGGTGTAGTTGATTCTTGGGTGGGAATGGAATGCCCCTTGCAGAGGGTCTTTCTTTCCGAGAGAGGAAGTATCCTTCTACTACTGCCAGAACCCAACAGTCTGTGGCAATAGTTCTCCAAAGGGGTAAGCAGTGGGAGAGGGGGCTGACAGGGGGAGGTGGGCAAGGCAGTCACGCACTGCTGGAGCCACTTCTGTCATGAAGGGGCTGTCTCTGGGTAGGTTGAGAGGGAGCTGGTGTGGAAGTTGTCTGTCTCCTGGCTCCTTTCCTATGACTGGAAGAGGAAGGAGTAATAGGAGAGACAATCCTCCTGACAAAGGTAGTCTTGGCTGGATAATTCCTGTAGTATTTAGGAATGGGGGGGGGGGGTACCAGAAGGTGTTTAACATCTTGAAACTCCTTGCTTTTCTCCTGAAGGTTCTTAAAGAGTTCTACAGACTGTTGTTTCCCAAACAGGAGGTTGTGGTCAAGATAGGCATCAAGATTTTTGGACTTTAAGTCCTCTGGCAGGGGTTGAAGGTGAAGCCAAGATTATCTGCGTAGCACTGATGCAGAAGCAGCAGACTTTGCAGAAGCCTTTGCTGCATCACAACTGCATCTAATTGAATGTCTAGCCACTTGAGAAGCTAGGGACAGTTTTGATGCTACCTCTGTCTTGACAGGGGAGTCAGGCAAGGAGGACAGGAGAGTAGAGGCTTGGGATACAAAATCCAAGGCATATTTTATATGAGTTTTGTTAGCTGATAGCTCCGAAGGGTAGGGTGGAAGAGGTATAGACCTTCTTGCCCATCTTGTCCATATTCTTAATGTCCTTGTCAGTAGGTAAAAGATGAGGTGGGTATTAATCTTGACTGCTTGTCGGGGAATACAGCAATCACTGCCGGGTCTGCCAAGGGGGGTTTCATCAGGAAGTTATGTTCATCAGACACCTTATAGAAACCTGTCAGGTCTCTTAGGGGCAGGTGGACTGGATTTTTTGATGCTGAAGATGCATTGATACAAGTGGGTATAGCTGGTGGGATGGCAGCTGGAGAGGGAGATTCTACTTGTAATAACTCAAAATATCTCGAGTTGCAGTCATTTGGGAAGTATCCCATTTGAAATATTTTTTTCATTTTGGTAATGGTCTCCCCAGAGGTGATGTCCTCTGGGGGGAGAGTCCCCTTCTATGGATTCCTCATGAGAATAGTATAGGCAGTCTGTGATAAGTAATTGACTCATCGGATAATGAGTAAGCCTCCTCTTTTCCGACATGAGAAGTGGGAAGTTGGATTGAAGTAGCTGAGGCAGGCCTAGGGCTGAGAACAGAAATGGTACAGCGTGAAGAGGCAGAGGTCCTAAGAGCCATGAAAGCCTATATTGAGGACTGAGTGAAGGATTGCCAGTCAGGTAAATCCATCCGCAGAGGGAGATAGATGCTTGCTTTTCAGTTTCAAAGGAGTAGTCCTGGGAGAAGGCCTAGTTTTAGGGGCCTTTTGTTGGAGCTGGGGCTTCGGGGTCTGGTATCCCAGTTGGGCATCCAGCGAGGCCTGGTTCTCCCTTGACACTGGTAAAAACCAATGTCTGAGCTACCTCTGTGGAAGTGCTGGCCATTACTTCAGAAGCTGCTTCCTTGAGGAGAGTCGAGGAAGTAAACTGCTCTAACGAACATCCCTCAACTCCTAAACTGGAAGCTGGCGTGGCATCCGATGGGGCAGTAGTAGTAGGCCGTGACATCTTGGCCTTTTTGCGTGGAGGCTCCACCTGGTCGACTGACTAGGGATCCATCCTAAGCATTAACTTTTTTAGCCTTTGGTTTTCTAAGTAAAGATTAAGGGCGGCCAAGTGGCTTCTGAGCATCTTTGGTACGAAGGATTGGCAAATGGGACAAGAGGTATGGTCGTATTCTCAGCCTAGGCAAAAAAAAAACCGCAATGGTCATGCAAGTCTATGCGGAATCTGACACTCGCATCAGCATTTACCCTTCTTAGTGGACAGCTGCTAAAAGGTGGGACAGCAAACAAAGCTCAAGCAATAGCCAAAAAACGAAATCCTCAACGGGGTACTTGGCAATAGACATCTCGATAGTAGAGGAGCGATGTAATTAATCTGACATTCGACTGCAGCTGAAAAGTTCTCAGGTCTGTGTGTGGAGATGTAACATTTAAGGTCCCTTGCTTATGGCCCTACATGTGACATACCACACACCCACAGTAACCAGGCTCAAGCTTTCAAAAGGAGCAGACGTTCGGGTCGTCTGAGGCGGAGAATCCCACACTCAGCATACTGCAACATGGGAATAGGAGGACATCAGAAATTCCATGGCGAGGTTTCAAAGTCATCAAAGCACTAAACAACCCCTAAGTGAAGTTCTGCCATTCACTCTGCGGGTCCTTAGGAGCTGGAGAAATATGCTTAGTCTTTTACTTTTTCTTCAAAGGGACGTCCACCCTATAAAACTTAAGAGGCTCAGACCATGAATGGCATCCAATAATAGTCAGGACTTCCTCTCTGATTAAAATCTGAGAAAGACCTCTACACCCCCCCCCCCCGCAGAAATAATCAGCCGTGGTTCCCCCTTAACATCCGAAGTGGATATCTGCATGTCCTCCAAGGGTGTGCGTAAGGTTGGATCCATGCCGGTCTCCACAACAGTCATAGCAGAAGAATCCAACTGTGGAGCCGGGCAATCCTCTGGGCATTCACTTGCCTCGGGAGAGACAAAGCGAAGGGTGCACGGCAGAAGAATCAAACCTAGACTTCCTGGCCTTCTTCACGGATAGCTGTCCATCGGAGCAGGAAGTTCCTTCCATCACATCTTCAGCTAAAGGCTTAAGACGCTGATTTTGGTAATACAAAGCCAAAGAGGAGAGCAGACTATACAGACTCTTAGGAACGAAGGCCTGACAAATTGAACAAGACATATGGTTGTGGGAAGTGCAGACACAAAAGAAACACTGCTCGTGAAAGTCTTTATGAGGAATCAGTTTCCCCACACTGGTATTTACCCTTCTTGGATAACAAAACCCCAAAAGCAACAATACAAAAGAAAACAAAAATAAACGGAGCACTTATCTGAAAAGGCTTGGTGAACCAGCAACAGACAATCAAGAGATGGTGTTTGGACCGACGGCAAAGAAGTTGAATATGGTATGTTCAGTCCTCACCTTTATGCCTTATGCTATGCGAGGGTCATACCTGTGATGTGCAGCATATCTTAAAGCAACCAAAAGGCTGGATGTTGGGCCGCCCTTGGCAGGAGATCTCTATTGTAATGAATACTGCAACAGTGATATGGAAGGACATACAATGTTACAATTAGCTCAGAACAGTCATTTTATTGTGTTGCTCCTACAGCACATACTTACAAAAACTTAAGTATCACTCCATGAAGACTTTAATGCAATTATGTTAGGAGGCTTAGTAACATATAGACATAATACATGTGGGTCCAACATTCCAGAAATATAAGGCTGAATTTCTCTCCTTAATATTTTCTGTTGATGCCAGGCTTTTAGAACACATTTCAATAGCTGCCTTTTACGGCTGAATGTCTAAAAGTCTCAAACTTTTTTCTGCCCTGATAGCTACAAGGGGGTGCTGAAAAGTTCTAAGCCCGACCTGGAAGGGAATAATATGGAGCCATGAAACTTATAAGTTATTCTACATATTCACACCAGAGTTCAACACACTTGGCACATTGTGTCTTGAAGTTTCTGTAACCCTGCCAAAAAAAAAGTCTGAAGTCTGATCACTGAAATTCTGCTCTGCTGCTGCAATCACCTCCAAATTCCTTGAAAACTACAGCCCTTTCAAATGTTTGGAAACAGGGAAGTCAGATGGAGCAAGATAGTATTGTAGAAAATCTTACCATAACTTTATATATCCTCTTCTATATGCAGCTGTATTCCATATCACAAGGGAGTCTGCCTTTGGTCGACTCTCATATGTCTGGCCATTCTACAAAAGATAAATGCTACCACTAGGGTGAGTGTGACGTTTCGCGTCTGTGGACGTTGGTCACAAATGGACATCGGGTACAAAATGGACATCAGCACACACCTACCTCAGAAGTGAACGCCACCGGAATCAGCGACCAACACGTGGGTACTCCAGGAGTCAGGCAAGTGTCAAGGGGAAGGCAGGGTGGGAAATTATACAGCAGCATATAGAAGAGAAGGACATCTAAAAATATGGTAAGATTTTACACAATACCATGTCATCCTATTCATATGCTGCTGTATCCACAACACAAGGTAGAGTGCAAAAGCTCCTGTACTAAGATTTGGGAGGACCAGAAGCATTTTCCACAAACCCATGAAGGATGGCTCTGGCACAGCCTGCTCTGGCTCTAGCAATAATGTCCAACTTATAGTATTTGGTGAAAGTATGGACAGAGGACCATATAGCTGCTTCTAAAATGGCAGCTGTATCCAAACCCTTGAAAAAGACCTCCCAGGAGGACACTGCCCTAAGTGGAGTGTGCCTTTACTGGAAAGGGAAGCCTTCTGCCATTGGTTGTATAACAAAAGGTGATAGTTTTAGATATCCAACAGGATATGGTTTGCTTGGGAACAGGGTGTCCCACGGCTCTTGGGTGGAAGAAGACAAACAGCCTCTCTGATTTACGGATGGATTTGGTCTTAGCCAAATAATATCAGAGTTGTCAGTGTACATCTAAGGAATAAAGTATCCTTTCAGCCGGGTTTTGTGGTGAAGGGAAGAAGGTTGGGTTGGTCCGTAAACACACCCTGTCCTTGTGGAAGAATAGTAAATGGTTGACAGGCTGTAAGGGCATGAAGTTCCGAAACCCTTCTGGCTGAAGTAATGGCCATCAAGAGTATAGTTTTCCAAGTACTGTGTTTCAGAGAGCAGTCTTTGTATTTCTGTACAAAATTTAGTTCCCAATGAGGCAGAATGGGCTTCGTTGGAGGTCTGAGGGGCAGAACTCCTTTTAGAAAAAGTTTAACTTCCAACCTAGAAGCCAAAGGTGGTGTGAGAGGCAGGCAAGCTGAGATGGCAGATAAATGGGACTTGATGGAAGAATAAAATAGTCCAGACCATCAATTCACAAAGGTACGACAATACCACTGGAGGCTCTACTGCCAGTGGTTGTAAATTGTTTTTGACATCCGATAGAAAAATCTCTTCCACTTTGAAAGATATGATTTCTTGGTATTGGGTTTTCTGGCCTCCTGCAAAACCTGAAGCACACCCCGTGTATAGGTGTCTGAATGGAATCAGTGCCCTATCACCCATAGTGCAAGGTTCAGGGTGGACAGTTGGGTGTGTAAGAGCATTCCCTTCTCCTGTGTGAGGAGGTCCATTCAGGGGGGTAAATTTGTGGTGATTGCCCTTGGCTAGATGGAGGAAACAGGGGGAACCAATGCTGCCTTGGCCAGTAGGGAGTCACCAACAAGATCCGAGGTTGTTCTTTCTGAATTTTCAGCAGAACTTTTTGTATGAGGGAAGGGGGGAATGCATAAATGTACATCTCCTTCCAAGGGAATGAGAGAGAATGGAGATGCTTTGGGATGTGGTACCCAGGAGCAGAAGGTTGGAAGCTGCCTGTTCATGGGGGAGGCAAACAGATCCACATCTGGAATACTCCATCGATGGACCAGGTCCAGGAACACATCCCTGTTTAGCATCCACTCGTGAGACAGAGTCATGGTCCTGCTTAAAGAATCTGCCATCACATTGTCTGAAGGTATGTAGACAGCTGGGATTTTGACTTCTCTCCAAGGCAATTTTCCATGCTTGCAGGGCCAACCTGCGCAGGAGGTAGGACCTTGTCCCACCCTGGTTTTTGATGTGTCACAAGACAGTGGTATTGTCTGTGCACCAGCTCAGCTAGCCTGGCAGGAGATAGTACAGTTGTGTCCACTTACCATAAATGTAGATGTTAGTCTTCACTGTTGCAGTCATCACTGTAGGGTTCTTCCTGCCAGCAGGCAGTCCTTGGTCGGCCAGAATCCCAAAGTCTGGGTCCGGCGTCGGCTGTTCAGTCATGCTCCCTGACGTCAGAGCGCCTAGAGTACAAAGCTGCCAGCCGACACCATGTTCTCCAGTTTTTCTTGCCCCAGATGTCAGGTGCCTAAAAATGAAGGCCAACAGTAAAAAACAAAAAAATAACATACCACAAACCCCATAGCCTGTAGCAAATACACCTCAGAAGAAAGGTCAAGTAGGTTAGCACACTAGTGTAAGTATAAGAGGGGACAGGAGGGAGGGTAACCCAGACTGCAACAGTGAAGACACTCGAACATCTACATTTATGGCAAGTGTACGCAACTGTACTATGCTCATCGTGTTTCACTGTTGCAGTCATCACTGTGGGGTTGAATCCCAAAGCTGAGATAAGGGGTGGTGGTTATAGAGAAGGGGCAGCTAGAAGGCCCTGCAAGACTGCAGAAGCAAAGCCTGCCCTAGACTTAGAGTAAATAGGGAGATTATAGTGCATAGAGAAAGTATGCACTGAACTCCAAGTTGCAGCTTCCAAAATATCTTTGGTAGGTACTCCCCTGAGAAAGGCATCTGAAGTAGCAGCAGCTCTGGTAGAGTGAGTCCTAATTTTTCCTGGGATTTGCTTTCCATGATGAGAGTAACAAAATCTAATTCCATGCGCAATCCATTTAGAAATTGTCTGTTTTGAAATGGCTTTACCTTGGGAGTTTGTTGCATAAGAAACAAACAGTTGCTCTGTTTTCCTGACATCCTTGGTTCTTGTCCAGGTAGAAACAAAGTTGTCTGTGTACATCCAAGCAATGCAAGATATGCAAGATCCTTTCCCCCTTATTTTGTGGATTATTGAAAAAAGTTGGCAGGTGAATAGTTTTATTTAAAGCCACTTTGGAAACCACTTTAGGCACGAACGTAGGATTAGTCCTTAAAGACACCCCATCTTGGTGAAAAATAATGTAAGGTTCCACAGCCATGAGTGCTTGTAACTCCGAGACTCTCTTGGCTGAAGTCAAAGCCAGAAGGATGGCTGTCTTCCATGATAAATACTTAATATCAGTTGTGGCAGCAGGCTCAAAAGGAGGCAGAGTGAGTTTTTCCAGAACATAGTTGAGGTCCCAGGCAGGTATGGGTGGTGTCCTAGGGGGCCTTAAATTCTTTGCTCCTCAGAGATATTGTTTCAGAAGTGGATGTGAAAAGATTGGTGGGTCTGTATTGTAATGTGCAGAGATAGCTGAGGCATGAATTTTTATGGAGAAGGATAAACCCTTATGTAGCATGTCTGTTAGGTAAAGCAATAACAGAAGGATATTAGGAATGAGAGGATCCGAATCCTGAGCATGCATCCAGGTGCAAAATCTCTTCCATTTGCCTGCATAAGATTTTCTAGTGCTAGGCAGTCTGGCTTCTAGATAACATCCATGACCTTTTTGGGAAGGGAAGGATTATTCATAGACCCTGAATTTGCCAGGCTGAGAGTTTTGATATGAGAGTGCAGAACCTGGCCCTGGTGTTGGGACAAAAGATTGGGAATCTGAGGCAAAATCCAAGGTGGTTCCTGAGATAGATTCTTCAGTGTTGAGTACCAGAATTGACAAGGCCAATTTGGGGCCAGTAGAATCATCATTTTTGGCTTGTCCTGCTTGATCTTTAATAAAACCCGTGGTACAAGAGGTAGTGGTGGAAAGGCATACCCCTTGAGGTTTTTCCAACTGAATGATAGTGCATCTACTTTCCATGCTAGCTTGTGAGAAATCCTTGTGCAAAAAATCTGTAACTGGTGGTTGAGGGGGGATGCAAATAGATCTATGTCCGGGCAGCCCCAGGCTTCTGTAATCGTCTTGAATATGTGGGTGTCTAGCATCCACTCGTGTGGGTCTGACAGGTTCCTGCTCAGGCTGTCTGCCAAAGTATTTTGTTTCCCTGGCAGGAACTGAGCTTGTAGATCCACTTTGCAAGCTAGTGCTGTGTTCCACATAGAGTCATGGCCAGTCTGCAAAGGGGGTAGGAATGTGAGCCGCCCTACTTATGTACCACATAACTGTGGTGTTGTCTGTTCGTATCAGTAGTTGTCCTGGTTGTAGAAGATCTCTGAAAGCCAAGGGCATTCTGTACAGCTAACATCTCTTAAGTTGATATGTAGGTGCTTCTGATCCTCTGTCCAAAAACCTTGCAGACCCTTTCCCTGCAAGTGGGTTCCCCATGCGTAATCCGAGGCGTCCATGGTTAACACCTGGCTGGCTGGAGGTAAACTTAAGGCTTTGCCTTTGTTGTGAAGACATGCCATGGTCCACCAATGGAATTCCTTTTGTAGGCAAGGCAAGACAGCAATCTGTGTGTCTAGACTGTGGCAATGCTGTGACCATACACTTTTTAGGTACCATTGTATTTTTCTCATGTGTAGTCTTGCATTTGGAATGAGAAGGATGCAGGAGGCCATGTAACCCAAAGCCTGCAGGAATTTCCTTGCAGTAAGCCGAGTTATAGAAGCCAAGGCTTTGAAAGTGGAAGCCAGCTGTAGTTGTTTTTCGGATGTCAGGAATGCCATCTGGGTTGTTGTGTTTAAAAGAGCACCCAGAAAAGTTATCTGTTGTGTGGGGGTCAAATTTGACTTTTATATTCACAGTGAATCCCAGAAATTTGAGAAGATTTAGAACAAATTGCAGGTGCTGGAGTAAAACATCCTTGCTGTCTGCTTGAATAAGGCAGTCGTCCAGACAAGGGTAAATTTGAATACCCTTGAGTCTGCAATAAGCTACTACTGGTGCCAGGCACTTGAAGACCCTGGGCGCAGTCAGACAAGCCAAAGGGCAGCGCATAGAATTGGTAATGTTTCGAGCCAGCCTTGAACCGGTGGTATTTTCTGCACTCCTGTCTGATAGGGATGTGTAGGTAAGCCTCCTTTAAATCCAATGTCACCATCCATGCATTTTTGCTCAACATTGGCAGGAGCTACTGCAGAGTAAGCATTTTGAACTTTGGTATCTCCAGGAAAGTATTTAAGACTGACAGATCCAGGATGGGTCCCTCCATGAGATTTTGCTTTCTGGGAACTAGAGAGAGCCTTGAGTAAAAGCCTTGCCCCGTCTCTGATTGTGGAACCAGTTCTATGGCCCTCATAGCCATGAGGGATCCCACCTGGTTTAATGCCTCGGACCATTGGTGTTTTGGTAGGTCTGGCCATCCGTGTGGTCTTGGCAAGGTATGAAAGAGGAATCTGTAACCTCTTGAAACTACATCCAGAACCCACTTGTCTTGGCTTATGCAAGTCTTTTGTTGAAAAAGGGAGAGTTTTCCTCCTAGAGGGGCATCCAGGAGAGAAGTTCCTGGAGCCATGCAGGGGGAGTCATTGAGCCTGTTTTCTGTAAGATTGAGGTCTGGTCCTCTCCACCCCTGGAGGTGGAAGCACTCCACTGTCTAGGTCTGTAAGAGGTCTGTGTTTGAGGCCTCCCTCTGGTGCGCCTCTATCTAACCCTCAGACCTGTCCAAGCTGGGAAAAAAACAATTTTTTGTTGGCCAATTTCTGCTAAATCTAGGGGGCTGAACTTGTAAGAAATCCTTAACCGTTTGCATGGATTTTGCCTTATCCTCCATTTTCTTTATCACCTCTTCAGCCTTAGGCCCAAACAAAATATTATGCTTAACAGGAGCATCCAGTAACTTGGCTTTCACTTGATCAGGTAAATTTTGTTCCTTTAACCAAGCATGTCTTCTAATGACTGTGCCAGAGGCAGCCGCCCTGCAAGAAGCCTCCAAGGCATCAAAACCACAGTGTAAACCATGCTTCCCCACTTGTTCAGTAGCATGCATCAAATCATGTAATTCCTTATTATCTCTGCACATGCAGAAATGGTGCCTAACTTTTGTTTCATAACAGACAATAAAAATTGCTGATATTTTAGCATATGAAATTGGCAATTTAAAGCCCTAACTGATAAAGTAGCAGAAGTATACACTTTTTTGCCCCATCTCTCCAAAGCTCTGGAATCCTTATCTGTCGGAATAGGATTTTTAGCAGAGGCAGCCTTAACCCCCTTAGGACCCTGAGAAATGGTTTCTGGATCAGCAGTAGGATTTTTGTAAAGAAACTGGTGGGAATCAGGAACCCTGTAATATCTGTCGGGCTTAGCAGGGGCTGGAGGAAAGGAGTCAGGAGTTGAATCAGCCTCAGAAAAGGCATCATCCACAATATCCAAATAGGAGGAATAGCCAGGGGTCTATGTTGGGGAAGGAGGAGGAAATCCCTGAGCCTTCTCTTAGATTCAGAGTACTCCTGTCCCTCCCAGTGAAAATGTTCCCTCATGTCACGTAAAGTCTCCCCAAAGGAAAAATCCTCAGGGGGAGAAGCAGAAGGAATAGATTCCTCAGCATCAGAGTCCTCATAAGGAGGGAAAGAATATTCCTGTTCAGAGTAAGACACTGAAGAAATAGATGCCTGATCAGAAGATTCATAATCCAACTCTTGTCTTGGCCTTTTGTCTGGAGGGGGATGTGAACCCCTAATCATGGTTAGCAAGTCCGGCGCCATTTTAAGTAACTGTTTCTGGGATTTGGGTCCCGGATCAGAAGAGGACTGGGCTGGTGTCTTAGATTTAAAAGGAGTCTTTGTCCTTGGTTTTGTCTATCAGAAGCTGTGTTGGCCTGAAAACCCCCTCGGAAGCTGGTACCTGCACAGCGGCTCCAGACCCATCCGAGGGAGCATTGTCCGAAGGCCCTGCAGCTGGAGTGCTCAAAGGCCTAGTTGGCTCTTCATGGGAGTCAGTTTCAGCTATCTGTTCCAAAATGGCCTACGGCAAGGGCTGCGAAAGCACCTCATTGACGGCCGAACCTGAAGCTGGCTCTGGTTGTGAAACGCAGTCCGATTTGGACCTCGGAGGCCTGTCCTTATCCTTGCGTCGTTTGTGAACTCCGGTAGTCGAAAGCGTGTTCGACGACATTTTATAATTAAATCTCCTACCAAAGTAGTGAAAAGCGAAATTGTACCTCCGCTTAATCGTACGTTGGTTGAATCTAGCACAGAACCGTCAACTAGCTACGTCGTGGTCAAGGCCTAAACAAGGAATACAGTAAGAATGGAAATCCTTATGAGGTATTTGCTTCCCACAAGAAATGCAATTAACTTTTTCTGACATCGGACTGGAGCAAGAAAAAAAAGTTTCCCCAACGGGGTACTTAGCTTTGAGAAGAAGTCAGTCAGTCTTCGGACTGAAGCACGAAAAAATATCAGGAGTCAGCTGACCGGCACTTGCGAACTGCTTTCACCGCACGGCAAGAAAGACTGGAGAACATGGCGTCAGCTGGCAGCTTTGTACTCCAGGCGCTCTGACGTCAGGGAGCATGACTTAACAGCCAACTCCGGACCCAGACTTTGGGATTCTGGCCGACAGAGGACTGCCTGCTGGCAGGAAAAACCCTACAGTGATGACTGCAACAGTGAAACACGAACATCTTTGAAAATTTGTAGGGCCAATATCAAGGCTCTCATCTCCTTGATATTGATGTGCTTTCTGTTGAGTGAGGGTCCATGAGTTTCTCACTCTCCATTCTCTTAAGGCTGCTCCCCACTGTGTCTGAAGCATTTGTGAAGAGGTTCTACTTGGGGGGGGGGCTGAAGGGGTAGGCATGGGTTGGCCTGAATCTGGGCTTCCAACCAATTCAGTTCCCTGGCAAGGCATGGCAGCATGGGGACCATGAACTCCAGGGGATACAGATGTTGCTTCCATATTGTTCTCAATACCATCGGAACTTCCTCATGTGAAGCTTTGCCAGGGGAACCATGGAGATGGTGGAGGCCCTGAATCCCAGCAGTCTGAGAAATTCCCTGGCCGACAGAGCTTTGAGGGAAGTCTTCCATGAAATAAGTAGCGAGTGCCACAATTTTTTCTGGGGGAAGACAGGCCATTATTTTCACAGTTAAGATCTGACATCCCAGAACACCTGATCCTGTGTGGGTATCAAGGATGATTTTTTGAGATTTACAGTGGATCCCAGACTTCAAGAGGGAAACGGTGAAGTCCAGGTGTTGTACGACCATTGGAACTGACTGCACCTGAATCAGAATATTGTCTAGATAGGGGAAGAGTTGGACTTCCCTTCTCCTGGCAAAGGCCATGACTGGTACAATGCATATTGTAAATGCTCTTGGGGCCATAGAGAGATCAAAAGGCAAAGCACAGAACTGAAAGTGTGAAGATTCCACTGAAAAGCGGAGGAATTTCCTGAAGAGGGGATTGATTGGGATGTGCAAGTAGGTGTCTTATATCCAGGGATACTATGAAGGCCTGGGGAAGGGATCAGGGGAAGAAGGGTAGGAAGAGTGAGGATCTGAAAGGAGGCAACCTGGAAGAAGGTGTTGAGATGGGACAAATCCAGGATTGGTCTACAGGGAAATTCTTTCCTGGGGACCAAGAACATCCTTGAGTAAAACCCCTTTCCTCTTGCATGTGTAGGGATTTCTTGAATTGTTCCATGTGCGAGGAGCTCCTGAAAAACTGGAGGAAAGAAAACCAGTTGGTCTCAAGAAGGTTGAGGGATACCTATGGGAGTAGGTTTTGCCTCCCATGTCAAGAAGAATCCCGGTTTTATTAGAGGGAGGACCCAAGAGGCCTGGGTAACCTGACTGCAAGCAGGGTAGGAGAGAGACGCATGGAAAGAGGTGTGTCTGGATGTAGTGCCTGGTAGTAACATGCTACCAGGCGTACCGTGAAAGGGCTGTTTGGGAGCAGGGGTAGTGGGAGCAGACCTGGAAGAAGGTTGTTTCCTGGAGTCCTTTTTGATTTTGTTGGCAACTGTCTGGCAGGCCTTCTCACAGAGGTTTTGGTAGGGTAGTTTCTTTGAAAGCATGGAACCAGAGATACAAATGTCTCAGATCCTGTAGTTCCTTACCCTTCATTTGAAGGGCCTTGAAGAGGTCAGCTGCTGCTGAACCAAGCAAGTTTGTCCAGGGATGCGTCCAGGAATTTTGACTATGTCAACAGGGAGAGGCTGCAATCTAAGCTAGTACCGCCTGATGACAGACCCAGAGTTGGAAGCCCTAGATGAGGCCTCCACTGAATCATACCCGCACTTGATACAGTACTTAGTTACCTGAGTGCAGGAATTAGAGTGTATAGATATAGTCAGGGAGGTCCCCCAATTGTTTAGCCACATCAGCCATCGCAGCCAGGGAGTATTTGGCCAGGTGGGTCTGGTAGTTGATGGCTGTCGCTGCTAAGATAGCAGAAATGTATACTTTTTTCCTTAGGCGCTCCAGTAATCTGCTTTGTCAGAGGGCAGGAGTGAGGTGGAAGGGAGTAACCTGGAGGTCTTGTTTGCAACCACAGTAATGACTGAGGGGGTCTGCAGTAGGGGCTTTGTAAAGGAATTTAGTCTAATCAAGGACTTTGTAGAACCTGAGTGTTTGGGTGTGAGAGGCTGGGAATTTGTTTTTGTTTTTTTTGAAGTAGCCAAGCCAGAAAAGCATCCAAGGCAGCAGGGTGCACTGGAGTTACAGCAGATGGGTCAGGAGACTCCATTTGGAAAAAGTCATATCATCTCTTTTGGGTCGTGGTGACCGGACTGTGATCACACTTGAAAAAAATCTTTCATTTGAACAAGTTTCCCCGAAGGTAATGTCCTCTTTCTGGGGAATCTGTGCCATTAGACTCAACCTCTGGAGAAGCATACCCCTGAGGGGAAGCAATCTGAGAAGTGTAAGTGAGTGATTCATCTCCTGATGAATCCTCTTCTTCAGGAGAGACGTCAGGACCAAGTTTACCCTTAGGGGTGGACGCAGTAGGGGCCTGGCATAATGCCACATAGGTGTTTAGAAGGCCTTGGCTGAATGCTTGCTAGTCAGGAAGCTGCTCGGAGGCTGAGGGCATCAGAGGAGGAGCAAGATGCTTGGTCTTTTGCTTCTTTTGTGGGATTCCAATGCTGAGGTATCAGAGATGCAGTGTAGAACTGGAGGGCAGGATGCCAGATGGCACTCCACAATGTCTCTGGAAATATCCACCTGAACTACAATCTGAGACACCCCACGTGCACCCTCAGAAATGATGAGCCTAGGTTCCCCCTTGGCGATAGATACAGATGCCTGCAATCCCCTCTGGGACGTGTGCTCTGCTTCATTAACAGCTTCCTTCGGGATACCCGCTACAGGAAGGTCCAAGAATTCTGGCTAGGACTCTGGTCCTTCAACAGCCTTGAGAGGTACAGCTGGAATGGAGGGCGCAGCAGTCTGTTTAGGCCTTTGATTCTTGGCCTTTTTGACTAGTGGCTCATCCAAGGAACCGGACATCTGATCCATAGATTTAGCTAAGCGTCTGAGTCGCTGATTCTCTAAAGTTTTAACGCTGCTAGGTGACTTCTGAGGGTTTTGGGAATGAAGGTTTGACAAACACTACAAGTAGTGTGGTCATGTTCTTGGCCTAAACAAAATGGGCAGAGCTCATGCGAATCCTTATGTGGAATTTGCCTTCTACCTGACATGAACCCCAAAAGCAATAGCAAAATGATAAAACCCCTTATGGGGTACTTGTCTGAAGTCGGATAAGAGTTCACTTTTCCGAAGGACGATGGCCAGAGCTGGCAGCCACACAGGTGACAGAAAAGTTCTGAGGTAGGTGCATGCTGACATCTGTTTTTACCAGCGTCTTCAGACAGCTACAGGACGTCACACGCACCCTAGCAGTAGCATCTATCTTTTGCAGAACAGATAGACGTAGGAGAAGCAACTAGAGGCAGACTCCCTTGTGTTATGGATACAGCAGCATACGAATAGGTGGTGAGTAGGGTGGGTGGTCTATGCACTCAAACCTAAATTATGTCAAAACATCCATTATTTTGCGAGCCTTATGAACAGGGCATTATCTTGCAAAGAGAGAACTCCTTTCCACAGCTGCCCCCTCCTCTTTCTTTTAATGCCTCCTTTAATCAGCACAGCAAGTTACAGTAGTATTCTGCATTAACTGTTTGCCCCCTTGGAAGGCAGCAAATCATTACAACACTTTCCTGATCCCAAAACACTGTGGCCATGAACTTCCCTGCTGACTATTGGATCTTGAACTTCTCTGGCCTTGATGAACCTGAGTGCCGCCATTGCATGAACTGTTGTCTCAGGATCACAGTGGTGTAACCATATTTCAACAGTAACTAGTCATTCCAAAATGTTGGCACCAGCTCAAAGAAAATGCTGCAAAATTAACTTGAAAGTGTCCACTCAAAATCTTTTCTCACTGGCATTCAAACATTCAGGCACACACTTGGCTGACAGCTTCTACATACCCAGCTGCTCATAGATTATAAACCCAACACATTCACTGGATATCTGTAGTGTCTCAGCCATTGTTTTAGCAGATATCTGCTGAGCTGCCAAAGTCAGGTCATGGACGTGGTCAACAATTTCAGGATCTGACACAGTTTGACACCTCCCAGACCTTGCTGCATCTTTGGTCTCAAAATTTCCATGCTGAAAGTTTGCACATAACTTTACAGTTGAGTAAAAAGGGATTTGTCACTCAGTGTTTGCATTAGACACTCAAGGATTTCCTTTTGAGTTTTCTTCTGCAGGAATAGGAACTTCATGATGGCTCTGAGTTCCATACATTTCATTGACATGGTTTTGTCAAAACATAGCGGTACAATTCTGCAAACTGGCACTTTACAAGATGAAATAACCGGCTTTTCAGCTACAAAGGCAAAATAATGTTCGGAATTTAGAAAGTTGGTTGGGCTTAAAACTTTTTAGCACCCCCCCAATAAGCTATTACCCAGACAAAGTAATTTTTCTAGCAAGTCTTCTTGCATCACTGATAAATATGCCCTACACAACCTGTGACAATGATTTTCTTGTCTGTACATCACTAGTTTGAATAATTTTCTAGAATAAGCAACATTCTCTAACTTCCAAAGTGCACTGGTCAAGGACTTTTTCTAAATATGCTTTAAAAGGGTTTATGAGGATACCTTCACCCGATTTTTTTTTCAACAGATATATTCACAGGATTCCTCACATTCACATAACATTGGCATATTTTTTCCTATATGAATTTTTTTCTTAATTTATAAATGCTGCTGGCCACAGGCGATTATCTTCGTAGGATTACAACCACACCATTCTAGCATCTACTTGCCACCTATCTTATTTACTTTGGGCCATTTGATGTTAACAGTGTAAGCATTTATAACCATTTCCTTAACTATTTCAAATTGTTTTTTTCTAGTCTCAGCTTTGCTTCCAGGATGCATCTCACCCCAACAGCATTGAGACACAAAAATTACTTCAGATAATACCTACAAATTTTGCAAAGCACCATCACTCGTAGAAACCTCTGATGCCCACATGCTTTCTAGTCTTCGTATTTGCATTATTCTTCAGATTTTTTCCTGTACATGTATTCATACCAATCATCAAAAAAATGGCACATACACTTCAGAATTATTCTATTTGTCACATTTTATTCAACATAAAATGTTTTATTTTGGTCATTGCTAACCATCTCTTTATGCGGTTTGTCTGACCCAGCACCAAGACCAAAATAAGAAGTTATGTACCTACCATAACGTTCCATGTTAGTTGTCTTCTTCTCGCCTTCTTTCTTGCTGGATGGGTTCGGAGCCGCCCCTCGGCTCCGACTTGGCCAATACTAAAGCCTGAGAGCTTATTCCACCGGCTTGAGGCTCCCCTATATCCCACAATGCTAGGCGGTAACTACTCAGATCTCATTTGATAGCTAAAACCCAGCAGTTCTGGTCTCCATAGAATGGAGGAGACAGAAAAATAACCCACCTCTATATATAAAACTGTAGGTAAACTACCACAAACATAAAAGGGAGAATAGAGGTAGTAGAATATGTGGGAAGGGAAAAATCCCAATGGACGATCCCAAATATTCCTATCGGTCTGTCCAGGCTAGGGGGAAGGAGGGTGGGACGCAAGAAAGAAGGCGAGAAGAAGACAACTAACATGGAACGTTATGGTAGGTACATAACTTCTTAATGTTAAGTTGTCAATCTCTCCTTCATTCTTGCTGGATGGGACCGCGTCCCTAGCACCTTACCCCGGATGGCCTATCGGAACAGACTATTGAGAACAGTGGAACCAAAGTTGGCACTGTTTCTGGAGGCCATATGCAATTTGTAATGCAAAATAAAGGTATGAGGAGAAGCCCATGTGGCTGCTGCACAAATGGAATCTATTGGTAGCCTGTCCTGAAAAGCTACAGATGTAGCTAATGCCCTAGTTGAATGAGCTCTAGGTCTTGAAGGCAGTTTTTGATGTCTGATTTCATAGATGAAGGTAATTATAGATGTAAGCCACCTTGAAAGGGACACTTTAGTAACTGGAAGGCCCAATTTCCCTTCTGCATAAGACAGGAAAAGCTGATCAGATTTCCTGAACTATTTAGTCCTGTCTAAATAATATCTAAGTTGGAGGTAAACATCTAGAAAATGTAACTTTTGTTCCGACCTGTTGGAATAATCAGGGAAGAAGACGGGGAGATCAATAGTCTGGTTTAGGTTTGCCTCAGAGGAAACATAAGGCAAGAATGACGGATTAGTCCGGAGGGACACCCTGTCTTTATGGAAAACTAAGTAAGGAGGACGACTGCAAAGAGCATGAAGTTCAGATACCCTTCTAGCTGATGTTATGGCTACTAGAAAAAGTGTTTTCCATGAGAGCAACTTAAGAGGGCATGAAGCCGCTGGTTCGAAGAGGGGGGGGGGATCAAGGATGCTAGGACCAAATTCAAGTCCCATTGAGGTGCGGGATCTTTGATTGGGGGCTTGAGCAGAAAAACACCTCTTAAAAAGGCTTTGCAGAGTTTATGGGACATGATACTGGAGTCCGAGACACCTACATGAAAGTTAGATATAGCAGCTAGTTGTACTCTAATGGTAGATGAGGAAGAGCCTAAATGAAAGAGCTCTGCCAGAAAGTCTAGGATAGACTGGATAGGTGCAGTGAAGGGGGTCTATATTTTTTGATGCTGCCCAGAAGGAAAAACGTTTCCACTTACTATTATAAATCCTCCTGGTAGACGACTTGTGAGAGGCTATCAAGATGTTATGGACCGACTGAGAGATTAAGGGAAGCCTGGCTAGGGTAGGAATCGGAGAAACCACGCTGTGAGGTTGAGAGATTGAAGGGAGTGGTGCAACTGGCCCGGATGGTGGGTCAAAAGATCTGGCACCGGGTTCAGATGCCAAGGCTGCTCCAACAGGTAGTGATGGAGGAACGGAAACCATATCTGTCGAGGCCAGTAAGGGGCAATGAGGATCATGGTGACTCTCAAGGCGATAGCTTTCTGAATTAATTGAGAGATCAGTGGAAAGGGGGGGGAAGCATACAGACGTCCCCAGGGCCAATCGTGGACTAGAGCGTCTCTGGTGGGATGGCCTGGTAACAGGAAGAGAGTGAAGTCGTGACACTTGCTGTTTTGGGGAGTAGCAAAAAGATCGCAGCAAGGCCGGCCCCATCTTTGAAAGACCTCTTCCAGCACTGATTTTTTTTTAGAGACCACTCGTGAGGCATGAGAATGGCCCTGCTCAACTTGTCCGCAATCACGTTGGACTTCCCGGGAATGTGCGTTGCTATCAGAAAACGCTGAGAAGAAATCGCCCACTGCCAAAGTCTGAGTGCCTCTCGACATAAGGGGTAGGACTTGGTTCCACCCTGTTTGTTGATGTACCACACTACGGACATGTTGTCCATCTGAATTGCAATAGTCCCTGTGGGAAGAGAGTCCTGAAGGGCTTGCAATGCTAAAAGCACTGCTCTCATCTCTAAGACATTTATGTGCAAGTGGCACTCGAAAGGTTGCCATGTGCCCTGGACTGTCCTGCCCTGATAATGCCCCCCCCCACCCGATCAGGGAGGTGTCCGTTCTCACCGTTGCAATTGGGGGGGGGGGAGGGGGAATGAAGGGTCTGCCCTGGAGAACTTGAGGTGATGTGATCCACGAAGACAGGTGATTCTTGCATGATTGAGTTAGTAGGATGTGAGACATCGGGAGCTGTTGGAAGGACCATTGAGTAAACAGCATCCACTGGAGGATCCGCATGTGAAAACGAGCTAAGGGGAGAAGTGTAATAGTAGCTGCCATGAGTCCTAATACCTTCAAGACTACCCTGGCTTTGACCTTGTTGCACTGAAGTAGAAGGTAAACTTGTTTGCGGATATCTAATGCTCTTTGTTCTGTAAGTCTGGCGAAAAGATGGACTGTGTCTAAGGTGGCGCCTATAAAAGTAATAGATTGACAAGGTGACGAGGCAGATTTTTCGAAATTTATTGAAATGCCTAGAGTTTGGCAAGTTTGGATGGTGAAGTCTCTGGATAGAAGCAGTTGATGTCTGGTGGTGGCGGTAAGGAGCCAGTCGTCCAAATATGGAAACACCTGGAATCCTTGACGTCTCAAGTGAGCCGCGACCACTGCCATGCATTTGGTAAACACTCGGGGGGCTGTAGTGAGACCAAAGGGCAGGGCTCTGAACTGGTAGTGACTGGCTCCCAGCCTGAAGCGGAGAAACCTCCTGGAGTGTCTGTGCATTTTGATATGGTAGTACGCATCCTGAAGGACTATCGAGCACATCCAATTGTACTGACCCAAGAAGGGTAGAATGGACTGTAGCGTGACCATCCGGAATTTTGTTTTTTTGACATAATTGTTTAACTTGCTGAGATCCAGTATTAGTCTCCAGTCCCCTGTTTTTTTTTTTGGTACCAAAAAGAATTTGGAGTAGATTCCGGATCCTTGCTGGTTTGCTGGGACTAGTTGGATAGCTCTTTTTTACAGCAGCTTTGATATTTCTAATGCTGCTTGTTCCCTTAGACCGGGTGGAACGTCTGGAAGGGATCCTTTGGGTTGGGATGTGAATAAAGGGAATTTTGTAACCCTCAGATATGATTGACTGTACCCATTTGTCTTGAGTGAGGGAAAGCCAGGCTTTTGGGTAGAGTGATAATCTTCCCCCGACTGCCTCCAAAGGTGGACAGCCGGGCAGCTACTCAGGGATGCTGAAAGGGTTTATCAGAGAAAGCTTCTCTGCTACCCTGCTTTTGCGGACCACCTGTGTCCCTAGGGCGGCGTCTGTTGTTATTCCCCCCTCTGCCTCTAGAGGGGAATCGACCTTGTGCGTCAGATGAGACTCCCCGTGGTTTGCGGAACCACATTTTTCCTCCCCTCTGACCTTTTGGATAAGGTCTAGAAGGGGTAGAAAAACAGACTCCCACGGCAAAGAGAGTCTTACCTTCCTGCTCGCACCTAGTCAATGCATCCCTCACCTGAGGTCCAAACAACGTTGAGCCATCAAAGGGGGAACTGGTGAAGGACGCCTTGAAAGGGTCCGCAAAGTTGCAAAGCCACATCCAGGCGTGACATCGTAAAGCTACACCTGTGCTTGCGGCCCTACTTGCCCCATCAGCCGCATATGAGATAAGCCGCATGGAGGAGTTGACAATCGAATTCAGGGTTGCCAACTGGAAGTTCATTTTGTCTTGGAACCCCTCAGCTGTTGGATCCTGCATGGCCTCACCCATATCCTTGAGCATATCCCTCTGGAGACGGGTGAAGTGACACAAGTAGTTCAGCGACCGCATGGAAAAGGTCGCTGATGAAAACATCCGCTTACCATACCTGCCCATGGTCCTAGACTCATTAGGAGGATGGACAGGTACTGAAGGATCGACTAACTCCTTCTTAGTGGCTGCGGCCACCACCATGGCATCAACAGAGACACCTTTAGATAGAAACTCTTTCTCTTTAGGGGCAGTAATAAATTGACGGCCTCCTTGGGGTAGGTTCCACTGAATCAGGGGCCGTCCAAGCCTTCCTTGCCACCACTTCCATAAGGGGGTCAAAGGGAGGGGACAACCAGGAGGTGGAAGGGCGAGAGCCAAACGCCTCAAGGTAAACTGACTCGTCCTCTGAAGGGTTAAGGGCGGCCCAGTTCCCCCTCTGTTTCAGGATTTCAAGGATGTCAGCAAAGAGAGATCCTCAGAGGGGGACCAAGGGGAACCTTCAGATTCCTCCAAGTCGGTGTCAAAGGTGATATCAGGGGAGTCGATGAGCTTCCTCTTGCACCGTCTCTTCAGAGGGGGTTCTACCGGATCAGGAGAGGCCTCGGAAGAGGAGGATATTCCCAATGGGGAAACGTGAGGAGCTGGCTCTCTATGGTCTGTTACAAGGGGGTGGGTAGAAACCACCACAGGCACTGAAGAGGGAGGAGCTGACAGAGCCGACTGTGGGGTAGACACTGGGTCTAGCACGCTCCACATGACTTCGAAGGTGCCCCTATCAGCCAAGACCAGAGGTCCCCGCTCCGAGGAGACAAGGACCCCCCCACAGCACCAACAGGGATGGCTCCGAGGCCGATGGAGCCGAACTCACCAGCGCCGACGCCCCGAGAGGGAGAACGGGGTCGGACAAGGGTCCGATGCCACTCGCCCCCTCGGAGCTGACGAGGGAAGCTCGGCGCCGAGATCCCTCAAAGGAGGAAATCGGAGCAGACGAGGGAGCCGAAAGGGAAGGCATCGGCTCCGAAGCACCGACAGCCACAGCTCCGATGAGCCCCGGCTCCGAACTCAAAGGAGTCGGAGGAGGAACAGAAGCAGGGATGGGAATAGCCGCTGACTGTTGAGTAGGGCTATGCAGCATTTGGGCCAGTGCCTCGGACTTGAGATGTCTACTCACCACCCTTTATAAGTCATGGTCGGACAGCCTGGAGGACAGAGAGGAATGAGACCTATGGCTCTGCTCTGACAGAAGAGGGGATCCTGGAGCCGAGTGGAAGGGGACCTAGACCTCTTCTTTGAAGGTGGCTCCGATTAGCCTATCGGAGCCAACTGAGTCTTGACAACCTCGGCTCCGGCCGGAGCCGAGGTAACGGTATGAGACTTCGAAACATCGCCTCCAGCTGGAGCCGATGTCGAAGCAGCTTTAATGCTCCCAGGAGACTGCTCTGAAGCTGGAGGCGACAGCCTGGAAGTCTTAGGCTTCCCCGACGCAGACTGGGTCGGGGGGCCTTCAGGCTTTAACAAGCCTTGAATTATGAGCTTGTTTTTGCGATCCTGCAGGACTCTAGGTCTGAATGCATGGCAAACAGCACATGAATCCTGCAGGTGCAAAGGTCCCAGGCAATAGACACAAGAAGTGTGACCGTCTGTCAGAGACATTTTCTGACACCACGAATCACACTTCTTGAAGCCTGAGACCTTGCAGTCTTTAGACATCCTGAAAAGGCTGTATGAAACAAACACACAGACACACCCTTTAACCAAATAAAAATCCAGTCACACTGAAAGGACAGGGAAAGAAAAGGGAGTGGGCCAAAGGCCTAAAAGTTAAAAAGGGGATAAAAAGGAAATTCAAACACAAGGGGGACCCGATTTAAACTAAAGGGATACTCTGTATAAAAACTAAACTAAAAAGAAAAGATAGGGGTAGAAATATGAAGTTTTTTTAACAAGAAAACTCACTAACCTGCCAGAGCCGGTAGAAGAAAACACCTCGTCAGCTAAGCGGCAAACGAGATCTGAGTAGTTACCGCCTAGCATTGTGGGATATAGGGGAGCCTCGAGCCAGTGGAATAAGCTCTCGAGCTTTAGTATTGGCCGAGGGTCGGCTCCGAACCCATCCAGCAAGAATGAAGTCGAGACTGACAACTTAACATTTCATGTTTACAACAGCTTCTAAGCCTGTAATACACTTGTCAACAGCTCTTTGGACCACAAGTGCTGCTGAAACTGAAAAAGGAAAAAAAGATATGTACCTTCCTAATGTACCACTAAACATGCCAAATTTTGAAGCTATGTTCATCTAGCTTTACCTGCTACAAACCCCCAATTGTATCCAGTCCTGATAAAAATTAGTTTGACATTCTTTTAATCATTTCAAGTAAACCACAGATCTTAACCACATAATTATGGCCTCACAAAATGGAAATCCTGTCTTCTCATGCTTTTCACACATTCTGTTGGTTCTCCTTAATTACATCTAACCTCTCCATTCTCTTTGGTTCCTGTTCAAATGTACTACATAAAACTACAGGCACTTTTGTGGAGCACAGGCCACTGCATCAGGTCTAACTGCACAAGATATATTTTTAAGAAGCCAAACAATGAACTGGTCTCTCCAAGAAAAAAAAAAAAACAATCTCTCTTCCAAGTAAATCAAAAACAATGAACCTCTCTCGTCTGTCAGCACAAAAGGATTTTACAAAATAATTGCAATGTCTGTCCAATTCTCTGCGGAATTACTTTGGTTAGTTGGATGCCCTCCTGAGAGATTTCAACAGGAAGATTACAGAAAGTACAGTTTTGTACCTACCATAAATGTAGATGTTAGAGTGTTCACCCTGCTGCAGTCATCACACTTGGGTTATCCTGTTGTCAGGCGGTCCCGCAGTCGGCCGGATTTCCAAAGTCTTGGTCCGACGTCGGTTGCTGTCACCTCATCCCTAATGTTAGTGCGCCAGGGGTACATATATTGCAACCAATGCCATTTTCTTCAGTTTTTCTTGCCCCAGATGTCAGGTGCCCCCAAAAAGGTGATCCAAATTAGTACCAAAAGGTGTGAACACTGTACAAACACAAAATCCCTTCAGCTATAAGCAAATACATCAGAAAGGCATAGCAAAGACTTAGCCAGTAGATCAGAGGGTTTGGAGGGTGGGTAACCTGGACTGCAGCAGGGTGAACACTCTAACATCTACATTTATGGTAGGTACAAAACTGTACTATGTTCATCGTGTTACCCTGCTGCAGTCATCACACTTGGGTTGAGTCCCAAAGCTAAGGTAGGGTGGAGGCATCATAGAGGATTAGTGGAGGCAATGAGGCCTTGCAGAACTGCAGTGGCGAAGCCTGCCCTGGACTTAGAATAAAGAGGTAAGTGATAGTGTTTGGTGAAGGTGTGTACAGAACTCCAAGTTGCAGCTTCTAAAATTTCCTTGGTAGGACCCCACCCTGAGAAAGGCTGTAGAGGTAGCTGTTGCCCTGGTAGAGTGGGATCTAATGGTAGGAGGAACTGGTTTCCCATGATGGGTATAGCAGAATCGTATGCAATGGCCTATCCATTTAGAAATGGTTTGATTGGATATGGCCCTCCCTT